>NW_024543828.1:2495625-3119531 GCF_018167655.1 Microtus oregoni | reverse complement strand
TTATAGTAATTGATTTGAAAGATTGTTTTTTCGCTATACCATTACAAGAAAAGAATAGAGAAAAATTTGCCCTCACGGTGCCTACTTATAATAATTCTCAGCCCAATAGGAGACATCAATGTACTGTCCTCCCACGGGGTACACTCAACAGTCCTACATTGTGCCAATATTTTGTAAGTAGGCCATTGGAAATAATTCGTAAACAATTCCCCAAGTCCATAATTTATCACTACATGGATGACATCTTGTTATCTGATTCAAATAAAGATTTTTTAGAAAGGATGTTTGAAGAAGTAAAGAAAGTCTTGCCTAGGTGGGGATTACAAATTGCCCCTGAAAAGATTCTAAGATGAAATTCAATTACTTACCTAGGTTACAGAATAGGGTTAGAGAAAAATAAAATGCAAAAGGCACAAATTAGGAGAGACCAGTTAAAGACTCTTAATTACTTCCAAAGATTGTTAGGAGACATTTCCAGTCTACGACCAGCTGTTGGGATAACATCTGATCTAATAGTTCATTTAAACAAAACCTTAGATGGTGATAAAGATTTGAATAGTCCAAGAAAACTGACAGCTGAAGCAGAAAAGGAACTGACAATGATTGAGGAAAAATTACAGGAGGCACATGTGTATAGGGTGAACCCAAATCTTAGCTGCAACCTAGTCATATTGCCTTCCAGAATTTCTCCTACAGGGATTCTAATGCAGAGGGAAGAAGATTAATTTAGAGTGGATATTTATACCTAATAAACCAAGTAAAAAATTAAAAACTTATGTGGAAAAAGTCTCTGAATTAATTATAAAAGGTAAGCTGAGACTTCAGCAACTAGCAGGTATAGACCCAGGCAAAAATTATAGCCTGTTACTACTGAAGAAATCAAAAAGTTATGGGAAGACAAAGAACCATGGCAAAGAGCTTGTGTTAATTTTTTGGGAGAAATTAATAGCAACTATCCCAAAAGTGGTAGACTTAACCACATAAAAAGAACTTCTTGTATTCTTCCTAGAATTGTTTGTAATGCTCCAATAACTGGAGCCTGTATGTTCTATACTGATGCAAATAAATCAGGGAAAGCAGGTTACACGTCAGATGAATTGAGTAAGGTGGAGCAAACCCCTTATAATTCTGTCGAGAAGGCAGAATTGTATGCCATTCTTACGGTACTAAGGGATTTTAAAGAACCTCTTAATATAGTTACAGATTCACAATATGCAGAAAGAGTTATCTTGCATATTGAAACCGCTGAATTTATACCAGATGACACAGAGTTGACTTCATTGTTTATCCAGGTACAAGACATAATCAGGAACAGGCTTTGTCTGATGTACATAACACACATCCGGTGCCATACAAGTCTGCCTGGTCCTCTAGCCCAAGGCAACGCTGAGATTCATCAATTATTGATTGGAAGTAAGTTGCAGGCCTCAGAATTTCATAAGAAGCATCTTGTCAATAGTAAAGGCCTAAAGAAAGAATTTTCCATTACTTGGCAACAAGCTAAGGACATTATAAAGAGATGTCCTACTTGTTCTTTCAATAATCAAATGCCATTGCCTGCAGGGAGTAACCCAAAGGGTACTAAGAGAAATGAAATCTGGCAGATGGATGTGTTCCACTTTATGGAATTTGGTAAATTAAAATATGTACACCATACCATAGATACGTATTCAGGTTTTCAATGGGCTACTGCCATGAGCTCAGAAAAGGCTGATTCAGTAATCACACATTTATTGGAAGTTATGGCCATCATGGGTATACCTGCACAAATAAAGACAGATAATGGTCCAGCATATGTATCTAAGAAAATGAAACACTTTTTTGATTATTATAATATAAAACACATTACAGGTATACCAAATAATCCTACAGGTCAGACAGTTATAGAAAGATCAAATCGTACTATAAAGGATATGCTGAACAAACAGAAAAGGACCGAATATACCCCCAGAAATAGATTACTTAATGCTTTATTAACCTTGAATTTTCTTAACGCTAATGAGAAAGGAACGACAGCAGCAGAAAGACATTGGATAATGGAAAAGTCTGCTGAACTAAATCAACCAATTTATTTCAAAGATGTGCTGACCTCTCAATGGAAGCAAGGAGATGTGCTACGTTGGGGAAGGGGTTTTGCTCTTGTTTCCACAGGAGAAGAAAAATTGTGGATACCATCAAAATTAATAAAGTTTCGATTTGAAGAGGAGAAACCCCTTGGAAAGGAGAAATGACAACTCATCCATAATGATGATATTCATACAGGTGGTAAGAAAAACATATAGAATGGGTGCAGGGTTCTGTTCTTATCTCCACAGGAAAACACTCATCTTTGAAAAATTCAAGGGACCCTGGATATTTGGATACTGACAGAAGGAAAAATACCTGCCCAGTAGGAAATATCAAGAAAACTGAATGATTTGTGTAAGTAAAATATATTAAACCATATTTCTAAATTTATAAAGCTGACTTTGAAGTTGGACTCTGGCTCAGTCCCTCTCCAATTCCAAGACTGTTAGTAAGAGAAAAACCCAGAGTTTCTTGAGTTTCTGTCTCATGTCAAGTGCCATGATATGGGACAGAAAGAAATATGGGTTTAGAAAACATCTTTGCTTTTCTTCATATCTATCATACTATTCATTGTATATATATATATATTTACCATATTGCAGTGTACATTTCTACCTCTGATTAAGATACTTATATAATGTGTTTGTATTGATATATATTTACCATATGGCAATGTATATTGTACATTGTTTATATTTGGAGGGCATTATCCTCTTTTGTTTCACAGTCGTTTATTTTCTTAGTCTTTAAGTTAGATAGATATTGAGAATTATATAGATTAATAGTCATCTAAGTTTGTCATTTATAATTAGACTAATCTGGTTCTTTAGATATATAGAGATTATACTCAGTATAGATAGATAATCTTCAACTTCTTCAAAGAGCTGTAGAAAATGGCCTTTAATCTAACTCAGAGTTTTGTGGTAGTGAGACACAATTGCTCCTGGCAAGACCACTCTATTCCCGAGAGAATGTTGAGCACCAAAGACACTCCACCTGAAGCCTTTCTTTTTGGCAGGACTGGCCTTTGGGCAAAGAAATGCCCATACCTCAACCACTGACAGAGATACAGAGCATGCATCAATGTATAAAAGAGAACTGTCATATCCTGCCAAGGCAAGGTAAGATAGTTTTGAAAAGTTGCTTGCCTTTGAAAATGGTATGTCAGTCATGTTAGGCCTTAGCCAAAGTTGGTTGCTTCAACGCTGCTAACATGACTTTGGGTGA
Source organism: Microtus oregoni (assembly GCF_018167655.1). NCBI lineage: Eukaryota > Metazoa > Chordata > Mammalia > Rodentia > Cricetidae > Microtus > Microtus oregoni. The sequence continues at coordinate 3,116,237 of NW_024543828.1, read as the reverse complement.
TTGCCCAGGTAGCTAGTTGTCTCTGTGATTTGTTGCATGTTTTGGAAGTTGTTTTACTGAACTTCCTAATTACCCAGGTAACATTATTTCCCTTCTCAGATCTTCAATGGGGTTGAAGACTATATAAATGTAGTTACTTTCTCTCATGACTTGGCCAAGTTATTTATTATATAAGACTTGAGCTAGTTAGAATAGGATATTTGTACTTATTGTATATAATTTCATAATAGGTTTAGAACTCTCTTATTTAAACAAATGGGGGAGGTGTTGTGGGAGGTCCTCCCACTCCTCCAGCCTATCGCCGCTGAGGTACCAGCCCATTGGGGCGTGGTCTCTCTCCCTTTAAAAAAGCGGCCACTTCCCTTTCCTCTTTCTCTTCACTTCCTGCTCCACCGGTGACTAGACTCCCTTCCTGGTTGCGTAGAGGGCTGTTTTCTTGGACGGTGATCTGTAAGTTTTTTCGCCTTTAAATAAATACCACCCTATTAATCATAATTCCGAACTGGTGTGGCATTGAAAGGTAGGGGAGACATAGGAAGGGGAGTGGAAGGAAGGGGAGCAGAGAAAAATGTATAGCTCAATAAAATATTTTAAAAAGAAAATAGAGAAACTCTGCACCTGAACACTTAAATGGTGTTTATGAGCAACTGGGGAAAGGCTACTAGGTAGTGGCATGGACCTAGACATTTAATAGAGTTATGCCAATAAGTCTGGTTTCTGCTAGTACCTCAGCTATAAAGTTGACATCTAGTTGTGCCAGCACAATTTGTTGAAGATGCTCTCTTTTTTCCATTGTATACTTTTAGCTCCTTTATCGAAAATCAGGTGTTCATAGGTTTGTGGGTATAAGTCCGGGTCATCTATTCGATTCCATTTGTTGACTTCTCTGTTTTTATGAAAATCCCAAGCTGTTTTCAATACTGTAGCTCTGTAATAGAGTTTGAAGTCAGGGATGGTTATGCCTCCAGAAGTTCCTTTATTGTATAATATTGGTTTGGGTATCCTGGGTATTTTTGTTGTTTTTCCGTATAAAGTTGATTATTGTCTTCTCAGGATCTGTGAAGAATTTTGATGGGACCTTAATGGGGATTGCATTGAATCTATAGATTGCCTTTGGTAGGACTGACATTTTTTACTATGTTGATCCTCCCAATCCAAGAGCAAGGGAGATCTTTCCACTTCCTGGTATCCTCTTGAATTTCTTTCTTCAAAGACTTATAGTTCTTTTCAAATAGATCTTTCACTTCCTTGGTCAGAGTTACCCCAAGATATTTTATGCTGTTTGTGGCTATAGTGAAAGGTGATGCTTCTCTCATTTCCCTCTCTGCTTCCATATCCTTTGTGTATAAGAGGGCAACTGATTTTTTTGATGTTGATCTTGTATTCTGCCACATTAGTAAAGGAGTTTATCAGTTGAAAGAGTTCTTTGGTGGAGTTTTTGGGGTCAATTTTGTGACTGAAAATAACGAAAGTTTAAGTTCTTTCTTTCCAATTCAAATCCCCTTGATCTCCTTATGATTTCTTATTGCTATTGCTAGAATTTGAAGCACTATATTGAAGAGGTATGGAGAGAGTGGACAGCCTTGTCGTGTTCCTGATTTTAGTGGGATGGCTTTGAATTTCTCTCCGTTTAATTTGATGTTAGCTGTGGGCTTTCTGTAAATAGCTTTTATTATATTTAAGTATGACCCTTGTATCCCTAATCTCTCCAAGACCTTTATCATGAAGGGGTGTTGAATTTTGCCAAATGCTTTTTCAGCATCTAGTGAAATGATCATATGGTTTATTTCCTTCAGTTTATTTATATGATGAATTACATTGATAGATTTCCATATGTTGAACTAGCCCTGCAGCTCTGGGATGAAGCCTACTTGATCATAATGGATAATTTTTCTAATGTATTCTTGGATTCGTTTTGCCAGTATTTTATTGAGAATTTTTGTGTCGATGTTCTGGAGTGATATTGGCCTGTAATTCTCTTTCTTGGTTGAGTCCTTGTGAGGTTTTGGTTTCAGGGTAACTGTAGCATCAGAAAAGGAATTTGGTAATGACTCTTTTGTTTCTATATTGTGAAATACCTTAAGGAGTATAGGTATTAGGTCTTCTTGGAAGTTCCAGTAGAAGTCTGTATTGAAACCATCTGGTCCTGGCCTTTTTTTGGAAGGGAGATTTTTGATAAAAGCTTCTAATTCTTCACGCCTAACAGGTCTATTTAGATTGTTAACCTGGTCCTCGTTTAACTTTGGTATATGGTACTTATCTGAAAAAAATGTCCATTTCTTTTACATTTTCCAGTTTTGTGGCATACAGGCTTTTGTATTAAAATCTAATGGTTCTCTGAATTTCCTCTCTGTCTGTGATTATGTCCCCCTTTTCATTTCTGATCAGATTAATTTGCGTGTTCTCTCTCTGCCATTGATTAGTTTGGATAGGGGTTGATAAATCTTGTTGATTTTCTCCAAGAACCAGGTTTTTGTTTCATTGATTCTTTGGGTTGTTTTCTGTGTTTCAATTTTGATGATTTCATCCCTTATTTTGATTTTTTTCAGTCTTCTACTCCTCCTAGGTGAGTCTGCTTCTTTTTCTTCTAGAGCTTTCAGGTGGGCTGTTAAGTCTCCAATGTGTGCTTTCTCCATTTTCTTTAAGTGGGTACTTAGTGCTATGAACTTTCCTCTTAGCACTGCTTTCATAGTGTCTCATAGGTTTGAGTGTGTTGTATCTTTATTTTCATTGAATTCAAGGAACACTTTAATTTCTTTCTTTACTTCTTCCTTTACCCAGGTGTGGTTCAGTAGTTGACTGTTCACTTTCCATGAGTTGAAGTCTTTCTGGGAGTAGCATTGTTGTTGAATTCTAACTTTAATCCATGGTGATCCGATTAGATACAGGTGGTTACTAATATATTTTTTGTGTATCTGTGGAAGTTTGCTTTGCTACTGAGTATGAGGTCAATTTTCAAGAAGGTTCCATGAGCTCCGGTGAGGAAGGTATATTCTTTCCTATTTGGGTGGAATGTTCTATAGATGTCTGCTAAGTACATTTGATACATTATCTCCCTTAATCCTCTTATTTCTCTATTAGGTTTCTGTCTGATTGACATGTCCATTGGTGAGAGAGGGTTGTTGAAGTCTCCTGTTATTAGTGTACATGGTTTGTTGACTGCCTTGAGTTTTAGTAATATTTCTTTTACATAAGTGTGTGCTTTTATATTAGGGGCATAGATATTCAGGTTTGAGACTTCATCCTGATGAATTGTTCCTGTTATGAGTATAAAATGTCCCTCTCCATCTCTTCTGATTGATTTTTGTTTGAAGTCCGTTTTGTTAGAAATTAGTATGGCCACACCTGCTTGTTTCTTAGGACCATTTGCAAAAAAAAAAAAAAAAAAAAAAAAAAAAAAAAAAAAAAAAACCTTTTCCCTTTACTCTGAATAGATGCCTGTCTTTGTGGTTGAGATGTGTTTCTTCTAAACAGCAGAATGTTGGATCCTGTTTTCGTATCCAATCTTTTAGCCTGTGCCTTTTTATAGGTGAGTTGAGTCCATTGATATTAAGTGATATTACTGACCAGTGGTTGTTAACTCCAGTTTTTTTTTTTTTTTGTAATAGAGTTTGTGTATTTCCCTTCTTCAAGTTCTTCTGGTGAAGGGTCACTTGATGTCTGACTTATTGTGGGCATTGTTGGACTCCTTGGTTTGTGATTTTCCTTCTATTATTTTCTGTAAGGCTCGATTTGTGGCTGCATATTGTTTAAATTTGTTTTTATCCTGGAAAATTTTGTTTTCTCCATTTATAGTGAACAAAAGCTTGGTTGGGGACAGTAGTCTGAGCTTGCATCCATGGTCTCTTAGTTTCTAAAGTTCATCTATTTACGACCTTCTGGCCTTCATGGTTTCCATAGAGAAGTCAGGTGTAAGTCTGATAGGTTTACCTTTATAAGTAACTTGGCCTTTTTCCTTTGCAGCTCTTAATATTCTTTCTTTATTTTGCATGCTTTAGTTTTGATTATTATGTGGCGAGGGGATTTTTTTTTTCTAGCCTATTCTGTGTTCTGTATGCTTCTTGAACCTTCATAGGTATGTCCTTCTTTAGGTTGGGAAAGTTTTCTTCTATACTTTTTTTAAATATATTTTCTGGACCATTGAGCTGTACTTCTCCTTCTACCCCAGTTATTCTTAGGTTTGGTCTTTTATCGTGTCCTAGATTTCCTGAATGTTTTGTGATGAGAATTTGTTGGATTTGCTGTTTTCTTTGCTCAGTGCATTTTTTTTCTCTATGTTATCTTCAGAATCTGAGATTCTGTATTCTATCTCTTCTATTCTGTTGGTTATGCATTATTCTGTAGTCTCTATTTGTTTATCTAGATTTTCCATTTCTCGCTGGCCCTCAGTTTGTGTTTTCTTCCATGCCTCCATTCAGGTTTCAAGTCTTTAACTGTTTCTATTATCTGTTTGATTGTTTTTCCTTTGTTTCTTAGGATATCCTTTATGGATATTCTCAATTCTTCAAACTTTTTGTTATTCTTCTCATTCATTTCTTTAAGGAAGTTTTTACCTCCTGTTTAAAGGCTTCTATCTCCTTCATAAAGTCATTTTTTTCTACTTCTTCTTGATTAAGTTGTTCAAGTCCTCCTGTTGTGAGTTCACTGTGTTCTGGTGATTTCATGTTGTTTTTCAGATTGTTGGAGGAATTCTTGCATTGGCACCTTCCCATCTCTTCCTCTGAATGCTCCCCTATGGATCTTCTTTTACAGGATCAGGCAGATCTCCTTGCCCACTGATGGATCTTCTGGTACCAAGAACAGGTCTCCTTGCTGGCCAGGTAGCTTACAAACAAAAGGCCTACCTTGCTTTTTGCAGGCCGGCTATTGAAAGAAAGGGACTCCAGCATGCCTGGTTGCACTCACAATTTGGTCCCAGCTCCCAAACAGGCTGAGCTGGGAGGAATGTTCTGGGCCCATAGAAGGGAGGAAGAAGGGAGGTATTTTCTAGATGTAAGCTGGGTGGGGTAGGAAGATAGCGGCAGTAGCCGGGAATAATAGCCCCTGCAGGAAGACTAGGAAGGATAGGGGGATGCAGAATGTCAGTGCTCCATCTCCCTGGCTGCTGCTGTGAGTTGGGAACTCACTCACCCCACTGATGTATCTTCTGGTACTGAGTTCTGGTCTCCTTGCTGGCCAGGTAGCTCCCAAACAAAAGGCCTATCTTGCTTGCTACATTTCAGCTCTTGAAACACAGGGCCACTGTTTTAATTTTTAAATATTTTTAGAGAGTAGGGAAGAGCATTTTTCTCATAAACACCATTTTTTCCATCAAGACAATGGCAAAAAAAAACCCTCAAAATTACCTGATATTTAAGATTGCTATCTTATGCATGTTGGGTGTAGATAAATACAGATGTTTTGAATTTCTTTAGCTATATGGACAATATTAAGCTTACCAAAAGCATGGGCATAATTAGGGAAGTGTTCTTTTGGACATAAATCTTTACTTTGGAGCTATTAACATCTGACATCTTTTGGATATAGAAAAGTCATTTTCTTAGAGGTTACTTCCACTGGTAAATTTTCTATACCCCATTGAATGGCCCCATACTCATGAACAATGAACAGATTTTCAGAAAATTCTCAATGTCCAGAGACCAAAAGTAGAACAAAACATGATTGTGGCAAAAATCAATGAAATTAGTCCTACTGACACCCTTTCATAGTCATAAATCTAGGCCTTTGGCTACCATCACCACAGAAGCTTCCTCTGGAAGCAAATAGATGTAGGTTCAGAGACCCCACAGCCAGACATAATGTAGAGTGATAGTCTAAATTGGAGGTCTCTTTCTGGTTCCCCATCTCTATGATGTGGAAGAGAGAGAGCAAAGATTTTAGAAGTCAGAGGAAATGAAGAACACAAGTGGAACATGCTAACTAAGGAAGGCTCAATGAAGTCACAGAGACTGAAGCAGCAAGTATAGGGCCTGTATTAGTTTGCACCCAGTCCTCTGCATAAATGCTATGGCTGTTTGCTTGGGCATCTTGTGGAATGCCTAATAGTGGGAAATGGTGTGTCTCTGACTCTTTCCCATGCTTGTGGGACTCTTTCCATTCCTTTGTGTTGTCTTGTACAACCTCCAAATGAAGGTTTTTGTCTTGTGTTGTCCTGTTTGGCTGTTGTCTCTTGGAATTTTCTGAAGAGGAAACAGAGGGGGAGTGAACTTGAGGGAGAAGAGAAGTGGAGAGGATAGGAGTAAAAGCAGGAGTAACTGTGGTCAAGATATAGTGTATGAGAGAAGAATCTATTTTCAATAAAAATAAAATTCCAAACATTGTTCATATACTTACGTACATATACACATACACACACATACACACAAAGTGTATGTCAAAAAATCAGTACTACCAAAACAACAGTAAGCAAATAAAACATGGAATCCACTGTGAGTTGACCAACTATTCCTTGTCTTGAGGCCATCCATGGAATGTGATTGATACATGTAGAAAACTGATTTTTCTATTTCTAGCAGGTATCAATTACCAATAGTCACTAGATAATGGTGGATTTTTTTATTCACCTCTTTTCTCAATGCTGTTATTTTGTTTGGTTTTAAATTTTGTAGCTCTTATGTAATGAGTGGGCAAGTGATTAAGGAGAATATGAGAGAAGTTGGGCAACTGGAAAGAATATGATCAAAATATAATTTATGAGAAACTTTTAAAAAAAATAATAGAGAAAACAAACAAATCACCACCATACAATAAATGACAAGTTTACTCATAACCAGGATAAATCACACTCATGAAAACAGTTGAATTCATATACAAGTCACTATTACAGCAATGTAGGAATACAAATATGAGATTTGTAATAATCTTATTTGTCAAGTGAGGTAGTCAAGTTGTGTTAAGGCATTGGTCTTGTATCATAGGCTTTTTGCAATGTGCAGGTAATAGCTTAATCAGTAGTGATTCTTGCTATCAAGTCCCATGACCTTAGTTTGGTTCCTAAGAGTCACATGGCTGAAGTCAGATAATTCAGCATTTTTCATCTAATTTTCACACACATGTACACACACACACACACACACACACACACACACACACACACCATACACGAAGTAATAAATGTAATTTAAAATTTTAAAAGGTTTCTTGGGATTGACCATCTTACAAACCAAAATAGGAATGGACCCTATTTTGTATGCTAGTCTCATGTATTTTTATTAGAAAAAGAAAGTCAAGAGATAAGAATTAAAATTAAGTACTTATTGGCGCGTATGGACAGATAAGCATTTTTATTTTTTTCTGCAATCTTACAGCTAATTCATGCAAGAGAGCATCTTTAATTTGGACCACAGCATCAGGACAACAAATATTTTTGGTCATTTTGCCTGTAACATTGCTGGATTATTTCATAGTATGATTTTAATTACTGAACATTTTCATATAACTAAATTAACTTTCTGATTCACTAGTCTAGTAAGGTCTTATTGTAAAATGAATATCTTGAAGTTTATTTTTGAGTGCTTGGAGGGAGGATGCATAATACTAATTTTAGAATTATAATAGGCAGGTAGGTTCTGGCAGGCACTTAAAATACTTGTGAAACATCTTTACTTCTTTCAAAGAAGATTTTAAATTATTTTTCTTTTATCATTTTATTTTTTAAGAACAAACAATCTTTTTATTTTTCATTTTATATACAAATCCCAGTACCCACTCCCTCCCCTCCTCCCATTCCCTCTACCTTAACCCCCTACCCAACATCCACTCCTCACAGAGGGTAAGTCAAATTGGTCTAGGGATGGTCCAAGGCCATACCTACTCTATCTAGGCTGAGCAAGTTATCAATCTAAGAGACTGAGTTCCCAAAATGCCAGTAAATACAGTAGAGAAGAGGAGAGGAGAAGGGGAAGGGGGAGGAGAACTTGAGGAAATGGGATAGTCGAGATGAGGAAAGACAGAGATGAGAGCAAGGAAAGTGATATTTTAAACACTTTAATTTTTAAAACATTTAAAATAATATATTAATTCTTTGAGAATTTCATATTGTACATTTTTATTATATTCTCCACTCAAACTCTATAAGATCTTCTCACCTTTCTGCCTACCCAATTTCCTACTCTCTCTTTCTCTCATCTATTCCATTTTGTACAATCAAATACTTTTGACTATAGGGACTTTCCTTGAATATGGTCAACCTACTACTGACCACAGCCTTAATACAAAACAAAAAATAACTGACTTTCTCTTTCCTTTAAGTTGACACTAGCTCTTCAGTTAAGGGTAGGACTTAGTACCCACTTTTCTCTCTCCATGCTGGAATTCTTTCGGGGTAGAGCCTCTGTGGGTCTTATTCATGCTCTCACAATATGAAACCATATGTGGAACTGCCTAATTGTTTCCAGTTAATTCTCTTTCCTTGTAGTCATCCACATTCCTGGCACTAAGGATTTTTGCACCAAAAATCCCTGAGCTTTGTGGAGAAGCATGTGTAAAATACATATCTCATAGAATTGAGTACTTCTCAGTCATATTCTCTATATCTTGGTAAGTTAAGAACCTCTGTGTTAATCATCATCTACTAAAATTAAATACTTTTTTGATAAGTGTTCCACAATGCACTAATTTTTAAGGGTAAGTCATCAGGAGTGGTTTTACTACTATTTATATTTAGTAGAATAATAGTACTATGTATCCCATTGTGACACTTTATCTATTCACAGGCTCATGAACCCTTTATCAGTACCAGGTCTGTATTCCACCTCAAGGAATAAATCGTAGAGCCATTAAGAAAGCAGTTAGTTATTCTCATGACATTCATGCCATTATTTGAGCAGTAGCTATATTTTACCAGCAGTAACTTTAACTCAAATGGTTTGAAGATAGATCAGATTAATGATTACTTTTTATATCTAATAGTGTGTGTATAATCTTCTTGCATTATGAAAGCTAGTGAGGTGGGATAAAAATTTTAGGCAAGCTCTAGCTTGATATCTTCATACTTTATTTTTCAGGTATTTAGTATTCTCAGCCTTAAGGTTATGCTTTAAAACACTGGAGGATAACCAAGAACAATGGCAATAACCTGTAATGTTTAAGGGTTTATCAGACCCCACTGGACGATAACAAAAATGATGTAATCCATTATTGGTATTGACCTTTCTTAGCATATGGTGCCTAGTAGAGACATTGTTTCCCATTGTAGGGTAATTTTTTAAAAACATTTTTATATGTGTGTGCTATATAATTTAGGGAGATCCTTAAATAATAGGTTTCTTTTTTTTTCTTTCATTATTATTAAAAATTTCCACCTCCTCCCTCCCCCCATTTCCCTGCCCCCTCCCCCCACTCCCCCTCTCCCTCCCTCTCCAGTTCAAAGAGCAGTCATGGTTCCCTGCCCTGTGGGAAGTCCAAGGTCCTCCCCCCTCCATCCAGGTCTAGGAATGTGAGCATCCAAACAGACTCAGCCAGGAAAGCCAGTACATGCAGTAGGATCAAAACCCAGTGCCATTGTCCTTGGCTTCTCAGTCAGCACTCATTGTTTGCCATGTTCAGAGAGTCCTGTTTGATCACATGCCCCATCAGTTCCAGTTCAGCTGGCCTTGGTGAGCTCCAATTAGATCAGCCCCATTGTCTCAGTGGGTGGGTGCACCCCACGTGGTCCTGACTTCCTTGAGAGAAAATTGAGAAGGGAAGGATGGGGAGAAATTGGGGGAATGGGAGGGTTTGGATAGAGGAAGGGTAGATATGGGAGCAGGGAAGCATATATCTTAATTAAGGAAGCCATTTTAGGGTTGGCAAGAGACTTGACTCTAGAGGGGTTCGAGGTGTCCAAGGATATGTCCCTAGCTAGTTCATTGGGCAGCTGATGAGAGGGAGCCTGAAATGGCTCTATCCTATTGCCATACTGATGAATATCTTGCATATCACCATAGAACCTTCATCTGGCGATGGATGGAGATAGAGAGAGAGACCCACAATGGAGCACTTGACTAAGCTCCCAAGGTCCAAATGAGGAGCAGAATGAATAGGTTTCTTAAGACTCTTTCAGGATTTCCTTAATATTTGTTTTCTCTGTCTATATTCCCTTCTGTATATGGAATTTTAATAATTTTAAAACTTTGAAACAGTAGGTATTTTAAGTTGAGAGTGATCTTTACAACTCTCCCCTACCATCTGTCTTCTCAACCTGCTTTATTCTGATAAATTATTTTTCTTGCATTAGTTCTACTTATATGTTAACGTCATACATCATACACAGGTCATCATTGCATGTATTTGTGTAATATCTAAGTTATAGGACTAAGTTGAAGTGTCTCTACTTTTCAAAAAAGTGAATAAAAATATGCCATTTTCAGAAATACAGATATATTTGGAAATATTAAGTGAATTCACACTAGCTCTTAAGTAGCATTCCATGCTTAGGGTAATATTACAATCATAACTTGATTTATTTGGAATCTTTCTTTACTTAGTATCCTAAGTGGTGAACAAGGGTTCTTCCATTGTAGATTTTTTTTAAATCATTATTAATATGCATGTGTTTCCTTAAGAACCAGACACCTGTTAGTTTCCCCATTATTTTTTGGATGTCAACCACATGTATTTACTCAAGAAAATATTCAAAGGAAATTCTTTGAAGGTGTCTGTAGGTATTTGTGCACAGTGATTTCTGCTTTTTGGTGTTAATCTCTTCCAAATGCCATTTGCCCTAGTCTTTCCAAAAACTATCTCTGTGACCTGAAGGAAAAATGATACTATCTTTTCTTAAAGATTAATGTTTGAAAACTACTGCCTGGTACATTTTGTCCAGTTTTCATTTTGTTTATTAATAGAAAAATGGAAATCAATTTCTATTTACTATACATAAGAAAACTGGAAGTTTTCTTTGTGCATGCTTTATTGTGTATTTTTAAATAACATTATTTTTAAAAATAATAAAATTAAAATAAAAATGATACTGCCATTAATTTTTAATAAAATGTTATTAATGATATTTTTCTTTTTTCACTGTTACTAAAAATAGATTTTTTCCCAACATTTTCCAAGCTTAGAGTCTTGATCAAATAATTTTATTATCAGCATTTAAGGTATTTTTTTTTAGTTTAAGTTTTCTGTACAAAGCCATGTGATTGATTTAATTAAAAACAGTGCATTCCTCCTTACATCTAACAAAGGATGTGCTCAGGGTGTGCTTGATGTACTGGTAGGCTCCACATACCAGGTAAATAGTTAACTATAAAAATAAGCAGAATTATTCCTAGTGGATATACCGAAAATAATGACTAAGTTACCATTTTAAGCCATTTATCACTGTTAACCTAGAAATATGTTTTGTCTTATTACTAATTTATTTTATTTATTTTCATGTTTCACTTCCTTTGTTCACTACAGCTTTAGTTAAAATCCTGGTCTTTGCTTTTTTATCACCTTTCTTAATATTTTGGAATGTGTACTTTCATCTTTAATTCTGTTAGTGAAATAAATGCTTCTCATGTATTTCTCCTTTTATCAAATGGAAATTGAGATTCTTGTAGGAAACTAGAATAACACACTTTAATCTTACAATTTAATATTTGATTTTGTCATAATCTTATATTTATAATCATTATCCTAAAACAATTCTTGCTTCTAATATTAGATGTTTTCATGTGTTTTAATTGTGTTTTGTAATCTTGTTTATAATCACTATTCTTGCATCTTTTGTATTTGTCTGAACTCAATTTTTATTGTATACATTAATAGAGCACAATGCCAAGAAATGTTAAATTTGGTTTTCAAATATATATATATATATATATATATATATATATATATATATATATATATATATATTTTTTTTTTTAAAAGTTTCAACATTCCAAATGCAGATTTCATTACTATTCTCCTCTCAAGCCTCCTTATCTCATATCTGTACCTCATTGTAGTAGGAGCAGCAGGTTATGTTATGTTCCCTCCTGGATCCCACATGGCTAGCTTTACACCTGAAATAATGACACACAAATTGTATTCTTTTAAACACTGCCTGGCCCATTAGCTCTAGTCTCTTACTGGCTAACTCTCACATCTTCATTAACCCATTTCTAATGAGTATAGTACCATGAGGTGGTGTCTTACCAGGAATATTCTTAACCTGCATCCATCTCGGAGAGGAGAGCTATGGCCTCTGCCTGCCTCGGCTTCTTTCTCCCAGCATTCTGTTCTGTCTACTCTGCCTACCCAATTTTCTGTCCTATCAGGGCCAAGGCAGTTTCTTTATTAACCAATAAAAGTAACACATAGACCCTCCTCCATCACCTCATTCAGTCTTCCAATATTTATTCTAAAGTACCAATTTGTATGATATAATTTCCACAATTTTTCCTATCCTCATTCTTGAGTATCAGTTTGACTGAATTTAAAAAATTAGATCACAGTTATTTTTCTCTAAAATTCACTTTAACATTTAAATTATCATGTTATGTTACAGAAACATCCTAAATTATATGAGTATTTTAATAGTATACACACCAACAAAGATAGGAAAATAATATAAATGTATGTCACTCATATGCATAATTATAAGGATAACATAATGCTTGTTTACAAAAACTGCTATTCGGCCACAAATGGTTGGAACTGATACTTGTAGAAACTTGGGTGGTTCTTGATTAACATCATATTAAATGTAAAGAAACCAAGAAAAAATAATTTTTTCATTCATAAGTGGGTCATAATTTGCCTATCACGAGAAGTTACAATTATATAAACATACTTAGCACATTAATATTTAAAATAAAGTTGTATAATGTTCTTTTCTGTTTGGATGGAATATTCTATAAATGTCTGGTAAGTCCATTTGACTCATAACATCTGTTAGTTCTCTTATTTCTCTGTTCAAATTTTTATCTGACTGACCTGTTCAGTGGTAAGGGGGGAGTTAAAGTCTCCCACTATTAGTGTGTGGGGTTTAATGTATGAATTAAGCTTTAGAAGTGGTGCTTTTTTTTTTTTCATATGAGGGTGCCCTTGTATTTGGGGCATAGATGTTAAGTACTGAAATTTCCTCTTGATGGATTTTCCCTTTGACTAATATGAAATGACCTTCTTTGTCTTTTTTGACTGAGTTTAGCCTGAAGTCTATTTTGCTAGATATTAGGATAGGTATACCCGCTTGCTTCTTGGGTCCATTTGATGGGAATATTTTCTTCCCAACCTTTTACTCTGAGACGATGTCTGTCTCTGAGGATGAGATGTGTTCCGTGTATGCAGAAGAAGAATGGATTCTGTTTTTGTATCCAGCCTGTTAGACTGTACCTTTTTATAGGTGAGTTTAGTCCATTTACATTAAGGGATATTAATGACCAGTGATTGCTATCTCCTATTAATTTAGTTTTCAATGTTGATTATGTTAATTTGTGTCTGTTTCCCTTCTTTGGTATTTGCTGCTATGAGACCATCAATTGTCTGTGTTTTTGTTGGTGCAGCTAACTTCCTTATGTTGACATTTTCCTTCTAGTATTTTGGGTATGGCTGCGTTTGTGGCTAGATATTTGTGAAATTTAGATTTGTCATGGAATATCTTTTCTCCTTCTGTGGGGATTGAAAGTTTTGCTGGGAATAGTAGTAATTCTGATAGGTCTCATGCTCAGACCCAACAAAGTCTTGGCTTAGATCCCAGATTCTCATCTGGACCCTCAGAAATCTCTGGCTCTGGCTCATTTGCTCAGTGGTTACTCACCTGTACCTGTTATGGTGGAGATTGCTGATTCTGGATCTGGTTGCTGTCTCAATCCTCATCTGCCTGTGTCCCAGGACTGGGTGGGCTCCAAGGACTGCATTTGCTCCTGGCTTCTGCTCCCAGTGAACCTCGTTTGCTCTCTGCCTTAGGTAGCTGGTTCTGTCCCACTCCAGTTCAGGAGGACATCTCTGACTTCTGCTCATGGTAGAGTTTATTTCCTCAGGCCATCTCTGTCCTAGGTCTGCTTTGTGCTATTTTTGCTTTTATAATTCATTAGTTCTTAATGTTCTGAATCCCTAAACAGAGACACACATTTTTAATGAAGCCATAAAATATAGGCTTTAAATTTTAATGGAAATATGCCAACATGTACCATTATGATTTTCCTGGATTTGCTCTATAGTCTTGTAAGAAGAATCTTAACAAGGAAGGTTTTGTTCAAGATGGTAATTTAGAAATTCTGATTTTTTCTATGTTGTCCCAGCTACTTTTAAGATGAAAAATAAGCTCTATGTATTGCAAATATTTAAATATATTTGTTTACCAAAAACAATTATTCAGAATGTAAAAATGGTATCTATAATTGCATAATAAAATGACATTAAAGAATTCAGTCAAAAATCAGACAAAATATCACATTCTTCAGGGAGGGTAAGAAAAGAAACTGGATAGTATTAACATTAATGCTGAACATGATAATTACACCTATAAAACACAACATTCCATTCATACAAGAATAGTTAAAATTAATGAAAATAATAATATAAAGAATTAAAGAAAATATATAAAACTTGGTATTCTGATAATGTGTTAGTCAAAATTGTGTCTACTATAATAATTACTTTCAAAATATTTGGTAAAGTTGAATACTATATGATCCACTAAATTCATTAGAGAGCACACAGGTATGACACATAAAAATATGTCACAGCCAGATATGGTGGTGCATACCTATAGTGTCTATCATTTGTATCTTACTAAATGCAACTTGCTTGAAGTCCAGAATGCAAAACAGCCACACTAGTCAACCATACAGGCCAGGAAGTAGTGGCACACACCTTTAATCCCAGCAGCCACACTTGTTAGCCATAGAGGCAGACAGTAGTGGAGCAGCCTTTAATCCCAACACTAGAAAGGAATATGAGGCAGGATGAGATAGGAACTTGTTCTCATTCCTGTCTGAAGATTTTATAGAGGTAAGAGCTCTCTAGTTGGTCTGTTGCTTTGCTTTACTGATCTTCAGTTTATACCTCTGTATTTGTCTCTGAGTTTCTATTATTTGTCCTACAACTGGCGCCCAACATTTGAGATACAAGTTCACAAAAAAGCCCTTTGCTTGTGGGTTTTTAACCACCAGTGCAGACCAGAGTTGCACTTGGGACTGACTCTAACCCCGCCTGGCTAGGCTTTCTTTTGTTTTTTCCTCAAGCTTCTGAATGAGTTTGAGATTGTTCTGTTGTAGCCTGTCTAAAATAATCTACAGCTGCCCCTCAAATACTAGAAGCACTTAGGCTCCAAATGCCACAGGTCAAAAACCCATTGCCATTGTTCTTGAGTTCTCAGTAGTCCTCATTGTCCACTATGTTCAGCAAGTCCGGTTTTATCCCATGATTTTTCAGACCCAGCCCCAGTTGGCCTTGGTGAGTTTCCAATAAAACATCCCCATTGTCTCAGTGTGTGGGTGCACCCCTCGCCGTCCTGAGTTCCTTGCTCGTGCTCTCTCTCCTTCTGCTCCTGATTTGGACCTTGAGATTTCAGTCCGGTGCTGTTTCCTTACTAGTCCTGGATGGAGGTGGGTGGTCCTTGGACTTCCCACAAGTCAGGGAACCCTGATTGCTCTTCAGGCTGATGAGGAAGGGGGACTTGATCGGGGGAGGGGGAGGGAAATGGGAGGTGGTGGAGGGGAGGAGGCAGAAATCATATATATATATATATATATATATATATATATATATATATATATGTATGTATATATATATATATATATAAAACAAATGTCACATGTCTCAATTGCCCTATACTGTTTCTGCTTTCAGGCAGCTCCCATCACACATACACATGCTTTTTTTCAAACAATCAATCCCCTGTTCACTTTTCAAACAGTCATATCTCTCTCTCTCTCTCTCTCTCTCTCTCTCTCTCTCTCTCTTTCCAGTAGGTTGTGGGCAATCCCTGAAACCCTTTCTTGGGCTGCTGTCAAACTAGGTAGCTATCTTAAAATCCAGTCAGGCTTTTACTGTTCTACACAGTAGTACTGTTCTACATATCTTCAACAACATTATAAGTAGATTTCATAAAACAATTGGGAATACCTTTAATTCCAGGGCTTTTGAGGCAAGCATAAGAGAATCAGGTATTTGAGGCAACCTAAGCTATGGAGTGAGACACAAATTTTCTTATAACAGTGCTCACAAAGTATTTAAAGAATAATATTCTCATCAGTACTACTAACAAACACTTAAAATTTAGAAATATTTCAAATTCTGTCAATTGTGAGTAGATAAATAAGCTACAGTCTTTTCATAGAATGGAATAATTAGTAACAAGAAAGAACTTGGCTATCAATAATTTATATCAATCTATCCATTTATCTACCTACCCATCCACCATCTATATAGAGATATATGTTATTACTGTGAAAAAAATACAAACATAAGTGTTGCATGTTTCTGATTTTATTTATATATCATTAGGAAAAAGATAAATATAATGTATACTAAGAAGAAATAGATATACATATTTTATTTTATTTTATTTTTTTTGATATACATATTTTAAATAGGATAAGGAAATATTTGGCTTCAAAGTACAAAAAGTAATTTTGAGAACTCAGGAATATTTGATATATTGGTTCTGGTGATAAATACATGGTTGTAAATACTTATCAAAATCCATCGAACTACATATACAAAAGGAATATGTTTACTATGTAAAAATTATACCTTAATAATTTTTTATGAAATTATAATAAAGGAAGTCAAAATAATGTCAACTTAAAAGAAATCAAGGGTGTGTGTGGGAGGAGTTTGGGAGTCAGTGGATGTGATAAAAACATATTATAAGAAATTCTTAAAGAACTAATAAAAAATTAAAATGGAAAAACAAATAAAAAACAGAAATTTCCAGGTATGATCTCACAAAACTATAATTAAAGCAACATGGAGTAGGATGCAGGAAACCATCTAGGCTATACAAGTCATTTGATAAATGGGACTGTTTCTCAAAAACTAAACAAGTAAATGAAATAAAATATTAAAGGCCAAACCAGAGTTAGTGTGAATCAACAAATCTTCATTTTTAGAAATAAACAGATGGACAATGAGATAGGGGGATGCATACTTTTAAGGTGCAGCAAATATCTTTCTGCTTAGAATTCTTTCTGCTTCTGTATACACAAATCACAATCAAATGCAGTTCAAAAGATCTTGTCACATGATTAAATCTTCATGAATTCATTATCCAGCTCTCCTGTTTTTTCTCCAAATCACTGGTTTAACCCAGAGTTCACATGCATTCAAGAGCTTATGGTCATCATTTTTTTCTTAAAGTGACTCCCTTAGTCACAAGACACTGAACATATAATGGAAAAAGTTAAGGTTTTTCCACTTAACTTGAGGGAAACTTATTAAAATTATGAAATATGCACAATTTCTTTGCAATATTATAAAACAGAGAGCTTAGCAAATAAATATTTTTAATTTGTGAGCAGTTACAGATGTTGTTTAACAACATAATTAGTGAGCAAGACAATAGGAAAACTATAAGGTTGCTAAAATTACTAATTATTTATAAAAATTAAGTTAAATTTTATCTTCCACTTACTAATTTGTATTTTGAGTTTATATGATGGGCTCTTTTGGCATAAAATAGAAACTATAAAAATTATTTTTCAAATGTTTCAAGAGCTTTCTCTCTGCACTTTTTTTGTTTTTCAGCAAAAGCACAAATTGAAGGCTGTTTACTATACAATATGAAAAGATTATTTTACAAAATTACTTAAAGTGCCAGTTAGCTTTGTCCTTTAATTCAGTGTGGAAGGAAAATTTACAGCTATGGAAAAATTTGATTTCATATCTTTAGAGAGTAATGGGGGAAGTCAGAGGTAAAAAAAAATGTCTCTAGGATGCTTTGAACTTTATTCAAAGAGCTAGAAAGAACCACTTACTTTTCCTAATCAACACTTGTGCTCTCAGCAGGGGTCATGTCTTTTGTTCAGAAAGCAGGTGAGTGCCTAAATGAGATTCATTCATATCAGGGTGCCATCTCATTTCAATTTGGTTGTTAATTTAGGAATTTTCCTGCCAAAGTCATGCTTCCAAATCTAGAGACAAAACTAGACAAGTTTCTCTGTGAATAAGGAATAAGACTTTCTTATGAAAGAGAAAAGTAAAAAATGTATGTGCATAAACATTAAGAACAAGAAACACCAACAATATCCGAATGACTTCTGAAGTTCTGAAGTAGTCTACATTTTAAATCTTAGAAACCTAGAGCCAGTATCAACACAGATGTCCACAACATAAGAGTTGACTTATATAGCTTTTACTAGCTACATGTTTACTTATATATCATCTCACAAGCCAACAGCACACTGGCTTCAAATCTCTCTCTGCTCTGGCCTACATGTGTATGTAAAGATCTCTTGGATTTTCCCCATCCATTACCATCTTTGGTATATTTACTGCACACAAATATTGCAGAATAACCTTGTCACTCCAGAGTCCTTAATTAATGACATCTTCCCACAACTTTTTCATGGAAGGTAAAAGATTCTCAGGGTCCAGACACTATGCCACCATCTTTATCTTTATTATTCTTCCTAATCCATATGATATCATGTGATTTTCAAACTCATTAATTAAAGAGTATGCTAGTTAAATAATTATTATTGTCTGTTGTTCTTACACTGCACTCTTGGGAGAAATTATGTTTATATATAGTTTGTATATGGTCTAGACTTTAATAATTTCAAAGTCAGATGATAGAGAGTTGGAATATTGAGTCCAATTTAATTAAATTTGACTAAACTGAGTTCAATCAGAATTTTGTGACAGAAGCAAACTATATTATATTTTGCCAGGCTCTTGTAGTATATTTAGTTCCCTTTCTGTATATGGATTTTAGAACAAATGAATTTCATTCAAGTTACTCTTTTTTATATATTATAGTTGCCCAAATGGATTCTTTTATTGAGGAATGGTGTGTAAAATTTATGCTTTAATAGAAGATAATCTAAACAAATCTTCTAGCTATCTGGATGTCACTTATGCTTTGTAAAGCTGTTCTGTAATTATAGAGCAATAAAATTTAACAGCATTGAATTATTAAAAATTAAAATCCGTGTCCAGCTATTTTAACACTGTATTGATATCCATTGGTTGTTTTCCTTCATTTTACTTCCTACCTGTATACATCTCTTATTTGGACATATTCATCATCACTGTTGGGTTGGGAGCATAGGTCACAGCCCCCAGGCCTGGTCTGGACTTCAAATTCCAGCAGGCCAGGTCCTGACCCCTCCCCGGGGTAGGGTCAGGACCACTCCTCTGGTACTTAAGTGATCCCCCAAAAGAAGAACACTTGGCCCCCCTTTCTTCCTCCCCGGGGTCGCTTTTTTGTGGCTTCCCGTTTCCCCCTCGGGGCCACCGGAGAGCGCAGATCTCCCATTAAACCTGGATATTTCTTAATTCGGTTTGTTTTGATTTGGCCTGATTGGGAATTTTTGCGTCGTCAGAGAGCTCGCCTAGGAAATATTCCTGACAATCACAATATAGAGAATTATTTGCTTTCCGCTTTTAGCAACTATTGCTGGGTCCTAATGTCTTTCTCAGGGTTGGGGGTGAAAAGGCACAATGTTAAGGAACTCAGACACTGGGAGTGAAGTAGAAGGCTTACAGCAGACTCGTTTATTTAAAATCAGGGAAAAACATATTACATCCCAGCACCCAGGCTGGGTGACAGTTAACAATTCACATCTATACTCATCTCTCATTGGCTAGGCGTGATTAGGACTTCTATTGCTAGGTACTCAGGAAACACTGCTTGGTAGCTCCTTATTGGTTAAGCACAGACAGGACCTTTGACAGCTCCAGGCAGACTCCACATTGGCTCCTTTTGGTCTGATTGGCCTTATCTTACTACAAGCAACTGGCTGCAATAATTACCATTTTCATTTTAATGGCTACAAAGTATTCAACAAGTGTGCCTTAGTTTAGTTCTCTATTTCTGTGCTAAAGCAACTAAGGAAGGAAAGGTTTTATTTGACATTACACGTCTAGGTAATAATCCATTAAGGACAGAAATCAATGCAGGAAATCAAACCTGCACAGGAGCTCATGCAGAGACCATGAAGGAATGCAGCTTTCTGGCTTGCTCCTGGTGGATTTCTTAAGTTGTTCTCTTCTACTGGCAAGTCCAGTTCCTCTTGCCTAGAGGTGATACTGCCTACAGTAGGCTTGGTCCATCTATTTCAAGTAACATTTAAAAATTGCCCACAAACATGATTACAGGTAAATCTAATGATCCCATAGGAGCTGGAATTAAAGATAGCTGTGAGCCACCCCACATGCATGCTGAGAAGTGAATAAAGGTTCTGTCTAAGATCATTATGTATTCTAAACAGATGAGCTATCTCCAGCCTTTTCAAATTTTTATCACATTTATTGTTTTTGTTGTGGTTTTACATATATGCCTGTGCACTTGTATGGATGTTAGATGATAATTTGAAGGAGTCTTAGGGATCAAATTAATGTTGCCAGATTCTTCAGCAAATAATTTTAGCTCTTGATCCATTATGCCTTCTCTTAAAATAATATTCTTTAATTTTTATCTTTCAAAAAATTCTTTAGTTTTCTATAACATCTGCTCTGTAGTTCACATAGGCTTATTGTAACTGATTACAACAGGCCTTTCCCACCTCCTCCGTGATGCACCCCCAGACATTCAGCACTCCTTTTAACACCAGGATAATTTGAAATTTTCTAATCTTTCAATCAGTGTGATCCTTCACAAGACTAATTCTCTAGAGAACAAGTGATATCACCCACACTGCTAAGAGCCCATAAAAGTGCTCTGAAAATTAGTCATACACGTGTCATTGACTCAAATGCATAGAGTTCTTCTAGAAAAGTACTAATACATCCTATTATCATAGTGAGCCCCAAAATGTAACTTCTAGAATCCTCTGCTTAGGGATTGCACAAAATATTGTCATTCCTGGGATATTTCTTCTACATGATCTGATACTTCCTGTAACTACCATTTTAGGATAATTGATTTATTAATTACTTTTGAGCACCTACTAAGTAACATGCTTTGGGGAAATTAGTAACCAGAGCATCCATAATCATCTTAATATGGCACATATTTTTCTATTAAAAATAATAAGACAATTAAGTATCCTGGGAACATACAGAAATGTCCTCCAACCAACATGTCCTAGGAGTTTACAGCAGTTAGTAAATATCCTTAAGACACTAAAGTTATAACTGAAGGGTAGTCGACCTTAATGAGCTGCTTGACACACCTTGACAAAAGCCAGTGAAGCAGTTTTATGAGCAACCAATACTTTGCATATAAGGTACAAAGGAAATCACTTTTCATATATAGCAAAAGTACTTTCTGACACCCAGTTTATTCTTAATAGTTTAAATATTTCCCTCCTGCATGTGTTTCAATGAGTAAATCCAGCAATGGCTTTTATTATGAACTTAGAAAAAGTATTTATCTGTAGTTAATCTCATTCATTAGCATAAAAATAATTTATTTAAAATATTATAGTCAAATATACAAAAACTTGAAAATATACTCAAGCTTTCAAAATGTAGGCTTTTCTAGAAACATTTGTCTTCATTTTCCAGTCAATTAAAGGTGGATAATATTTTTGTCATTATATTATAGAAGTTCTTTGAAAGGATATGTGCTCCAAATTATGTCTAT
Source organism: Microtus oregoni (assembly GCF_018167655.1). NCBI lineage: Eukaryota > Metazoa > Chordata > Mammalia > Rodentia > Cricetidae > Microtus > Microtus oregoni. The sequence goes on along the minus strand of NW_024543828.1, from coordinate 3,094,588 downwards.
TGTTCTCCAGAGACTTCAATTCATTTGGTACAAAGCTTCCTTTCAAATATACTGACTATTTGAAAATGGAGATCACATTCCTCCTGAAAGACAAAACAAAATTGCACTTAGAATAACTAATAAGCTCTGACAAATTATATACTTCTGCTTATATATTTGTATGTGATTTAAAACAATATAAATTTATCTTCCTCTGATGTCACTTTTTGATTATTTTATTCCAGTGAATCGAGTTGGGTTCTTTTTTCCTGTCTTTAAAATTCCAAAGCTCACAGTAAAGAGGCTACCTAGTCATAAATCAATCATCTTTAATGTCTTTTGTTGTCAGAACTTCTTGTTTCCTTATTGCCTTTTTTTGATCTTGGAAATAGTGAACACACACAAGACTTTGGTGTTGGAAGAACTCCCCATCTGAACTGCTATTAGGAAAGCTTCAATACTATCTACTGCATAAAACAGAAACCTTTGCAATCTCAGTTTAATTGTCTCCTAAATAAAGGGTGTACCAGTATATAAAAGAAAATGTACAGTAAAATTTTAATGCACAATTGAAGGGATAATTAAAAAGACTATGCAGGTTTTGCTGACCTGGAAAGATGACAAAATTTCAAAGATATTATGTACATAAAGACATCCTATGATCTACTGATGCATTTTTTTTTAATTTCCTCCATCAGAGATATTTGTTTCCCCACTGATGAAAATAGAATCATAACTATGTCATTGTTTTCAGGAGGCAGGAGTCTATATTTTTTTCTCATGCTGCAGTAAATGTCAGGAGGGTTCTTGGATTATTTCTTTTTTCAGTTCTGATAAAATGTGTCCAACTTTTTGTTTTCACCTTTCTTGAAAATTTTCCCTTTTATTCCTTTTCCATGCTTACTAATGGTATCTCCAATCTCCCTTCAGCCTCAGTTCCAAACTTTAGACTCCTTTCTGAGTTTTTTGTTTGTTTTCATCTTCATCTTGTGTATTCGTCTAGTCCCTGGAAAGTCCTCATGCTTGCTATTTACATTTGCCCAGATTATGATAGCATAGATACTTATCACCTTTTATTTGACCAGTTAACAGCAGATGCTTCCTGACTTTAGAATCTCTCAAGTTATTTTGCTTCCAATTCATTTTAGCGTTTACTGCTAGAACAAATTATCTAAATTATAAATCTTAGTAAAAAAAAGCTTTGATTTCAACATTTCAACGGTTCTTCGGCAACCTATTTTTTGTAGTTTAAATGCTGATGTTTAGAATTATTTCAGTATCCTTAGGCTGAGGTTCAAGTTCTTGTATATTCTAGTTTGACTTTTTCTATGCACTCTAACTACCATGTCATTCCATGAGTGACTCTGTTCTTCAATTTAGTACCTTGTCACCTTTTGACTAAATATAATAATTTTTCCAGTCTTAAGCATCTATTCATGCTTAATTTAGATGCCTTACCTATCTGAGAGTATTAAGAAACTCATTATGTTGTTTATGCATATCAGAGTATTTGTGATGTTTACCTGAAAATCCATGTACATCAGATTTTATCTGTGATGTTTATGAAGCACATAGATTCCTGAACCTACAGTAGACAACATATAGAATCTATATTTTTAACAGCCATCCCAGATCATTCAGGCATGGACTCAACTGTGACTTGTCTAAAGGGTCATACATAATACTGCATTCAGCATCCTCTGTCTAACATATATTAGCAGGTAAATATTATAAAACCTTTTAAAATTTATTTTATATAGAATGTCTTAGCTGAAGAGTTTCTTTAATTTTCAAATTTTATGGTAGTAGATATAATCAATGGTAAGGCATTGGTCTAACATGGATGAGGTCATGGGTTTAATCTCCAGCACTGAAACTTAAAAATAGTAAATAAAATTAAAACAAACTTCCACATTTTGACTCTGTGGACAAAATTTTCTGTTCCCTTGGTCAAATATTTTGACTAGAAAAGGATACATCCCTTTCCACAAAGTTATCATCTGTTAAATTTAGAAACTTTCAAAAGAGTCATGAAATAAAATCAAATGTTGGCTGAATATCTGTCCAACAGGCATGTAGGGAATAGATAGTGCTAAAGCACTTTGAACATCATTATTGAAAATGGAACTAGGATGTGAATGCAAACTCCCACACAAGTAAAAATGTTCTGACAACAAAATGAAGTAAGGATAGTTGCCAAATTCACAGCTTAGATAATGGAAAACTTGATAAGTTGTTGAAGTAACATATCATATAGAGTTTCTGAATAGAAAGAAAAAACAAATACCCCTTATCAAAATGAACTTTTGTCTCCAACAACTACCAACACAAAAACAATGATATGTTGAATACAAAAGCCTGGAGAAAATACCTCAGAAGACCAAGATAAAGGGACAAATCTCTTGAGAAAAAATAGTGTCTCAGATCCTTAATTAAAAAATACACACACTAGCATGAAAAGTATATATATAAGATAATGAAAATGTTTAAAATAAGCCACTACTGTTGTTTCCCTGCTGTAGAAACAATTTCCCCAGAAAGTGGCTCCATTGTATTTACCTCCATCCCTTTAAATAAAGAGTCCCTAATTTCCTGTTTCTCCTCTTTCTTGTATCTTGATATTCTCTTACTTCCCTCCCATGTTCTTCTATCTAAACCTCCACCCTCCAGACTAAGAAGTTTACCCTTTTCCTTCTCATGGATCATACCACCTGTATCCTGTTAATCCATTCTCTATTGCTCACAGAGATCCATCTGCCTCTATTTCTCAAGTGTTGGGATTAAAGCAGTGTGCCACCTTTGCCTGACCTCTATGGCTAACTAGCTTAGCTAGATGTGCACTCTAATTTTCAGGCAAGCTTTATTTGCTACAACACAAACAAAATGTCACCACAGACAGTATTGGTCCACAAGTGTAGTGGGAGGGAGGATGCTTGTTGGTTCCTGGCCGCCTGGCTAGCTTAGACCTGAAATAATCACACAGAAACTGTATACATTAAATCACTGTTTGGCCCATTAGCTCTAGCTTCTCTTTGACTAACTCTTACATATTAATTTAACCCATTTCTATTAACCTGTATATCGCCACATGGCTGTGGCCTACCAGCAAAATTTCAGCATGTCTGACTCTGGCAGTGGCTCCATGGCATCTCTCTGACTCTGCCCTCTTTCTCTCAGCGTACAACCTAGTTTTTCCCACCTAGTTCTGTTCTGCCCTTGCTGTAGACTCAAAGCATTTCTTTATTCATTAACCAATAAAAGCAACACATAGACAGAAGGACCTCCCACAAGACACATAAAGAAAAATAAAATTACATGTATGCCTATAAATCTGAACAAAATAAAATAACTCAATGTAAAGCCTGAAACACTAAAAACTGCTAGAATAAAATATACACTGAAGTAATAAGGGCGGCGGTGGGGCTGCGTCCCCAACACCCCATCCGCCTGCCCAGCTAGCTTATGCCCCGAAATAATTACACAGACACTGTATTCTTTTCAACACTCCTTGGCCCATTCTCTTCTAGGCTAATTCTCACGTATTAATTTAGCCCATTTTCTAATCATCTGTATGTAGCACCCCAAGGTGTGCTTACCGGGGAGATTCTAGCCTATGTCCATCCTGGGTCAGAGCTTCATGGTGTGTGTCTGCCCAGGAGCGGGGCATGGCGTCTCTCCCATGAAGAGGAAGCACAAAGAGTGGAAGAGAATCTTTGTCGATTGCACATCTTACAAATGATTAGCATCTGATATATATCTCACAAAAAGTTAAAAAATCAATTAAAGAATGAACTATGGACATAAACAAATACTTATCAAACGTTAAAATAAAAATGGCTAAGACATATCTTTTAAGGTATTCAGTTTCCTTAACAATTCGAGTAGTGCAAAAATCCTATTCTTAAAACCAAAAATAAATTTATCTCTGAACCTTCATAAAAAGCTTTTTTCATTATGCTGAAACAATTATAGAGGTGCACAGGTAGTAAAACTACAGAGAGTAATTGTTTGTGGAGCACCCAGTACTAATAGCTACATTTACAAAACAACCCCTATAAGTAAGACTGAAGCAACATCCCAGAAGAAGAGGGTGAAGGATTGTAAGAATCAGAGGATCAGGAAGTCTACTACATGATTTGTGTGTGTGTGTGTGTGTGTGTGTGTGTGTGTGTGTGTGTGTGTGTGTATCACATAGGTTTGGATCCTAAGTGACTAAAAATTGTTTATAGCATCTTTTGTGTTCTTATTATATACCAGATACAATATTTATCTAGCACAACTCTTATTGCAATCCAAGTTTTTGCAAGAAAATCTATGAGACTCAGACACAATCAAGTTCTCAACCTCTTTTAAAACATGGGTCAAGAAAATAATATCAGTGTATCACATGAGAGTGAGTAATGAACACTTTTCTGGGTAAAAGGCCACAAACGAAGATGCTGTAGGTTTCTGAAGACGGAGGGAAATGCTATGATGGCCCCATAGTTACTCTTTCCAAGACAGTTCATGTATTCTGAATATACTAGTTTAGAAGATCTGGTCACCTAACTGAGTCCCAGAGTAGTAAAGCTAATAAATGGTGAGATAAAGACCTAAAAGGAAGCTTACATATCATCAAATTTTTTTTAGCTATGCCACACTGAGCTCCATTTCAAATCATTCAGTTCCACACTCATTTTAACACTTATTTTAAATGCCATGAAACATTTAAATAAAGTGAAAATATGCTGTTATATACCATTTACTTATTGTCCTTTAAAATGCAATGGTACGAGTGATAAGAGATATTTCTCTCTGATGTTAAGCTTTACTATTTTGGTTTTGTTACTTATCTACCTAAGCAACTTACTGCAGGAACAAAAAGAAATACTAATGTGGAATTTATGCAAGCATGTTCTAATAGCTTCATATAAGCAACTTGCTTTCTTTCTTTCCTTCCTTTCATCCTTCTTTCTTTCTTCCTTCCTTTTTTCTTCCTTTTTTTCATCTTGTTTTACTGGGAACAGACTTTTAGCTAGACACTGAGTTACTTTTTCAAGCTCTTTTGTGTACTCTTTCTATTTTGATAAAAAAAAATATCTTGCTTCAATATTTTTTTATTGAGACAAAGGAAAAAAAAATTTCTGCCTCCTCCCAGCCTCCCATTTCCCTCCCACCCTTCTCCCCCTCCCCCCACTCCTTTCCCCCTCCCTCTCCAGTCCAAAGAGCAGTCAGGGTTCCCTGACCTGTGGAAAGTCCAAGGTCCTCCCCCTCCATCTATGTCTAGGAAGGTGAACATCCAAACTGGCTAGGCTCCCACAAAGCCAGAACATGAAGTAGGATCAAAATCCCGTGCCATTGTCCTTGGCTTCTTATCAGCCCTCATTGTTCGCCTTGTTCAGAGTCTGGCCCTATCCCATGCTTTTTCAGGCCCAGTCCAGCTGGCCTTGGTGAGCTCCCAATAGATCAGCCCCACTGTCTCAGTGGGTGGGTGCACCCATCGTGGTCCTGAGTTCCTTGCTCATGTCCTTCTGCTCCTCATTGGGACCTTGGGAGCTCAGTCTGGTGCCCCAGTGTGGGTCTCTGTCTCTATCTCCATCCCTCACCAGATGAAGGTTCTATGGTGATATGCAAGATATTCGTCAGTATTGCTATAGGATCCATTGCTGGTGGGAATGCAAACTTGTGAAACCACTTTGGAAATCAGTGTGGCGGTTTCTCAGGAAATTCAGGATCAACCTACCCCTAAACCCAGCAATACCACTCTTGGGAATATACCCAAGAGATGCCCTATCATATGACAAAAGCATTTGTTCAACTATGCTCATAGCAGTATCATTTGTAATAGCCAGAACCTGGAAACAACCTAGATGTCCTTCAATGGAAGAATGGATGAAGAAAGTGTTAGAATACTAGAATCTCTTTAATCTTTTCCAATTTGATACCAGCCACAAAAGACTATTAGCCTGAAGTCTGGAAGTATCTTTGGTGTCATTGGGGTAAAAGATGAACTATAGAGCAAGACAAGTAGTTGGAGTTATGTATTCACCTGTCCTACATACAATTGAATTGTGACCTACAGTTATATCTAAATGAGAAATAGAAACATTCAAATTTATTTATTGCCATGGAATTCCACTGATACTGGATTGAATCCATAATAATAGCACCTCTTATAAAAGTAATCACAACACTAATTAGATCCCAGGAGCAATTATTAGCAATAATGAAAATAGAATTGTCAGAGTTGTAACATATGTGTGCCTAGCCAGTGGTAAATGAGCTTGACGTTCTTCATTCATAGTCAGACCAGCATCTGCACAGTAAATATTTAGATCTGAGAATACACAGTGTGTCAGTCAGTTACAGCCTGGTAAAAGCAAAATGAATGTGTGGTCTAAGTGAAAAATTACCTAAAAAACATTGGTATTTTGAAGGAGAAATTCACAGCTGGGCCAGGTAAGCTGTGAAAATTGTGCTTCCTGCAAAAAACGGAGGGCTGGCACAGCCTTCCAATTAGCTCCTCATGACTAAGAGGCTCACAGGACGCAAAAGATTTTACAGAACTCTTTGAAAACTATGCTATTTGAGGAACATACAACTCAATTTACTTTAAGGCACAGATTTTTTTTTTTTATGATGAACCAGCATGGTAGCTATTTTCCTTAACAAAGAAGCACTTTAGGAAAATTCTCTGAATTGCTGGAATATAGATAATTTCTTTATACAAACAGCCTTGATGTAGTTTTTAAAATAAAGAATGGCAAGGATCTAAAAATTCAATATTATGTTGGTGTTTATAGAGAAATATAATTACAAGAGCACAATATTCATAAAACACTAACATTTCACATGACAATTACTTGTTTTTAAAAGAGGCATATGTCTATTAAGTGGTAGCCATAACTGCCCTTGAACTTGTGATGCTCTTTTTTTTAACCTTTGTATTTCTGAATTTCCAGGTGTGCACCACAAGGCACAACTATGCATTCTTTCATAACAAGCAGAACTAGCTATGGTCATACCAAATCGACTTGGAAACTAATCTTGACATTATCTACCTGACATGCTCGACTATTTTGAGATGCTGACACATATTCTTCATTGGTATTTTTGGAGTGTGGATCTTATATCTATGCATCATCACTTTATTAAAATCCTAACCAAAAGAAGCAAAATGCCCTAATCATAGAAAGGAAGTAAAATAAACAAAATGTTTTTGAGGAAGAAACAACATGTATACTGCACTGTGCTCCAGTATTTTAGGATTAGTTATACTTAAAGTATTGCTCATTTTCAATTAGTGACCTCTTATTTATACATCATATATATAAATAGTGTTGGAGCGAGAACAGATTGGATTATAAAATCATGACTCAACAAAGGAATCCACAAAATACAGACACAACTTTCCAGTATATATATATATATATATATATATATATATATATATATATCATATTTAAATGTATTAAGGTGATCAGTTAATTCATAATCCCCAAATTGTCAGGTTATTACAACAAATGTCAAATACTCATAAATGTGAAACTGACAATGGTTTGCCATCATAATTAATTTTACTTTTTCATTTCATACATGAGTTTATAAACTAAACTTAGGTAAAAAATCCTGAGTTCAGTCACATGACTTTGGATGAACATATGATTAGAGCAATGCTGTCATCTTAGACATGGACATTTCCTTCCTTTTCAATCTCTTCTTGCCTTTCTCAAGTTCCTTCAGAGGTAATGTGGAATTGATCAATTTCTAATCTAACATTCATTTCATCATCCTTAATATCATCACATGAAAATTACTCTGGTGTTCCAGTGTTCTTCATTTAAAGAAATAATTTCTGAATTTTTCTTACAGAAATCACTCTTAAAAAAACTATTAGCCAACTAAATACAAAGAAAAGTAATAAATGAGGCAATCAGGCATACTTATTAAAGATAAATTCCTCAATGTCTATGTTCCATACTTTTTTTTTCTAAACATAGAACATATACAAAGAGCTTTTGCAACCACCACTGATATTAAGAAAATGAAGCTGAAAGAGTTGATGGCTTTTCATTTTAAATGATTTCCTAAAACAGTCCTGGAATATATAAACCTATTTTGTTGTCATTGTTCGAGTTAGTAGTAACTTAAATTTTGTGAACTGATATGAAGTTCAATAGTCATTCCTAAGGAAAACATAATGGTGATGTTGGAAAGCATATATAAAGTATTGTAAAAGCAAATAAAACATAAATACCCATATTTATCAGATATCAGATGTCTCATATGACAAGTAAATTCCTGTATCTCAATGACTAAAGAAACAAGCAATATTAATATATAATATATAATTTATAATATATAGTATAATTAACATATGAATACATGTGTTCATATAACTTTGAATAAGTTTAACAATAAATATATCATCCTTAATTCTTTGTATTAAAGTATGAAAACATTCAATTATTTCTTCTTTCAATGACCAATTTCTTGAGTTCATGGTATATCAGACATCTGTCTGATGTGGGGTCAGTGAAGATCTTTTTCCATTCTGTAGGCTGTCGTTTTGTCTTGTTGACCGACCATGCTCTTTGCTTTACAGAAGCTTTTCAGTTTCAGAAGGTCCCATTTATTAATTGTTTCTCTCAGTATCTGTGATGCTGGAGTTATATTTAGGAAGTGGTCTCCTGTACCAATGTGTTCAAGTGTACTTCCCATTTTCTCTTCTATAAGGTTCAGCATGGATGGCTTTATGTTGGGTTCTTTGATCCATTTTAACCTGAGTTTTATGCATGGTGATAGATATGGGTCTGTTTTCATTCTTCTACATGTTGATATCCAGTTATGCCAGCACCATTTGTAAAATGTGCTTTCTTTTTTTTCCATTTGATATTTTTTTGTTTTGTTGTCAAAAATCAGGTGTTTGAAGGTGTGTGGATTAATATCCGGGTTCTTGATTTGGTTCCATTGATCCTCCTCTCTGTTCTTATGCCAATACCAGGCTGTTTTCAGTACTGTAGCTCTGTAGTAGAGTTTGAAGTCAGGGATTGTGATGCCTCCAGAAGTTCCTTTACACTACAGGATTGTTTTGGCTAACCTGGGTTTTTTTTTTTTTTTTTTTTTTTTTTTTTTTTTTTTTTTTTTTTTTTTTGCTTTTCCATATGAAGTTGAGTGCCGTTCTTTCAAGGTCTGTGAAGAATTTTGCTGGGATTTTGATAGGTATTGCATTGAATCTGTGATTTCTTTTGATATGATTGCCATTTTTACTATGTTAATTATCCCTATCCAAGAACAGGGGACATCTTTTTCCACTTTCTGGTATCTTCTTCAATTTCTTCCTTCAAAGATTTGAAGTTCTTATCATACAAGTCTTCCACTTGTTTGGTTAGAGTTACTCTGAGTTATTTTATATTATTTGTGGCTTTTATGACAGATGATGTTTCTCTGATCTTTTCATCAGCCCTTTTATCATCTGAGTATAGGAGGGATACTAATTTTTTGAGTCAATCTTGTATCCTGCTACATTACTGAAAGTGTTTATGAGTTGTAGAAGTTCCTTGGTAGAATTTTTAAGGTCACTTATGTAAACTATCATATCAACAGCAAACAATGAGAATTTGACTTCTTTTCTGATTTATATTCCTTTGATCTCCTTTTGGCATCTTATTGCTCTGGCTAAGACCTCAAGAACTATATTGAGTAGATATGGAGAGAGTGGACAACCTTGTCTTGTACCTGATTTCAGTGGGATCGCTGGGAGTTTCTCTCCATGTAGTTTGATGTTGGTTATTGTTTAGTTGTATATTGCCTTTATTATGTTAAGGTATGTTCCTTGTATCCCTGCTTTCTCCAAGACCTTTCTCATGAAGTGATGTTGTATTTTTGTCAAAAGATTTTTTGGCATCTAATGAGATGACCATATGTTTTTTTTATTTTTTTATTTTTTAGCTTGTTTATATGGTGGATTACATTGAAATATTTTTGTATATTGAACCATCTCTGCATCTCTGGGATGAAGCCGACATGATCATAGTGGATGATGGTACTGATGTGCTATTCGATTTGATTTGCCAGTATTTTATGTAGTATTTTTGCATCAATGTTCATGGGTGAACTTGTTTGGAATTCTTTTTCATAGTAATGTGTTTCTGTGGTTTGGGTATCAGGGTAATTGTAGCGTCATAAAAAGAATTTGACAATATTCCTTCTGTTTCTATTGTGTGGAATTTGAGGAGTATTGGTATTAGTTCTTTGAAAATCTTATAGAATTCTGGGCTGAAATCATCAAAGAACAGAGAACTCTCAACAGAGGCTGAAATATGGCTGAAAGACACTTAAGGAAAGGCACTTTGACCAAGGAATGAATAGGAAAAATGTGATACATTTTCACAATGGAGTACTAAAGAGCAGAAAAAAAATAATGACATCTTGAATTTTGAGGGCAAATGGATGGAGCTAGAAAACATCGTTTTGAGTGAGGAAACCAGATACAGAAAGACAATTATCACATGTACTCACTTATAAGTGAGTTTTGTTTTTTTTTATTGCGAAAAGAAGAAAAAAAATAATCAAAAAACAAGTTTCCACCTCCTCCCAGCCTCCCATTTCCCTTCCCCTCCTCCCACCCTTCTCCCCCTCCTCCCACCCTTCTCCCCCTCCTCCCACCCTTCTCCCCCTCCTCCCACCCTTCTCCCCCTCCTCCCACCCTTCTCCCCCTCCTCCCACCCTTCTCCCCCTCCCCCCACTCCTCTCCCCCTCCCTCTCCAGTCCACAGAGCAGTCCGGGTTCCCTGCCCTGTGTTAAGTCCTAGGTCCTCCCCCCTCCGTCCATATCTAGGAAGGTGAACATCCAAACTGGCTAGGCTCCCACAAAGCCAGCACATTAAGTAGGATCAAAACCCCTGCCATTGTCCTTGGTGTCTCATCAGCCCTCATTGTTCGCCATGTTCAGAGAGTCCGGTTTTATCCCATGCTTTTTCGGTCACAGTCCAGCTGGCCTTGGTGAGCTCCCCGTAGATCAGCTCCACTGTCTCAGTGGGTGGATGCATGCCTCGTTGTCCCGAATTCTTTGCTCATGTTCTCCCTCCTTCTGCTCCTCCTTGGGACCTTGGGAGCTCAGTCCAGTGCTCCTGTGTGGGTCTCTGTCTCTATCTCTATCCATCACCAGATGAAGATTCTATGATGATATGCAAGATATTCGTCAGTATTGCTCTAGGATAGGGTCATTTCAGGTTCCCAATCCTCAGATGCCCAAACAACTAACTGGGAACCTCATCTTGGGCACTAGGGAGCCCCTCTAGGGTCAAGTCTCTTGCCCACCCTAAACTGGCTCCCTTAACTAAGAATTGTGGTTCCGTGCTCCCCTATCCACCCTTCCTTTATCCCTATTCTCCTGTTTCCCAGGTCCCCCCTCCTTCCCTTCTACCTTTTCTCTCCCCATCTTCCCTTACCCCCATCCCACCCCACCCCCAAGATCCCATTTTCTCCCCTGAAATTTGGTCTACTTCCCTTAGCCAAGAGGACAACTATATGTTTTTCCTTAGGTTCACCTTCTTACGCAGCTTCTTTAGGTTCAACTATTGTAGACTCCATGGTCCTTATTTATGGCTAGAAACCAATTATGAGTGAGTACATCCCATATTCATCTTTTTGGGTTTGGGACACCTCACTCAGGATAGTGTTTTCTATTTCCATCCATTTGCAGGCAAAATTCGAGAAGTCATTGTTTTTTTACCGCAGCGTAGTACTCCAGCGTGTATATATTCCACACTTTCTTCATCCATTCTTCCAATGAAGGGCATCTAGGTTTTTTCCAGGTTCTGGCTATTACACATAATACTGCTATGAACATAGTTGAACAAATGCTTTTGTCATTTGATAGAGCATCTCTTGGGTATATTCCCAAGAGTGGTATTGCTGGGTACAGGGGTAAGTTGATCACGAATTTCCTGAGAAATCTAAACACTGACTTCCACAGTGGTTGCACAAGATTGCATTCCCACCAGCAATGGATGAGGGTACCCGTTCCTCCACAGCCTCTCCAGCAAAGGTTATCCATGGTGTTTTTGACTTTAGCCATTCGGACAGGTGTAAGATGATATCTCAAAGTTGTTTTGATTTGCATTTCCCTGATTGCTAAGGAAGTTGAGCACGACCTTAAGTGTCTTTTGGCCATTTGAACTTCTTCTGTTGAGAATTCTCTGTTCAGTTCAGTGCCCCATTTTTTAATTGGGTTAATTAGCATTTTAAAGTCTAGTTTCTTGAGTTCTCTATATATTTTAGAGATCAGACCTTTGTCTGTTGCGGGGTTGGTGAAAATCTTCTCCTAGTCAGTAGGTTGCCTTTGTGTCTTAGTGACCATGTCCTTTGCTTTACAGAAGCTTCTCAGTTTAAGTAGGTCCCATTTATTCAATGTTGCCCTTAATGTCTGTGCTTCTGGCGTTATACATAGGAAGCGATCTCCTGTGCCCATCTGTTGTAGGGTATTTCCCACCTTCTCTTCTATCAGGTTCAGTGTGTTCGGGCTGATAATGAGGTCTTTAATCTATTTGGACTTGAGTTTTGTGCACGGTGAGAGATATGGGTCTATTTTCATTCTTCTACAGGTTGACATCCATTTGTGCCAGCACCATTTGTTGAAGATGCTTTCTTTCTTCCATTGTATACTTTTAGCTCCTTTATCGAAAATGAGGTGTTCATAGGTTTGTGGGATAAAATCCGGGTCTTCTATATGATTCCATTGGTCGACTTCTCTGTTTTTATGCCACTACCACACTGTTTTCATTACTGTAGCTCTGTAATACAGTTTGAAGTCAGGGATGGTAATGCGTCCAGAAGATCCTTTATTGTATAGGATTGTTTTGGCTATTCTGGGTTTTTTGTTTTTCCATATAAAGTTGATTATTGTCTTCTCCAGATCTGTGAAGAATTTTGATGCGATCTTTATGGGGATTGCATTGAATCTATAAATTGCTTTGGTAGAATTGCCATTTTTACAATGTTGATCCTCCCAATCCAAGAGCAAGGGAGGTCCATCCATTTTTGGTATCCTCTTCAATTTCTTTCTTCAATGCCTTAAAGTTCTTGTCAAATAGATCTTTCACTTCCTTGGTTAGATTTACCCCAAGATATTTTATGCTGTTTGTGGCTATCATGAATGGTGAAGCTTCTCTGATTTCCCTCTCTGCTTCCATAACCTTTGTGTATAAGAGGGCGACTGATTTTTTGGAGTTGATCTTGTATCCTGCCACATTACTAAAGCTGTTTATCAGCTGTATAAGTTCTTTGGTGGAGTTTTGGGGATCGCTTATGTACACTATCCTATCATCTGCAAATAACAAAAGTTTAACTTCTTCCTTTCCAATTCGAATCCCCTTGATCCCATTATGTTGTCTTATTGCTATTGCTAGAACTTCAAGCACTATATTGAAGAGGTATGGCGAGAGTGGACAGCCTTTCCGTGTTCCTGAGTTAAGTGGGATGGCTTTGAGTTTCTCTCCGTTTAATTTGATGTTAGCTGTCTTCTTGCTGTATATAGCTTTTATTATATTTAGGTATGACCCTTGTATCCCTAATCTCTCCAAGACTTTTAACATAAATGGATGTTGAATTTTGTCAAATGCTTTTTCAGCATCTAAAGAAATGATCATATGGTTTCTTTCTTTCAGTTTATTTATATGCTGGATTACATTGATAGATTTTTGTATGTTGAACCAGCCCTGCATCTGAGGAATGAAGCCTACTTGATCATGATGGATAATTTTTCGGATATGTTCTTGGATTCGATTTGCCAGTATTTTGTTGAGGATTTTTGCGTCGATATTCGTGAGTGAGATTGGCCTGTAGTTCTCTTTCCTGGTTGAGTCTTTGAGTGGTTTTGGTATCAGAGTAATTGTGGCTTCATAATAGGAATTTGGTAATGACTCTTCTGTTTCTATATTGTGGAATACATTAAGGAGTATAGGTATTAGGTCTTCTTGGAAGTTCTGGTAGAATTCTTCATTGAAACCATCTGGTCCTGGGCTTTTTTTGGTAGGGAGGTTTTTGATAACAGCTTCTAATTCTTCGCGACTTACAGGTCTGTTTAGATTGTTCACCTGGTCCTGGTTTAGTTTTGGTAAATGGTATTTATCTAAAAAAGCGTCCATTTCTTTTACATTTTCCAGTTTTGTGGCATACAGGCTTTTGTAGTAAGATCTAATGACTCTCTGAATTTCCTCTGTGTCTGTGGTTATGTCCCCCTTTTCATTTCTGATCTTATTAATTTGCGTGTTCTCTCTCTGTCGTTTGATTAGTTTGGATAGGGTTTATGAATCTTGTTGATTTTCTCCAGGAACCAGCTTTTTGTTTCATTGATTCTTTGGATTGTTTTCTGTGTTTCTATTTGTTGATTTCAGCCCTCAGTTTGATTATTTCCAGTCTTCTACTCCTCCTAGGTGAGTCTGCTTCTTTTTTTCTAGAGCTTTCAAGTGGGCTGTTAAGTCTCCAATATGTGCTTTCTCTGTTTTCTTTAGGTGGGCACTTAGTGATATGAACTTTCCTCTCAGGACTGCTTTTATAGTGTCCCATAAGTTCGAGTATGTTCTTTCTTTATTTTCATTGAATTCATGGAAGACTTTAATTTCTTTCTTTATTTCTTCCTTAATCCAGGAATGTTTCAGGAGTTGACTGTTCAGTTTCCATGAGTTTGTAGGCTTTCTGGGGGTAGCATTGTTGTTGAATTCTAACTTTAATCCATGGTGATCTGTTAAGACACAGGTGGTTACTAATATTTTTTTGTAACTGTGTAAGTTAGCTTTGTTACCAAGTATGAGGTAAATTTTCAAGAAGGTTCCATGAGCTCCGGTGAGGAAGGTATATTCTTTCCTATTTGGGTGGAATGTTCTATAGATGTCTGTTAAGTCCATTTGCTTCATTACCTCCATTAATTCTCTAATTTCTCTGTTAGGTTTCTGTCTGAGTTTTAGTAATATTTCTTTTATGTACGTGGGTGCTTTTATATTAGGGGCATAGATATTCAGGATTGAGACTTCTTCCTGATTAATTGTTACTGTTATGAGTATAAAATGTCCCTCTCCATCTCTTCTGATTGATTTAAGTTTGAAGTCAACTTTGTTAGAAATTAGTATGGCCACACCTGCTTGTTTCTTAGGTCCATTTGCTTGATAAGCCTTTTCCCAGCCCTTTACTCTGAGTAGGTGCCTGTCTTTGTGGTCAAGGTGTGTTTCTTGTAGACAGCAGAATGTTGGATCCTGTGTTCTTATCCAATCTCTTAGCCTGTGCCTTTTTATAGGTGAGTTGAGCCCATTGATATTAAGTGATATTAATGACCAGTGGTTGTTAACTCCGGTCACTTGTTTAGTAGTAGGGTTTGTGTGTTTTCCTTCTTTGATTTGCACTGGTGAAAAGTCTCTAGATGTCTGAGTTATTGTGGTCATTGTTGGACTCCTTGGTTAGTGATTTTCCTTCTATTACTTTCTGTAAGGCTGGATTTGTGGCTACGTATTGTTTAAATTTTTTTTTTATCCTGAAAAATTTTGTTTTCTCCATTTATAGTGAACGAAAGTTTGGCTGGATATAGTAGTCTGGGCTTGCATCCGTGGTCTCTTAGTTTTTGGAGAACATCTATCCAGGACCTTCTGGTTTTCATGGTTTCCATTGAGAAGTCAGGTGTAAGTCTGATAGGTTTACCTTTATAAGTAACTTGGCCTTTTTCCTTTGCAACTCTTAATATTCTTTCTTTATTCTGTATATTTTGTGTTTTGATTATTATATGGCGAGGGGATGTTTTCTTTTGATCCAGCCTATTTGGTGTTCTGTATGCTTCTTGAACCTTCATAGGTACATCTGTCTTCAGGTTGGGAAAGTTTTCTTCTATAATTTTATTAAGTATATTTTCTGTACCGTTGAGCTGCACTTCTTCTCCTTCTTCTACTCCAATTATTCTTAGGTTTGGTCTTTTTATTGTGTCCCATATTTCCTGAATGTTTTGTGATGAGAGTTTGTTGGACTTGCTGTTTTCTTTGATCAGAGTGTTTATTTTCTCTATGTTATCCTCAGAATCTGACATTCTTTCTTCTATCTCTTGTATTCTGCTGGTTATACTTGATTCTGTAGTCTCTATTCGTTTACCTAGATTTTCCATGTCCAGCCGGCCCTCTGTCCGTGTTTTCTTCTTTGCCTCCATTTCAGTTTTCAAGTCATGAACTGTTTCCTTTATCTGCTTGATTGTTTTTCCTTGGTTTCCTAGGGTATCATTCACTGATTTACTCAATTCCTCGAACTTTCTATTATACTTCTCATCCATTTCTATAAGGGCATTTTTTATATGCTGTTTAAGGGTGTCAATCACTTTCATGAAGTCAGTTTTTTCTACTTCTTCTTGATTAAGGTGTACATGTCCTCCTGTTGTGGGGTCACTGGCTTCTGGTGGTTTCGTGTTGTTTTTCAGATTGTTGGGAGAATTCCTGCATTGGCGTCTGCCCATCTCTTCCTCCCAATACTACCCTTTGGATCCTCTTTTACAGGATCAGGTCTTCTTGCCCACTGATGTACCTTCCCAGTGATGTCACTCCCCAGAGATGTTTCTCCACAATGATGTTTCACTCAGTGCCCAGATCGAAACTCCGTGCTGCATGGTTAGCTCGCGAACAAAGGGCCCACCCTGCTCGCTGCGGGCAGGCTATGAGAACAAAGGAGCTACCGGCCACCCCTTTGTCCTCCCAGTTCGGATTCGGTCCCAGCGTCCTAGCAGGCTGGGCAGGGAGGCGCTATGCCACCCAAGAACGGAGGGAGGGAGGGTGACAGGGCGTGTGGGGATTTGGATGTAAGCTGAATGGGATAGGAAGAGAGAGGCGGTTTGGGCAGTATAGCCCCTGTTGGATGGCCAGGAAGTGTCTATAAGTGAGTTTTTAAACATAAAGCAGAGAAAACCAGCCTTCAAATCACAATCCCAGAGAACCTAAATAAGAATGAGGACCCTAAGAGATATACATAGATCTAATCTACATGGGAAATAGAAAAGGCAAGATCTTCTGAGTAAATTGGGAGCAGAGACCTCAGGAGAGGGTTGAAGGGGAGGGGAGAGGTAGATAGGGAGAGCAGCAGAGAAAAATGTAGAGCTCAATGTAAATAAAAATAAATAAATAAATAAATATGACAACATATTTTATTTATAATAGTATTGTATTTTCTCTACCAGAAAAAAGGAATTAAGAAGGGAACTAAATTTAACTTATGTTTATTACTACTTTTAATTTCAGTGATTCAGTAACATCTTATAAAAGTTGTGTCTAACCGTAATCTCAGAATATGGAATTTTTGTCAGTAGGGTACTGCAGATGCAATTATTTGAAGACCTCAAGATGAAATTATAATAGCTATTATGGATGGCTTTAAATCTAATGACATGCCTTTACAGGTTGATGGAATTTTAACTGAGAAGGGCAGAGCAAAGAAGCAAGTACTGAGGCAGACTTTGGAGTTTTGTTGATCAAGGAGGGCTGAAACGGCCTGCAACCCCAAGAAAATGCAAGACAGTTATTGTGTTCTTTCTTAAAGCTTCCATAAGCTTCAATCCTTGATTTCAAGATAATTTTATTTCTTAAATTGTGAGAGAATATATATTTATGTATATTATTTTAAGACACTTTTCATCCAATTTTTACGTCAGACTTAAAAAGTGATACAGACCAGGAAGCCTGTTACAACATTGTCTCGTCTAGATACAACAAAGAAGCTGTACTCATGAAATCTCAGCAGTATGCTTGTCTAAGAAAGACATGCACAATGACAACACCAGTTGACATTTCATTGCAAATGGGAAAAATTTTACATGGACTTACCTCTAGTTGAGGAGTTACAGGCAATTAATAGCTGCTAAGAGAGGGAAAACTTGTACTCTTTAGTAATGAGAACACTAGAACACTAGTTGCTTATCTAATACCAAGTAGTCAGACCTAAATTCATAGACATACAAATAGCACTAACCAGGCTTAGCAGGCTGCATTTATATATTTATTCATATATGTTACAATAATTAAAGAAACGATTATTAAAGAAAATAGTTGAGGAAATTGAGAGGGCAGGAGTCCAGGAAGACAGCATATTGGAAATGTTAGAGAAAGGAAAGGTGGGGGCAAATTATTTAATGGTATTTTAATTAAAATAGATATACCTGAAACAAATGAATGCAGAAATATAACACATATTTTCTTGCTTAATCTTTAGAACAATGTGCTCAGGAAGGTTTTTTTGTTTGTTTTTTTTTTTCATTTTACAAACAAAGATTATAAATCATATTGCAGAAATTGTTATTTTATTCATTCCCCTGAAATGTATGTAATGCCTATACTATATTTGTATAATAGAAAACAGAGATATAAATAAGTTTGCTTTACCAAAGTAGTACAATTGTTCTTAGTCAAGGAAAAACATAAACTCAGCCTTCTACTCTCCAAAGAAATGATTATAATACCATTTCTAAGTGAATTGGTATTATATCTTAATACTGGTCACAAGATCTGCCTACATAAAATGTTGTTTTACTTTTTTGTCCATTTGTGTCTCCAAGCATTTTTTTTCTCTCCAGGAGAAACAAACAAGGCAAGAGGCCACATACTTTTTTGCTACAAACAAAACACTAAGGAAATTTTCTCTTAAGAAAAAGGAATATAATAATGGTCAATTTTTCCTTTGAAAGTGAAAATGTTTTCATCAGGGTCTTACCATCGTGAAGAATTTTTACTATTTGCTCAGTACTTCTAGGCTGAGGTCTATATACCTAAGGACTTTTATAAAACCTTTCAAAACCACAGCAAAGAAATCTTTATCTTTCTTTTCCAGTTTTAAAATTATGTAAATCTGAGCATTAGTTAAGAACTTTCAGCTGCAGTTACCATCAGAATCTATGTTTGATTTCTTCAATACAACAAAAACATTTTGAGAGCACAATTAGGCAATAGGTAGAACTAAGAATTCTGTGAATTTGAGGTAAGAGAACAGAAGTTCAGAGCTGACTATGTTCGAAAGTGAAAGTTGTAAAATCTTAAAAGCAGAAAGTAGGAAACTTATTTCAGTTCCTTTCTATAGAAAGTAGGTAAGGAAATTGAAACAAATAATATACAAAATATTTTGACAAGTTATTTTGCAAGAACAGTCACAAGGCAGCATTGGAGCTAGTAACCATGGTTTATTGCTTTGGATCCATGCCATTTCTAATAAACATGATGTTTCTTCAAGCTTCAAAATTCTCCTCTGTTAACTGAGACTCAAGATATTAGCTTGCATATCTAATAGTAATTACAAGCATCTAATGAAAATGCAGTACTACACAACTATTCATGTTATATTTGCTTTTTACATTTCTAGACACATTTAAAGTCTATGTGAATATATTGCTTTCCTATTGATCTAATTTCTGAACTGGTCAGTTTTTTTTTCTGTTCTTATTTCTGTTTATTTCCATGACAGTGAGCAATGATTCTGTGGTCGATAGAACAAACTTGGGATTTTCATTCCAAAGTTACTGCTTTCTTTGTACACACTGACAAAGACAATTAAGTATTCAGCTAAAAAAAATCTATTAAATATACATAAGGCTTCATCACAATAAAATTCATTTTAATCATGGCTTTGTATAACACTCTTCTACATGCTTGACTCTATTTTAATTTCCACTATTTCTCATGAAATTCTATTAAAATTGCTCATTTACACTGTAAGTTATAGATGATAAAAATAATTGATAAAGATTAAAAAATAAGATAAAGATTGTGTATTAAATAATCACACATTGTCTCCTAGGTACTGTATTATTTTGATGTGGGGAATTCATGTGATAGAAATGTAAGAAAAGTTTCTTTTTTCTAACATTTGCCTTATCTGTTTTCTGACAAAATAAAAAATAGAGAATTTACAATGAAAGTTTTTCAAAGGCACCATTAATTTCCATATCCCATAATTAATACCATTTGCCTAATTACTAACACTACATTACTCCAAAAGAAAATTCAGTTACTTTATTGCAGACTATGAACAGGAGCATTGATTAAAATATACCATACTTGAGAAAAAATGAATATGGGTTACATATTCTCTTAGCAACTTTTGTTAGCTGTGTGTTTTTACCTCTACATTCCATAGAATGAATTGAAGGATTCTTTCCTAGAATGAGACCTAAATAGACAAATTTTTGTGAATTCTTCAGTGAAATTTCCTGATCCTAATTTGAGTATGATATATGTAAACCTACTTGTAGCCATTCTATAACCATGCATCTAGAAATTGTAGAATATTTTATCTTGAAACCTAGGCACTGAAAGGCAACTAAGGTTGTTTTGTAAAACTTCTAGGTAAAGTGATAAAAATTAGAAAATAGAAATTAGAAGATTTTACAAATAGTTTGAGACAAGAAGTCCGTTTTCTCTATTTGTAGCCTAAAACCATTGGAATAGAAATATTTCAAGGAGCAGGGTAGACGAATATTTATAAAAGAAGTCTTTCAATCTCTTCATACAAAGATAAGTTTATTAGAGTATAAAAATGTCAAGGCTAAAGATTATCTTGCTACAATGAGAATTTTAGTGGTGAGCATTAAGAGGAATATTGGTACCTAAAAGAAGTAATATTTTAAACAATATCATATATTGTATCAGATTGGATTGTGTATGAAGCCCTCCTTGGGTCAAACCTATTTCTAAGGAGAGCGATTACATTATGTATCAGTTTCAGTATCATGACATTAAACTAGTGAATTCTAATTACAATGTGTGACCTGTTTTTAAAATTATGGTAGAAAGTGGCTGAGAAAGATACACAAAATTAATTTCTGGCCTATAGACACATGAACACAGAAACATGAATGTGAACACAAAAGCTAATTTTAAAGATGAGTTTACTATATTTGAAATAACAAAAAAAAGACAGATCAATATATTGCATAATCCAAAATCACAGAACAAAAAGACTAAAAAACCAAATTTTGTTATTTACATCAACATACATGTATTAATATCTGAAAGAGAAGGGATAAAGGTAGAATATACTGAAAGAAATTTTAACTTAAAACATCAATTTGATGACATTCAGCAAACTACAGTTTGGTTTACTAAGAATAGATCCATGTGAAAACAAATCATAGCAAAAGAAAGCTATTCAGAAGAAAATAAATAAATATTTCCATATAAAGAGAAACTAAAATCGTTTCTTAGTAGCAAATGCAACATACAACAAATTTGGTAATTAAAATTTAGATTAAAAAGAAGTAATACCTTTAGTTTCAAAATAGATGGAACAGGAAGTTATTACATAAAACAAAGTGCCAGCTACAGACTACTGTCCCAGTAAGTTAACATGTAAGGAGAATGATCCCTTCACGTGAAGATCAGTGAGAGGTATTATAAGTAAATGGGGGGAGGCTCTTGATTTGATTAGTGCATGCTACCTGCAAGTGTTGAACTATCACACTAAATTCCATATATAATCTTAGTACATGTTACTCAAAATGTTTCTCATTTTCTAGATGTGCATTGGTAACTCTCCCAAGCTCGGTATTGTCTGTCTGTCAAACCTAAACTTTAAGATTTTGGTAGGAATGAGGTAATAGATGCAGAGCAGCTATAGATGGCATTTACTGTATTGTGCCACCTGTATTATAAAACCAGAGAATAAATTTTAACGGCTCCCATAGCTTATGCCCCTTTCCAAATAAATTCAATTCTACTAGCTGGCTTGGGTAACAACATCCTTGTATCTCAGAATTCTGTCTTGAGTATTTTATATCTGAAAACAGGGTAGTGTCAAGGTCACGCTTGTGTCATGGATTTAACTCATTTCTCTCACTTCTCTTCTATGCCTGCTTATAGCCCTTTTGCCACAAGAGTAGTAATTAGTACAGATAACCAGAGGGTCAGAACTTTCAAATTGTTTTCAGGTTCAAGCTTCCCTCTTTCTCTTTCTTTCTTTCTTTCTTTCTTTCTCTTGCCTCTTACTTCGCCTACACTTTGTGTGTGCCTCTCCTAACTTCCCCTACTTTGTGTGTGTGTGTGTGTGTGTGTGTGTGTGTGTGTGTGTGTTATGTAATTGTTTGATCTCTAATTTTCACTAATGGCTAAATGCTAGTTTCCAACTATTCGTAGTTTGCAGAAGCTGGAAGTCTTCTGGAGCAATGCTAGTTGCTTATAATTACATATTCCTATTTATTCTGAAGCTAGGCACAGTAAATTGTAGAGATGAATATATTTAGAGAACATAGGGAAAAAATGTAATTTTAGGGAAGTTATAAGAATCTTTTACTGCTTATGCTTATCTTAGGAGGACCTCTAAATCTATCTTACGTATGTTAAAGTTAAATATGCATTAATCACTAAAATGATTTAGAACAGCACTATGAATTATCTCACTGATGAAATAATTTGTGGGTAGCACAAATCCATGGGTTTCATCCTCAGCACACAAAAATATTAGAAAGGTATATGCACCAAAGTAGAACATGTTATGTTTTTTTTAAGTCACTGGCGACCTCAAAATGCCAGTGACTTAAATAAGTTCATTTTTTTCTCACATGAAACATCTCTCATTGCCCCAAAGGGAAGACTGAAACTAGTTATCCTTTCGCTGGGGTGTCAGAATTGTATTCATCTTGTAGCATTTTTTTTGTCAGTAGACGTAAGAAGAAAAAGCACTCTATAAGTTCTAATATTTTTAATTTAATAATTCAAAAAGGAACTACATAATCATTTTCATTCATATAAGGCATAACCAGTCAAGTAACCAACACAGCCATGGGATCATGAGTGAAGAATGAATGAAATTCTAATACATTTTAGGGGATAAAGTTTGAATGTAATAAATAGAAATTATACTTATCACAGAGACATAAAAATGTTTGTTTTGTCCCCTTCTTTCATAGCTCTTGATACAGTAAGAGAAAAATGTTGCCTAAATAATATCTTTACCCACCTTCCTACTTCCTAACTATAATTGTCTCTGAAGTTTTCTGAGAGTAAGTCTGCCCTCTGATGTAGCTCTTTCACTGGATGTGATCATACTTCACAACCAGGGAGGATACCTGTATTTAAGTGCATAATTGATGATTAAGAAATGTAATTTTTTGCAAATTTATTCAGCAAGGTTTCACACTCCATAAAAATCAAAATGTGGTAGTAGTACTAGAGATTATAAATGTATCATTATAATATTGTAATTATAAAACTGTAGGTGTATAATTTTAAATATACTATAGATATACACATATAAATATGTGCTTATATATGTTTGTGTGAACATATAATCATAGGATGAAATTACATATAATTATATATAAATACATATTTATATTTCCCCAAATATATTTTTATACATGGACATATTTATATAATTATATGTAATTATGTTATATATTTATGCGAATATAATTATATATGCATAAATATAATTATACACGAATAAAAATATATAATTATAAATATACCTATCTGATCCTGAAGATAATTATAGAAATTAGACACTGTTATAATCATTTCATTTAAATTAAGTCATGTTTCCTTATTATACTTAACATTATGTTGTGTCTCTCTAGACTATATAAATTGGAATTTTTGTTTATTTTTCTATTTTAAGTTAGAAACCCTAGCTCAGTCATCCCTCCTGCTTAAAGTCGGAGTTTTCAACCTAAGACTTAAGTTGAAAATTAATGTTTCTTAAATTTTTTTGTGCCAATAAAAGTATCAAAATGATTTTTGAAAGTTGCTAAAACAGAGTCCTGTCACCCTGTAACCCATGTCAGATTTGGGGAATTAGAATATGTTAGAGTGAATTTAGGTAATCTTTATTTTAATGAACTTACCAGTTAATTCTCACTAAGAATAAGGATGGAAAAATCACTAAAGTAGCCTGACATTATTATAGTTTTTGTAATTATCTAACCCTTCCTTCACCTTGTTGCACCTAATCAGTCGCCATTTTTTTTTAAGAAAAGAGTCTATTTGGCTTACAGTTCCATATTGTTGTGCATCATTTAAGGAAGTCAGGACAGGAACTCATAGAGGGCGGGAACTGATGCAGAAGCCATGGCGGGGTGCTGCTTACTGATTTGCTTCCCCTGACTTGCTGAGCCTGCTTTCTACAACCCAGGACCACCAGCCAAGAGATGGCAGCACCCACAATGGCCTGGGCCCTCCTCTAATTAAGAAAATGCCTGACAGCAAGATCTCATGGAGGCGATTCCTCTACTAAGGCTCCTTCCTCTCTAATAACACTAGTTTATGTCAATTGACACAGAACCAACCAGTACACCCCTATTGTGTGCTAGGCACCTAACGATCGGGCGCTGAAGATGCAAAGTACCATGTGCTACTGTTCCTCTTATAGTAGCATTGCAATAAACTCTGTGAGCAAAGCGATTATATCCAAGACCTGAAATTCAGTTGAAAGCAGGAACATATTCCTGACCCATTTGGCCAGGCAGATGGGTCCTTGGGGTCTTCTGGGAGATTTGTTTTTTAATTTATTTTTTACTGGAAAAAAAAAATTCCGCCTCCTCCCAGCCTTCCATTTCCCTCCCCCTCCTCCCACTCCTCTCCCCCTCCCTCTCCAGTCCAAAGAGCAGTCAGGGTTCCCTGACCTGGGGAAAGTCCAAGGTCCTCCCCCCTCCATCCAGGTCTAGGAAGGTGAGCATCCAAACTGGCTAGGCTCCCACAAAGCCAGAACATGAAGTAGGATCAAAACCCAGTGCCATTGTCCTTGGCTTCTCATCAGCCCTCATTGTTCGCCATGTTCAGAGAGTCCGGTTTTACCAGATGCTTTTTTAGTCACAGTCCAGCTGGCCTTGGTGAGCTCCCAATAGATCAGCCCCACTGTCTCAGTGGGTGGGTGCGCCCCTCACGGTCCTGACTTCCTTGCTCATGTTCTGCCTCCTTCTGCTCCTCATTGCGACCTTGGGAGCTCATTCTGGTGCTCCAAT
This sequence comes from Microtus oregoni, assembly GCF_018167655.1. NCBI lineage: Eukaryota > Metazoa > Chordata > Mammalia > Rodentia > Cricetidae > Microtus > Microtus oregoni. The sequence goes on along the minus strand of NW_024543828.1, from coordinate 3,069,667 downwards.
GTGGGACTCTGTCTATGTCTCCATTCATCGCCAGATGAAGGTTCTATGGTGATATGCAAGATATTCATCAGTATGGCTATAGGATAGGGCCATTTCAGGTTCCCTACCCTCAGCTGTCCAAGGAACTAACAAGGGGACATCGCCCTGGGCACCTGGGAGCCCCTCTAGGTTCAAGTCTCTTGCCAACCCTAAGATGGCTCCCTTATATGTGCTTCCCTGCTCCCCTATCCACCCTTCTTTTATCCCAATCATCCGGTTTCCCAAAGTTCCCCCCATCCTCCCCTTCTCATTTTTCTCTCCCCATCTCCCCTTACCCCTTTCCCACACCACCCCCAAGACCCCAATTTTTTGCCCGGCAATCTTGTCTACTTCCCATATCCAGGAGGATAACTATATGTTTTTCTTTGGGTTCACCTACTTATTTAGCTTCTTTAGGATCACAAATTATAGACTCAATGACTTCATTTATGGCTAGAAACCAATTATGAGTGAGTACATCCCATGTTCATCTTTTTAGGTCTGGGTCACCTCACTCAGGATAGTGTTTTCTATGTCCAACCATTTGCATGCAAAATTTGAGAAGTCATTGATTTTTACCTCTGAGTAGTACTCTAATGTGTATATATTCCACACTTTCTTCATCCATTCTTCCATTGATGGACATCTAGGTTGTTTCCAGGATCTGGCAATTACAAATAATGCTGCTATGAACTTAGTTGAAAAAACGCTTTTGTAATATGATAGGGCATCTCTTGGGTATATTCCCAAGAGTGGTATTGCTGGGTCCAGGGTCAGGTTAATCCCGAATTTCGTGAGAAACCGCCACACTGATTTCCAAAGTGATTTCACAAGTTTACATTCCCACCAGCAATGGATGAGGGTACCCCTCCCTCCATAACCTCTCCAGCAAAGGCTATCATTGGTGTTTTTGATTTTAGCCATCCTGACAGGTGTAAGATGATATCTCAAAGTTGTCTTGATTTGCATTTCCCTGATCACTAAGGAGGTTGAGCATGACCTTAAGTGTCTTTTGACCATTTGAACTACTTCTGTTGAGAATTCTCTGTTCAGTTCAGTGCCCCATTTTTTAAAATGGGTTGGTTAGCATTTTACAGTCTAGTTTCTAGAGTTCTTTATATATTTTCGAGATCAGACCTTTGTCTGTTGCAGGGTTGGTGAAGATCTTCTCCCAGTCAGTAGGTGGCCTTTTTGCCTTAGTGACAGTGTCCTTTGCTTTAAACAAGCTTCTCAGTTTCAGTAGGTCCCATTTATTCAATATTGCCCTTAATGTCTGTGCTGCTGGGGTTATACATAGGAAGTGATCTCCTGTGCCCATATGTTGTAGGGTACTTCCCACTTTCTCTTCTATCATGTTCAGTATGTTCAGATTGATATTGAGGTCTTTGATCCATTTAGACTTGAGTTTTGTGCATGGTGATAGATACGGGTCTATTTTCATTCTTCTACATGTTGACATCCAGTTGTGCCAGCACCATTTGTTGAAACTGCTTTCTTTCTTCCATTGCATACTTTTAGCTCCTTTATCGAAAATCAGGTGTTCATAGGTTTTTGGGTTAAAATCTGTGTCTTTGATACGATTCCATTGGTCAACTTCTCTGTTTTTATGCCAATACCATGCTGTTTTCATTACTGTAGCTCTGAATTAGAGTTTGAAGTCAGGGATGGTAATGCCTCCAGAAGTTCCTTTATTGTATAAGATTGTTTTGGCTTTCCTGTTTTTTTTTTTTTCCATATAAAGTTGATTATTGTCCTCTCCAGATCTGTGAAGAATTTTGATGGGATCTTGATGGGGATTGCATTGAATCTATAAATTGCCTTTGGTAGAATTGCCATTTTTACTATGTTGAACCTCCCAATCCAAGAGCAAGGGAGATCCTTCCACTTTCTGGTATCCTCTTCAATTTCTTTCTTCAAAGACTTATAGTTCTTTTCAAATAGATCTTTCACTTCCTTGGTCAGAGTTACCCCAAGATATTTTATGCTGTTTGTGGCTATCGTGAAAGGTGATGCTTCTCTCATTTCCCTCTCTGCTTCCATATCCTTTGTGTATAGGAGTGCGGCTGATATTTTGGAGTTGATCTTGTATCCTGCCACATTACTAAAAGTGTTTATCAGCTGAAAGAGTTCTTTGGTGGAGTTTTTGGGGTCGCTTATGTACACTATCACATCATCTGCAAATAACGAAAGTTTACCTTCTTCCTTTCCAATATGAATTCCTTTGATACCCTTATGTTGTCTTATTGCTATTGCTAGAACTTCAAGCACTATATTGAAGATGTATGGAGAGAGAGGACAGCCTTGTCGTGTCCCTGATTTTTGTGGGATGGCTTTGAATTTCTCTCTGTTTAATTTGATGTTAGCTGTCGGCTTGGTGTACATAGCTTTTATTATATTTAGGTATGACCATTGTATCCCTAATCTCTCCAAGACTTTTATCATAAAGGAATGTAGAATTTTTTCAAATGCTTTTACAGCATCTAATGAAATGATCATATGTTTTTTTTCTTTCAGTTTATTTATATGATGAAGTACATTGATAGATTTTCGTATGTTGTACCAGCCCTGCATCTCTGGGATGAAGCCTACTTGATCATAATGTATAATATGATATATTAAGCTGGTTATTGTAACATTATAAGAGGAAACTAGGTTATTTTACAGTAATAATTAATTCAAGATTGTGATATTTTTATTGTTTTTGTTCTCATACTTGATAGAGGTAATTAGGGTTTTCATATAGTTTACTATGTTATCTTTGAGTATTTTTTCTCACTTTTCCGAACTTCCTTAATTCTTTATAATCATTTTTTCTCTTCTTGCAGTGGATATCCAAGTTGGATATAATTTATTTCTTAGTTTCTGCTTCTTATTTAGGTAAAAATTCTGATTGTAGTGTACAAGTGTTTCTTTTCACAAGAAGAAATCAAGAACGGATATAATTTTTGACAAAATATTTTCTCATGTGTACGTTTACATGATGATTTAAGCTGTTTGAATGATTAACATTGCCAGAGTTTTTAAGTTTGTATTGTAAATGACAGTAAGAAATCAAATTTCTTCAAAGTGCCATGCGTACTTTAATGAGTGATATGATCATATTTTTATTAAATAAGAAATACCTAGAGAATATTTTGATTTATATGATAGTTTAAGATTTATGTTTTTTTCCTCAGGTCCTTGGCCTTAATTCATAACACCACTTTTGTTATTGACTTATTTCCCTTCAGGATTTTATATGGGGCTTAGAGCACTTAAACAATAAAGGAAGTATCAAGCCATATTTAATATCAAAGATATACATTCCTAATGAGTAATATCTAATTTTTTGTAATTTTTAAATTACTTATATGAATGCATTTTAATTATATATTTAAACTTTCATTTTTCTTTAAATATTAAGAATCTTATGTGTTAGGGGAAACTAATTTGCTATCTATTAATGAAATAGAATCAATAGATGACACATTTTACAAACTTTTAAAATAGGAAGAAGTCGAAGTTTTTATAACATCTTTGTATTTTGTGCAGATTAACTTGATAACTAGTAGGATATAAGTGAATTAAAAATGCTTCACTAAGTTGGTATAGTGTTCTATTTTCAGAGTAAATTGAAAGCCCTTTAATTGTGTATGATCATGAAATTATACCACATGTCTCCTTCTAAATATTTAAGTATTTTAAGAACCCACCTTGAAATGTCATGCTTTTAATGGTGCATGTTTTAATTTTCATTTTATTATTAAATTACCCTAGAGCTATCATCAATAGGTTACACCCAGTAGAGTTAGAAGCCAATTCTTCCATATTGACTACCACAAATTTAGTAATATACCTTCATAACTGAAATGCATTAAATTCAGAAGATGTGCTTGTGGTAGTCTTTGATATCTATAATTCCATCTCTCTTCACACAGACTAGGGGATGGATAAAATATGAATCATATTTCCAAAATTCAATAATGTATGGTTAAGACTCTAGCTTTTAAAAATTATTTAAAATTAAATTCATTTTCCTATGCTTTCATGTAACAATTGAGTTCATTTGTATTTGAAATAGGCCAGGTGATATTCTGGTACTAATGTAAGATGCCTCTGGAGAGTGATCCTCTGAGGGGAGTTTTGCCCTTTCATCACTAGCAACTAGATTATTACTGCAAAGTTAAACAGAAGAGCTGGAGGAAAAGAATACAGATCATTAAATGGTTGAAAAGTTCCACTCAGTAAAGATTTTCTCTCTTCAGAAACATCAAAGGATGTAATTTTGCATGATTTTTAGAAACACATGACACTTAAGATGTATTTTTAATTAAAGAATGGAGCTATGAAAGCCAAAGAATGTCATAATTTCTTTAATTTCAAGAGAGAGGAGTAGTGTCAACTTACATTCTAAAAGCAATGAGAAAAATAAAGACAAGTCTATTTTTAAATGATCAATAAAGAAACTAACATAGAATATGGTTCACTGATTGGGTAGAAGACTCAGTATATAATGACTCTATATAGATCTAAGTGTTGCCTCTGAAACATTTCTCATGATGTTTTTCTTTAAAATTTAATCACTTCACTCAGGAACTTTACAGATACTCAATATGTTATAGTGAATTAATTGATCTTCATTAGAAGATGCACACACAGTCAAGAGATTATAGGACATGAGCCTTAAATATAATTGAATAGATAAATATGCATATTTACAATTGGAATAAGATAATAACCAGTAGTTTGATTCTGAAATAGCATGCTTTCTAGAAAACATCATATATGTGTAAGTAAAGAGGTGGCATATTGACTTATGAAATTATAATATCAGAGAATGATCTCCCTTTCCATTTCATCCCACCAACTCTCTTATGTCAATTGCATACTCTGTCTCAAAATGATGGCCTCTTTGTATCACTATTATTACAGATATACTCATAAATATATTAATACAACATGCTGAGTTCATTTAATGTGGTTTATGTGTATATGATTTAAAGGTTGACAACTTTATATTAAATAACAAATTAGGAGATTCATTCCTGGCAAAAGCTCTCTCTCTCTCTCTCTCTCTCTCTCTCTCTCTCTCTCTCTAGTTCTAACTCTCTCTCCCTCCCTCCACAGCAGCCTTTTGTTGTCTGGAGTCCTTTGTCTAGGACTAGGAACCTATGAGATTTCCTCCCTTTTAAGATTTTACTCAAGTCAAAATTTCTAATTAGCAAAACAACTAGCAACAAATGCTGTTGAGTATATGGGGGGGGGGGGGAGAACTTTCATTTATTGTTGATGGGAATACAAACTGTTGCAATCACTCTGGAATTCAGTGTAGATAATACTCAATGAGCTAAAAGTTCGTCTTCCATGTAACACAGTTATACCACTCCTTGGTATATGCCCAGAGTACTCAACACTGTACTCCACAGACATTTGATTAGCAATGCTCACTGTAGCTCTATTCATAATAGCTGGGAAATGGAGACAAACTAAATATTCTTCAGCTGGCAAATGAATAATGATAAATGTAATGAACATACACATGAAAACACTTTTCAGATGAAAAGAAAAGCAAAATCATAAAATTATCAGGTAAATGGATGAAATGGGAAAAATTATACTGAGTTAGATAATGTAGACATAAAAGACAAACTCTGTAGGTCCTTTAATATGTTTTCTCTGAGTTTCCTACCTTATAATCTTCAGACGCAAGTTTGTTACTTTGAGTAACCCCAGACAACAAGAAAGTAAAAAGGGGTCACAAGATAGGGGTTTATAGGAGGGAATAAAAGGATCCAGAGATTCAAGGATCCAAGGAAATTGAGCTCCTACAACTCTTGCTTCTAAGGTTCAGAGAATGTCAGAAAAGAGGGTTTGGGAAAATTTTAACAGTCACAAGGCCAGCAAGTCTGCTTTGATATTGTGTCTCTTAGAAATAGAGAAGTTGGGGGCTGGAGAGATGGCTCAGCGGTTAAGGGCATTATGTGTTCTTCCAAAGGACATGAGTTCGATTCCCAGCAACCACATGGTGGCTCACAAACATCTGTAATGAGGTTTGGTATCCTCTTCTAGCCTGCAGGCATATATCCAAAGAGAATATTCTATCCATAATAAATAAATATTTTAAAAAAAGAAATAGAGAAGTTGTCCACAGTGCCTCAAGAATACGACTGCTTAAAGAAGACCTTCAGCATGTTTTATCAAACTCAATTGACAGAAATTTCATGGTTTAGTAACAGGAACACAAATTCTAAGTGATCCCTATCAGGATAAATTTAGTAAGGAAATAATAATTACCTTTTAAATACTCTGTTTATATTTAGTAAAATATATAGAATAATAATAATAATAATGATTATTTATTTATTTATTTATTTATTTATTTATTTTGAGATAGGAAGATGGAATCCAGAATTCCCAGCATAATGTGAACTTCATTTTCTTCCTCTGGGATTGAAAAAAATATACAAAATGATGACCTAGTTCATTGAACACCTGACAATTCCTGAATGACTAGGATATGACTTTAGATAAGGCAGGTCAATTCTGTGACCTTTAGCCTACTCTCATAAAAATGGATATGGATTAATTTCTCCCTTATTCAAAATAGTAGGGATGAAAAGATTACTTAGTGATTAAGTATAGGTTTAGTGTCTAATAGTGAAAGATAGTACAAAATTGTGTAATAGAGTCACAAATAAATATTACATCATGTTATGACAGCAAGAAAATTATATTTATACCATGCTTTGTTAGAAACAATTGTTGCAGATCACCTGAAATTTCAAATGGATATATTTAAGACATTTTGATATATATATTCACACTGGATATAATTATTGTTATGGTTTTCATCTCTTTAAGAGGCAAGCAATGCCCACTCCCGGTGACCCCCTACCCTCCATCTTGACTCTCACTTTTCCTCTCTCTACTTCTGCTCTTCTTTGTCTCTTTCTCCTCTTCTCTCTCTCTCTCTGCTCCCCTTCTCCCTTCCTCCTCCATAACCCCCTAAATAAATATCCAACCTCACTGTACATGTTGTGTCTACCCATGTCTCTGTCTCATGCCCACCTGCCATGTGTCTCCCAGCCCAGGACCAGTCCCCACTTGGGAACCTGCAGCCGTTTCTCTCTGGGACTGGCTGCTTTCAGAGTCCACTGTCTGCTGCTGCCAGGGACCTTCCACCATTTTTTTTTAAAAAAATCATAAAATTGATGCCTTGTGATTTGGATAGGCGCTCCTGACAAAAACTCCTCTGCTAGGGTCAGGATCCTGAACCAGGTTCTTTTTCCACTCCCACCACCGGCTTCCTGGCTTCAATCAGTGAGTCTTCCCAGCTTCAGTCACTGATTATCCCCCTGTTCAGCTATGGTTGTTTCCCTTTACCAGAATCATGTTTGGACTGACCACAGGTTTGGTCCGCCTATGCGTTAGCACTGCACACTCCCTGTACAGTGCATGTGACTGGGGACCCGGGGTCCACCAGTTTCTTTATCTGTTTCTTTTCATTTCTGCTCTTTCTTTTTTTTTTCTCTCTCTCTCTTCATAACCGCCATTTAGAGCAGCTCTGGCCTCTCTGGTTTCTGGGTCTCCTGACCAAATGAAGCTAGGCAATAATACCCCACTCATTGTCCTCATCCACGAGTCCTGGGTGTTCACGCCGATTTGCATCCTGCCTATTCCGGGAAGACATTCGGTTATAGGCCTTGGATGCTGCTGTTTCATGGGTTTTCACGATTTTGGCTCTGGATAGCAACTGGCTCCCCGACTTTTTAAAATTCCAGCCGTGACATGGTACAGTTTTTTTTTTTTTTTTTTTTTTTTTTCGGTTCCAGGCTTTTGCTCCCCTCTGCGGCTTGTGTTGTGACATGATGACTCAACAACAGGGCAGATCATGCCTTTAGGTCCCTCTCATTAAACTTAAAATCCTTACAGCTCAAAAATTGTGACTCTTTTTTCTTTTATAAATGTGGCTGCTGCCATTTTGACTGGGGTCAGGTGACGTTATCACCATCTTGACTGAGGGCCAGGTCAGGTGATCAAATTCCACCATCTTTACTGAGGTATTACCTGCTGGGTTCCCCAGTGTTAACTTTATTACATGGGTGATTTTACCGCCATCTTGGCTGAGAGTCAGGTCAGGTGACCAAGCTCTCCCATATTTACTTAAGTATACCCTGCCTTGTCCCCCGATTTTTACTAAAATTCTCTTGTTAACTCTGTCACATGTGTTTTGCACAGTGGCATGCCTTTAATAGGGTCCATCAGAAGCATCCACATTGCCCAATTCCTGTTCACTCTTTCTAATGTATAACAATTGTACATTACATCTCATTTCAGACTACAAAATCATAAGTCTCATGTTTTAAACTGGTACTTTTATGTCTCTTACAAAATGCCTTATATTTAATCCAACCCTCATTTGAAATATATTAAGCTGTTCTCTACTGTTGTCAATTCTGCCGTTAATCTTCTATTGCAAGCAGTTTCTTCTGTCTTTTTACGAGTGTAAATCTTACCTGTTAAGAGACAGTATAGTCAAGCTCAGACCCAACATTTCACGCAAATTCTGTACTACAACTATACCTAATAAACAGCCCTCAACTGCTCAGAGATCTGGGGAATGTGATATTTAAATATTTATTAAAAACTTTTCATAACAAAAAGAGACAGGCTGGCTCCTAGCAACAGCATTCTGCTTCCTCCAAAGAAGACAGAAGACAAATGGGCACACAGAACAATGTCCATCTGCAGTTCGTTTTGACTGCTGAGTGCTGACCACTGGACTAAACTGCCTTTCATCTAAACTAAAGATCTCCAGACATGGACAGAATCACTAAAATCTATAGCGTAGCCACTCAGGTCAAGGTAGGCCTCTCTTTCCACAGATTTCTTAGCCCACGGGGTCTTCTAGAGCCTGGCAGGCCCTGTGCTAAACAGCAAAGGTCAAGTGTAACCTTCAGCGACCATGGAGGACCCAAAAAAAGAATAACTTTGTGTGCCAACCAAGTAAATTCTCTGTCACTTTTTAATTAGTAACTCAAATAAAATCTTATCCTTCTCAAAGATCTCTGATACAGTCTGATAGCTGAGAGGTTTTCCCAGGTTACCTCACCAAACAAATTTCAAATCAAATTTCTCTCTTATGCTGCATTCCATAGTCTTAAAAAATACTTTTCATTGTACAAAAATATGCCACAGTCATTATGTGTCTAAAACTTCTGTTTTCACAAACCCAAGTAATTATTGTGAGTTCCAGGGAACTGAATTAAAGGATCCACGTTAAACAGATTAGATACCCCCTCACTTCCCTGGTCCTAATTTTTTCCCTTAATTTAACTTTGTTCTTTGTTCTGCCAATACCTTAAACAGGATAAGAGACACCAGACATTTTCATGCCACAGACTTCAGTCGGGAGCAAAGAGACCAGCTATGCAAGGATGTGGCCAGCAGCCAGCCTTCTCAGATGCCCCCCCACAAGATGATGCCCACAAATAAGCCAGAAGCAGTCTTGAGAATTCACCGGCTCAATTCCATCAAACTGTAGTGTCTAAGCTCCTGCTTTTTTTTTTTTATTTAAAAGAGCTCGGAATGTTATGGTTTTCATCTCTTTAAGAGGCAAGCCACGCCAACTCCCGGTGACCCCTACCCTCCATCTTGACTTTTACCATTCCTCTCTCTGCTTCCCCTATTCTCTGTCTTTTTCTCTTCTTCTCTTTCTCTGCCCCCTTCTGCCTTCCCTCTCCATAACACCCTAAATAAATATTTAACCTCACTCTACATGTTGTGTCTATCCATGTCTCTGTCTGTGACTGGCTGCTCCCAGAGCCCACTGCCTGCTACGGCATGGCCCACCAGGGACCTTGCATGGAACCACAGCCATCTCTGCCTTGGGACTGGATGCTCCCCGAGCCTGCTGCCTGCCTACTGCTGCTAGGGACCCACCAACATTTTTTTAAAAATCATAAAAATTATCAGTACAATGTGAGCTTGATGTGGGATTTCCCTCTGTATGCTGTGATTACCATTAATGAATAAAGAAACTGCTTTGGACCTATAGGAGAGGGAACAGGACTAGGCAGCAAAAACTAAACAGAATGCTGGGAGAAAAAAAGGAGGAGTCAGGGAGATGCCATGTAACACCCCCCCCCCGGAGATAGATGCCAGAACATTTCTCAGTAAGTCACAGCCTTGTGGTGATAGATTAATGGGAATGGGAAAGCTGGGCGGTGGTGGCCCAGGCCTTTAATCCCAGCACTTGGGAGGCAGAGGCAGGCGGCTTTCTGTGAGTTCGAGGCCAGCCTGGTCTAGAAGAGCTAGTTCCAGGACAGGAACCAAAAGCTACGGAGAAAACCTGTCTCAAAAATAAAAAATAAAATAAAATAAAATAAAATAAAATAATGGAAATGGGTAAAATTAATATGTAAAAGTTAGCCAATAAGATAGTAAAGCTAATGGACAACACAGTGATTTAATTGATACAGTTTTCTGTGTGATTATATCAGGCCTAAGCTAGATGGGTAGCCAGGAACCAACAAGTGACCTTCTCCAATGTGTGCTGCCCTGTACATACTTGGCATACATATTACATACCATCTCATGGAATTCTACTGAAATGTATTAAAATGACCATATTTAACACTAGATACTAAGTAAAAAGAGCACATTGCACACATAATTTTTTGTTGTTACAGTGCCAACAAAGCAATAGCAAATTTTCAGTTCCTATTGGCACATTAATTTAAAAATTGTTGCTTCAATTTTCTTCACAGAAAGAAATTCACAGCAGTATTTATGCAGGCTTCTCAGACAAAACAAAAGAGAACATGTTCATTTGTAACTGTCAAATTAATTGCAAAGTAATTTTCATTCAACTGAGAAGAAAGGAAGCTCATAATGCTAATGAGATCTTGCTACATAACAATGTCATGGTGAAACAAGGCAAAGCAAATAATTGAACCACTTGTCACATTCTGAAATATTTAGGATAGAAATGGATAGGCTAGTTGGTTTTGTATTTTTTCCTTAAAGGGAAATAATACTCTACACAAGAATCACAAAACTTAGAAAAAATCATAAATTATTAATGATTGCTTACTGAAAAAAAGTCTTGTATATACAACATATTGTTTCTCTCCTATATGATAACAATAGTTCTCTTTAAATCAGTTAATAAGCATTGTAAAAATACTGATTACCCTTATTTTATTTCAGTTCAATATTTTTATATTTCATCATATATGTCAATCACAATGTTATGTGGTGATAAAGTCAAGCACACTAATGCATTCAACTTTTCAATAAAGATAAACTCATTCACACCATCAACTAGTTTTCAAAAGAAACAGTGATTGAACCTAAATGATTTTCTTCACATTTTCTTTTGTTATTGACATATGTTTAAGACAACATATTGCACACTATATTCTACCATAGTGAAATATATAATACCTCAAACATCAATACATTAAAAATATCATTTTAATTGCCATGATACAACTAGTTTGGTATAATTAACTATGTGTACATGTAATACTAGCTGAAAATGTAGCCAGTAGTCAAAATAACCATTTTTAACTTGTGGTCAGATAAAGTTGATCCCATTCAAGCCAAAGAGAACCACAGAATGGCTCTTTGAATTCAGAATACAGAAATAACACACAAATAATTATTACCTTAGACCCTCATAAGTAAACACACAAAAATTTATTCAAAAACCCGGGGATGACAATTGAGTTAAGTAACATAAGCAGAACAGTGAAAGAAAAATCCTACATAATTTCTTCAACTACATTTTTCCCCTCCTGTTGTAGGAGACTGCTTGTCTAATTTCCAACTGCACAGACTCATGAAATAATCACACAAACTATATTATTTACAACACTGTTTGTCCAATAGCTAAAGTATATTGCTAGCTAGATTTTACATCTAAAATTAACCAATCTTTATTAATCTATTTATTGCCATGTGACTAAGGCTGTGGCTTACTGGCAAGATTCAGGCTTGTCTGTTCCCAGTGGTAGTTACATGGCATCTCTTGACTCCACCTTCTTTCTCCCAACATTCAATTTAGTTTTTCCCACCTAGCTCTTCTCCACCCTATCACAGGCCAAGAGAGTTTTCTTAATATGTTAACCAATAAAAGCAACACATAGACAGAAGGACTTCCCACACCACAGTCCCAAAAATAATTTGTATTATTGGTTTGGCATATATTCTTTACAGTATAGAAGTGGTAGACATGCAGGGAAAATTAAGAATAGAATGAAAATTTAAAATGTTGAGTACAATTGACAAAAAGTTAAACTTTTCTTTCTATAGACTCAGATGGTTGCATTCAATCAGAAATTAGAGAACAGAAATGTATTTTATACAGCATTAGATAAGTCATTATATGTTTATAGTTTCAAGTTTAAAATATAATCATATGTTAGATTTTATAATATTTAATATTTTTGGTTTTGTGAGACAGAGTCTCTCTGTAACTTTGGAGCCGGTCTTGGAACTCCCTCTGTAGACCAGGCTGGCTTTGAACTCACACAAATCTACACTCTTCTGCCTCCAAAGTGCTGGGATTAAAGGTATGTGCCTTTTTTTCAAATTAAATTATGTTTGATATTAACATTAGATATTGTTTTCATTTTGTAGTATATCTATTTTATATATTTGTACCATCATTGCTATAAACATTAGCATTCCTCTTCTCTTTTGTGTTCAACATTTCTAGTCTAAAAGGACAATATATTTATTTGCCCTGGTGTGTAGTTAATAAAGATATCTCATGTAGAACTGAGTGCTCTGAAGTCTCCCTCTCACTGCACATTGTCTAGTTGTGGTTCTGTGTTAGGTCTCACCTTCTCAAGGAGGAAGCTTCTCTAATGATGGTTGATCATGATAATAATTTATGAGTATGGCAAAATGCCATAATATGTCATTTTATTGCTATATTCCTTTATCAAAACAGTAGTCTATGGTTTTCCCCTAGGTCTAATGTCTATATAATCTTAAGTATTGACCGTCCAAACAAGGATAAACTTAAATTCCATCTCATGGAGTGGGAATGGAGATTAAAAATAATCACCAAAAGTCTGCTGGACACTATGGGCCTGTATACTGAAGATGGATCCCCCAACGGTACAGAATAACTTTGGGTGACTGTCCAGGCAGCGAGATGTCTCTGTTAATTCTAGAGTTGTGGAAACTGCTTACAATGCACTTCCTGTTTACTTAGGTAATATAATATCATTCTGGAATCTTTGAATGAGTTAAATAATTTATAGTTGTAGTTACAGCTTTTCTTAGTTATGATAAAAGATAAAGTAGATATAAATATTGTAGCTGTAATTCTTGATTGATACCTGTTTTGTTATATGTAATTTGACTATGTTAAATTTAAAACCTTCTTTTTTATTTAAACAGAAAAGGGAAAATGCTATGGGAGTCACTTCTATGTGCTGTGATTAACATTAATGAATAAACAAGCTGCCTCTGCCTGTTGATAGGGCAGAACCGAGGTAGGTGGAGGGACTTGACTAAATGCTGGGAGGAAGAAAAGAGAGTCAGAGAGATGCCATTGATTCGCTACCAGAGTAAAATATCCTGCCAAAAGTTAGCCAATGAGCCATGGCCACATGGTGATACACAGATTAATAGAAATGGGTTAAACTAAGATGTAAGAGTTAGCCAATAAGAAGTTAGAGATAATAGGCTAAGTCGTGTTTTAATTAATACAGTTTCTGTGCAGTTATTTTGGTTCTGCATGGCCCAGATGAACAAGCAGCCATGTCCCTGCAACAATCAAATAGTTATTGGTTGCTCTCACTACTTTTGTGCCACTAGAGCAACAGCATAGTTTACATTCATGTCACCATCGTAGATTGACAGAGTTTAGCTGGGATGTAGTTTTCTTTTTTCTTCTATTGTACAGAATACCTTTTAGAAACAAGAATCATAGTAGGAATTATGGCTCTAATTAGGTAGAAGTTTAACGAAACCTCTTTGTATTTATTGAGTTAGGAAGTTGTTGTCTTTAGCAACAGGACCTCACTAACAGTTTGTGAACAGAAGCCAGTATCATTGGAAATAGCCTTGGTTGTTTGGGAGTTTTCATGGGGCTTCTTTGGCCAATGACTCAACTAATTGTAACCCATTCCTTGTACTAAAAACTTCATTCGGTAGTCAGAGATGTCTAGCTGGGACTCATCTCCCCTATTATTTAGTGATTCCATTTTAGATTTATTTCATATTTGTATGCACTTTTTAAAATTTTATTTATTTTTTATTAAAAATTTCTGCCTCCTCCCCGCCTCCCTTTTCCCTCCCCCTCCCCCACTCCCCATACTCCACTCCCCTCCCCCTCTCTCTCCAGTTCCAAGAGCAGTCAGGTTTCCCTGCCCTGTGGAAAGTCCAAGGTCCCCCCACCCTCCATCCAACTCTAAGAAGGTGAGCATCCAAACAGGCTAGGCTCCCACAAAGCCAGTTCATGCAGTAGGATCAAAACCCAGTGTCAGTGTCCTTGGCATCTCAGCATCCATCATTGTCCACCATATTCAGAGAGTCTGGTTTTATCCCATGCTTTTTCAGTCCCACTCCAGCTGGCCTTGGTGAGCTCCCAAAAGATCAGTCCCACCGTCTCAGTGTATGCACTTTTAAAATCTTCTACTATATTTCTACTATATTAGGCTTTCATATAACTCCTCAAATGGCCCTTAATTTTAGCTGTCCCTCCTTTACTTCTTTCTACCTGCTTTATTTCATCCTTCCATTCTCATTCCCCTTCCCCATCCATATATAACTCTATATTCTGTTTCTGATTCCTAGGGGATCCTCTTCAATCAGTCTATTAGATTAGAATCTGTTTATGGAAGACTTAATAGATAACATCCACATATAAGCAAATAAATATATTGTCCTTTCAGACTAGAAATGTTGAACAAAAAAGAGAAAAGGAATGTTATTGTTCATAGCAATGATGGTACAAATATATAAAATTGACATACTACAAAATGGGGTAATTTAATATATAAGAGTTAGCTAAAAATATACCTAAGCTATTGGCTAAACATTGTTGCAATTAATAGAGTTTCTGTGTTATCATTTGAGTTTGAACAGCCAGGAAATAAATGAACAGTCTATGACTATATCTCACCTCACCTCACTGAATATATAACTTCTTTATTTATTCAATTCTAGGTACAGTGCCCTCTGAATATTTCCATGTGCCCATCTCCAATCTCACATTACCATTTCTAACTGAGAGAATCTTATAATCTTTATATACTTCCCTCTTGTTTCTATACTGCAGTGCACAACACCTGTCTGTGCTCTATGCACTACCATACAGTTCACGACCTTCGGGCAAGAAGCTGGAGGTTGAAACATACAAAGACACACACAGACAAACAGAGAGACAGAAACATGGATCTCTAGTCACTGGTAAGAAACCCTTTATTCAATAGCACCATGGAGGCTTATTTACTCAAAAGTCAAGTGGGCCAACAGGTGAAAACCTTATCCTCTGATCCTCAACACCAAAGCAATACATGCTCATGAAGAAGAGCTGGTAAACAAATTTGACACAGTTTTTAATAACTCAAATATGAAGGAAAGTAAAGACCTCTAGCAAGGAAGAGCAGCTGGAGGCCAGGACTCCAAATGGTGCCGAACTATGCAGTATTGCCTCGTTTGAAAAGCCTATCTGTATTAGTTTACTGTTGGTATTATAACAGATTATGACAGAATAAGTAATTTTAAACAACAACCATTTATTATTTTTTCTCTGAAAGTCAAACACTCAAAATCAACCTCACTGAACCAGTGGAGGAGGGGAAGATTTTTGGAGAGAAGATGAAATAGAATATAGTGCTATAAAGTAATAAACAGGAAACTAGAATAATAACACCAGAGGGTTGGGACAGGAGGGACGAATAAGAGATGCAATATGAAATGTAAAATTAACACAAATCTTTTTTTAAAGATTTATTATTATATATACAGTATGTTCTGCCTGCATGTATCCCTGCAGGCCAGAAGAAGGTACCAGATCTTATTACAGACAGTTATGAGCCATTATATGGTTTCTAGGAATTTGACTCAGGACCTCTGAAAGAGCAGCAAGTGCTATTAATTGCTGAGATATCTCTCAAGCCACCAGAAGATATTGTAGAAACTTCCTAAAATACATACACATATGCAAGGAATTGAAATGAAATCACCATATAATGGAGGAAAGAATTCCCAAAACTAAACATCTTCTGTCATCCAAAAAACCCTCAGAGTCAAGAATGGGTTGCCAGTGGTCCCATAGATGCCTCCTTAAAATATCATAGATTATTGACCAGTCTATTGATTACTCTTCACAACCTGACACTAAGATTTTATTGCTAAATACACCATTGAACATGAAGAAATTGAGCTGATGTCAAACTAGATGCTTCACCCATACTGACTAGAGTTCATGGAACTGGAAGGTATTTTGCATGCATCCTGAGAAGAAACATAGCTATGAACTGTACAACCTACACCATTGACTTGTCTGAAATATATATTGGACAATAGTGTGACAAATGTGAAAATAACCAACAACTTTTTGATTGGATTTCAAGTCTATTTTATGAAATGGAACTCATAGCTACACTTGTAAAGTGGTAAAGAAGCTGACAATTTATTTGCCATGGCCTGTAGAAGAAAACCCTTTTGCTTTTAATTATGCTAAAGGAAAATACCAATAAAATGGCTCTTCATGATATGTTACCACACCCATAAATAGAGCAATCCTCATCAGAAAAGCTTCTTCTTACAGTAGATGAGAATTTATACAGACTCACAATTAAATAATATTAACAAAACAAGAGATGTTAGAAAATCTAGTCCTAAGTGAAATGTTTTTAATAAAAGTCTTCACTTAAAGCTCCAGGTATCTACATATAAGTGAAAAAATATAAGAGTCAAGGTGGTCAATTGATGACCCCAAGGAAACAGTACCTCACAGACACAAAATGACTGGTACACATTTGAATCCATGGAGATGATAGAAACACATACAAGACCTGAATAGGTTTGGACAGACAAAATTCCAGCACTGAGAAGAGGAAGTGGACACCAAGTCCCATCAACCAAGAATCTATTTTTGATTAATATCTGCTAGAAGGAGTATCCCTTTTCTCCAATGGAGTTATACTGTGTATATACATATATAATGGAGGAATGAATTCCCAAAACTAAACATCTTCTGTCATCCAAAAAACCCTCAGAGCCAAGAATGGGTTGCAAGTGGTCCCATAGATGCCCCCTTACAATATCATAGATTATTGATCAGTCTATTGATTACTCTTCACAACCTGACACTAAGATTTTATTGCTTAATACACCATTGAACATGAAGAAATTGAACTGATGTCAAATATATATATGGAGAGAGAGACAGAGACAGAGACAGAGTTAGAGAGACAGAGACAGAGACCAAGAGAACATTCCTCTGTGTAACAACACTAGCTGTCCTGGAACAACTTTTTGTAGACCAGGCTGACCTCAAACTCAGAGATCTGCCTCCCTCTGCCTCCCAAATTCTTAGATTAAAGGCATATGCCACCACTGCACAGCCTACACTATATATTAATCACACTCTAGGGCAAGTCTTGTTCCCAGAAGTCATTACAGAGGGACTCCAAGATTTTTGTGTGCCTTTGTTTTATTTTGATTTAGTTTGGTAATTTTGTTGTATTGGCATGTTGTTTGTTTTCACTTTTGATTTTTTTTAGGGAGGAGAACATGAAGTGGTCTGAGTAAGGAATTAAGAAAGATACAGAAAGAGTGAGGAAGGTAAATAGTGTTCAAATATATTGTATGAAGATTTTTAAAATAATAATAAAAGTTTTAAAAATCAAGCTTATTAAAAAAACAAATGTAACACAAAACTTTCCTCATATTTGTCTTTTCTAACAACCTTTCTCTTAGTCATTTTTCTTTATGATGCTCTCGTTTAAATTTTACTACTTCTGTGATATAGGAGCTAGTAAGATCAAAATTATAATAAGTTTTACTACTATAAAGTATTATTTTTAGTACTGTAATAGGATATATCATTTTATCATTATGCATAGTGAAATTAATAATCTTACCTTTTTATATAATAAAATCAAAAATTTCAGTTAAACATCTTTCCTATCTTACCCTAGTCCTTAAGAGTTATTCTTCATTACTTATCCTTTGGGTAGAAAATTTTAGTACAATGCACAGGTCGTGAAATTGCTTAAATAAGCACTGAACTAAAATGAAAAGTGAAGAATTGTTGAGTAACTTTTGGTACTGAAAATAAAATTTGGAAATAACACCTACCAGTCAATATTTACTTAGAAACTGGCCCGCATATTTTCCAAACCTAAAACTATCCCTTAATACAGTTATCTTAATCAGAAATATTCAACTGCCATTAATAAACTCATCTAAAACACTACAGTCTTTGAATTTGAATTAAATTAATATACAAAACAAAAATATTGATATTGCAATCATATTATACATGAAATACTAGATTCAAGAACACAAAGTACTTTGGTTTTAGTATTATTTATTTGTTTAATTGTATGTTTGAGGAGGTATGTACTTGACACAACATGAACGTGAAAATCAGAAAACAGCCTGTAGAAAACGGTTCTTACCTTCTGCAGTGGGATTCCCAGTGATGACACCCTGATCTTTAGGCCTGAGACTAGGTTAATGCTATACTATGAGGCATATGACTAGCCCGAGAATAAAATGTAATTTTAAAATACTAGGGAAATACAGGGTAGATATCAAAATTTATGTCACATTTATTTATAAACTGATTCTGAGCATATAAGAAAGTCCTGATATCCATTCAAAAACTCACTTATAATTCACTCTTAGAAAAAAAAATATTCCTTTCAACCATGAATTTAGCAAATGTTTGTGGAATGTCAAATACATACAATTTTCAAATGGTTTAGAAGATACAAGAATGGATTTTGTTTTTAAAAAATTAACCCTAGTACATCTGACAGAGGATAAATATCCAGAATAGAAAAAGAACTCAAAAAAGGAAAAAAAATAATAACCTATTTTTAAACTGTGCCAGTTGTCTGAATAGAGAGCTCTGAAAAGAATAAAAATAGCCCAATTATACTACAAAAGCATTTGTTCAACTATTTTCATAGCAGCACCATTTGTAATAGCCAAAACCTGGAAACAACCTAGGTGCCTCTCAGTAGAAGAATGTATAAAATAGGTGTGACACATATATACTTTAGAGTTCTACTCAGTGGTAAAAAAAGATGATATCTTGAACTTTGCATGCAAATGGATAGAAATAGAAAACACTTTACTGAGTGAGATAACTCAGACCCAAAAAGAGGAATATGGTATATACTCACTCATAAGTGGATTCTAGCCATAAACAAAGGGCATTGAGACTATAGTTAGTGATCCTAGAGAAGCTAAATAAGAAGGTGAACCCAAAGAAAAACATATATTTATCCTCCTCGATATTGGAAAATGACACGATCATTGGGCAAAAGTTGGGAGCAGGGGGGTAGGGGTGGATTGGGGGGAAGGGGACATGGGGAGAGAGAAAGGAGAAGGGAAGGATTGGGGAGAGCTTGGCGGAAATGGATAATTGAGATGGAGGAAGGGTGGATATGGGAGCAGGGAAGAAGTTATACTGAGGGAGCCATTTTAGGGTTGGCTAGAGTCTTGGCTCTAGAGGTGTTCCCAGGTGGCCAAGGGGATTTCCCCAACTAGTTCTGTGGGCAGTAGAGAAGAGGGTGCCTGTACTGGCCTTATCCTATTGCCACACTGATGAATATCTTGCATATCACCATAGAACCTTCATCCGGCGATGGATGGAGATAGAGACAGAGACCCACACTGGAGCCCTGGACTGAGCTCCCAAGGTCCAAATGAGGAGCAGAAGGATGGACAACATGAGCAAGAAAGGACAGCAAGGGGTGCGTCCACCCACTGAGACAATGGGACTGATCTAATGGGAGCACACCAAGGGCAGCTGGACTCGGACTGATGGAGCATGTGATCAAACTAGACTCTCCGAATGTGGCTGACAATGAGTGCTGACTGAGAAGCCAAGGACAATGGCACTGAGTTTTGATTCTACTGCATGGACTGGCCTTGCGGGAGACTAGTCTATTTGGATGCTCACCTTCCTAGACCTGGATGGAGGGAGGAGGACCTTGGACTTCCCACACTGCAGGAAACCCTGGCTGCTCTTAGGACTGGAGAGGGAGGGGGAGAGGGAGTGGGAAGGAAATGGGAGGAGGTGGAAAATTTTAATAAATCAATAAGTAGCTTTATTCCATGCCATAATAAAATGCAATAGTTAAACATTTCATATATCACTTAAGCCTTGCCATCTTAGAGATGAATAAAAACCATAGTGAATAACTTAAAAAAATTAAAAATAGCTAAACAATATCTTCATAAATGTTCATCTTTTATAATTATTAGGAATATACAAGTCAAAACAGCATTGGGATTTCTAACCACTGTCAGAATGGATCAATGCAGTATCCTACAACAAATCGTGGAAAGGATGTGGAGAAAGGAAACATTCATTCACTGTTGTTGGGAGGTAGAATTGCAAATTGATTTAACTACTCTGGAATTCAGTGGAGAGAGTCATCATAAAACTAAAATAAATACACCATGTAATTCAGCTATACCACTCCTTGAGAAATGTTCTAATGACTCAACAGCTTACTACAAAGATAATTGCTAAGCCATGTTAATGTATACTATATTCACAAAAGCTGGGAAATATAAAAAAAAATCTTAATTATTATTTAGTCAATGAATGAATAATAAAACTGTGCTACATATATATTATGGAATACTATTCAGCCATGAAAAGGGAAACCATAAACTTCGCAGGTAAATAGATGGAATAAAAAGAGCATATTAAGCGGGGAAACTTGAACCAGAAAGAAACACATCACATACTTTTGCTCATCTGAGGTTCCTTGCCCCAAATTCTCAGATGTGATTACATAACCTAAAACAACTGCCGAAATCAGGAAAGTAAAATGTTACCATTGTAGTAGGGGAGCAATAGAGTAGGTAACAACAGAGTGTAAGTGATATGAAGCCAGAGAAACTGAGAATTTCCTATGATATGTTTCTCCCAGAAACAGTATATGCTAAACCCATAAAATATCCACATTATGCATGAATATCTTTTGATCCACGATGATACCAATAGGCATGTTAACATGGACAGGGAAAATATCAGGAGGCCTCAACCATCAACAAAGAACTATCAGCAACTAAGGAATGCTGAGAGTGGAAAAAGTAGTCTTCCCCTGGGAAGAACACAACAATTGGTTATCCAATACCAAATGGTAAACCCTGAAAATGTATACATGCCAGAAACAATATGAAGATTAGGTAGGTTGTAGGTTGTATTTAAGAATACACACACACCATTACCACCACCACCAGCAACACCAACAACTAAGAAACACCAGGAGTCCACAAGGATGACAGCAGCAAAGACTTCTAGCAGTCATAGAGAAGGTGCCTGAACTGGCCTTCCCCTTTGGTCAGATTGCTGACTACCTTAATTGTCATCAGAGATACTCTATCCTATCACCGATGGAAGAAAATAGAGAGATCCACAGATAAACACTGGACCAAGCTCTGGAAGTCCTCCTGAAGAAAGGGAGAAGGGATTGTACAAGACAGGGGTATCATGACAAAAGAACCCACAGAGATAGCTGACCTGAAAGCTCATGGACTCTGGACCAAAAAACATGGGACTTCCCCAGGGAGGCCCTCTGCATGTGCATGGCAATTGCATAGCTTGGTCCCTTTGTAAGGTTCCTAGCAGAATGGGATCAGGAACTGTCCCTGGTACTTAACTGACTTTTGGGACCCTGTTCTCCATGCTGGATTACCTTGTCTAGACTTGATGCAAGTGGAGAAATTTTGTCTTGCCTCAACTTGATATGCCATGCTTTGTTCAAGCTCATGGTTGTCCAGAACCTATATTAATGGAAAAGGAGGAGAAACACATGGGGGGATGACTGTTATCTGTATGTAAAATAAGTCAAAAATGTTATTTAAATAAAATTTTAAAAATTAAAATTAATTTTGAAAGAAAGCAAGAAAAAATTGGAAAGAAGCAAGAAATGGGGGAAATTATTCAATCATAATGTCATACCAAAGTGTTTTTTTTAAATGAAGCTTTGAAGTAGCTGGCATTTGAAAATCAGGGAAGCTAAAACTAAATAAGTTATTTTATCAATTTATATGAAATGGTAAAGTAAATTATGCACATATAGAAATGAGGGAAGAAAGAAAGAAAAAGAAGGAAAGAAAGAACAAAAGATAGATGTGTATGATTTTACTTACCCATTTTAAAATGTATTTTCAGATTTTGTATATACCTATATACAAATAATGCATATGATAATATATAACTGTAAATATGTATATTAAATATGGTAAGTTATGTTAAGAAGAAATAAAAGATGATAGACATAATGTAGGAACTGTCATAATATCACAGGGGAAGGGAAATAAATTCAGATCAGAGTATGACATAATTTGTGGAATTTACAAATGATGAAATATGGAAGCAAAATTTTGCCTCTAAAACTTCAGCTATAAAAGCCATGGTGAACATGTGGTTAACTTGATCTCTTGGAAAGTCAGTTTGGTCTAAAAACTGTTCTGTACTAGATCATCTTATTCATTTTTCAATTTCTACTCATTTTTTTATATTTAGATTTTTTTATTTATATTTTATTGAGAAAAGGAGAAAAAAATAAGTTTCCACCTCCTCCCTGCCTCCCATTTACCTCCCCCTCCTCCCACCCTTCTCCCCCTCCCCCCACTCCTTTCCCCCTCTCTCTCCAGTCCAAAGAGCAGTCAGGGTTTTCTGCCCTGTGGTAAGTCCTAGGTCACCCCCCTCCGTCCATATCTAGGAAGGTGAACATCGAAACTGGCTAGGCTCCCACCAAGCCAGCACAGTAACCAGGATCAAAACCCGATGCCATTGTCCTTTGCGTCTCATCAGCCCTCATTGTTCGCCATGTTCAGAGAGTCCAGTTTTCTCCCATGCTTTTTCAGTCACAGTCCAGCTGGCCTTGGTGAGCTCCCAATAGATCAGCTCCACTGTCTCAGTGGGTGGATGCACCCCTCGTGGTCCCGACTTCTTTGCTCATGTTCTCCCTCCTTCTGCTCCTCATTGGGACCTTGGGAGCTCAGTCCAGTGCTCCAGTGTGGGTCTCTGTCTCTATCTCCATCCATCACCAGATGAAGGTTCTATGGTGATATGCAAGATATTGATCAGTATTAATAAAGGATAGGCTCATTTCAGGTTCCCTATCCTCAGCTGCCCAAGGAACTAACTGGGGACATTGCCTTGGGCTCCTGGGAGCCACTCTAGGTTCAAGTCTCTTGCCAACCCTAAGGTGGCTCCCTTAACTAAGAATTGTGGTTCCGTGCTCCCCTGTCCAACCTTCCTTTATCCCAATCCTCCTGTTTCCCCAAGCCCCCCCTCCTTCCCTTCTAACTTTTCTCTCCCCATCTCCCCTTACCCACATCCCACCCCACCCCCAAGATTCCAATTTTCTCCAATTTTTTGTCTACTTCCCTTAGCCAAGAGGATATCTATATGATTTTCCTTGGGGTCACCTTCTTACTTTGCTTCTTTAGATTCACCTATTGTAGACGCTGTGACCCTTATTTATGGCTAGAAACCAATTATGAGTGAGTACATCCCATGTTCATCTTTTTGGGTCTGGGATACCTCACTCAGGATAGTGTTTTCTATTTCCATCCATTTGCATGCAAAATTCGAGAAGTCATTGTTTTTTTACTGCAGCCTAGTACTCTAATGTTTATATATTCCATACTTTCTTCATCCATTCTTCCATTGAAGGGCATCTAGGTTGTTTCCAGGTTCTGGCTATTACAAATAATACTGCTATGAACATAGTTGAACAAATGCTTTTGTCATATGATAGGGCATCACTTGGGTATATTCCCAAGAGTGGTATTGCTGGGTCCAGGGGTAGGTTGATCCCGAATATCCTGAGAAACCGAAACACTGACTTCCACAGTGGTTGCACAAGATTGCATTCCCACCAGCAATGGATGAGGGTACCCCTTCCTCCACAGCTTCTCCAGTAAAGGCTATCCTTGGTGTTTTTGATTTTAGCCATTCTGAGATTTGTAAGATGATATCTCAAAGTTGTTTTCATTTGCTTTTCCCTGGTTGCTAAGGAAGTTGAGCACTACCTTAAGTGTCTTTTGGGCATTTGAACTTCTTCTGTTGAGAATTCTCTGTTCAGTTCAGTGCCCCATTTTTTAATTGGGTTACTTAGCATTTTAAAGTCTAGTTTCTTGAGTTCTCCATATATTTTAGAGATCAGACCTATGTCTGTTGTGGGTTTGGTAAAGATCTTCTCCCAGTCAGTAGGTTGCCTTTTTGTCTTAGTGACAGTGTCCTTTGCTTTACAGAAGCTTCTCTGTTTTAGTAGGTCCCATTTATTCAATGTTGCCCTTAATGGCTGTGCTTCTGGGATTATACACAGGAAGCTATCTCCTGTGCCCATCTGTTGTAGGGTATTTCCCACTTTCTGTTCTATCAGGTTCAGTGTGTTCAGGCTGATATCGAGGTCTTTAGTCTATTTGGACTTGAGTTTTGTGCACGGTGATAGATATGGGTCTACTTTCATTCTTCTACAGGTTGACATCCAGTTGTGCCAGCACCATTTGTTGAAGATGCTTTCTTTCTTCCATTGTATACTTTTAGCTCCTGTATCAAAAATGAGGTGTTCATAGGTTTGTGGGTTAAAATGTGGGTCTTCTATATGATTCCATTGGTCGAATTCTCTGTTTTCATGCCAGTACCACACTGTTTTCATTACTGTAGCTCAGTAATAGAGTTTGAAGTCAGGGATGGTAATGCGTCCAGAAGATCCTTTATTGTATAGGATTGTTTTGGCTATCCTGGGTTTTTTTGTTTTTACATATAAAGTTGATTATTGTCCTCTCCAGATCTGTGATGATTTTTGATGGGATCTTGATGGGGATTGCATTGAATCTATAAATTGCCTTTGGTAGAATTGCCATTTTTACTATGTTGATCCTCCCAATGCAAGAGCAAGGGAGGTCCATCCATTTTATGGTATCCTCTTCAATTTCTTTCTTCAATGCCTTAAAGTTCTTGTCAAATAGGTCTTTCACTTCCTTGGTTAGATTTACCCCAAGATATTTTATGCTGTTTGTGGCTATCATGAATGGTGAAGCTTCTCTGATTTCTCTCTCTGCTTCCATATTCTTTGTGTATAAGAGGGCGACTGATTTCTTGGAGTTGATCTTGTATCCTGCCACATTACCAAAGCTGTTTATCAGCTGTAAAAGTTCTTTGGTGCAGTTTTGGGGTCGCTAAAGTACACAATCATATCATCTGCAAATATCAAAAGTTTAACTTCTTCCTTTCCAATTCGAATCCCCTTGATCCCATTATGTTGTCTTATTGCTATTGCTAGAACTTCAAGCACTATATTGAAGAGGTATGGCGAGAGTGGACAGCCTTGTCGTGTTTCTGAGTTAAGCGGGATGGCTTTGAGTTTCTCTCTGTTTAATTTGATTTTAGCTGTCGGTTTGCTGTAAATAGCTTTTATTATATTTAGGTATGACCCTTGTATCCCTAATCTCTCCAAGACTTTTAACATTAGTGGATGTTGAATTTTGGCGAATGCTTTTTCAGCATCTAATGAAATGATCATATGGTTTTTTTCTTTCAGTTTATTTATATGCTGGATTACATTGATAGATTTTCGTATGTTGAACCAGCCCTGCATCTCTGGAATGAAGCCTACTTGATCATAATGTATAATATGATATATTATGTTGGTTATTGTAACATTATAAGAGGAAACTTTGTTATATGGTATTTATCTAAAAAAGTGTCCATTTCTTTTACATTTTCCAGTTTTGTGTTATACAAGCTTTTGTAATATGATCTGATGACTCTCTGAATTTCCTCTGTGTCTGTGGTTATGTCCCCCTTTTCATTTCTGATCTTATTAATTTGCGTATTCTCTCTCTGCCGTTTGATTAGTTTGGATACGGGTTTATGAATCTTGTTGATTTTCTCCAGGAACCAGCTTTTTGTTTCATTGATTCTTTGGATTGCTCTCTGTGTTTCTAGTTTGTTGATTTCAGCCCTCAGTTTGATTATTTCCAGTCTTCTACTCCTCCTAGGTGAGTCTGCTTCTTTTTTTTTTCTAGAGCTTTCAGGTGGGCTGTTGTGTCTCCAATATGTGCTTTCTCTGTTTTCTTTAAGTGGGCACTTAGTGCTATGAACTTTCCTCTTAGCACTGCTTTCATAGTGTCCCATAATTTCGAGTATGTTCTTTCTTTATTTTCATTGAATTCAAGGAAGACTTTAATTTCTTTCTTTATTTCTTCCTTAATCCAGGTATGGTTCAATAGTTGACTGTTCAGATTCCAAGAGTTTGTAGGCTTTTTGGGGGTAGCATTGTTGTTGAATTCTAACTTTAATCCATGGTGATCTGATAAGACACATGTGGTTACTAATATTTTTTGTAACTGTGTAAGTTAGCTTTGCTACCGAATATGTGGTCAATTTTGGAGAAGGTTCCATGAGCTGCAGAGAAGAAGGTATATTCTCTCCTTTTTGGGTGGAATAATCTATAGATGTCTCTTAAGTCCATTTGCTTCATTACCTCCATTAATTCTCTAATTTCTCTGTTAGTTTTCTATTTGATTTACCTGTACATTGGTGAGAGAGGAGTGTTGAAGTCTCCTACTATTAGTGTATGTGGTTTGATGGCTGCCTTGAGTTTTAGTAATGTTTCTTTTACGTACGTGGGCACTTTTATATTAGGGGCATAGATATTCAGGATTGAGACTTCATCCTGATGAATTGTTCCTGTTATGAGTATAAAATGTCCCTCTCCATCTCTTCTGATTGATTTAAGCTTGACATCAACTTTGTTAGAAATTAGTATGGCCACACCTGCTTGTTTCTTCAGTCCATTTGCTTGATAAGCCTTTTCCCAGCCCTTTACTCTGAGTAGGTGCCTGTCTTTGTGGTTGAGGTGTGCTTCTTGTAAACAGCAGAATGTTGGATCCTGTTTTCGTATCCAATCTCTTAGCCTGTGCCTTTTTATAGGTGAGTTGAGCCCATTAACATTAAGTGATATTAATGACCAGTGTTTGTTAACTCCAGTCACTTTTTTAGTAGTAGGGTTTGTGTGTTTCCCTTCTTTGAGTTGCGCTGGTGAAGGGTCTCTAGATGACTGAGTTATTGTGGGCATTGTTGGACTTCTTGGTTACTGATTTTCCTTCTATTATTTTTTGTAAGGCTGGATTTGTGGCTACGTATTGTTTGAATTTGTTTTTATCCTGGAAAATTTTGTTTTCTCCATTTATAGTGAATGAAAGCTTGGCTGGATATAGTAGTCTGGATTTGCATCCATGATCTCTTAGTTTTTGCAGTACATCTATCCAGGACCTTCTGGCTATCATGGTTTCCATAGAGAAGTCAGGTGTAAGTCTGATAGGTTTACCTTTGTAAGTAAGTTGGCCTTTTTCTTTTGCAGCTCTTAATATTCTTTCTTTATTCTGTATATTTTGTGTTTTGATTATTATATGGCGAGGGGATGTTTTTCTTGATCCAGCCTATTCTCTGTTCTGTATGCTTCTTGAACCTTCATAGGTATATCTTTCTTCAGGTTGGGAAAGTTTTCTTCTATAATTTTATTAAGTATATTTTCTGGACCATTGAGCTGCCCTTCTTCTCCTTCTTCTACTCCAATTATTCTTAGGTTTGGTCTTTTTATTGTGTCCCAGATTTCCTGAATGTTTTGTGATGAGAATTTGTTGGTTTTGCTGTTTTCTTTGATCACTGTGTTTATTTTCTCTATGGTATCTTCAGTGTCTGACATTCTTTCTTCTATCTCTTGTAATCTGTTGGTAGTACTTGTCTCTGTAGTTCCTGTTAATTTACCCAGATTTTCCATCTCCATTCTTCCCTCGGTTTGTGCTTTCCTCATTGCTTCCATTTCATTCTTCAAGTCTTGAACTGCTTCCCTAAAATTTTTGATTGCTTTTCTTGTTTCTCTTGGTTTTCTTGCGTGTCTTTGAGCGATTTATTCATTTCCTCTACCTTTTTGTTTGTAATTTCTAATTGTTTATGGCAGTTTTTCACCTCCTGTTTAAGGTCCTCTATTATTTTCATATAGTTCACTTTTGAGTCGATATCTTCTATTTCTTCTGGGGTAGGGTGTACAGTTCTTCTTATTTCGGGATCCCTGGATTCTGGTGGTGTCACGTTGCCTTTCAGGTTGTTGGAGGAATTCTTGCATTGGCACCTTCCCATCTCTTCCTTCAAATGGAGCCAGGAGAGGCCTGGTGTCTTGGTCCAGTCTTTGCTGTGATTGACTCTCTGGGTATATCTCTTCAGGTGTAGAAGCATGGACCGTTCCCGTCCAGATGGGATTCCTCAGCAACTAAACAGGGCCGCTGGTAGCCCAATGCTCCAGTGCCAAAAGGATGAATGCAGCAAGGCGGGGGGGGGGGGGTATCCAGAAGCGCACAGGAAGCCTGGCGCAGGAGGTGAAGTTGCCCAGGCTCCCTAACAGGGGTACCTGAGGCCTGACCAGTAGGCAGGCACTCACCACTCTGGGTGGGTAGCCTTAGTGTAGGAGCTTAAAACTGTTCTTGAGCACTGGTCCTAGCATACAGCAGGACAGGTTTGGGGAGGGGTGCTGGGGGCCTGGGTCATGCGAGCGAAAGACAGCCCTGCAGAAGGAGATGGGGGAGGGGGGTTTGTGCTCTCTTCCGGGACAGTCTGCCCCTGGGTAGACACACTCACCCGTCCAGATGGGATTCCTCAGCAACTAAACAGGGCCTCCGGTAGCCCAATGATCCAGGGTCAAAAGGATGAATGGAGCAAGGGGGGGGGGGGGCGGTATCCAGGAGTGCACAGGAAGCCTGGCACCGGAGCTGAAGGTGCCCTGGCTCCCTTACAGGGCACCGTGAGGCCTGCCCGGCTGGCAGGCACTCACCGCTCTGGGTGGGTAGCCTTAGTGTAGGAGCTTAAAACTGTTCTTGAGCATTGGTCCTAGCATACAGCAGGGCAGGGTTGGGGAGGGGTGCTGGGGGTGCTGGGTCGTGCAAAAGAAATACAGCCCTGCAGAATGAGCTGGGGGAGGGGGTTTGTGCTCTCTTCCGGGACAGTCCTCCCCTGGATATCACACACTCACCCATCCGGATGGGATTCCTCAGCAACTAAACCTTCTACTCATTTTTTTCAGAGAAACTTTTAGCATCCCAGGGTACATAATTACAAAAATAAAAAAAAAATCCTGAAAATAAATCATGAACTCTGATTTATAGCAATTATGGTGTATTAAATATTTAAGCAACTATGCATACTAATTAGGTGGCTGTGACTTTTATTTTAACATAAAGAATTTTATCTTGACTGAATATTTGCTACTGAAGGAAACATCTCCAACACTTTTTTCAAATTAATACCTTATAATTGAAACAACATCTCAGATAACAAGCCAGAAAAATAAAACCTTCTAACAAAATACAACAGAAGAATAGACTAACATAATGCTTCTCTAGTGGAGAATGGAAGAAAGAAAATACTAGAATTCCTTATTTTCTATAATTTTTTCTGTATCACAACAGCTTCAAATCTAAGACAAAGGCATAGTTTCTTACAGTTATATGTAACATGAAGATGTTTAACATTCAATATGTCCATATTGTTTCTTCATAATCAAGATTACAGTGAAATAATATGATGCAACACAGACAAATGTTACTTAAAATATCTTTGATTCATTTACTACTTCTGGTTGTTGAATGTTCAGAAACTTATTTTAATGTGACCCTCAATGATAATATTTACTCCCATATTTGGGATCATGACTCACATTTTATGAAGCTAAGATTTGTTCTGGAAATTAACAAATGAATAGCCAAATGTGAAGTCATGTCTATTTCATGTTTTTATGGCTTTATTGAAATGCAGCATTCTCAGTTTCATACTCATTTAATTATATATTTTCCTTTCCTAATTTCAAGTTACAATGTGAAACTTAAACACCTTGTATGTAGAACCTGTAGTGATTTTAAGAAGCCTAAACCAGTTTGGCAGTGGTGGCATATGCCTATAATCTCAGTACTTCTGAGGCGGAGGCAGGCAGATCTCTGTGAGTTCAAAGCCAGCCTGGTCTATAAAAGCTAATTCCATGACAGGTTCCAAATCTACAGAAAATCTCTGTTTTGAAAAAAAAAGAAGCCTAAAAACATTTATTATGTAAGAACACAATAGCTTCCTAGGACAGTTTGATGTCAAGTACAGACAAAAAGCAATTCGACTCCTATGTGAATTCCTGAGAGTGAGTCACCACAAAGTTTTAAAAAGTGAATGGTATGTGTTAGATATGGGGGTAATAGCAGCTCTATATGATTAAGTACAAGTCCTAGAATCAAGTGAAAGAACGAGTAATGCTGAAACCTGGATGAAAAGTATTTGAGGCTAAGAGAACAAGTTCATTGTCATTAAGGTGAATGTGCTCCTACTATATTCATGCCATAGAAAAAGCATAGAGTTCAACAATGAGGAAAAAAAAATCACAGCTAAAGATGGTGAAATAGACAAGATTCAGGAAAGGGAGAGACTCCTTTAGACTCTAATAATGATTATCAGTCTCATTTCAAGTTTGACAAGAAGTCAGTAGAGTTTTTGAATAGCTGGACTCATGTGATCTATTTGTACATCAGCACCAGTGCTGCAGATATGTAAGAATCATACAGTCCTAGAATAGAATAAACCTGATTTGAATTCTGTCCTTGTCAACAGTTATAATGGATGACTATATACATATCACATGAACCTTTAGGGTTCATTTTATTTATCCTCATAAAAAATGGCCAATAATCATCTCAAATATTATATGATGCATAAATTAATGTTGGGGTATATAATAGGTGCTCAATAAGTGGTGAGAACTTATTTTTTCTATAATAAATGTTAAACATATTATCTTTTAAAATGACAAACATTTAATAGGCATAAAAGTATAAAATAGTTTAATGATAATTCATTTTAATCATTCCATTAGAAGATGACATTACCTTCCCGTTTATTAGTTATACATTTTAAGGTTATGTAATGCTTCTGATATTCAATTTCTTCAATTATAAAATGTACACAATTACAATACTTGCCTCATAGGCTTTGCTATGAAGATTAAAGGAATAAGTCCATTGGTGATTGAGTAAGTATAACACCCGTAGGCTCATGTTTGTAATCAGAGACTGCTCTTTCATTTCCCAGCTACCCAGACTAGAATAATCAGAAAGAAACCATATTAATTACAATGATGTTTGGCCTATTAGATCAGGATTGTTATTAACTAACTCTTACATCTTAAATTAAACCATTTCTATTAATCTGTTTATCGGCATCTGCCTAACGTCCCTTCTTCCCAGCATTCTGTTCGGTTTACTCCACCCATCTATGTTCTAACCTATCAGGCCAAGCAGTTTCTTTATTAATTAACCAATGAAATCAACAGATTGATATGTTACACTCCCACATCAGAGGTCAATCTACCTTTGCCTCTTAAGTGTTGGGATTAAAGGTGTTTACCACCACACCCAACTACTCTCTTTCTGTCTTTTTTAAAGAACTTTAACCTTTAGTCTGCATATATTTTTAACACACTGTAAACCATTTATATGTGTTCTTTGACTTTGAATCTCTCTTTACTGTATATCTCTCTTTTTCTGACCACATGAATCTTTAAGGAGGGAATTAAAGCTGTCGTTTTGAAGGCTAGATCCAGCCCATTCCTTAGCTTTTCAAGATTTCAGCCTCATGACTGTGGTTCCGGCTGTAGTCATGTTTATTGCCACAACTCTATGGCGTTTCAAGGTCCTTGCCAGCAAGCAAGCTGCAACATTCAAATGCTCTCTCTGTAGCTGACCTCCAGCCTCAAAGAGTCAGGGTTTGCCCTGGTAGAATGGCCCACAAATCCAGAATTTTAAAAAGGTGCAAACTTTTTCCTGCTATGGCTGAAAACCAAAAAGCATGTGGTCAGCTTTTCATCAATACCGTTTAAGTGTTTCATGGCAGGGCCTCTTAAAAGAGCTGCAGGGCTTTGTAGCTAAAGCTGAGTCAGGAAGCCTCTCTTAGATGAGAGCTCTTGCTTGCCTCTAGCAAGCAGAGCAGAACCAAGAAATTGCTGCTACCAAGAAAACATGCTTTACTCTATTCTTTCCCAAGCTTTCTCAGGATTTCTGTGGATGCAGTTATCCATTGACTCTTAATCTCAGGGTCATGGGTTCGATCTGAACCTTGGGCACCAGATGAAGGTGTAAGCCATAAACAATCTCACACCAGTTCAGAATTATGATTAATAGAATCGTTATTTATTTAAAGGGGAAAACTTACAGATCACCCTTACATATCACTGTCCCAGACAACAGCCCTCTGTTCAATCAGGAAAGGAGCCTCATCACCACAAGTGTAGCCAGAAGCAAGAGAGCGAGTGGAAGGCAGTTGCTGTTTTTTATTTTATTTTATTTTTATTTTTTTATTTTTTTTTTATTTTTTTGGAGCCTGTCTTGGAACTAGCTCTTGTAGCCCAGGCTGGTCTGAAACTCATAGAGATCCGCCTGCCTCTGCCTCCCGAGTGCTGAGATTAAAGGCTTGTGCCCCCACCGCCCGGCTTTAGTTGCTGTTTTTTACATTCTTTTTTTTTCTTTTTTTTTTTTTTTTTTTTGGTTTTTCGAGACAGAGTTTCTCTGTGGTTTTGACCACGCCCTAATGGGCTGGTATCTCAGTGGCTATAGGCTGAAAGAGTCAAAGGAGCTCCTGCAACAGAAGTCCTTCCTTCTATGTGTTGCTTTCATTAATGAATAAAGGAACTGCTTTGGTCTGTTGATAGGGCAGAACTTAGGTAGGTAGGTAGGGAAAACAGAACTGAATTCTGGAACAAGAAAGCAGAATTAGAGAGATGCCATGCTGCCACCAGAGACAGATGCTGGGAATTTTACTCCATAAGCCACTGTTATGTGGTGATACACAGACTACTAGAAATAGATTAAATTAAATGTAAGATTTGGCCAATAAGAAGTTAGAGCTAATGGGCCAAGCAATGATTCAATAAATATAGTTTTTGTGTGATTATTTTGGGAGTGATTTAACCAGGCAGCTGGGACAAACAAGCGTCTTTCTCCTTTCTGTTACATATCTTTCAATAAATCACCTATGAAACTAGTTTTCCAGATGTCTTACAATTTAAAATATAGTAAAAATATCTCACTATTGGAATATGATTTACCTTCTGGTGTTCTATCTGTTCTCTATATTTATACTTCTTCGACCCCGTGATTATACATTATTTACATTGTTAAATTTCACAAATGCTCATTAGACAATTAATCAAAGATTCTCGCGTATTTTAATACTTTCAGAAAAACTAAATCTTGTTATCCATGGCTCTTACCTCTGTTCATATTTATCTTATAAAATATTTGATAGAATATTCCAATTTTACTGACACACTTGGGCTTATGGACATGCAAATGCACATGCACAGACATACATACTTTCTCTTTAACAGTTTCAGCATTGAGAACATGCTAATATATTTAGTGTAATCTTTCAAACAGGGAATAATATACATAGAATTTATTTGTAAAGCTAAATATTTGAAGATAAACCTGCATGCTATTTTTCTACTCCTTAATTTTTGTTTGTCAATATATCTTTGTAAACAAAATATTGAGTTTCTTATACATATTAAAAATTTCCTTTCTTACATCTTGCATCATCTTGAGGAAGTTTCTAGTTTGAAAATAATTATCAAGAAATATAACATAAATGAATCATAATTTAAAAGTTAAATCCTAGGTTTTATATTCCATATTTAAATACAATTATCAGTACTTTAATTGTTTTTCTGTTTCTTCTCCTTTACTTACTTGTATTCTACACCTTTGAAATATTCTTCCACTCAGTTTTCTAAAACTATTTCGCACTTACATGGGAAGATTATCAATGTAATTACATCATTATGCCATAGAGATTTATCTAAATCCCCAATTATTATTTTTGATAATTATGGTTCTTCAGGCAATTCGAAGTATATATATATATATATATATATATATATATATATATATTATACGTGTGTGTGTGTGTGTGTGTGTGTGTGTGAATCACATAATTGGCAGTTTATTTCATTTTTGAGGTTTGAAGCTTACATGCACTGTAACTTTTATACCTGTAGTCTTGCTTTACAAGCTATACAAAATTTTTGTAATTTCTTATTTTTAACTATGTATCCTTCAATGAAACACATATTACCATTTCCTTAATGGGTATAGTTTGAATCTCATCAGATTCACAGTTTGTATATCTGCTGTTGATTACTTTAACTTCAATATACATTAATGTATTAATATATTTTGTACTCTCATAACTAGCTTATTTCTGTATAATGATGCATATGTACATCCACATTGTAGCATATGCCATCATTTTTCAGGGTAATTCTTTTTTGCATTTCAGGTATATACGCCATTTTGTTTGTCTCTTCATCTGATGACTATCATATTATTTCTACAGCTAAGTTTTACGAATAAGGCTTTTGTGAACTCAAATATGAAATATTTGAGGACTATATTCAGAAGTTGAATGACTGGATCACATGGTGATTTTTATTATATAATTTGTTGACATATAATCAATGCCTATTAGATAAATATAAGCTTTAGTTTAATAAAAACAAGGTTTCCAGGGACAGATATATTTTTCTATGGTTTACTTTCTCCTTTGAGGTATAAAACATTGGCCTAAGATTGTACCAAAATCTCTTAAAATAAGTCTTCTTCTAAAATTAATGAGAATTCAAGGGTTATACAGTAATAGTTTGACAACTATGAGTAGTTATTTGATGATTTTTATGCTGTAATGTTATTTAAGTGGCATGACTAAGGAAATGGTGATTAAAACCTTGCTGTGAGATTTATCCTCTATAATAGTAAGCGAATCCTTCAAAATCTTCACTATTTGCCTCCAATGTGCAGCTCTTAAACTATTTCTCATTTTTCTTGTGCTCCATTTCTCAGAAGCCTACTAGATTCTGTTTTTACCTTCTTTGTTTATGATCCATAAATTTGCACCCCAGGAAAATTTTCCAGGTAGGACATACCAGGACAGATTTCTGCAATCCAGTTGAATACAAGACTTTATTCATGTAAAATCAGTCCATATAATAAAACACATGGATATTAGAAGAAATTTCACTTTAAAGAAAATATGAGAAATAATATGCCTCTCCTTTTAATTCTTCCAAAGTAGTATGAGAATTTTATCTTGAAACCGAATGAATTTAGGAGTGTATCTGGAGTGACAATGTCTTAAAGTTTCTGATGTTTACAAAAGTAGGAAACAGGTGAATGACTTCTTAGAAGTCTACTCATTACTAGAAGAGTGAATATTATTAAAAATTGAAGCTAAAACAGCCAATGGAAAACCTAAGTGAAGCAAAACTTCTTAGTCAAGCATGTTAAGCTAGTAATTCATAATCCTGTACTTATAGAATTTCCACATATAAACAGAAAAATATTAAAGTCTATTTTCCTTATCATATTATTTTTCAGTGACAGGAAGTATTTTGTAACAACTTCTTATTGTATCAGGGTAATGTTGGTTGAAACAAGCAACAATAAATTTTGCTAGGAGAGTAATGTACAAAAATAAAATACTGTCACCATTCACCACAAATACTATAGTTATAACAATAAAGAGTATAAATTTGGGACATGCTGACTAGTGGGAAGGTGAGAAAAAATTGTTCTACAATAATGGCATATGTGCTTTGAAAGGTCTGATGAAACACAGCAAATTTATTTTGATCATTAGGCTTCAATGACTAAGGACATATTTGTAAAATATGAATAATTTAGATACTACTCAATAATGTACTTCAAATATTATGCCTTTAAATTTTATATGTATTTTATCCTCCATAAGCAAGATCTGCATAATAACACTAGTCAACATGACAGAGTGTATGGGGGAAATTTCAAAAGGACACAACACAAGAGGAAGAGTTACAGGTAACTAATAGCTATTGAAAAAGGATGAATCCATTTTCTGTAGGTATGAGACCCCAGGGAGGTTATCCAATCCTGAGTGGCCCACCCTAAAAACATTCTCAGATGAATAACACAAAATTAGTCAGTAGGTTTTACACACACACACACACACACACACACACACACACATAAACACATACAAAACATTTTTTATATACAACCACACGTGTGCATATTCATATACATACATTTAAACTCACACAAACACACATATATGTATATGCGTACATATATATTTATACATACACACACATATGTGTGTGTGAAAAAGCAATACAAATTAAGTAATGAATTTTAGAGGCAGTAAGGGGAACACATGAAAAATTCAAGGATGAAAAGAGAGGGTAAAAATATAAACAAAATGCTCACGCATGAAATTCACACACACCAAAAAAATACAGTTTTTATGTTTATTTTTGCTTTTTGTTTTGTTTTGTTTTTGTGGCCATATCATGCTATAATTCTGTTTTAGTTCAGACAAAATTCTTACATTTTGATAGATGGAAATGTTTGTTTGTGTTTGTATGCTTTTTCTTTTCTTTTTTTCAACTCCCCATTTTGAGACAAGTTCTGTTTAAAAGATTTTTTTTGTCTTCGGCCTCCCAAGTGTTGGGATTACAGGTGTTCTGGTTCCATTCTGTTCCTGTGCTAACACACTCTGACCAAAAGTAATTTAGGGAAATTTATTAGTTACTTTTGATTGCTATGGCAACATACTATGACCGATGTAACTTTCTGAAAAGTTTATTTTTATGTTCCAAGGGCTTAGTGTCCATAATGCTGGAAAAAGCATGGTAACAGGATGTTGGAGCAAGAAGCTAAGAGCTTACATCTTTAACTGAAAACATGAAGCAGAGATAGAGAATATAGATAGGTCAATGATATGAACTCTCAAAGCCTGCCTCAACTGACATATTTCCTCTGGCAAGGCCACCTCTCTTCTTAACCTCACTAAACCACACAATCAACTGAGGACCAATTGTTCAGAAGCCTCAGATTCTGGAGGATATCACTCATTAAAACCATATTACATCACATTTTTGGAGATGATGTGGGACTTCCCTCTGTATGCTGTGGATATGTTTTATATTTTTTATTGCCATTGGTTAATAAAGAAGCTTCCTTTGTCCAATGGCTTAACAGAGTAAAGTCAGGCAGAAAATCTGAACACAGATGTAGAGATAGATTGGGCTGAGTCAGAGAGACACCATATAG
Source organism: Microtus oregoni (assembly GCF_018167655.1). Lineage (NCBI taxonomy): Eukaryota > Metazoa > Chordata > Mammalia > Rodentia > Cricetidae > Microtus > Microtus oregoni. The sequence continues at coordinate 3,032,254 of NW_024543828.1, read as the reverse complement.
CCACCAGAGGAGAAAGAAGAGAGCCATCAGCCAGAATCTTACTGGTAGGCCACATGCCTTGTAATAAAATATAAAATAATAGAAATGGGTTGATTTAGGATGCAAGAGCTAGATATATATATATATATATATATATATATATATATATATATATATGCTTAAGCTATTGGCCAAACAGTATTGCAATTAACATAGTTTCTTTGTGTTTATTTTAGGTGTGGGTGAGCAGAAAATAAACAAGAAACCTCCAAGAACATGGAGCATCATAAATTAATGACTGTATCACATTGCCTAATGCATAAAAATATATTTAGTCAAAATTTAAAATTCTGCACAGTCTTTTATAGTATTAATACTATTTAAAGTCTAAAATACCTTCTGATATTTTAGTCAAACTTTTAATTTTAATTCTTATAAAACTTTTAAAAAGCAAATGGCATTCATATTATTACTATTCCTGAAGGTAGGAAAAGCACATAATGAAGAAATACTGGACAAACACAAGACTCAAACAGGGAAAACACAAATCACCACCATATCCAGTATCAAGGAAATGGATATATACATTGCTCTAGCTTTGCTGTCATCTATTGATCTCCAATGGGCTGTTTTCTTTCCTTATTTGCATTTTTCTTGAAAGATAGTACGTGATGTCTCCAAATTGTTGGCTGTCATTTGCAACTGAGCACAGTCTTCATATTAGGAGTTTCAAGAAACAGTGACTTTAAGCATCTTGCCCTCAGGATCTTCACGCAGGCACTTTATAGCTACATTGAAATGGTATAGAGGCTTTCTGAAATGGTATAGGCAGAATCTACTATTCTTTTATTCTTTTATCATGCATGCCTATAAAACAGCAGGGTGTAAATGACAATGCAAAATCTTTTCCCAATTTAGGATAGAATCTAGATCTTTTGAATCTAATATCAGCTTTTATTTGCAGTTTTGTTCTATGAGCAGAGAACTCTTTAGACATTTTCCTTTCACAAATTGCAAACTTACCTAAGTAGATTTTTTGCCATTATTGTACCCTCCCTTAGTTCTAATGCAGAGCAAGTCTCTTCTTAATACTGATAATGTTACAGCTACAGCCTCTCTTCTAGCATATGCCCAGGATGCAACATTAAGCCTCCTAGCAGTCTTTTTCTCTCCACATCCAGTTTTCCTTTCTTTCTATCTTTCTTTCTTCCTCATTTGTTTTTTCATTGTACCTGCACAATTTTTTTCAATAGTAACAGTGTCACAGGTTTAACATTTATTTTATATTGAAATTTCCTTTTCAAAGAAATTAGTTCATTACTTTTTCAGTTAACCTCAAAAAGAAATTCTTAGGTCAAAGTTATTAAGTAGTCAGATTCTTTGCAAAAACATCACATAAATGATCTCTAGGATAGTTGCTAAATTATTTCCCCTCTGATACCTTTTGAACTGAGCCTCACATATTTCACATTTCTCTCCATGCCACTGTCTTCCAGACTCTTACTAGAGCAGCTTCTTAAGCTGTACTTACAGTATTCATTCAATTGTTCTTCTAATACTAAGTTCCAAAATTCTTCACCAACTCCAAAAAACATAAATCCAACACTATCAAATACTCCACAACAACAGACAACATTATGGTATCAAATTCTGTGTTCAATGCCTTCTTCGGTGCTGTGATAAAATATCAAGGCAACATGTGGAAGAAAAAGTTTATTGAGCCTATGTTTTCAATATGTTAAAGTTATGATAGGGAAAGCATGGCAGCAGATAGCTGAATCAGATATCATCATGAACTTAAAGAAGAAAGCAGAGAAAGTAAATTAAAAGTAGTTCAAGCCTATAAACTCATAAAATTCACTTCCTTTAATGACTTTGATGCACTCTCTTTATTAAGACTACCCTTCTCCATGACTTCTCTAAAGAAAGTCACATAATTAGGAACTAAGTTTTATAATATCCAAACCTATATGGGAATTCTGTCATTCAAAACATGACTGGGAGGAAAGTGTTTGTTTGATTAACACAATTCATCATCAAAGCAAGATTGGATAAGAATCCAAGGCAGAACTATAAGTTAGGAACCACTGAGAAACTCTGCTAATGGGCAGCCTTGCTTTTTTGCATCAAACTTAGCTATTCTTAGTCAATCTAAAACTACTTATGCCAGGATTGGTATAAGTATAATGGTATACGTATAATGGTATAAATCACCCATGCTAGGCTGGACTCATTTTCTACCAATTAACATTCAAGATTGTTCTTACAGACATTCCATAGACTACATGAAAAGGAAATTCAACAAACAAGATTTTTTTATCAGATGATTGTGGGTTATGAAAACTTGGCATGTGATGTTAATAAGGTCTTCAAGAATGAATCACCATTCTTGTATGAGAAGAAAGACTTTGTAGAAAAGCATTGAGACATCAGTAATAAATATGACAGAAAGACATGTGTGAGTGTCCTTCGAGGAAAAGGACATATATAAACTGTTAATGTTAAACTTACAGTTAAGAACAAATAACATTGGTTCTGCTGTGATATTTGGGTAGGACTGAGACTTTTGCAGCACAAATAAATAGGCATTAGAGACAAAGAGAGAAATCAGATCAATATGACTATTGAATTTTTGAATAACATAGTAAAATATTCCCTCTAAAGTTGGCATTGAAGTCTGATATTGTTTTCATTAGATAAAGGAGGATACTCAAAATACTCTTCTTGTATTTTACCTACATACCTATGAATTTATGCCTTAGAAAAAGGCCTTTATCGTCCACAGAAACACAGTAATTATTTATTTAAAGGGGAAATAATTCATTGCCCAGATTACACATAACACTTTGATGACTTATTTTTACTGACTTTTTTTATGACAGTGTTTCTCTTTTTTGTTCTAGCTGTCCTGAAACTAATTTGTAGACCAGGTTGGTTTCAAACTCAGAGATCTACCTACCTCTGCCACTCAAGTACTGGAATTAAAGATATGCACCACCACCCCCTGGCTATTTGGTAACTCTTAAATAAACTCCAGAGTTACAAAAAGAAAAAAAAAAGTGTTACAAATGAAGTGATTCCTTGAATTGCAACTTTCAAACCACTTTTTACAGTTTACTTCCTCCCTGAGCCCTGCATAGGAATTTTTTTTTCACATAAACTGCATTCAGTAAGGCATTATTATTTCCATACTATCTGCATTATTATTTCCCAGGTTCACTCTTGATTCAGATTTCAACCAACAATCCATAACAGTGAAGGTTTTATAATAATACTACAAAATTGCATAAATCATCATTATAGTTGTGATAAGCTATAAAGTCAAACCAGCCTGCAGAAACTTATGTGCTGCTCACAGATACCAATCATCTAAATGTGGACATCAATCTGTGCTCCAGTTCCAGATTAGTCACACACTGGACATGTTTAATTTGAGTACTAGGAGTACTTCCATGATTGGTGCAATAGTCATCTGCTCAGAAATTACTGTGATGTAATCAAGAGCCAATCAAGTGTTTTTGCTCTGATACTGATTTGATGTAAATTGTTCTAAAAGCATTTAATATCTTGGTAAGTTTATTTGGCATTATGATGGGCAAGTTTAGAGCATTAAATAAGTTTTGAAGGTAAAAAAAAAGCTTCTCTTTCTTGTATTTCTATACAGATAGGAAAATAACTATTTAAAATGGGTATGGTTTTTGTTTTGTTTTCTTTTTTTTTTGTTTGTTTTGTTTTTTTTTCCAAAATTGAAATCAGTAAGAATATTTGTTATTATTTATGCTGAAAAATGTAGCATAGTTTACTAGGTAAAAATTTCAATTAAATGTATCTATGGTAATAACTTATTTTGCTGTCATAATATCTAGTCCATATCATAGTACTGGGTACATAACAATGTTTTAAGAAAGCTAGTATAGCTAAATTGTTCACACATATTTGTGATGCCAGAATATACTGCAATGTCTGTAAGGCTACTGCATGTCTATTGAGCAATGAGCTTAGTTTTAACCAACTTAAAGTGTAAAGTTTATTTTGCGCCACAAGAATAATAGTGACTTTCTTTCCTCAGTCAGAAAATGTGCATAGGTGAAAGAAATGGGAATTGTCAATAGCTAAAAAGCCAACCCCAGAATTTTGGAGATATTAAGATGCATATTGTCATATAAATTTCATGGCAAATTTTTAAACCAAAATAATGCTTATGATATTCCATTTCTAATTTTATAATAACTTAATATTATAGTAATAAAAATTTAATTTCCATGTGAAATACTTGTTCCAAAGAAATTATGAGTTATTAAAGGAAAGACTAATAGTGTTTGAAATGATTTAGTATCACAAACTAAAGGCTAAATAAAGAAATTTCATATATTTATCAGTGCCCATATCTATTAATCATAAAAATAATCTCTATGAAAGGAAAAAAAATCAGAAACTTAATAGCACTGCTTTACCGTGATTCAGAATGTAAGTTGACTAACTTCATACTGGAAAAGAGTAGACTTCAATAGAAACTAGAGCACATATACCAGAACATTTAAATATTAAATCTATGCATTGGATCTAGTGAGCAATTTTTAAAGTTAAATTCCATTAACAATACATAGTCTGAAAAACATATCATAATGATTTTCATGATCTATACAGGTTTACAATTTCTAGATACAACAAAGTTTGCCAAATTTGGTAAAACAGTAAGGGTTAATTAATTTATCTGAGGGCATTAATATAAATATACATAGGATTTCAGACTAGTGTTAGGAAATAAATGAGAGTAATCCTTATTAATATCAGCACCACAGAAATCTGACTTATTCATGTCTGACAAAATTGAAAATGTTCAGAAGAAATTTGAAACTGTGTTGAGGCAATACAAAATAATTTTATAAAAGTTTATTAATGGTTTCCTGATGTCCAGACCTGTTACTTCTACCAGATTACAATCAGCTCTAACATTTATAACATATCCATCTAATCATCTTTACAGCAGCACTGGGGAGGGGGAAATGGAAGGATCATGAGTTTGAAGCCAGCTAGTGCTGCAGAGGGAGATACTGACTTAAAAATAACTCACCAAGTTGAAAAAAGTCATAATCTCCTATATAAACCATCTACACTTTGGCTCTCAGTCTCATCACACTACTCTGTTAAAGCATGGATCATTGTAACCATTTAGTGCAGTTCAGTCTCTCTGAGTAAAACCATCCTCTCATATGGAAGAAGCAGACTCATTTAATTTTTATTTGATAAACCTTCTTCTTGGTTCTGGTGCTACGTTGGCCAAGGCAATAGGCAAGAACCTGAAATATAAGCTACAAATACTTTGTGTGGATACTAAGTAGATGGAGAAACTTATACTAAAAACCTGCAGTGGTTTTTGGGAGCAGTTTTCAAAGTAACATTATTGAATAAATAACAGGGCTAGGAACAGAAATAAATTAGACTGTGACAGAGTCAGAAAAAAGTCTCCTCCGACCTCATATGAAAACACTTAAGATGGAATGACACCTGAGAGTTATCTCAAATTCCAGGAGATTGAGTTTAATAATGATGTCATCAGCCAGTTAATGCACTCTAAGAAGTACATCATCTTAAAACAGTACTACATTTGTACATTTAGCATCAGCACATCAGTATCAATCTGGCTGAGAGAGAGAGGGACAGAGAGAGAGAGAGAGAGAGAGAGAGAGAGAGAGAGAGAGAGGGGGGGGGGGGAATGCATCACCTAGTGATCAAATGTATTCTCTCAGTCCCATTGAGAATGAGTAAATATCAGACTTTTAAAGCCTGTCAGGAGAATGAATCATTTCTGTATCTGCTGGATTTTTGAGCACTGGGCCTCAACTGAGAGAGAAGAAGCTATAGCTTAATATTTGATGCTATACTTGCCATGTAGTATGTTGTAAACATTTTTCTACTATAGCTAAAATTATTAAAGTTGTAAAGCCTGGAGCTATGTGAACAAGGACAAATCCTGACAGTGAGTTAATGATAGAACTCTAAAGTTATATGACTTTCTTCTTTGACTTACACATTCTAGACATCGGGATCACAGAATACTAAATAACTACATACCAAAATGTAATTATTTATTTATAGCTTATTTGTGTCCTTGAATATGTTGCTGTTTCTCAGTAAGATATTAACTGTGAAATAGCACCTTAACCTTTTCTTTTTTACTGACTATATCTTCATTCATAGGGCAGATGCTTCTTGGTTTTATGATATGTATTAAGACCACTGGCTATGATGATTATATGCCACTATTGTACCATCTATACTATAAGGTAAGTCTTGTGATGTTGCACTTTATCTCACAGGCCAAGGAGGTAAAGCTGGGAAACTTTGACAACTACCATTAATATATTTGAGGGCTCAGAAAATAACTATCCTGGGGGAAGATAATATTTCAAAAAGAGAGCAAACTAAGTGATTTATAGAGCTATATTGTGGCTTAAAATGATTGCAAGTATACCAGTAAAGCAGAAGCATAGAATTTTGGAGTGGAGGAGTATAAAGTGAAAAGAACAGAGAGATGGAATGGCCATGGAGATCATTAAATGACAAAATAAGGAAAATAAATAATCTTAAACAGTAAAACAATTATGATAAAGTTTATACTTTCTAAAACTATAAAGCAATGTGGAAGCTATTAGAGTGATCAAAATAATCTAGAAAGGCTTACCAAAGAAAATGTGGCTTGTGAGAAATGACAGTAATAAAAATGCATTCAAGATTTTGACTTAAGAAGATAAAATTATGGAATTATCATAAACTGAAATGTGTGAAACTACAATAATACTTGGAGAGATACCAGAACTCAGTGATAATTCAATTGTACAAATTTTATAACTAAGTGAAAATTGTCAAGGACAGAATAGAATATATAAATACAGTGTCTGTGTGATGGCTTAAAACTCTCAGTATTGTATGTGAGGACCATTGACACATTGAAATTAACTGTGAAATTGAAAGGTATTGTAGTGAATATAGATAATAGCAATATTAGATCAATGTCTGAATCTAGTATTCAATTTTATCAAATACTGTTGGGTTCCATCTATGAGTTAAAAGGGTTGGCTAGCCATGCATCTGTGGCTATAGCCAAGGGTACATCTGGTAGAATAGCGGAGATAAGAATCTGGATCCTAGAAAGAATTATAAAGAGTCATTTAAATGGATTGTATAAATTTTTTAAACAACATTATTTGTTGTTCATGGAAACAACACAGTAGATGGGGAAGAAAAAAATATGATCCACTGTGATCCATTTTTGTGTTTTTGGTGACTATTGTTCAATTATATTTTCTTTATAGCAGATGGGAGAAATACTAGAATGGCTGTTTTCTGTTTAAAACATTGTTATTAAAATAGACTTTTCTATCATATAATATATACATAACACAGTTTCCCCTCCCTCCACTACTCCTAGGTCCTTCCCCATTTACCCTCTCCCTGAGATTCTCTCTTCTTCCATTTCCTCTTCAGAAAAGAGCAGGCCTCCAAGAAAGGAGAGCAAAACAGGACAAAACAAAATACAATAAAACAAGGCAAAGCCCTCTAATTGCTGTTAGAAAAGGTAAACCAATAGGAAGAAAAAAAAATTCTCTAGAACAGGAAAAACAGTCAGAGAAGCACTCACTTCTACTGTTAGGAGTTCCACAAAAAGACAAAGCTAACAGCCAGGCGGTGGTGCCGCACACCTTTATTCCCAGCACTCGGGAGGCAGAGGCAGGCAGATCTCTGGGAGTTCGAGGTCAGCCTGGTCTATAAGAGCTAGTTCTGAGACAGGCACCAAAGCTACAGAGAAACCCTGCTCTGAGACCGTGTCAATGGCTCAGTGCTCCCCACCTGTACCTGGGCAGACGGCAGAATCAGGCTTAGGCAGGTGGAGGAGCATGGCAGATTTCTGCCTCCATTCAGACTGTGCAGTGCTCTGCCTGTCAGATTTGGCTGTAACTTGGATGAAAAGAATTTCTGTGCTGCATGCTCAGTCTCAGAACTAAAGTGCTGAGTGCCGCTCCTACCTGGCGGCCCCAGAGCTAGCACAAAATGGTACGGGTCCTCCATTTTGAAATTTTCCTGACTCAGCAGCAAGAAAAAACTGGCTGTTTTAAAATGCTGGCTTTCTGGGCTGTGCCGCCATTGCAATCTCTGTCTGGCTCCTGAGGGAGACAGAGCTTTTGAATGGAGCATTTGGAGTAATGTGCTACGGCTTGGTTGATGGCAATGTGGACTGCTGTGTGCCTGGAACTGTGTGTGGCTCAGCGGCACCAAATGGCTCTGAGGCAGGAGCTGCTCAGCTACACCATGATGAACTGTGCTGGTCTCAGGCAGGAACTACCATAATTACCATAAAAACAGTGCAGTTAAGGTTTTGACTGGGCAGGAAACAGGCTGTACCTTATTACCGTATTACCTGTGCATGGTGCAACTTAAGTTTTTAAGAACTGCTTAACATTTTAAGAAATGCTACGGGATAGTAAAAAAATGTTACAGATTCACAATAAAACAGATTCAGACATAAAAGACCACACTGTTGGATGAATGTACGTAGGCTTGAGAGAGAGAAGAAAAAGAATATAGAGAATAAAGTTAATGGTTAAAAAAAAGGTAAAGTCTTTAAAGAGACAGAGTAAAGATAGTTATAGATTAAAAGAAATAAAGAAAAATAAGCCACGTAAATGGAAAATTCACAGAGAGTCTGGATTATGTACATTGTGTTTTCTCTAAAATTTTTGACTGTGAAGGAGCTAAGTACAGAGAGACATTTCATTATGTGGGCTGCCAAGCTAAACCAGAATGGATATAAAGGTATTACGATTTCAAAATTTGGGTCTAAGGATATGATGCTTTGGAGAGGGTCTTCTTTTGTTTTCACAGAGGACCAGACCCTGTGGATTGCATCTATCCCAATATGATATGATAGGCCACGACCTCCTGAAAAGTTGCTGTGAACACCCTCAAAAAATTACTTCACTCAACTGCCAACTGAGATAAACCTGGCACACAGGTTACACCCTAAATGATCTGATCAACAGTGCCCCCATTCAGCAGGAAGCTGTTTGGAGAGAAAAAACTGTGCCCATGTTCCCAAAATATTGTTTGTTCTTTTACATTTAAAGGGGGAAATAATATAGGTATGAATAATTTGCATTGGTATGGATTTTAAGGTCAATTTTGTTATATGTATATGTATTTCTGATCTTGATTAAGGTACTGTGATTGTGTAGTTCATTTTTAAAATGTAATGTATAATTAGGAAATATAGGTTGTTGATGGATAATCATAAATAATAGTCAAGTTTGTAGTCATGTTACTTAGATTTTCTAAATATATAGAGATATATTTCAGATAGGCATTCTTCATATCTCTCAAAGGCTGCAGAATATGGCATTTAAAATAGTTTAATAACTTAGGACTTTTCATGACAATGAGACATGTCTGCTCCTGGCGGCACCAATCTACTTCGCGATGGGCATCGAAGAGGATCATTATGGAGTTTGATAGCCATTTGGGCAAGAAACTGTTCTTGCCTGGACTGTTGTATAAAATGGACACAGAGAACCTACAGAGAGAGGACTGCTGAACTTGCCTAAAGGTGAGATGGTCTGTTGGAGTTCATGATTCATGAAGGAGTCTGCAAGACATTCTAAAGGACACAGCAGATAGTGACTGAACTGTCTTTGAAATTTCCTGCTTCATGGAAATGTCTGCTGGATATTATGGGCCTGAAGGCTGAAGATGGATGCCCCAACGGTACAGAGGAACTTTGGGTGACTGTACAGGCAGCGAGACGTCTCTGTCATTTCTAGAGCTTTGGATTTCTTGTTTGCTTAGGTGATATTATATCCTTCTAGAGTCTTTGATGGAGTTGAAGAATGGTTAGTTATAGTTGTTTGCCTTTGTTATGATAAAAGATAAAATAGATATAAATATTGTAACTATAATTCTTGCTTTATAACTGTTTTGTTATATGTAATTTTGCTATGTTAAGTTAAAGCCTTCCTATTTTTGTTTAAACAATAAGGGGAAATGATGGAGGAAGGTCATTGGTTAATTATAATAAAGAAACTGCTTGGCCCTGATAGGTTAAAACATAGGTGGGAGGAGTAAACAGAACAGAATGTTGAGAGAAAGAAGCTGAGTCAGGGAGTCGCCATGATTCTCCCACTCCAGACAGACTCAGGTTAAGACCTTTCCTAGTAAGCCAGCTCGTGGAGCTATACAGATTATTAGAAATCGGTTAGATTGATATGTGAGAGCTAGCCAATAAGAAACTGAAACTAATGGGCCAAGCAGTGTTTAAATGAATACAGTTTGTGTGTTGTTATTTCGGGCATAAGCTAGCCATGTTTGTGGCCGGGTGCCAGGGACTCAGCCCCGCCGCTCCTATTACAACATCAACTCCCATAATTTGTGGGGGAAAGCCTCTGATAACAATTGGGCTATGCACCAATCAATGAGTATAGTGGAATATCATTAGGAATCATTTCATTGTTTTTCTGCCAATCATGTTTATTTCTTCTCTAGGTCACTGGGTTATTTCATCTCTGATACCTGGCCATGAAAACTGAGTAGGACATGGGATCCCTCTTATGACTTGGGCCTCATGTTTAACCAAACATTGGTTGGTGATTCCTACAAGTTCTGTGCCACTATTGCCCAGGCATGTCTTGCAGGCCAAACTGATTATATGTGGTGTTTTTTTGTCCCTGAGTTGCTGTACAAATTTCTCTTTCTGAAGCCCGCAGAATGCCTTCCCATGCCAAAGTGTAGGATTAGGCCGCTTGTTGGTTCCTTGCTGCTCAGCCCCGAAATAATCACACAGAAATTGTATTAATTACTTACTCGGCCCATTAGCTCTAGCTTCTTATTGAATAACTCTTATATTAATTTAATATGTTTTTATTAATCTGTATATTACCATGTGGCTGTGGCTTACTGGTTAAGTTTCCCAGCATCTATCTCTGGTGGCTCCATGGCTTCTCTTCTAGAATCAGACTGAGTAATTTTGGGATCTTCATGGGACCCCCTTATCCATTAATTGAACTGAATATAATCCTGTACCACCATTGGAATCCGTGTTTGACTATAAAGATGACTAGGTTGGATTCCTATCCCCCATTACTAGGAGTCCTCATTAGGGTAATCCTCATAGATTCCAGGAAATTTCCGCTGTATGATGTTACCACACCAACCCCCAAGGCTTCCCAATTCCAACTATATCTCTTTAAATTATCTTCCTACACTCCCTGCCTGATCCTTCTTCCTCCTGTCTCCACCCACCCACAGTCAACCACAAAATTTATTCGATTTCCCCTTCCAAGGAAGGTCCATGTGTCCATTCTATATACCTCCTCTTTACATAGCCTCTTTGGATGTTTGTATATGGATGATTGTAGCTTGACCATCATTAATTTAACAGCTAATGTCCACTTACAAGTGAATGAATACCATATTTGTCTTTCTGCATGTGGGTTACCTAAACCAGGATGGTTTTTTTCAAGTTTTCTAAGGTTAACAATTTTACAGGAAATTATATTGGAACAATAGCCTTATTTTAATAATTGAGATGATTGGGTTCAAATAAAAACTATAAACAGATTGTCTTTCATATGGTAACACTGCATCCTTAATTAGAATAGGACAGTGTATATGAGAACAGATGTAAAAAACTGAGGAGATGGAATTTAAGAATTCCATGTAAGTTTCTCCTAATTGCTTCTATTTTCACAGTGAAATAAGATATGATTTTTGTTCTATTTTAAGCATTTTCTTAACTTCCAATACATTACCCTAATCCATCTATTCTGACTGTCTCAAATTGTCTTTTTACCATCTTTTTCAGAATTTCCTGGTGACCAGCAATCTCTGCAGTTATTTACATATATACAAATATAACAGAAGAAATAGCTTAATATTTCCCTTGATATCATGGATGTCAGTTTAGTCCACGGTACATAACCAGTAATTTTCTAAAGCTCCTATTGGAGCTATTTGTAGGATATAATATGCTCAATAAAATTCTATAACATTTCTCATTTTACCTATGCCACAGTGTTTACTGTGGCATTCAGTGTTGTCTCCTTGGGCTGCCATATTCCTTGCTGTCCTCAGGGTCCAAATTAAACAAAAAAACTACTCTAATCTTCAACATAAAAGAATTACCTTTTTAAGAAGTTAATTACATAGTCAAATGTTTTGAACAAAAATTCAAATAACATGTCAACTTGTTTTGAAAGATTAACAAGGCAATGAATTATAAAAGATTTTTTTTCCATTTTTCACAACTGTAATTGGAGAATTTGATGTCCACATACAATTTATTTTTCATCTCACAGTTAAATTTCAGTGATGATGATGATTTTTATGATTATAAAATGAAGTTAAGAAAATAAAATAGACCCAGAGCGGTGAGTGCCTGCCTAACGGGCAGGCCTCAAGGTCCCCTGTAAGGGAGCCCGGGCACCTTCAGCTTGTGCTCGAGGGTTGCCTGTGCTTTCCTGGATCCCGCTCTACCTGCCCCATTCTTCCTTTTGTCCCCAGATCATTGGGCTACCGGGCAGCCCTCTTTAGGTGCTGAGGAGTTCCATCTGGACAGATGAGTGTGTGCTATCCAGGGGCGGATTGTCCCGGAAGAGAGCACAAACCCCCCTCTCCCAGCTCCTTCTGCAGGGCTGACTTTCTTACACATTAACCACCCTCCCCAAAAGCCTGCATTTTGTGCTAGGTCCTTTGCTCAGGAAGAGCTTTCTGCTCCTACAATAAGGCTACCAACCCAGATCAGTGAGTGCCTGCCTACTAGGCAGGACTCAAGGACCCCCGAAAGGGAGCATGTGCACCTTCAGCTTATATGGCAGGGTGTACTGTGTTCTACTCGTCCCCGCCCTGCCCCCCAAGTTCTCCCTTTTGTCTGCAGGTCATTGGGCTACCAGGCATCTATGTTTCGGTGCTGAGAAGTTCCATCTTGACTGGACGGTTCCTGCTTCTACCAGAGAGTCAGTCACAGCAAAGACTGGACCAAGACACCAGGCCTCTCCTGGCTCCATTTGAAGGAAGAGATGGGAAGGCGACAAAGCGAGAATTCCTCCAACAACATGAAAGGCAACATGCCATCACCAGAATCCAGGGATCCCGAAATAAGAAGAATTGTATACCCTACTCTAGAAGAATTAGAAGAAATCAACTCAAGTGAATTATATGAAAATATTAGAAGACCTTAAACTTAAACTGCCATAAACAATTAGAGATCACAAACAAAAAGGTAGAGGAAATGAATAAAGTGCTCAAAGATACCCAAGAAAACCAAGAGAAACAAGGAAAAGCAATCAAACAGGTAAGGGAAGCAGTTCAAGACTTAAAGAATGAAATGGAAGTAAAGAAGAAAACACAAACCGAGGGAAGGATGGAGATGGAAAATCTGGGTAAATGAACAGGAACTACAGAGACAAGTACTACCAACAGATTACAAGAGATAGAAGAAAGAATTTCAGACACTGAAGATACCATAGAGAAAATAAACACACTAATCAAAGAAAACAGCAAAACCAACAAATTCTCATCACAAAACATTCAGGAAATCTGGGACACAATAAAAAGACCAAACCTAAGAAAAATATGGGTAGAAGAAGAAGTAGAGCTCAATGGTGCAGAAAATATATTTAATAATATTATAGTAGAAAACTTTTCCAACCTAAAGATAGATATTCCTCTGAAGGTTCAAGAAGCATACAGAACACCGAATAGACTGGACCAAAGAAAAATATCTCCTCGCCATATAAAAATCAAAACAAAAAACATACAGAATAAAGAAAGAATGTTAAGAGCTGCAAAGGCAAAAACCCAACTTACTTATAAAGGAAAACCTATCAGACTTACACCTGATTTCTCTATGGAAACAATGAAAGCCAGAAGGTCCTGGTTTGATGTACTGCAGAAACTCAGAGACCATGGATGCAAGCCCCGGCTACTATACCCAGACAAGCTTTCATTCACTATAAATGGAGAAAACAAAATTTTCCAGGATAAAAACAAATTGAAACAATATGTAGCCACAAATCCAGCCTTACAGAAAGTAATAGGAAAATCACAAACCAAGGAGTCCAACAATGACTTCAATAACTCAAACATCTACAGACCCTTCAACAGCACAACTCAAAGAAGGGACACACACCAACTCTACTACTAAAAAAGTGACCGGAGTTAACAACCATTGGTCATTAATATCACTTAATGTCAATGGACTCAACTCACCTATTAAAAGGCACATGCTAAGAGATTGGATCTGAAAACGGGATCCAACATTCTGCTGTTTACAAGAAACACACCTTAACCAAAAAGTCAGGCACCTACTCAGAGTAAAGGAATGGGAAAATGTTTATCAAGCAAATGGACCTAAGAAACTAGCAGGTGTGGCCATACTAATTTCTAACGAAGCTGACTTCAAAACTAAATCAATCAGAAGAGATGGAGAGAGGGACATTTTATACTCATAACAGGAACAATTCATCAGAATGAAGTCTCCAACCTGAATATCTATGCCCCTAATATAAAAGCACCCATGTACATAAAAGAAACATTACTAAAACTCAAGGCTGCCATCAAACCGCACACACTAATAGTAGGAGACTTCAACACTCCTCTCTCACCAATGGACAGGTCAATCAGACAGAAACCTAACAGAGAAATAAGAGATTTAATGGAGGTAATGAATCAAATGGACATAACAGACATCTATAGAACATTCCACCCAAATAGGACAGAATATACCTTCTTCTCTGCAGCTCATGGAACCTTCTTGAAAACTGACCACATACTCGGTAACAAAGCAAACTTCCACAGTTACAAAAAATATTGGTAACCTCCTGTGTCTTATCAGATCACCATGGATTAAAGTTAGAATTCAACAACAATGATACCCCCAGAAAGCCTACAAACTCATGGAAACTGAACAGTCAACTACTGAACCGCATCTGGATCAAGGAAGAAATAAAGAAAGAAATTAAAGTCTTCCTTGAAATCAAAGAAAATAAAGAAACAACCTACTCAAACTTATGGGACACTATGAAAGCAGTCCTAAGAGGAAAGTTCATAGCACTAAGTGCCCACCTAAAGAAAACCGAGAAAGCACACATTGGAGATTTAACAGCCCATCTGAAAGCTCTAGAAAAAAAAAAGAAGAAGCAGACTCACCTAGGAGAAGTAGAAGACTGGAAATAATCAAACTGAGGGCTGAAATCAACAAAATAGAAACACAGAAAACAATCCAAAGAATCAATAAAACAAAAACCTGGTTCCTGGTGAAAATCAACAACATTGATAAACCCCTATCCAAACTACTCAAACGGCAGAGAGAGAATATGCAAATTAATAGGATCAGAAATGAAAAGGGGGACATAACCATAGACACAGAGGAAATTCAGACAATCGCGAGGTCTTACTACAAAAGCCTATATGCAACAAAAGTGGAAAATGTAAAAGAAATGGACACTTTTTTAGATAAATACCATATACCAAAGTTAAACCAGGACCCGGTGAACAATCTAAATAGACCTGTTAGTCGTGAAGAATTAGAAGCTGTTATCAAAAACCTCCCTACCAAAAAAATCCCAGGACCAGATGGTTTCAATGTGGAATTCTACCAGAACTTCCAAGAAGAACTAATACCTATACTCCTTAATGTATTTCACAATATAGAAACAGAAGAGTCATTACGAAATTCCTTTTATGAAGCTACAGTCACTCTGATACCAAAACCACACAAAGACTCAAACAAGAAAGAGAATTACAGACCAATCTCACTCATGAATATCGACACAAAAATTCTCAACAAAATACTGGCAAATCGTATCCAAGAACACATTAGAAAAATTATCCATTATGATCAAGTAGGCTTCATCTCAGAGATGCAGGCCTGGTTCAACATACGATTATCTATCACTGTAATCCATCATATAAATAAACTGATAGAAAAAAACATATTATCATTTCATTAGATGCTGACAAAAGTCTGATCTCCAAAATATATAAAGAACTCAAGAAACTAGACTTTTAAATGCTAATTAACCCAATTAAAAAATGGGGCACTGATCTGAACAGAGAATTCTCAAAAGAAGAAGTTCAAATGGCCAAAAGACACTTAAAGTCATGTTCAACCTCCTTAGTGATCAGGGAAATGCAAATCAAAACAATTTTGAGATATTATCTTACACCAGTCAGAATGGCTAAAATCAACAACACCAATGATAGCCTTTGCTGGAGAGGTTGTGGAGTAAGGGGTACCCTCATCCATTGCTGGTGGGAAAGTAAACTTGTACAATCACCTTGGAAATCTGTGTGGTGGTTTCTCAGGAAATTTGGGATCAAGCTACCCCTGGATCCAGCAATGCCACTCTTGGAAATATATCCAAGCGATGCCCGATCATATGACAAGGGCATTTGTTCAACTATGTTCACAGCAGCATTATTTGTAATAGCCAGAACCTGGAAAGAACCTAGATGTCCTTCAATGGAAGAATGGATGAAGAAAGTGTGGAATATATACAAATTAGAATACTTCTCAGCGGTAAAAAACAATGACTTCTCAAATTTTGCATGCAAATAGATGGAAATAGAAAACACTATCTTGAGTGAGGTTACCCAGACCCAAAAAGAGGAACATGGGATGTACTCACTCATAATTGGGTTCTACCCACAAATAAAGGTCAGTGAGTCTATCATATGATATCCTAAAGATGCTAAATAAGAAGGTGAACCCAAAGAAAAACATATAGTTATCCTCCTGGTTATGGGAAGTAGACAAGATTGCCGGGCAAAAAATTGGGATCTTGGGGGTGGAGTGAGAGGGAGGTAAGGGGAGATGGGGAGAGAAAGTGAGAAGGAGAGGATGGGGGGAACTTGGGGAAACGGGATGATTGGGATAAAAGAAGGTTGGATAGGGGATCAGGGAAGCACATATCTTAATAAGGGAGCCATCTTAGGGTTGGCAATAGACTTGGACCTAGAGGAGCTCCCAGGTGCCAAGGGCGATGTCCCCAGTTAGTTCCTGAGGCAGCTGAGGATAGGGAACATTAAATGACCCTATCCTATAGCCATAATGATGAATATCTTGCATATCACCATAGAACCTTCATCTGGCGATGGATGGAGATAGAGACAGAGACCCATACTGGAGCACTGGACTGAGCTCCCAATGTCCCAATGAGGAGCAGAAGGAGGGAGAACATGAGCAAAGAAGTCAGGACCCCAAGGTGTGCACCCACCCAGGGAGACAGTGGGATTGTTCTATTGGGAGCCCACCAAGGCCAGCTGGACTGGGACTGAAAAAGCATGGGATAAAACCAGACTCTGTGAGTTTGGCGGACAATGAGGGCTGACGAGAAGCCAAGGACAATGGCACTGGGTCTTGATCCTACTTCAAGTTCTGGCTTTGTCGGAGCCTAGCCAGTTTGGATGTTCACCTTCCTAGACCAGGATGGAGTGGGGAGGACTTTGGACTTTCCACAGGGCAGGGAACCCTGACTGCTGTTTGGACTGGAGAGGGAGGGGGAGAGGAGTGGGAGGAGGGGAAGAGGAGTGGGAGGAGGGGGAGAGGAGTGGGAGGAGGGGGAGGGAAATGGGAGGCTGGGAGGAGGCAGAATTTTTTTTCTCTTCAATAAAAAATAATAAAAAAAAGGAGTTAACTACAGAAGCTGCAGAGGCATGTTTATTGTGGTGGTCTTTTCTTTTTACCTATACATTAATACTCCAGGGTATCTTTCAATTTTGCTTTAAGATTTTTTTTTATTTATATGTATATGCCTTGTGTATTTGTATTTTAATAAATAATGGTTGCCTGACGTTCAAAGAGTAAAAGAGTCACACAGACAGTCATACTGTTCAGTCAGTGATGACACAGAACTTTAATTCCAGTAGCCACACTAGTTTATCATAGAAACCATATGGTAGTGGTGCATGCCTTCAATCCCAACACTATAGAAGAATATAAGATCAGAGGAGACAATACTTCATCAGTCTCATTATGAGAGGATTCCTGGAGTCAGGATCACCATTTCTGACTGAAGAAGATGTAAGAGCCAGTGGCTGGTTCTTTTGCTTTTCTGACCTTCATGTTGGGCCCCAATTCCTATCCCTGGGTTTTTATCAACAGTGCTACATCTGTGGAAATGCATGTCACATGCATGTGCAGAGAACCAGAAGACTATATCAGATCCCCTGGTGCTGTGGGAGCTCCTTCCACTCCTTCAGCCAATAGCCATTGAGATACCAGACCAGTGGAGTGGGGTCTCTTTCTCTTTAAAAAGCAGTGGCAGCCCTCTGCTTGCTATCTTGCTCCAGTGACTAGACTCCCTCCCTGGATGTCCCGTAGGACAGTGTTCTGTGAGTTTTTTTTTTTCCGCTCAAATAAATAACCCTTTGAATCCAAACTGGTGTGGGGTTATTTCATACTTTATCTGGCACCCAACATTTGTTTTTAGAACCAATCTCCCATCCCCGGTTTGGCTGCCTGCCTCTGGCTCAGCTGCCTGCCACCAGCTGGGCTGCCTGCCTCCAGCTTAGCTTGGAACAAGCCCTACCTCAGGTGTGGAAACTCCACACCTCCTGGAATCTAAGGTCCCAGACAGTCTGAACAGTTTTAAGTGCAGGTCTTGGAGTTACTAAAAGGTGTGAGATATTCAGTGTGGGTCTGAGAACTAAACTTGGGTCACTGGAAGGAGCAGTAGATGTGCTTAAAAGCTGAGTCATCTTTCCGACCCCTATAGAGGAAATTCTTAACACAGATCAAAGCAGGTTTAGAGTAGAGTTCCAGGCCTCATGGACCTACCAACTCACTTTCTTAGGAGGCCAGTACCTATGACATTGGTTTGCTTTTGTTCTAATTTGTCCTTCTTTTTCCTAAAGCCAGTACTCTCTTGCTCTCTCATAAAAAACTTCAACTTTTATTGAGAAATAATAGTAGTAATATTTTTCAATTTGCCTGATCAGACCTAGCTGTCTCCATATTAGCTTTATTTCAATGCAGCATAAAGAACATAGATCTTAGCATTTTACACAGCTATTAGAGTATCAGAGTGACTGGAGAGAAGATTTAATACCAACATGGTTTAGTGATGGATTGCACCACAACTCAATATAGATTGATTAGTTATGCACACTTAAAGCCCCCTATTTGAACCTAAAATTCATGTGAGGATTTCCAAATGGGCTTAGTGGTCACTACCATTTTTGCTTGTTTCTCCTTCTAATGTCGGCACATTTCATAAATCTCCTCTCTTGCTTTTCATTATTACTTTTTTCCTCATTTAGATATAGCAGAGAGAGATGCACAAGTCTCACTTATTGAATTCACTGAAGTCAGGACATTGTACCATAAATTCCATTAATAATATCTTTTAATGGCCAAATTTTTTATCTCTTTTAAGGATATATCTGGGAGGACCCTGCATCTTAGTGCAGAACCAGCTTAACTCTTTCTTCTCTACCCTCTCAGACTTGTCTTCTTTTCCACCTCCATTAATTTGTGTTAGTTGTCATCTGAATTTTCCTGTTCAAGAGGTAGAAGTTCAGTTTCTTGGAATTGGAACCCTATCTCAGGTAAAAAAAAACATGAGATGGGATGAATGCATAGGGCTAGAAGGACAAATAGGAAGACTGAGGCCATATATAGCCAATATTGCAGTGAATTTTTGGGGTCATCACCTATTGCAGCAATGGAATACCTAGATTAACATTCCTGCATCCCCATAAACTTATGTTTCTGAGGAAAATATTAGAACATATTATAAAAGATGGACACCAGCCATTTGTACTTTACAAGAACACAAAGAAATTGATAAACCTTCAGAGGTACAAACAACCCTACATTTAAAATGGATAACATAGAAACAAATAGGTTAAACAGTAGCCTCTAGCTGAGGAAAAGTTGCAGGCTTTACAACACCTGGTACAAGAGCAATTAGATGCTAGACATATTAAATAATCTACCAGCACTTGGAATTCTCCTGTATTTGTTGTTAAAAAGAAATCTGGAAAATGGGGAATGGTAACAGATCTTAGAGCTATCAACAAGGTATTCAACCTATGGGCCCTCTACAATCTGGAATTCCTCTGACTTCTCTGTTTCCAAAGGGATGGTCTCTCATAGGTATTGATTTAAAGGACTGCTTCTTCACTATCCCTTTACAAGAAAAGGATAGAGAAAAGTTTGCCTTCACAGTGCCTACTTATAATAATTCTCAGCCTACTAGGAGATACCAGTGCACTATCCTCCAACAGGGAATGCTAAATAAGTATTGTGCCAATACTTTGTCATCCAGCCATTGGAAATTATATGTAAGCAGTTTCTTAAGTCTATAATCTACCATTACATGGATGACATTTTATTATCTGATTCAAATACACATACTTTAGAAAGGATGTTTGAAGAAGTAAATAAAGTCTTGCTTAAATGAGGATTACGAATTGCTCCTCAAAAGATTCAAAGAGGAAATTCTGTTAATTCCCTAGATTACAGAATGGGTTTACAGAAAATTAGAACACAAATGAAACAAATTAGGAGAGATCAGTTGCAGACTCTTAATTACTTTCAAAGGTTATTATGAGACATTTCTAGTCTATGACTGGCTGTTGGGATAACACCTGATCTAATAATTCATTTAAACAAAACCTTAGATGATGATAAAGACTTGAATAGTCCCAGAGAATTAACAGCAAAAGCAAAAAAAGGTTTGATGATTTTTTGAGGAAAAACTACAGGAAACACATGCGGATAGAGTGAATCCAAATGTTAATTATATTCTAGTCATATTGTCTTCCAGAATTTCTCCTATAGGAATTTTAATGCACAGGGACAATATTATGTTAGAATGGATCTTTTTACCACATAAACCATGTAAAAAATTAAAACACATGTTGAAAAAGTCTCTGAATTTATTATAAAAGGTAAATTGAGACTTTGTCAATTAGGAGGTATAGACCCAGCAGAGAGTATAGTGCTTTTTACTGTTGAAGAAATAAAAAAATACAGGAAAACAATCAATCCTGTCAAAGGGCCTGTGCTAATTTTGGGGAGAAATTAATAGCAATTCTCCTAAAAGTGTTAGATTTAACTTATAAATAGAAATGTTTGAGTTCTTTCCTAAATTGTATGTGATGCACCAATAACTGGAGCCTGTGCATTATATACTGATGCAAATAAATCAGAGAAGTCAGGTTACAAATCAGAAGAATTAACTAAGGTGGAACAAAGCCCTTATAATTCTATTCAGAAGGCAGAATTATGTGCTATTCTCATGGTACTAAGGGATTTTAAAGAACCTCTCAAAATAGTTACTGATTCACAATATGTATAAAGAGATGTCTTGCATATTGAAACTGCTGAATTTATACCAGATGATATAGATTGACTTCATTCTTCATTCAGGTGCAAGACATAATCAGGAATAGGCTTTGTCCTATATACATAACACAAATCTGATTCCATACTGGTCTTCCTGGTCCTCTAGAACAAGGTAATGAAGAAATTGATCAATTTTTGATTGGAAGTGTGTTGCAGTTCTCTAAATTTTATAAAAAAATATGTCAATAGCAAAGACTTAAAGAAAGAGTTTTCTATTACATGGCTACAATATAAGGAGATTATAAAGAAATATCCTATTGCTCTTTCTATGATCCAACACCATTGACTACAGGAAGTAACCCAAAGGGTACTTAGAGGAATGAGATCTGGCAGATGGACATGTTCTACTTTATAGAATTTGGTAAATTAAAATATGTTCACCACAGCATAGAGAGGTTTTTAATGGGCAACTCTCTTGAACTCAGAAAAGGCTGATTCAGTAATCACACATTTAATAGAAGTTATGTCCATCATGGGTATTTCTGCACAAATAAAGGCAAACAATTATCTGGCATTTGTATCTAAGAAAATGAAACTTTTTTTTGCTTATTATAATATAAAGCACATTACAGGCATACCAAATATTCCTACAGGTCAGGTAGTTATAGAAAGTTCAAATCATACTTTAATGATATGTTTAACAAATAGAAAAGAATAGAAAATACCCCCAGAAATATGTTGCATAATGTTTTATTAAACATGAGTTTTCTTAATCCTAATGAGGAAGGAACAACAGCAACAGAGGGACATTGGATAATTGTAAGAACTTCTGAATTGAATCAATCAGTATACTTCTAGGATATGTTAATCTCACAATGAAAACCAGGAGTTGTGTTTTGTTGGGCAAAATGTTACATTCTTGTTTCCACAAGAGAAGAAAAATTATGGATACCATCAAAATTAATAAAGATTCACTTTGAAAAGGAGAAACCTTTTGAAAGATAGAAATGATAGCTCATCCACAATGATGACAATCATACAGGTGGTAAGAAAACCTCATAAGTGTTGGGGCAGGGTTCTGCTATTGTCTTTACAGGAAAACACACATCATTAAAAATTCAAGAGACCCTGGATGTTCGAATGCTGTCAGAGGGAAAAATAACTATGCACTAAAGATTATCTAGAAAACAGAATATAGATTATGGGTCCAGGTACTGGATGCACATACATGTATACACACACAAACACACACACACACACACACACACACACACACACACACAAGTATATATATATATACTTGTGTGTGTGTGTGTGTTCATCTGGTTTTAGAGTTGGACAATTGAAGGCGTAAGTCACAAACAATGACACACCAGTTTGGAATTATGATTAATAGGGTGGTATTTATTTAAAAGGGAAAAAAACTTACAGATAAGCATTCCAGACAACAGCCCTTTGTGCAATCAGGAAGGAGTCTAGTCGCCGGAAATGGAGCAGGAAGCGAAAGAAGATGAGAAGGGAAGTAGCGCTTTTTTAAAGGAAGAGAGACCACGCCCCAATTGTCTGGTATCTCAGCGGCTATAGACTGGAGGACCGGAAAGACCTCCTGTAACAGACAATGGCTGTGTTCTTAGCTAAATCCAAGCTTGTTGTTTAAAGGTACATTAAGAGTTACTGTCTCATATCGGGAGCCATTTGGTATGGGTCAGAAGGAAGACTTTATGAAAAGTTTTACTTTCTCCATCTCTATTTTGTCTATATCATATTCTTCATTGAATTAATATTTATATGAATGATGTTTATATTTTCCACGATGAGCAATAGATTTTTCTACAGATCATTTTTCTGCAGTAATCTTTGAATTTTCCAGGAAGAATATGAGGCCTTACAGCAGCAACTCTGCCTGGTTGAGATGACATTGTGATGCTGACAACACCACGATAAGACTTATTTTTTTGGGTACCAGCTGCCGATGGTGCACCTACTCATGACATTTTGGCCAGTATTCTAAATGAGAACTTTGGGGGGAAAAAACCCTATCAACTGATCAGAAATTGTTTACAACTATACTAGACACTAATTTTAAAACTTAACGACCACTTTATTTTTACAGGATACCATTAAGACAAGATCATCCTCATGACAGCAGGAAGCAATTCTAGAGGATGACATCCCCTATCCCCAAAAGGCTTGGACACACTGTTTAGGGATTATTGATTATTACTTGTACTAGATAGAGGGTTGGGGTGAAAACGATGTTTGTTCTAAATCAAAAAGGATAATAATTGTGGGTAATAGAGTGAATACTTGTGAGCTATCATTTATGGATAATTTACATTTATATAATTTTGTATATTGATAGAAGTTCAAATAATATTTGTCATTTTTGTTTACATTATTTGTACACCTAATCAAGGTTAGTCTGTAAGATTGTATATATGATTGTTTCTATCTCTGTTTAGGACATTTTGTATACTGATACAACTTTTAGGATATATTTTCACATTACATTATATATTACTCCTACCTTTGATCAAGATACTTATAGATTGTTTGCATTTTGAGGTCATTGTCATCAGCTGTTGCACATTTGTTTACATATTATTTAATATTCTGACATGAAGTTTTAGTCTTTAAGTTATACATGTATTAAATAGTATAGGTTAATAGTTTATTTATGTTGTATTTATAGTCAGATCAAGTAGGTTCTTTAGATACATAGAGATTGTATTCTGTCTAGATAGGTAATCTTCAACCACTTCAATGATCTGTAGAACATGGTACTTAAGTAACTTAGGTTTCTGTTGACATGAGGCATGATTGCTCATGATAGCAACAATCTATTCCCAAGAGAATGGTGAGAAGTAAAGACACTCCACTCAGAATTTTTTTTCTTCTTGGTACCATTGGCCTTTGGGCAAATAACCGACCATATCTCATCCACTGACAAAGTACATGGTATCTGGAAATGGATAAGCAGGGCACAAGCAAAAAGACTGTCAAATCATGCCAAATCAAGATAAGATTGTTCTGAAAATTTTCCTGCGTCTGAAATGGTCTGTCAGTAATTCTAGGTCCTAGCCAAAGTTGGTTGCTTCAATGTTGCAAAATCAGACTTTGGGTGATTGTTCAGATAGCTAATTGTCTCCATCATATATTACTCACTTTGGAAGCTCTTTGATTGTACTTGCTGCCTGCTGACCTATTATTTTCTCCCTTCTCAGGCCTTCAATGGAGTTGAAGATTAGAAAGTCTTAGTTACTGTACTCTTATAATCTAGCCAAGCCATTTCTTATACAAGACTTAGACTCCTTAGGATAGAATATTTATGAAAACATTTTGCATATGGTCCTTTCTTAATATTGCTTATGGAACTTGTAATTCTAATTATACTTGATATCTGTTCCTAATGTATATAGTTATGTATTGGGTTTGGAACTCTCTTATTAAAACAAAAGGGGAGGTGCTGTGGGAGCATATTCCCCTACTTCAGCCAATAGCCTTTAAGATATCAGCCCACTTGGGCATGGTCTCTGATACTCTAAAAGCAATTGTAAGTTTGTGACTGTTTTCTTGCTTCTGGCTCTAACTTCTGGCCACTAGACTCTGTCCCTGTTGGTGCAAAGGACTTTTATTTACAATGGTGATTTTTACATTTCCCTTAAATAAATAACCCTTTTATTATTTATCATTCTGAACTAGTTTGGGATTATTTTGTGACTTACATCATCAAGAAGTTATATTAATTACGACACTGTTTGGCCAATAGTTTAGGCGTCTTAAATTAATTTCTATTAATCTATGTATTGCCATGAGGCAAGGCAACAATGTAAGAGTAGAGCATAATATCATTAGCTAACATTTCATTGACTGATGGAGGAGGGCCATCTTTCAAATCTGTTGTTTTCATTGGTTAATTAAATAAAGAAACTGCCTTGGCCCTGATAGGACAGAAAATTAGGTAGGCAGAGTAGACAGAACAAAATGCTGGGAAAAAAAGAAGCTGAGTCAGTCAGTCAGCATGATTCTTCCACTGGACACAGATGCAGGTTAAGATTCTCACTGGTAAGCCACCAGCTCATGGTGCTACACAGATTATTAAAAATGGCTTAATCTAGATGTGAGAGCTAGCTAGTAAGAGGCTAGAGCTAATGGGTAAAACAGTGTTTAAAAGAATACAGTTTCCATGTAATTATTTTGGGTAAAGCTAGCTGGGTGGCAGGAAGTGGCCTGCTGCTCCACTCATACAACAATTGACTTTTTTGGCCAGTCATCTTTGGTTCTACCCTAGTTCCATCCATCTGATTCTGGACTATCTAGGCAGTTTCAGGCATGGGATCCCTCTCAGAGCATGGGCCTCAAATTAGACCATTTTTAACAGGATGTGGCTTTTTCTTATAATATGTGTAGTGGTTTAAATAAAAACAGCCCACATAGCCCCGTATGTCTGAATTCTTCATTCCCAGTATATGGTACTGTCTGAGAAGGATAAGGAGGCATGGCCCTGGTGGAGTGTATAGTCATATTTTGTTTGGGATATAACAAATAAAGCTTGCCTCAAGAACAGATTGAAGAGATAAAGCACTAATTTAGCCATAGAAGCCAGGAAATAGTGGCACATGCCTTTAATCTTAGCACTTGGGAATGAGAAGCAAGGCCATCTTGGGCTACATGAGATTGAATCTGTCTAAAAGAGAAACAGAGCTCCAAGAAAGATGATTCCAGTGCTTGAAATTACATGCCTTTAATCCCATCACTAGGAAAGTGGAGTCAAGAGATATATGGCAGGGAGAAGATAGGAATATAAAGCTGGAGGAGACAAGATCTCAGACACAGTAGCAAAACACAGTCTTAGGATTGAGTCTGGAGGCAGTCTGAGTTATTGTACAGACAGTATTCAGTCTGAGGATTTGAGGAGACAGGATTGCCCCTTCAGTCTGAGCATTGGTAGAGACAAGAACACTCTAGTAACTAGCTGTTCTGCTTCCTTGATTTCTCAGTTTTCACCACCTATCTTACTCCAAGTGTTTGTTATGAAGAACAATTAGAATTCATGACACAGGTGTGTGTGGCCTTGTTACAATAGGTGTTTCACTTGATGTGGGTGTTGAGGTTTACAAAATAACAAGCCAGGTTCAATCTGACTCTCTCCCTACCTCCATCTTGCCAATCAAATGTACTTCTCAGTCACTGTTCCATACCATGCTTGTCTCCCTGCCACCATGATTCCTTTGATGATGATCATGTGTAGTGATGAGGCGAGCTGGCCTGCTTTTCGTCCTGCCAGGCTCCCACATGGCTAGCTTTACACCCAAAATAACAACACACAAATTATATTTATTTAAACACTGCCTGACCCATTATCTATAGCCTCTGATTGGCTAAGTCTCACATATTGATTAACCCATTTTTAATAATTTGTGTAGTACCACAAAGTGGTGGCTTACCGGAAAGATTCTAACCTACATCTGTCTTGGGTCAGAGAATCATGGTGTCTGCTGTCTCTGCTTTCTTCCTCCTACAATTCTGTTCTGTCTTCCCTGCCTACATATGGTCTGGCCTATCAGGCCAAGTAGTTTTCTTTCTTAATTAACCAATGAAAGCAACAGATAGATAGAAGACCCTCCTACATCATTTCCCATTTTTCTGTTTAAACAAAAAGGAAGGCCTTAACTATAACATACCAATATTACATAGAACAAAACATTTATAAAGCAGGAATTACAGTCATAATATTTATATAAATATTATCTTTTATCAAAACTAAGGAAAACTATAACTATCTATTTATTCTTCAACTCCATAAAAGACTCCAGAAGGATATAATATTAACTAAGTAAACAAGAAATAAGCAACTTCCAAAACTCTAGAAATGACAGAGGCATCTCGCTGTGTGGATAGTCACCCAAAGTTCCTGTGTACTTTTGGGGCACCCATCTTCAGCCTTCAGGCCCATAGTATCCAGCAGACATTTCCATGAAGCAGGAAATTTCAAAGACAGTTCAGTCACTTTATGCTGTGTTCTGCAGAATGTCTCGTAGACTCTTTCATGAATCAGGAACCCCGAAAGATCATCTTACCTTTATGCAAGTTCAGCAGTCCTCTCTCTGCGGGTTCTTTGTGTCCAGCTTATGCATCAGTTCAGGCAAGAACAGTTTCTTGCACAAATGGCTAACCAAATCCATAAGTAAACTCTTTGATGCCCATCTTCCTCTTGAAGTAGATTGGTGCTTCCAGGAGCAGACGTGTCTCATTGTCATGAAAAGTCCTAAGTTACTAAAACATTTAAAATGCCATATTCTGAAGTCTTTGAATGATATGA
Organism: Microtus oregoni; assembly: GCF_018167655.1. NCBI lineage: Eukaryota > Metazoa > Chordata > Mammalia > Rodentia > Cricetidae > Microtus > Microtus oregoni. The sequence continues at coordinate 3,004,613 of NW_024543828.1, read as the reverse complement.
AGAATGCCTGTCTAACTGAAATATATCTTTATATATCCAGAAAATCCAAATCCAACTAACATGACTACAAGCTTGACTATTATCGATAATTATCCATTAACAACCTATATTTCCTAATTATACATTACATTTTTAAATGAAATACACAATACCATAATCAAGAGCAGAATTACATATACATATATCAAAATTGACCTTAAAATTCATATCAATGCAAATTATTAATATCTATATCATATCCCGCTTTAAATGTAAAAGAACATTTATAAACAATATCTGGGAATATGGATGTAGTTATTTATCTCCAAACTTCTTCCTGCTGTATAGGGGCACTATTAATCAGGTCTTTTATGGTGTATCCTCTGTGCCAGGTTTATCTCAGTTGGCAGTTGAATGAAGTAAATTTTTGAGGGTGTTCACAGAAACCTTTCAGAAGGGTGTGGTCTATCTATCATACCATATTGGGATAGAAGCAATCCACAGGGTCTCATCCTCTGCGAAAACAAAAGGAGAACTTTTCTAAAGCATCATAACCTTAGATCTAAATTTTGAAGTCAAGGTATTTTTAAAATATCTATCTTGGATTAGTTCAGCAGCATTTATAAACAAATATCTTTTAGCAGCTGCTGCTCCTCCCTCACCTCCCTCAGCATTCAAACAATTCAGAGAGCATAATAGCATACAGTATCAAGATTAAGTGTGTATTTTCCATATTTATGTGGCTTTACTTTAGCCTGTATTTCTTTTATTTTTACTTTCACTGCTTGAGACAGGTTCTCTGTATATCTTTGTTCTGGAATAACTCTGTAGACCATGCTGTTCATCTGCCTCTGCCTCCAAAGTGTTGGAATTAAAGGTGTGTACCACCACACCCAACTACTCTTTCTTTTTTAAGAACTTTCGTCTTATTTTTAAGCCTGCATGTATTTTAACACACTGTAAAACATTTAGAGCTGTTTTTTAATCTCTCTTAACTGTATATCTCTCTTTTTCTGACTATATGAGTCTTTAAAGAGAGGATTAAAGCTGTGGATTTCATGGCTAGATCCAGCCCATTCCTTAGCTTTTCAGCCTCATGGCAGAGGTACTGTCTGTAGCCATATTTATTGCCACAACTCCATGGCATTTCAAGGTCCCTGCCAGCAAGCAAGCTGCAACAGTGCACTCAGAAACCACACTCAAACACTCTGGTAGTTGGACCGCCTTCCTGAAAGAGTTAGAATTTGCCCTGGCAGGATGTCCCAGAAAGTCAGCATTTTTGAATGGCACAGCTTTTTTCCTGCTACAACTGAAAACCGAAAAGCATGCATTCAGATTTTCATCAACACCATTTAAGCGTTTCATGGCAAGACCTCTTAAAAGAGCTCAAGGTTTTGCAGATAAATCTGAGTCAGGAAGCCTCTCTTAGATGAGAGCACATGCCTCTAGCAAGCAGAGCAGACCTGAGAAATGTCTGCTACCAAGAAATCATGCTTTATTCTTTCCCAAGATTTCTCAGGCTTTCTGTGAATGCAGTTATCCACGTTGGAGCGCCATTTGTAGTGATGAGGTGAACAGGCCTGCTTTTTGTTCCGCCAGGCTCCTGCACGGCTACCTTTACACCCAAAATAACAACACACAAATTGTATTCATTTAAACACTGCCTGGCCCATTAGCTCTAACTTTTTATTGGCTAATTCTTACATCTTGGTTAACCCATTTCTAATAATCTGTATAGCCCCACGAGGTGGTGGTTTACCGGAAAAGATCCTAACCTATGCCCGTCTCGGGTTGGAGAATCATGGTGTCTACCTGACTCTGCTTTCTTCCTCCCACAATTCTGTTCTGTCTTCCCTGCCTACCTATGTTCTGACCTATCAGGCCAAGCAGTTTTTTTTTTTTAATTAACCAAGGAAAGCAACAGATAGATAGAAAACCCTCCTACATCAATCATGGACTAAGCCTCTGAAAGTATAATCAAGACCTCAATTAAATACTTTATTTTATAAAACCCTTTGGTCATGATGTCTCATAATAGCAATGGAACAGTAAATAAGACCATTAGTTTGTTTTTTAATTTGTATATCAATCTCCACTTTACTTTCCACAGTAGCTACACCAAAGTATATTCTCAAATATTGGTGCAAAAAAAGATGAATTGCACAACAATGTGTTCCAGCTAAATCCATGTAAAACCTGAGAAAGCTTGGAAAGGAATTCTATACACACACATAAACAAAAAAAAGAGTTAAGCTTGTCTTCTTGGTAGCCAACATTTTTTTTTCAGATTGGCTCTGTTTGATGGCAGTATACAAGGGTGAAATGGCTCCTTTAAGAGAGGACTTTCTGAATCAACATTAGCAGAAAAAAGTACACCTTCTTTAAGAATTGTTATCTTCCTAGTTCGTGCTAGTTACACTAACAACTCTAGCTTTTTTAGGTGTCTGAACACTTAAATGGGGTTTGTGGGTGTGTGTACTTGTATGCCTGCTTGGGGTTAGAAGGAAAGTAGCTGAAATCATGCCTGTGACTCAATGCCCCTGCCTGGGCAAGTGGCATGCACAGGCAGGAGAGCATGACAGATTCCCATCACCATACACAGAGATACTTCCAGGCTGCACAGTATGCTGCATGGAGATTTGGCTTTTATTTAGATAAGAATGGTTTATATGCTGCATGGAGCTACCCAGATTTGAGCTGGTGAGGGCGAATCCCACGCAGCAGTCTATCAACAGTCTCAGAATCAGTGAACAGACCTCTGCCATGTTGGACTTGGCAGAGCCAAAAGTCAAAGCAGTCTTAGTTCTAGCTAAGCCACCACTTACAATTTTAAAAAGCACTCCTGGTCAGAAAAGGATTTCAGATACAAAATAGGACAGATTCAGACATAAAAAACCTTTAAACGAGACATAGTGTGTTTATAAATGTACATAGGCATAGGAGAGAGAAGAAAAAGATATAGAGAGTTATAAGAAGTAAATGGCGTTAAAAATAGAACAAAGTCTTTAAAGAAACAAAGTACAGACTAGATAAAAGGAATTAAAAGAAAAATAAGCCACATAAAGATAGAACATATACAGAGGGTCTGTATGTGTGTGTGTGTGTGTGTGTGTGTGTGTGTGTGTGTGTGTGTGTATGTGTGTGTGTGTGTGTGTGTTTTTTCTTTGAATTTTTGGCTATGATTGAGCTTAGTTCAGAGAAAAGTTTCCTTGTACAGGCTGTTAAGCTAAACCAACATATATACTTTAAAGGTACCTTGACTTCAAAATGTGGGTCTAAGAATATATTGCTTTGGAAAAGAGGTTCTGCTTTTGTTTCCACAGAAGATGAGAACCTGAGGATTCCTTATAAGCTAATGTGGTTTGATGGTCCAAGCACCCCTGAAATATTTCCATGAACACCCAAAATTACTTTGTCCAACAAAATGCAGAAAGCAATTTGGAGAGAACAATACTCAAATTTCCAAATATTGTTCATAAATGTTTGTTTACTTTTAAAGAGGGATGTGCTATATAGATGAACACTTTACATTGGTATGCATCTTAATCTATTGATAGAAATTTAAGGTAAATTTTATGATATGTATGTTTTTGCTCTTGATTAAGGTATTGTGCTTGTTTAGCTGATTTAAAAATGTAACATATTGATGTAGGAGGGTCATCTGTCTATGTATTACTTTAATTGGTTAATAAAGAAACTGCCTTGGCCTTTTAATAGGGCAGAAAATCAGGGGGGGGGGCAGAGTAGACAGAACAGAATGCTGGGAAGAAGGCAGTGAGTCAGATGCCATAGCTCTCCTCTCCGAGATGGATGCAGGTTAGAAACTTCCCAGTAAGCCACCACCTCGTGGTGCTACACACATTAATAGAAATGGGTTAATCATGATGAGAGAGTTAACCAGTAAGAGGCTAGAGATAATGGGCCAGGTAGTGTTTAAAAGAATATAGTTTGTGTGTTCTTATTTCCGGGGCTAAGCTAGCCATGCGGGAGCCAGACAGAATGAAAAGCAGGCCTGCTCGCCTCATCACTACAACCTATAATTAAGAAATCCATGTTAATAGATAGTTATATGTAATTGTCAAGCTTGTAGTCATGTTACTTAGGTTTTCTAGATATACAGAGACATATTTCAAATGGATAGTTAGTCTTCAAACCTTTCAAAGACTAACAGAATATGGTGGTATGGGAGAGTTGTCTGTATTCTGTCAATTACGTTTTATATAAATGCTGATTGGCCAGTCAGGAAGTATAGGTGAGACAACCAGACAGGAAGTAAAGGTGGGGCAATGAAACAGGAGAGTGCTGGGAAGGAGGAAGCCCATTCTTCTACAGTCCTTCTCAGATCACCAAAGAAGCAGGATGTGACCTACCCTGCTGAAAAAGGTACCAAGCCATGTGGCTAACATATCCTAAAATAATTGGCTAATATAAATTATAAGAGTAAACAAAAAGCCTGAGCTAATGGTCCAATCAGTTTATAACTCATGGAGACTTCTGTGTGATTTTCTTTGGGGCTTACTGGCTATAGGAACCAGGCAGGACAAAAACCCCAGCTAACAGGCCCCTCATGTTACAATATGGTACTTAAAATGTTTTACAAATCTAGGAGTATTATGACAATGAGACACATCTTCTCCTGGCAGCACCAACTACTTCAAGAGAAAGATTGGTATCAAAGAGGGTCCTTATAGAGTTTAATAGCCATTTGTGCTAGAAACTATTCTTGCCTATACTGCTTGATATTATACTGTATGAACTGGACAGGCAAGACCCACAGAAGAATGACTGCTGAGGCTGCCTAAAGGTGTTATGATCCTTTGAAGTTCCTCCTTCATGAAAGAGTCTGCCAGACATTTTGCAGGGCACAGAAGAGAGTGACTGATAAGCTGCCAATATAGGTGAAAATGTCTTTGAAATTTCCTGCTTCATGGAGAAGTCTGTTGGATACTATGGGCCTGTAGGCTGAAGATGGGTTATCTAATGTTGCAGAATAACTTTGAGTGACTGTCTAAACAGTGAGATGTCTCTGTTAATTCTAGAGTTTTGGAAGTTGCTTACAATGCACTTTCTGTTAACTTAAATAATATTATATCCTTCTGGTATCATGGTCATGTTGAAGAATAGATAGTTTTCTTAGTTATGGTAAAAGATAAAGTAGATTTAAATATTGCAACTATAATTCTTGCTTTATACCTGTTTGTTATATGTAATTTTAATATGTTAAAATTAAAACCTTTTTTTATAATTAGACAGGAAAGGGGAAGTAATGTGAGATTTCCCTCTGTATAAGTTTAATTGCCATTGTTTAATAAAGAAGCTGTTTTCAGCCAATGACTTAACATAATATATCCAGGCTGGAAAAGATATATAGAGAAAGTAGGAAGTATCAGGGAGAAGCCATGTGACCCCTGCAGGAGAGAGATGCTGGTAGTGACCTTACTGGAAGGCCACAACTACTTGGTGATACACAGATTAATAGAAGTGGGTTAAATTAAGATGTAAGAGTTATTCAATAAGAAGTGTGAGATAATAGGCCAAGCATTGTTGTAATAATACAGTTTCTGTGTGATTATTTCAGGTCTGGGTGGCTGGGAAACAAACAGGTAGTCTCTGTCTACAAACCTGGGTCCTCAAGGATTGGGTTGGTGGGAAGACATTCACAATCCTGCCTGATGTGTCTCAGCTCAGGTGGGTGGAAGCCACCCACAGGCCAGTTAAGTTATTACAGTTTTGGACTGGCTGAAAATATTCATGGTCCAATATAGACAGATTTTTCCTTGGGCTGCCAGGTTACAAAATTCAACACAGAGACTTACTATCAAATGCTAATGATTGGCTGATAGCTTAGACTTGTTTCTAACTAGCTCTTATAACTTAAAATTAATCAATTTTTATCAATCTACTTTTTGTTTTATGACTTTTTTACCTTTACTCTGTACTGCCCATTCTGCTTCCACTGGATCCTGGTGTCTCTTCACAGCTCTGACTTTCTTCTTCCCAGCATCATCTCTGCTCAAAAATCCTACCCAGCTACTGGCCATTCAGCTATTTTTCTTTTTTCTTTATTTCCTTTTACACACCGAAACAGTTTCACCCCCCCTTCTCCCATTCAATCTTACCAAACTCCTTCTGCCCCCCCCATCCATTCCCCCTCCATCTCAATTCAGATGGTGAAAGGTCTCATTTGGTAATAAACAAAACATGGCACATCAAGTTGAGGCAGGATCAAACTCCTCTCACTGCCCATAGAGAATATGTTCCAAAGAGCCAACTCATGCATCAGGTTCTGGTCTCACTGCTAGGGGCTCCACTAAAGACGAAGCTAAATAACTCTGCATCTGTCTCTGAGATGCATAGGAACTAGGTAAGTCTTAGATAGCAGGAAATAATCGAAGTCTTGACTGAAATCAATAAAATCGAAACAAAGAAAACAGTACTAAGTCAATGAAACAAAGAGTTGATTCTTTGAGAAAATTAATAGGACAGGTAAACCCTTATCAAAACTAACCAAAAAGCATAGAGAATATTAACAAAATCATAAATGAAAAGGGGGATGTAACAGCCAATTCCAAGGAAATGCAAAGAATCATTAGGTTATACTTCAAAAACCTGTACTCCACAAAACTGGAAAATCTAAAAGAAATGGACAATTTTCTTGATAGGTGCCACATATGAAAATTAAATCTTGACCAGATAATTTAAACAGACTAATAACCCCTAAAGATATAGAAAGAGTTATTGAAATCTCCAAACCCAAAAAAGAAAAAGAAAAGAAAAATAGGCCAGGCCCCAACAATTTCAGCACAGAATTCTGTCAGAATTTCAAAGAGCTGATAGAAACTTTTCAAATTGTTCTACCCAATAGAAACAGAAGGGCTATTGCCAAATTCTTTTTATGAGGCCACAGTTACCCTGATACTCAAACCAAACAAAGATGCAACAATTAAGAGAATTATAGACAAATCTCACTCAGGAACATTGATTCAAAAATATTCAATAAAATACTGGCAAGCCAAATCCAAGAACACATAAAAAATCATCTACAATGATCAAGTAGGTTTAATCCCAGAGATGCAGGTTCAACATACAAAAATCAGTTGATGTAGTCTACCATATAAACAAACTGAAAGAAAAAAAAAACACATGATTTCTCACTGGCTGCTGAAAAAGCCTTTGAGAAAATCCAACACCCCTTTATGATAAAGGTTCTAGAGAGAACAGGAGAGATACAAAGAATATACTGAAACATAATAAAGGCAATATACAGCAAGCTAACATCCAACATAAAATTAAATGGAGAGAAACTCAAAGTGATTCCACTAAAATCAGGGAAAAGACGTGGCTTTACATTGAACTTTTTATTAAACCAATCTGAGTGACAAATCTTCACAGTATACAAAAATATTATTCCACAACAGCCCCACACAGTGTTGTGTCAGGAGAGTGCCATTATGGTAAACAAAGTTGCGGTGGACAAATGGGAGAGAAAAAGAAGTATAATGGTTAATGTACTGTAGAAAGAGGTGGAACTGAAGAAGCAAAGGGGGTAAGGAATAGAATGATATGGGTAACCTCCTTGTAACCAGGAACAAGGCACTGTTCAGTCTCCAGCTGCTGCCAATCACCATGTCTGGACCCATGGTATTACGACAGCCAGAATCCATGTTGACATTTTTAGCCCATGTTGACCCAAAGATCATAAAAGATGCCCCGTGTCTGGGCTGCCACCTGTGCTCTTGCAGGTGTTGGAGGGCTCTGTGGTTATAAGGTCCTTACTAATGTGGATGGACTGTGCATCCACCTGGTGCCATTATGATGTTCAGGACCAATCTACAGCTGAGAGTCATGTTTGGGTCCATGGTCCTACCACAAACAGCATCTATGTTAATGTCCATGGCCCAAGTTGCCACCAAAAGTCTATGAATGCTCAAGTCTAGGTTGTTACCTGTAGCTATGTTGGCATCCATGGGATTCTGCTGCCACTGGAGCTTGCCAGTCTGGGTGGTCTGCACTGCCAATCAGGACCATGAGGACATATGGGCCTGAGCTGCTGCCAAGGGCTATATCTGGGTCTGTATCCCTGTAGCAACCAGGGTCTGTGTTATTGTTAATGGTTTCAATTGCCACTGAAGTCCATGAAGATCCCTGGAATAAGGTCAGTCACGTCAGTCCACATTGGTGTCTGAGTGCCATACTACCACTGGGGCCATCTGTACCTGAGCTACAGATAAGGGCCATGCCTATGTCCATTGTGCTTGTATAGGCAATGTCTGTGTTGATGTTCATGGCTCTTATTACCATCAAAGTCTGTGCAGATTCCTGGGGTCTGGACCACTATGTGAGGCTATGTTGGTGTCCAAAGATCACGTTGCTGGTGCTGTCAAGCCAATGGGAGTAGTCCATGTTGTTACCTGGGGCCATGATGATATCTAGGCCCCCAGCTCCTGCCAAGAACAGTATCTGAGTCTTTGGTCCTATTGTAGCCAGCAAAGGCCACATGAATGCACAGAGTGTGGGCTACAACTAGTAGCCTTGGTGGTGTCCGAGTCTCATGCTGCCAGTGGAGTGATACTGATCTGAGTTGCCTGTGCTGCCACCCAGGGGCATGGTTTTGTCCAAGACCAAGTTGCTACTGAGGGCCATGTATTGGTCCACGTCCCTATAGCAGCCAATGCCTGAGTTTACATCTGTGGTTCCTGGAACCACCAAGGGTTGTGCAGATTCGGGAAGCCTGGTAGGTCACTGGAGACCATGTTATGTCCAAACATCATACTGTTGCTGGGCTCATACTGATCCACGTGACCTGAGCTGCCACAGGGGCTATAGTGATGTCCAGGCCATGTCTGGGTCTATGTTCCTGGTGCAGCTATAGTCAGTGTTGCTGTCTATGGCTTGTATTACAACAGGGGGTCATAAGAAACATGTATGATGAAATCTGAGGCCCAGACTGAGCTGACTGCACCCTTCACTGGCCCTGGGATAGTTGGTCCTGCCCTTTGCAGTACACTGAAACAAGAGTTGGCCCTGTCCCTTGCAGGATACTGCAGCAAGAATTAGCCCTAATTCTGACAGGGTGGCTGGCAATAATGACCTGTACATGGGTGATGTGGGAGTGATTTCTTATTAATAAAGAAATTGCCTAGACCCATTTGATAGGCCAACCCTTAGGTAGGCGGAGTAAACAGAACAGAAGGCTGGGAGAAAGAAGCTGAGTCAGAGAGTCGCCATGGTTCTCCCACTCCAGACAGACACAGGTTAAGATCTTTCCTGGTAAGCCAGCTCATGGGCTACACAGATTAATAGAAATGGGTTAGATCAATATGTAAGAGCTAGCAAATAAAAACTGAAACTAATGGGTCAGGCAGTGTTTAAAAGAATACAGTTTCTGTGTAATTATTTCAGGGCATATCCATGTGTGCGGCCGGGTGCCGGGGACACAGCCCGCCACTCATACTACTACACATGGGATAACTGCCCTACCCTGTACTCATGGGCATGGGAAAGCTGGTGTTGATGGTATAGGTGTAGGAGAGTTGTCTTGGCCTGTGCTTAACGGGGCTAGTCTCACTGGCCAAGTCTTACTAGCTCAACTATCTTACCAGGGCCTTGGATTGGCCCACCCAAACATCTACCCCATCTAGGACCTACTGGAGTTCATGAAGTTACTGGTCCTGTAGAATAATAACTTCAGGATCTCTATGACTCAGGCCAGCCATGGTCTTTCCCAGAGGAATTTCAGTGAGAATCCAGTGATAATGATGTACCAGAAACTAGAGGTCTTTAATCATACCTGTGACTCTTTGCAATGAATATTTGCTAGTAAATCTAATTGGATAAAAGGGTATACTATATAACACACTGCATCTCTTAATGCCACCAGGATAAATGAAAAGGTGTTGGAGATGTGGGAAAGGAGGAGGAAAGAGGTGCTTGTTTGTTTGGTTGGTTTGGTTTTAATTTTTTTAAAATTAATTTTGGCAAGTATATTGCAAGGTTAAAAGGTGAATATAGAGAGACTGGAAAATGAGCAAAATTTTGGTATATAATGTGAAATTCCAGAAATTATCTTTTTAAAAAGTTTTATTTTTCATCAACATCAGTGATTTTTTTGATACTATACTTATTAACAAAAGTGAAATGATTCCGCATAGCAGTTTTAATTGGTCTTTCTCTAAGGATAAGAAATGCTACATATCTTTTCATATCCCTGATAGCCATTTGTATGTGTCCTTCTGAGAAATATGTACTCAGGTCCTTTGTCCATTGTATAATCATGTTATTTTTCTGCTAATGAGTCAGCTGAGGACCTTATAGTGGTTGTATTCTCCATATTTTAAAAATAAAACTGATTACATTAGAATAATAGCTTTTAAAGTTTATAAGACTTCAAACACTTAGATTTTGTTTTAGCTTTCTCTTCTTAAAAGATTTAATTGTTTTATATGTATATGTGCGTCTGCATGTGTATATGTGAACCAAATGCATACCAGTGCCCATGTAGGCAAAAATATGGTACCAGATCCACTAAAAGCTTGAGTTCAAAGGAGTTATGTGTCACTATGTTGTTGTGGAGAATCAAACTCAGATCCTCTGTGAAAATAATACTTGCCCTTAACCATTGAGCCTTTCTTCTAGGCTCAATTTTATCCTAACAGGTGGATCTCTCTTTTGTGTTTTAAGTTAGAAATCACACATACTAAATAGTATTTGCAAAAATATTTCTCGTTATGGAAGAGTGCTGCATAATCTAGGTGCCAATACAGCTGTACTGCCAGCTGTTGACCCACAAGTACATGTAAATTCCATACCTTAGCTTCATTTTATATTGAGGAAGTAAGGACAGTTGCACATGAAGCTACATTTCATAAAATATGTTAAGGATAGTGTTGATGATGATGCCCTGAGTCATGGATATCCCGTGGTTATTATTCTATAGGATGACTTTCCAAGTCATAGAATGTCAATCTTTTACTCATTAATTGATTGCTTATTCATTAACTTTTATTACAGTCCTACTATAAACTGCTATTTTTATGAGACATTGAAAAACAATGACAAATGAGACAATGTCTATGCCCTCAATTAGGTTGGTATAATAAAGAATTCAGAACATAAAATGATTATTTTGTACTCGAATAAAAGCTACTATTGACATAAATACTAAAGAGAGTGTGATTAACACAGAGAAGTCTTTTTCTAGAAAATATAATAGCAATTTTGAAAGAAGATATATTTTGGAAGAGGTGGAGAAGAATGTCACAAGTATAATAAAGGAACATTGAATAATTGACAAAAAAAAAGTGTCCAATAAGGGTCTTTTGAGATTTTTTTTTAACAGGACATGATTGAAGGCTTGAATCACAAACAATCCCACACCAGTTTGGGATTCTGATTAATAGAATGGATATTTATTTAAGGGGGAAAAACTTACAGATCATCGTCCCAGACAACAGTCCTCTGTGCAATCAAGAAGGGAGCCCAGTCGCAGGACGTGGAGCAGGAAGCCAGAGAGAGAGTGGAGGGAAGTGACCGCTTTTTTAAAGGGAGAGAGACCTCACCCCAATGGGCTGATATCTCAGTGGCTATTGGCTGAAGGAGCAGAAGGAGCTCCCGCAACACTTGATCAATATGCTTATGGATGCTGCATGACTTAAGATTATGAGTCTGATAATTCAGAAAAGACCGAACCTACTAAATATCTATTAATTTCTCCTCTGTCTTCCATTTATTTCATCTCTTCCTTTTCTTTTCCTGTGTAACCAGTTATCTTGTCCCTCTCAATATATGCTTACATCATTGCCATGATTAACCATGTTTACTGAAGTTACTACTATCTTTTATAAGTGTTCATTAGGTGCTTTAAAATACTGATACAAACTCTCAATCCAAAAGACACCTATGTCTAAGGCTTTTCTATAAACAGATGTGTAATAATAAGAAATCCATATTTTTGTCCATTTTCCATAATTCCTTGATGAAATCCTTTCACAAACACAATTATCTTTATTTATTCTCCCAAATGAATCTCCAGCTCCTCTAGGACAAGAACCCATCCTAGATTCTTTATTATATTCTTTCTATTGTATGTTTTCTATACCAACAATTACCTTCTCTCTTGACAATTCACATATTGTCTTAGTTACTGTTTCTAGTTTGTTAATAAAATACCACAACCAAAAGCAGCTTAGGGATGAAGGGGTTTATTTCCAATATCCAGAAAAGTCAGGACAAGAACTCAAGGCAGAAATCTGGAGGTAGGAACTGGAAGAGAGGCCACAAAGAAAAGAAAAGTTGCTTACTGAATTGCTCCCCAGTACTTGCTTAGCATGTTTGCTTATAACACCCAGTGCTCCCATCCTAGAGGTAGCACTACCTACACTGACCTGGAACTTCAAACTCTAGTATCAGTCAATCAATAGGCTTTCCCATATGCCAATTTAGTGAAGATATTTTATTAATTGATAATCTCTTTTCCCAAATAACTCCAACTTATGCCAAGTTGTTATAAAACTAGCTAACACAGTGACATTAACAATATCACAAGATATAGAAATATGAACTATTTTATCGCCTCTATATAATAGTCCTGCCAACTACTTTGAAGCATGAACATCTTTCCTTTTTGAGATATCCATTTTATTTTAAAATTTAATTTTTATTTACATTTTCTCTTACTTTCCTTTTTTAGATCTGCTACAAAAATAGTTTAATTCATAACTGGATTACTAAAAACCTATGCTGACTTACATCCTTGGTTCTAGTCTCTCATTTTTGCTTTTTCTAGTCAACAGATTATGCTTTCTTTAGAACATACATACATGATACATTAAATTTGAAAATGCTATCTTTAATATCAAGATTCCCAACTAATGTTCAATTACTACCCACTGTTATCAGCCTAAGGTCTTAGTTGCAAACAACAGATATGATTCTTTTTGCTTAAGAAGAATAGTAACTAAGTTCAAATATCTTTACCCTCAAGAGCAAGATGGCTTTCATGTGGATATCTTCTACTTCATAACTTAAAATCAAAACCTAACACATGTGATCAACAACAAGACATTGAGAGGATTCCTAATTCATTCAAATTGGTGTCCTTGCCTATCTCCAAGGCTCTTAGTGGGCAAAAAAAATAATTATTTATTTACACTATCCTATTATTTTATATATTTTTTTAATTTTTTTCTTTTTTATTATTTTTTTAATTGAAAAAAAAATTCTGCCTCCTCCCAGCCTCCCATTTCCCTCCCCTCCTCCCACTCTTCTCCCCCTCCCCCTACTCCTCTCCCCCTCCCTCTCCAGTCCGAAGAGCAGTCAGGGTTCCCTGCCTTGTGGAAAGTCCAAGGTCTCCCTCCCTCCATTCAGGTCTAGGAAGGTGAGCATCCAAACTGGCTAGGCTCCCACAAAGCCAGAAACATGAAGTAGTATCAAAACCCCATGCCATTGTCCTTGGCTTCTCATCAGCCCTCCTTGTCCACTATGCTCAGAGAGTCCGGTTTTATTCCATGCTTTTTCAGTCCCAGTCCAGCTGGCCTTGGAGAGCTCCCAATAGATCAGTCCCACTGTCTCAGTGGGTGGGTGCACCCCTCACGGTCCTGACTTCCTTGCTCATGTTCTCCCTCCTTCTGCTCCTCATTGGGACCTTGGGAGCTCATTCTGGTACTCCAATGTGGGTCTCTGTCTCTATCTCCATCCATTGCCAGATGAAGGTTCTATGGTGATATGCAAGATATTCATCAGTATGGCTATAGGATAGGGCCATTTCAGGTTCCCTATCCTCAGCTGCCCAAGGAACTCACTGGGGAATATTTTATATTAATTATAGCCACAAAATATTTGACACATAAGTACACATCTTCTACTGTTGGTTTACTATGTCTTATTAAGGTTATGTTTTTGTGATTCCTTAGAAGACTGTAACTAGTGTCTGTAGTAGTTTGAAAGAAAATAGTCCGTATAAGCTCATAGGGAGTAGCAGTATTAGATGTGACTTTTTGGAGTAGATACGGCCCTATTGAAGGAAGAGTGCCATTGGGAGTGAGTTTTGATGTTTCAGGTGTTCAAATCAGGCCCAGTATCATTTCTCTTCCTTCTGCTTTCAGATTCAGATAAAGAATTCTCAGTTACCCCTCCAGCACCATGTCTGTCAGCATGTAGCCATGCTTTCTGCCATTATGATAATGGACTAAACCTCTGAAACTGTATGTCAGCTCCAAAGAAATGTTTTGCTCTGTAAGAGTTGTGGTGGTCATGGTATCTCTTCTCAGTAATAGAAACCCTAACACAGTGTCCCTATAAAAAAATAACATGGAGCCACTAGATCTTCTGCCAAATGGCAAGAGGGTGCATGCATTGAAAAGAATTATTCCCCACTGGTTTTGTTGTTGTCTTAATTTGGGAATTCTGTGCCTCCAGAACTTTAACAAGTAAATTCCCAACCATTATCAATATACCCATCTCAGGCATTTTTTGGTAGAAACCCAAAAAGAAGAACACATTACTTGCTGATAAATGTGGCAACAGAATATATCACAATTGGTACCAACAACTCTTTCCATTTGCTATTGGCAGCAATTGGATCCTGTGAGTTCATGACAACTATGAGCAGAAGTGCATGTCTCTGAGTTGCTTAGCTTGAGTAAACAGTGAAAATATTAAAAAATATGCACTTATAAATTCAGTTCTGTTAATTCTAAATCATAAAGGGAAATGGAGTTATACCAGCAAATCTAAGTTTAATCTAATGAAGTGTTGCATTCTCATTAACTAAATGGTTATTTTTCACCAAAATTTTTAATGAAGGAATAATAAACATGACTTCTGTTTTTTTTTGTTTTGTTTTGTTTTGTTTTGTTTTTCTGTCCATCTGAAAGGGGGAAAATAATCAAGGTTGTATTAAATAAAATCATTTCAGATGAAGTATTATCAACAAAATTAATTATTGCCATTATTTTCTCCATTCCATTAATTATACTTTTCAGTAAAATTTTGTGCTTTTTAGGGGAGAATATATGTTAAGTAATATTAAGCAAAAAAACAGAAAACAATGATTACAAATATAGGCGATTAAACCAGAAAAATAATGAGTGTCAGTGAATTAGTAATCCAAATTGTGATATTAACTTTTTTACATTTTATTTGCACCTGTAAACTATGGCAATGTATGTATTTATGTTCATGTCCATTTTTGTGTGCAGGTACACATTCAGAAGTGTGACCATGCTTGTGAAAAGCAGATATCATTGTGTATCTTTCTCAACCACTCTACTTCTTATTTGTTTGATACAGGATCTCTCACTGAACCTAGAGCTCATAGATTCAGTTATATTGGCTGACCAATGAGCTCCAGGGACCCTCCTGCCTCAGTATTGTGATTATAAGTAAATGCCACGGCACACAGTTTTTTACATGGGAGGATTAGAAATCAGGTTGTTATGTTTGTATGGCACTTTAACAACTGGACTGCTTCCCCAGACCTGTGATTGGATATTAAAGAAATGATAAATATGTTATGTGTGACAGTTTTTTATTAAATCAAAAAAATTGACATGGGCTAGGGAAGTTGGCTCAGTGTTAAGAAGCAGAGGTTGTTCCTACAGAGAACATGGATTCAATTCCCATCACAGTGCCTCAAAACTGTTTGTAGCTTCTGTTCCAGGGTATCCATCACCATCTTCTGACCTCTGTGTGCACCAAGCATGCATGTTGGTATACATATATAAATTCAGGAAAAATACTCATACACATAAAATAATATAATAATTATTAAATTATAATTGACACGCTACAGAGCTTGGCCAAATGGAAGCTTATAGTGTTTTGTGATTAATTTCTTCATTTCTACAACATTAAGGAATAGTTTAAATGGTGTCCTTTCTAATAGACTTGGTTTAGAAGTATCATCTTGTGAGAGCAGACCACTACACAGGCTGTAGATTTTGTAGTGAAGGTGAGGAATGGAATTTTCTGTTTAAAGTCACTGACATATGGGAGAACCTTTGTTCCAGTAGTATGACATACTTCACCACAATGTAAATTATTTCATGATATTGCTTTATTTCAAATTATTTAAAGCTTTGTTTCCAGAGTCTAAAATATTTACAAAATGAAAATGCTGCTTACCAAGGTTGTCATTCTATGTTACCTGCAAAGAATGTGTCAGTCTGTGCCTATTAAATGAGTAATCCCTTAATTCTACATGTGTTAAACTATCTAAGTTATCAATATTCTTTCCTTCCTTTTCTAACCTAACAGCATACATAGAAAGTCTAAAATATTTGTAGCTCTTTCTTTTGAGTTAGATGATAGAGAACATGTATTTCTTTCCGCAAAAAGTATCCAAGCTTTGAATTCAAAGGATTAAATATCTAGATTAAACTGTCAGTTTGTATAAACTTGAGGTATGAAAAGGAAAAAGGATTATTTAGTGTCACGAATATTATTGAAACTTGGAGAGAAATACGGAGGAAAGACAAAATAAATCTCAATCAAAAAAAAAAATCTACACTCAAAAATTCCTGTAGTGTTTGACAGAAGAATTAGTTCCCATTCACCAAGCCAATAAAAAAGTGTGAGAAGAATGTGAAATGGCAACAAAATAACTTTCAATAATTTTGACATATAAAATAGTGGTAAGCAAAATGTAACAAGGTACTTTATGTACTTAGTACAGAAAAGAATCGGATCATATTAATATAACTGCCTGAGGACAATAGCCATACATTCATATTAAAAATTACTAAAGTAGCATACTCCTGAACTTTTCTTCAAATACTCTTTTGAGAGTAATTAATAGGTATTCCACAGAATTTATTATATATATAATATTACATATATATATATATATATATATATATATATATATATATATATATAGTACTCTTATTGTTAAGACATATAAAATATATTGAATGCAGAAACATTCTGCAAAACCTGTAAAAAGAAAGCTTATGTAACTTCCTGAGAACTAACATTTTCCAAATAGTGTTGAAGAACAGGATGTTCTTTTGAAGAAACCTAAAGCAGACAGGTTTTTTTTTTTTTTACTTAGGCTGATAATTTGGGTTGTTGGGGAAAAAGAGGAAAGATGGTGGCCATGGAACTCTTTTTTGTCATTTGTTACCTGCGTGATGTGCTCATGACTGGTGGCTCAAATACCTCTATTGTGTGTGGTTTGTATATATACTAACTAAATTTCTTTGTTGAGGTATTGCAGTTTTCATCCTAGACTCTTCTTTTTGGGAGGCTATCTCAAACAAGCACAGCTGTATATTCATACATCTTTGGTCTTTCATACTAAGACCCTTTAAAAGTTCTCCAATGTTCATGATGTTAAGACATAGGGCCAGGTGTTGGTGGCCAGCACTCAGGAGGCACAGGTAGGCGGATCTCTGAATTCGAGGCCAGCCTGATCTACAAGAGCTAGTTCCAATTCAGACTCCAAAGATACAGAGAAATGTTGTCTTACAAACAAAACAAAACAAAACAAAAAGACATAGGCAATTTACTGTATTCTTTCAATACATATCTCTTAAAAAATCTCTTTTGGATCTTGTGGTATAAATAACCTTAGCAGGATCCTTAAACTTAAAAATCTCTGGACTAGTAAGGGATACTAATTTCTATGTCTTATAGTTCAAGAAATATAACAAGGACCCTCAAACACATATCCATCATCTATTTGTTTATGGTAACAGGCAAAGTAAGACTTCAGTTCTGCACTGTAGTAACAGATATGGAAGAATTTGGGATATTTTCATCTCCTATTTTTTTATTTTTTAAAATTTTAACTTTTCTTTGTCTTTCATACATGTATTTATGAATTTTAGTCATTTCACACCTTATTACCCTACCTCATTTTTCTATTTCTCCTGTTGAAAGTTTTGTTTCCAAACAACTTTCAATCATACTTTTATGGTTTGAGTGTGTTTGTGCATGCATGTATGTGTGTGTGCATCCTACTGAGTTTAGTTTAAGTAAAGTTGCTTGCATGAGTATGGGTGGGAGGTTCTTTATTAGAGTACGGGCAACTTTTCAGTGGCTCTATTACTAGAGAAAGTAAACCACTTCATTTATCACTAACAATTGCTAATAGTCCTTTGGGGAAAGGAGGCCTTGTTACCCCATCTGCCTTCCATGATGAAATGTTTACAGGGTCACACTTGTATATGATTTGTGCATGTAAACTTATAAGTGTGTTGTTTGGGTCATATTCAAAAATATGTTTTCTAAACATTCTTTCACAACCTCTATCTCTTATAATCCTTATCTCTTATCTTCTGATCCTTGTGGTGAAGGGAGGATTGTACACATAACTCCCCAAGCAATACAGGCTACTGCCATTTCTCTTTGATGCCCACTCTAACTTCATGATAATACCCTATTGCTGAAAATAAAACATACTATTGTAAGAAGAAATGAATTAATCAAATTATAACTGAGCTGAAATTGACCGTATCTGGATAGCTTTCATACTGCATTAAGTATTCATGTTTCTGGGGCAGAGAAAAGTCATGAATTATCTTACCCAATGGTGAACCCTCTGAGCTATAACTGGCTTGGTAAGATATACTTAATGGTGCAATAGGGGCTTTGCATTTTTACAAGAATCAAATTAAATTTGAATTGCTGAAAACAGTCATAAATTAACAGAATCTGGAGTTTTTATAAGGGATATAATGGGAGAGAAAATTGCTATTTCATGTTAACATTTCTTAGAATTATCTCATCATTGGTGAAAATTGTTTTTTTTTTATTTTGAAGCCTTTCTACAACAAATGAGAACATTAACCTTGATTATCATTATTTTACTACTTCCCTTATCTTTTATGAAGAATATTTCCATGTTTTGAATAAGTATGTTTGATTCCATTTGAATTTTTCATTGTGATCATCCAAACATTAGGATACCAACTATTATTTTCTGAAGATATTGTAAAATATACATCATTTTATGAATCAGAAAGACTCAAATCCAAACTTTTTTTTTTGCATTTAGCAGATGAACAGACTTTTCTAATTTATAAAATACAGTCTAAATGTAATAATTTTATGAGTGTTAAACTGATTACCAGTATATTGGTGGTAATACTGTAGTTATCTGGAAGATTTACTTTTTTTCTCTATCTTCTCTGCATTTGTAGCTTACTTTGATAATTTATTTGTACTAGAATTAAGAGTTTCCTTGACAGGGAAGTTTATAAATTTAGTCTTCAATATTCACTTTTTTGAGTACTTTGAATTATTCCTTTTTATCATTGCATTTCTACATACTAGTTGTATCAACAGACCCATAAAATCTGACTGTGTTTATAATGATATTTAAAAACATTTCTTTACTAAATGCTTGATAATCAAAAAAACTGGAAAAAAATTCATAATTATATAAAAATAAGAAAATTAAACATTCATAATATATATTTTAATTGAATTGTAAGTACTAGTGCCTGTTAAAATATTACACACATAGTTTTAAAATACAAAAAGAAATGGTGGTGTTTGCAGTCCAACATTACGTCTGAAAAAGAACCAAACTGTAGAAATTTAATTGCAAGACTTGGATTTACCATTATTTCTAGATTAGGTCAAACATCTTCAGTTAAATGCATTAAGTCATTTTAACACAATCCCTTAGTTCCCTATCAGGAAAATGTCTGACACTGTGTAGTTTGAGGATCAACTTAAATGTACAGCTTCAATTCCTAGCTTTTGTAAACTTTAAGACTCTAATGTAAAGTGGCTTAATGCCCCAAAATAGTCTATTAATTATTTCTAATACAAAATAAATAGAAATGAGTTTTTCTAATATAAATACAACATTTAAAGAGATCTTATATTAATTAATTATTTTAAATAAGTGCATTATACAGGAAAAAATAAATTGGTTGGCAGTCTATAATTGTCTCACATATGATGGAAGATTGGATGGGATATAATGGCATACATGGAAACAAGAAACTTTAAGATGGATAATCGTGTTTTCTTATTATACTTATAACATGGAAAACATAGCATATAGACAGGTTATCTGAGTTATTAAGTGGCCAGAAATTGCTGATGGGTCTTTTGTTTCCTGAGTTTGTACTAAAAATAACTAGAGTAGTTATGAATAGGTGAGATTCCAATCTAGAGCTTCTTCATCAAGTCTTACCCTCTCAGCAAGGAGAATTCATAATCAATAAAGGGAGTATTTGGGAACATGTAAATTTGCAGACTGTTCAGAGGAAGATAAGTCAATTCCTAGTTAAAGCAGACTCCATGTATCTTGAAGATTTAAACTGAGGGAAATGTAGCATAATCACGAGAGAGAGAAAGAGAGAGAGAGAGAGAGAGAGAGAGAGAGAGAGAGAGAGAATACCTGCTGAAAACTCTATTTTGTGATCATGTGAGCAATGGTAGGTTCCATATGCATCAGTAGATGATGCCATACCCCTCCATATATGGACAACACTAACTGGACACAGTGGAATAAGCCCATTAATAATTATAAAATGATGACATTATGTAGGAGGGATATGTGATAGGAACTATCTTGTAGGGAGTTGGAAAGGAAGTGAGGGGTTGGTATTAATGAAGGAAGGTCATTGGTAATAAACAAACTGCCTTGACCCATTTTGATAGGCCATCCCTTAGGTGGGTGGAGTAGGCAGAACAAAATGCTGGGAGGAAGAGGAAGTGAGCTCAGACTCGATAGCTCTGCTCTTTGGAGCAGACGTGATGACGCTCCAACCCAGGATGGATGTAGGCTAGAATCTTCCCGGTACGTGCACCTTGGGGTGCTACACACATTATTAGAAATGGGCTAGTCCAGGTGCGAGAGTTAGCCAAGAAGAGGCTAGATATAATGGGCCAAGCAGTGTTTAAAAGAATACAGTTTGTGTGTTGTTATTTCTGGTGTAAAGCTAGCCATGCGGGAGCAGGGTGGGACGAAAAGCACGCCTGCAGCTCCCACAACAAGATATGTTATGGCTAAGATATATTATATGAAATTTTCAAAGAATGTAGGGGAAAGGGTCTGAACTTGGAGCTTGTTGAGACAGTACAGTAGGTAAAAGATGTTTTGTCTTTTAACATAGATGACAGTTTCTTATTGGCTAATTCCGACATCTTAATTTAACCCATTTCTATGAATCTGTGTATCATCACATAACTGTGGCTTACTGCCAAGATTCAAACCAGTGTTCGTCTCAGGCAAAAGATCCATGGCAGTGTCTCTCTCACTCTGCCCTTCTTCCCAACATTCAGTTCTGACTTCTCCACCTACCTAAGTTCTGGCCTATCAGGCCCAAAGCAGTTTCTTTATTCATTAACCAATGAAAGCAATACATGAAAAGTAAAGCCTCCTACACCAGTCTTATTATCAAATCCCATATATATTTATAAACTCCATGTGAAATTGTCTCTTTCCTCATCTCTTCTATACACATAAAAAGCTTGCCTAAAGTTCAGAGAGTAAAACAGCCACACTCATCAGTCTTACAGATCATGCAGTGATGACACACAACTTTAATCCCAGTAACCACATTAGTTTGTCCCAGAAACCAGGTGGTAGTGGTACACACCTTAAATCCCAGCACTAGGAATGAATATAAGATTAGAAAAGACAGCTCTCTCTCACACTCAGTCTCAATCTGAGATTCCTGGAAGCAGGATCATCATTTCAGACTGAGGTAGAAGTAAGAGCCAGAGGCTGGATATTTTGCTTTTCTGACCTTCAGGTTGAACCACAATTTCTGTCTCTGGGTTTTTATTAATCATGCCACACAGAATTTTCAAAAGAATATAAGTAATACTATATATGGAAAGTTGTCACAATATTTATTTCCATATACTTGTATTGAACAAAGCAAACATGTTTATATCATATCTAACACTCTCTTATACTAAACTGACAGGTTTTTCAGAAAGTTCACTAGTACTGGTTACTATATAGGTTATCCATGTGTTCTTCAGAGATATAAGTCACTGCCTATTGAATTTTCAAATTGGATTGATTAGTTTAGTTAATTATACTAACATAGTTTGTGGAGTATGTATATAATGTTTAGTCAAGTGAAGGCAAAAAAAGTGAATCTTGTCTTTTCTCTTGTTTTTCTATTTTATATAAGAATAACTTGGAGTTCTTCTTTCTTTCAGAAGTCCTCAGCTCTCTGTAAAATAGATAAAGACAGACTGGGTAATTAACTGATCATAGGAGAGTAATAGATAGCCAAATACTAATTTCTTGGATCTTCAGCCAAAAAGGCTTTTTACATCTCATTCTAATATGATGACTCAACTGATTCTGACTTGTGCAACCAGACCAATGTTTCTAATACAAGAGCTTATGCTATTGCTGCCATGATTACTTTAGGAGTTGAAGAAGGTAGACTCTTAAAATCTATTAGTCTGGCAATGTGTGTTTTCACATGTGATGACTGAATGCTGAAGCAGTAAAAATTTTCTCAAAAAATAAGTGCTTAGAAATATAACAGTTGTAGAAAAAGCAAGTAAGGCAATCAGGTGTTATTTTAACTAGTATTCATTACTTCTTATACAATGTATATGATGTAGGGTACATATAGACAGGTCACCATTATAAGAGACATGCATGCAAATGTGTATTATCAATTTAGTATAGGTAACTGAGTAAATAACTAAGACTCAATTTCCTTTTTCATAAAAATGAAATTTTGTTATATCCCATAATACGTAAGACTTATTATACAAATATCTTATCACATTGTTTGTCATTATGATCATACTCAAAATAGATTGTTTTATCACTATTTTAGTATGTCATTTGTTTATGATGCTAGTGACATAACAGTTTTTGCTATTGTGGATATATATTGATACATGCATATGTAAGCTAACATACTTATTTGAACATCTGTCTGCATAGAAAGAGGCTAACTTTAAATATGAAGTAAATCTTTTACCTCCCCCCTCAAACACACAATGGAGTTGCTATGTCTTTTTTTTTAAATCTTACAAGCCTTAGAGTTGTAAAGACTGAAATGTAGCAGGGAAGTGATTTGTAGCCTCTAAACAAAGATCCAAATGGATATCTTGGCTCTCCTCTGGAAAAGAAATCTCAGAAGGTCATATTGAACACAGTGAAATATGGCTTGGATTCATAAAATCCATCATTTCTTTCTGGCCTTGATAATTACATTAAATATATACTGCAACTAGGTGAGGTATTATTTGCTATTCTCTACTGCCCCCTAGAGTCAAAACTCACACAGCACTTAACTTTTCTTTGTATAAAACATGTGTTTATTAATATACAGATAATTTAAAAACAGTTAAAATTTAACTTACATTAAAGACCTTTAAAAAACTTCTTTTTTGATTGCTCTTCGAGCAGATGAGGGAGGGGGACTTGATTGGGGGAGGGGGAGGGGAATGGGAAGCGGTTGTGGGGACAAGGCAGAAATCCTTAATAAATAAATAAATTAAAAATAAATAAATAAATAATAAAAAAAATCATACCACAAAAAATTATTTTTTAAAGGAGGAAACAAACTATCTTTTTTTCATTTTACATACCAATCTCAGTTTCCACTCACTCCCTTCCTCCTATTCCCTCCAACTTTTCCCCATCTCATTCCCCATCCAATTCTCAGAGAGAGTAAGACACATTGCTTTGGGGGAGGTCCAAGACCCTTCTTACTATATCTAGGCTGAGTAAGGTATCCATCAAAAGAGAATGGATTCCAAATAGCCAGTAAAAGCAGTAGGGATAAATATTGGTTGCACTGTTAGTGGTCCTATAAACTTCCCAAGCCTCCAACTGTCACACACATTAAGCGGGTCTAGTTTGGTCCTATGCTGGTTCCTTTCCTGTCTAGCTATAGTTAGTGAGCTCCTATTAGCTTGGGTAAAGTTTTTCAGTGGGTGAACCCACCATGGTCTTGACCTCTTTCCTCATATTCTCACTCCTCCCACTCTTTGACTGAATTTTTGGAGCTTCAACCCAGTGCTCTGCTGCAGGTTTCTGTATGTTTCCATCAGGTACTGGATAAAGGCTCTATGGTGACATTTAAGAGTGATCTTAGAGAAGCTAAATAAGGAAAACCCAAAGAAAAACATATAGGTATCCTCCTGAATATTAACCTTCAGCAAGCGATGAAAGGAGACAGAGACAGAGACCCACATTGGAGCACAGGACTGAAATCTCAAGGTCCAAATCAGGAGCAGAAGGAGAGAGAGCACAAGCAAGGAACTCAGGACCGCGAGGGGTGCACCCACACACTGAGACAATGGGGATGTTCTATAGGGAACTCACCAAGGCCAGCTGGCCTGGGTCTGGAAAAGCCTGGGATAAAACCGGACTCTCTGAACATAGCGGACAATGAGGACTACTGAAAACTCAAGAACAATGGCAATGGGTTTCTGATCCTACTGCACGCACTGGCTTTGTGGGAGCCTAGGCAGTTTGGATGCTCAACTTACTAGACCTGGATGGAGGTGGGGGTTCCTTGGACTTCCCACAGGACAGGGAACCCTGATTGCTTTTCGGGCTGAGGGGGGGTGACTTAATTGGGGGAGGGGGAGGGAAATGGGAGGCGGTGGCGGGGAAGAGACAGAAATCTTTAATAAATAAATAAATTAAAAAAAATATATTCATCAATTTGACTACAGGGCAAAGCCATTTGGGGCACCCTCTACTGTATTGCTTACGTTCTTATTTGGAGTAGTCCTTGTGAATTCCTAGGAATTTCTCTAGTGCCAGGTTTCTTGCTAGCCCCATAATGGCTCCCTCAATCAAAATATTTCTTTCCTTGTTTTCATCATTGTCATTCCTCCATCTCAACTATTATGTTCCCTCAAGTTCTCCTCCTTTTGTGGAACATTTCTATAGTTTGTCATTTAGCTTTCTCTTAAATTCAAAAAACTTATTCAAAATTAAGATATACATATATGATGCATTTTGTCTTTTGGTCAGAAATGCACATAAGTCAAATGCATACATTATATGTATTATAAGACTAAACATATCAGAATTAATGAACATGGAAAGAAATCCTAAACTTCAGAGTAACACAATTTTAAAAGTTTTTCATGAAATAGTATGATAGTATATTAGTAAAACCTAACCCATCTGCTGTTGAAATGAAAGTACAAGGAACTGAAACAGTCATAATACTGTCAGTTTATTTCACATGGGTCAATAACTAGATGAATGATTGGCCATATAAAATTGCTTCCATAGATTTTATATATGAGTTTCTCTTTAAGCTGGGGTGTTTCATTTACTTCTTGCTTTGTCATTTTTCTATCACATCTTACTTTCTTCATATTCCTATGTGAGCAATTTAATTTATTTGGCAAAAAGAGTCTTCTCTACTTCTGTGAGAAGTCTACTGAATGTTGTGAGGTCTCAATGTGACAAAAGATGTAACATAGATTTCATGTAGAATGTTTATTTTAAATACAGCAATATAAGTATGCTCTTGCATTAAAGTGCTATATCTAGCTACTTTTACAACTATAAAATGTATTTTAGTAGCTGTAACAGAGACTTCAAAGTCTTTAGAATCTAAACTATAATATTTTCTGAGTTTTACTCATAAAATTAATTCTCTTCATATTTAATTTCATTTTGATTTTTGAAACAGGACTCACTATATAATTCTGGTTAGCAGTCCTAGTCCGCATTGAACTCACTATGAAGACTGAGCTGGACTCAAATTGGCAGCAATCTGCCTGTCCTGCATCCCAAGTTCTGAGATTAAAGACATGCACCATAATGCTAAGCTTCAATTTTTTAATAAAATTTTAACATTCTTAAGGTACATGAAGAAAAATGTTAATATATACATTCAAAGTAGAGTGATATTATCTGTGGTTATATCTCAGTAGTAGAACATTGTTTTCTCATGAATGAAGCCGTAACCATTATTTCCAGTACTAAAATTAAAAGGAAGAAAAGACTGTAAGAGACAGAAGAGAGACAGAAGGTGTAGTCTGAGAATACTTGTTCATTTCCTGGCTGCCCAGAGCCAAAATAATCATACAGAGGCTGTATTATTACAACAGCGCTTGGCCTATTAGATTACACTTCTTATTGGCTAGCTCTTATATCTTAAATAAACCCATTTCTATTAATTTGTGTAACTGGTAGGTTACATAGTTGTAACCTACCAGTAAGGTTTTTTTCAGGTGTTTGGTTTCTGTTGTCTGCGGTGGCTACATTATTCTTTTTTTACTCTATTTACTCTTTCCTCTTCTATCTGCTTGGAATTTCCACCTTCCCTATTCTGTGATACAATAGGTTCAAAGAAAATTCATCATTAACCAATGGTATTCACAGCATACAGAGGGGAATCCCACATAACCTCCCCTATTCTGTCTAATTAAAAATGAAGGCTTTAACTTTAACAAAGACAGATATCTACTATAACATTTATTATAACAAAAGAAAGCTATAACTATCTATTCTTCAACTCCATCAAAGACAAAGATATAATGTTACCTAAGTTAAGAGTAAGTGTATTGTAAGCAACTTCCAAAACACTAGAATGACAGAGTCATTATGCTGCCTGGACAGTTACCCAAAGTTCATCTATATCATTGGAGCATCCATCTTCAGTCTACAGACCAATAATATCTGGCAGAGTTCTCCATGAAGGAGGAAATTTCAAAGAGAGTTTTGGCTCTATTGGCAATTTATTGCTTTCTTCTGTGTCCTGCTCAATGTCTGGCAGACTCTTTCACGAAGCAGGAACCATGAGGGACTGTCTTACCTTATTTAAGCAACATCAGCAGTCATTTTTCTGTGGGTTCTGCATGTCCAGTTCATACAGTATAACATCAAGCAGTATAGGCAAGAGAAACTTTTCAAATAAATGGCTAGTCAGTTCCATAAAAATTCTCTTTGATACCCATTATCCCCCTGAAGGAAATTGGCATTGCCAAAAGCAGATGTGTCTCATTATCAAGAAAAGCATGAAGTTTTTAAAACATTTTAAATGCCGCATTCTGAAGGTATTTGAAAGGGTTGAAGAATAACTATTCATCTAAAATATATCTCTGTACATCTAGAAAATCTAACATGACTACAAGCTTGACTATTATTGATGACTATCTATTAACCTGCATTACTTAATTGTACATTACATTTTTTAAATGAGCGGCACAAACACAATACCTTAATGAAGAACAGAAATATACATAAAACAAAATTGACCTTTAATTTGATCAATAGACCAAGATCCATATGAGTGCAAAATTTTCATTTTTAAAGCATGTTCATATTATGCTTTAAATGGAAACAAACATTTATAAACAATATTTGACAATTTGGGTGTAGTTCTCTCTAAAGTGCTTCCTGCATTTTGTTGGGCAAAGTATTTTGTGGGGACAGAGGGTTCACAGAGACCATTTGGGGTGATCTTGGTTCATCAAACTACTTTAGACTAGAAGGAATCCACAGGTTTTCTTTTTCTGCGGAAACAAAAGCAGAACCTCTTTTCCAAAGCAACATATTCTTAAGACCCAAATTTTGAAATTTAAGGAATATATGTTGGGATAGCTTAACAGCTCGTACAATAAAATATCTCTCTGTATTTAGGTCATTAACATCAAAAATTCAAATAAAACACAATAATATACATAATCCAGACTCTTTGTTTATTTTCCATCTTTACACGGCTTATTTTTCTTTATTACTTTTTCTAAAAATTTAATATTTATCTTATTATCTTATTCCTTTAACCTCTGATTCTTTTATATTATACTATACTATATTATATTATATTATACTCTTTTATATTATAGCTATCTATAATCATTTTTCTCTCAAGCCTGCATACATTAATGCAATACTGTGACCTATTTAGATGTCTTTTCCATCTATATTTGTACTTATCATGTATCCATAATTCTTTTCTGACCAGAACTACTTCTTAAAATGTTAAGTAGCATGGCTAAGACTAAGGCTGCTTTGTCTTTTGGCTCTGCCTAGCCCAACATGGTGGAGGCTCATCCACTGCCTCTGAGACTGCCAGGTGGAAACTCTCCTCACCACCTCAACTTTGGTAACCAGATGTCCCATGCTACCACCAAGTAACCGCAGCATGTTACCAACAAACCCCTTTCAAATGCTTGGCCTCCTGAAAGTGCCAGAATTTATGCTTCCCAAATCAGAAAGCCGTTTCTTAAATTGAGTCAATAAGCCTTTTCTCAGAGGAACCACAGTGTCCCTGATGGCCACCAGCAAACAGAGCCTATCTGATTAAAAAAAAATGCAGCTACCAAGAAATCATTCTTTATTTTGATCTTTTGTGTCTAGAATTTCTTTTGTAGTACTCTCAGGTTTTAAGTGAATGTAGTCAGTCCACGTTGGCACACCATTTTGTAGTCAGAGACGGTTCATTCATTTTTCAGCTGCCAAATCCCAAAATAATCACACAGAAACAGTATTATTACAATACTGTTTGGCCTATTAGCTCACACTTCTTATTGGCTATCACTTATATCTTAAATTAACCAATTTATATTAATCTGTATATTCCCACATGGTTGTAACCTACTGGTAAGTTTCCATCTGGCATCTGGAGTCTGTCTCCTATGGAAGCTATATGGCTTCTCTCTTACTCACTTCTCTATCTGCTTGGAATTCCCACCTTGCCCTATTATGCTCTGCAATAGGCATAAAGAAGATTGTTTATTAACCAATGGTATTCAGAGCATATAGAGGGGAATCGCACATCAAGAGAGGATGGATGACACCAAGGAAACAGTGCCTGCTAGACACTACAGGATTGATGCATGTATGTACACAGATGCCATAGCAACTTGCAAAAGTTCAAGCATTATGGGGTCTAAGTTTTATGACAAGGAAGTGAACAGAAGCTATGTGTATTATCATGAATCTATCTGCAATTGGTACCAATTTGAAAAAGAAAATTTAGGGCCTGGAGATATGGGTCAGGGGTTAAGAGTGCTAACTGCTGTTCCAGAGGACCTGAGGTCAATCCTCTGTACCCACATGGCAGATAACACCTGCATATAGCTCCATTTTCAGAGGATCTGATACTTGTGCCAAGAACAACCATGAACATAAAATAAAACCAAATATGAAAGAAAGAAGCCATTGTTTTTTACCGCTGAGTAGTACTCTAATATGTATATATTCCACACTTTCTTCCATTTTTCTTCCATTGAAGGGAGGCGGGGAGGAGGCAGAAATTTTTAATAAAATAAAATAAAAACAGAACAAAAAACAAAAAAAAATATGAAAGAAAGAAAAAGAAAGGAAAAATTAGTCTTCTCCAATAGAATATCATTGGGTATATTATCTACTCTTAATATTAGGTCCCATACCCATAAGTAGATAGCTAACACATGAAAGCAATTGCACTTTTTTAGACTCTTTGACTGAAAATTCATTTTCTGTTTGGGCAATTTTTGTTTTATTGGACTTTTGCTTATATATTATGATTTATGATTTTGTATCTTTATGGTTTTATGTATCTGTATGCTTCTTGTGCTTTTCTTTTTTTAAATTGTAATTTGCTTGATTTTTGTTTGTTTCTTTGTTTGTTAGTTTTCTAATGATGGAAACAAAGGCTTGGAGTTTGGTAGGTGGGGAGGAGAAAGTTTTGAGAGGTATTGGGGGAGGGGAAAATCATGATCAAAATATATTGTAAAAAATGAATTTATTTTTATAAAATTAATATTTCTTTTTTATAAAAGAAAATTATATTTTCAATTAAAATACATTTAAAAAAAATAAAGTAGTCTAATATATTTGACAAACACAAAGAAAGGAAATGCAAAACAATACAAGGAAATGCAAGGGAGAATAATATAAGGATATTTTATTTTAAAAAAGTAAAGCCATGCATGGTAATATATACCAGTAATTCTCTCACTAAGGAGACAAACTCTCTGGAAGAGCAGAAAGTGTTCTAAATCTTTTTTCCAGCCCCCTGGTTAATTTCTAACAGTTATTTTGAAGAAAATAAATTAGTTAATTAAAAAACTTTTAGTGTGCCCAGTGACATAGAAAATTTATATACTGTATAAGCCAGAGAGTCAAGTCATAAATGTACCATATAGAAAATTGAACAGACACTAAAGCACTGTCACATGTAATTTATAATTGCACTTTTGTCAGTACCATAACATCAGCAATTAACAAAGATTATTAGATAAACATAAAGTAAATCTGCATAATAAACCATGCCTAAATTTTGTGGCTTTACAACAGATATCATTTATTCTTTTTTATACTCATAAGACTCTAATGATTTCAGCTACTGAGTGGTGGTCTTAGTTTTAGGCCAAAAAAAATAGTTCAGATAAACTCTACATACTGTCAATTATTTTGAATGAATGGAATAATCTGGGAATATTTTCTTTCAAAAATATGATAGAAAGTCATACAGAAATACAGAAAACTTTTCAAACTTCCTCTTGTTACATTCCTGAAAACAATATTACGATAATAAAAGTCACATGAAAATGCCTAGCATAGTTGTACAAAGACGGAAACTTAACTATTCAGTTTCTAAAAGGAAAATATGAAAAGACACTCTGAAAAGAGTCTAGACATAGGACAGACCATAAAGCAAAGGAGACCGATGCATTATACAAGATGAAGACAATATATGTTATGCTTTACCTGTTCAATGGATAAAAAACTGACAGACTTCTATATACTAATGAGGTTGTGTATACCCCAAAACTGTTAGCTCTAGGTGCTCTGCATATAGGTAAGAGCTGTGTATATTGGTTTTCTTGTACTCTTAACAGTGAAAACAGGAGCTATCTCTGACTCTTTTTTCTGGCTTTTGGTACCCTATTCCTAATACTGGGTTGACTTGCCCAGTCTTGATGCAGGAGAGATGTCTGTTAGTCTTACTACAACTTGATATGCCATGTTATGTTGATATCCATGGAAGGCCTGCCCATTTCTGAATAGAAACAGAGGAGTGGATGGTGGGGAATCATAGAGGAGGTGTGGAGGAGGAACTGGGAGAAGAAGAAAGAGAGGAAACCATGATCTGTATATAAAATAGATTTTTAAAAAGAAAATAGAAAGGAAAGAGTAGAAAATAAATAAGAATATGTAAAATAATCCATATATATTTGTGTGTATGTATATGCATATATATATATATATATATGCATATATATTCTCTTGAACTATTGATGCATTTGATAAATACTAAATCAAGGATAATGAATATCTCTGGGTACACATCAAATGAGGGAAGGAGGTAATATATAAGATTAAGATATTAAGGCTTTAGTCCCCAACTCAACATTTATATCAGAAGGAGGATTTTCAATCTGATTTGACCTTCTACTAAGTACATATCTTTCAATGTCCTGGATTTGAAAATTTTGTATTCTCCATTGTTTACTGTAGTTTAAACATAAACTTCACACAAGAACCTACTGCTGACAGGGAATATTTTGAGATATTTCCAAATGACTCAAGGATCAAACAAAACTACTTAGGTATGTAGAAATTGTTCAATAAGTTCTCCTTGTATTCTAGACTTCTTTTCCCAAGACTGTTAGAAGGAGGTATATTACTAAAATTGGAAACAGAGTAAAATTACAACCAGAGAAATTCTTCACTCCCTGAATTAGAAGCACTGTAAAACAATGTAAGGAAATCTAGACTCCATAGGCATAACAATTGAATAATAATAGAATTTTTATTTTTAAATGACAGTTACTTCTTCACACTCCGTGTATCCCTGCCTAGATATCATTTTTCACTAATGAATGAGCAAAGTATGGAGGAGGGAACAAATTAATCAATCTGACATTTCTTATTTTAACAGTTCTAAACATAGCATTTTTTCGTTTCTGTCAGATCATCTTAATCATCATTGAGAATTTTTCTATTAAGATTAGAATGATTGTGTTAAAATTCCATTTATTATCATTGAAGAATTTATTTTTGAATCCATTTACCATGAAACTACCAAGTGCCTTAGTACCTTTATCTCTCAAACTTTATCTTTTCTTCAACATACCAACAGCCCTTTTCATCTAAGGCCTCAAACAGAAATATCCAGGACGAGATCCATAGGATGAAACAAATGCAAGTAAATCACTCTATTCAACCCAGTTCTCACAAACCCAGGCATTACTACCTGTTCATTATAATTCATTGAGGTTAGTTGTTCCCCCTATGTTCCTCCTAGACATTTATCACTATGATAGACTCTTCTCTCACTATATTATGCCTAGTTGGCATGTTTCTCATCACCAGTAGTCTTTCCCTATACTTTTTGCTTCTATACATGATGATATTTACAGAGTCAGTACTGTATTCTGGGTTGGTTCTGTGGCATGCCTCTGTGATTTTGAATGCACGTAACTCATGGTAGCAGAAATAGTTACAAAAAAAATATATTGCAATTAATCTAATTGGCAATGTCTGTGAGCACCACATATGATTTATTAGCCTGTTATGAGAGTCAACAACTCTCAGAACCCCATACAAACTCTACATTTATTTTTCTGTTTGATGACTTTGATTTCTAAATAACTGAGAATCACTAAATTGTTAATATGCCAAGTATTAGTAACTATGAAAGTTCAATTGTAGCCAAGTCGCCAATATTAATCTTTTCCCATCTAAGGCTCAAAGAATATTGAAGAAGAGGTAGTGGAAAGAATCTAAGAGCCAGCAGAAGAGAAGGAGTGCTGTATTACATCTTGCCATAACATGGCTGATGGAGGAAGGTCATTGGCTAATAAAGGAACTGCCCTGGCCCATTTTATTGGTTAGGATATAGGTAGGTGGAGTAAACAGATCAGAACGCTGGGAGGAAGAGGAAGTGAGGTCAGAGACTCCACCGCTCTGCTCTCGGGAGCAGACGCCTCAGGGAGACGCCATACTCCCAGCTCCCAGGCAGACACACGCCATGAAGCTTGACCCAGGATGGACTAGGCTAGAATCTTCCCAGTAAGACCGGTGCTCACAGATTATTAGAGATGGGTTGATCGGGATGTGAGAATTAGCCTGTAAGTGCTAGAGCTAAAGGGCCAAGCAGTGCTTAAAAGAATACAGTGTCTGTGTAATTATTTTGGGGCATAAGCTAGCCGAGCAGGCGGCCAGGGTGCTGGGAATGCAGCCCCGCCGCCCCTATTACCACATATGGCGCCCACGTGGACAACTGCTTCCACATAAAGCCTGAGACAGCTTGGGAAGTAATTCTAGAACAAAATGAAAGCATTGTGCCTGGTTTCTTGGTAGCAGCAATTTCTCAGTTCTACTCTGCTTGCTAGAGGCAAGCAAGCGCCTCATCTAAGAGAGGCTTCCTGACTCAGCTTTAGCTGCAAAGCCTGCAGCTCATTAAGAGGTCCTGCCACGAAACACTTAAATGGTGTTGACGAAAAGCTGAACACATGCTTTTCGGTTTTCAGCCATAATAGGAAAAAAGCTGCGCCGTTTAAAAATGCCGGCTTTCTGGGCCGTCCTGCCAGGGCAAACTCTGACTGTTTGAGGCAGGAGGGCCGGCTACCGAGAGAGGACTTGAGTGTTGTCTGTTGTAGATCGCTTGCTGGCTACAGCCAGTACCTCAGCCATGAGGCTGGAAAGCTAAGGAATGGGCTGGATCCAGCCGGCAAAGCCACGCCTTTAATCCTACTGATATTGCTTGGTAAATTAAAGACTCGTGTGGTCAGAAAAAGAGAGATATACAGTAAAGAGAAATTCAAAGACAAAGAAAATTTCTAAATGGTTTACTGTGTGTTAAAAATTTATGCAGACTAAAAGTTGAAGTTCTTAAAGTAAAAAACATAAAAAAAGGAAGAGAGTTGTTGTGTGTGGTAGCACACGCCTTTAATCCCAGTGCCTAGAAGGCAGAGACAAACAGATCTCTGTGAGTTCAAGGTGTAGTAGTGTACACCTTTAATCCCGAATGCCTGGGAGGCAGAGACAGGCGGATCTCTGAGAGTTCAAAGACAGCCTGGTCTACAGAGTTACTGCAGGTCAAAGATACAGAGAACCTGTCTCAAAAAGCAAAGAGTTAAAAGTAAAAATAAACAAAATAGAGGTTAAAATAAAACGAACAAAGATGGAAAATACACAGAGAATCTTGATACTGTATGCTATTATGCTCTCTTTGAATTATTTGAATGCTGAGGAAGGAGCAACAGCTGCTAAAAGATATTTGTTTATAAATGCTGCTGAACTAATCCAACATAGATACTTTGAAAATGCCTTAAATTTGAAATTTGCATCTAAAGACATGATACTTTGGAAAGGAGTTTCTTATTTTGTTTTCACAGAGGATGAGACGCTGTTCATTTCTTCTATTCCGATTTGGTATGATGGACCACGCCCTCCTGAAGGGTTGGTGTGAACGCCTTCAAAAAATTGCTTCGCTGAACTGCCAACTGAGATGAAACTAGCACACAGGTTATACCATGAAAGACCAAATTAACGACGCCCCCATTCAGCAGGAAGCAGTTTGGAGAGAAATAACTGCGCCCAAATTCCCAAAAAATGTTTATAAATGTTCTTTTACATTTAAAGGGGGATATGATATAGATATGAATAATTTGCATTAGTATAGATTTTGCTTTATTGATAGAGATTTAAGGTCAATTTTGTTATATGTATAAGTGTTTCTGATTTTGATTAAGGTATTGTGATTGTGTAGTTCATTTAAATATGTACTGTATAATTAAGAAATATAGGTTGTTAATGGATAATCATCGATAATAGTAAAGCTTGTAGTTATGTTAGTTAGATTTTCTAGATATATAGAGATGTATTTCAGTTAGATAGACATTCTTCATGTCTTTCAAAGATTACAGAATAGGACATTTAATGTTTTAATAACTGAGGACTTTTCATGACAATGAGACACTCTGCTCCAGGCAGCACCAATCTACTTCAAGAGGAAGATGGGCATCGAAGAGGCTCGTTATGGAGTTTTGATAGCCATTTGGGCAAGAAACTGCTCTTGCCTGGACTATTGCATAAACTGGACACAGAGAACCCGCAGAGAGAGGACTACTGAACTTGCCTAAGGTGAGATGATCTTTTGGGGTTCCTGATTCATGAGAGAGTCTGTGAGACATTCTGCAGGACACAACAGATAGTGACTGAATTGACTTTGAATTTTCCTGCTTTATGGAAATGTCTGCTGGATACCATGGGCCTAAAGGCTGAAGATGGATGCCCCAACGGTACAGAGGAACTTTGGGTGACTGTCCAGGCAGCGAGATGTCTCTGTCATTTCTAGAGTTTTAAAAGTTGCTTTTTTCTTGTTTGCTTAGGTAGTATTGTATCTTTCTGGAGTCTTTGATGGAGTTAAGAATAGTTAGTTATAGTTATAGTTTTCCTTAGTTATGATAAAGATTATTGTAACTTTTACTTGATAACTGTTTTGTTATATGTAATTTTGCTATGTTAAAGTTAAAGCTTTTTTTTTTTTTGTTTAAACCGAAAAAGGGGAAATGATGGAGGAAGGTCATTGGCTAATAAAGGAACTGCCCTGGCCCATTTTATTGGTTAGGACATAGGTAGGTGGAGTAAACAGATCAGAACGCTGGGAGGAAGAGGAAGTGAGGTCAGAGACTCCACCGCTCTGCTCTCGGGAGCAGACGCCTCAGGGAGACGCCATACTCCCAGCTCCCAGGCAGACACACGCCATGAAGCTTGACCCAGGATGGACTAGGCTAGAATCTTCCCAGTAAGACCGGTGCTCACAGATTATTAGAGATGGGTTGATCGGGATGTGAGAATTAGCCTGTAAGTGCTAGAGCTAAAGGGCCAAGCAGTGCTTAAAAGAATACAGTGTCTGTGTAATTATTTTGGGGCATAAGCTAGCCGAGCAGGCGGCCAGGGTGCTGGGAATGCAGCCCCGCCGCCCCTATTACTTCACATGGCTCTTACACTTATGGATTCATAGCACCTATGGCTATATACACAAGACCTGTATCAGATCAATTAAACAAAAATTCCTGTACAGATGCATCAGAAATTCATAAAATCATACCCCTGAGGAGCTATTGGGAAATGATCGTGGCTTAAAAAGGGAAAATCAATTTTATTCACAGAAATGATTCCTGAGTGGGGCCCATGCTCCATTGGATGACCCAATACATGTGTATTTATAGGGAACAGTAACTAGGCCAACATGGCTAAATCTAATAATAAAAAATGACATGAAGTTAGGAGGTAGATGGTGTAAGGATATCAGGAGGAGTTGGAGGAGGGTAGTGGTGGATGAATATGATCAATATTCATTGCTTACTATACTATAATTTTAAATAAAAAGTAAGAATCTGAAACATGAAAATGCCTGCAAATACTTATAATGCATGGAAGTCATGTTATAAATATATGCACATAATTTAAATTAAATATTTCCATCTGCTCTGACAATGTTCCCCATAAGGGCCATAGACTATTCAATAAAAAAGAGAATATCATGCATTTCTATGTATTGGTTTTGTTTCTCAGGAGACGAACAACACAGCAGGTAAATAACATTAAACCTTATATTCAATTATAGGAAATAAATTTTCAACTCCCACATTCTCCAGTATAAAAAAAAATCTGTCATATAGTAATGGTGTTTTTATTGAGAAACGGAGAAAAAAGAAAAAACAAGTTTCCACCTCCTCCCAGCCTCCCATTTCCCTCCCCCTCCTACCACCCTTCTCCCCCTCCTTCCACCCTTCTCCCCCTCCCCCCACTCCTTTCCCCCTCCCTCTCCAGTCCAAAGAGCAGTCAGGGATTTCTGCCCTGTGGTAAGTCCTAGGTCCTCCCCCCTCCATCCATATCTAGGAAGGTGAACATCCAAAGTGGCTAGGCTCCCACCAAGCCAGCACATTAAGCAGGATCAAACCCCGTGCCTTTGTCCTTTGCGTCTCATCAGCCCTCACTGTTCGCCATGTTCAGAGAGTCCAGTTTTATCCCATGCTTTTTCAGTCACAGTCCAGCTGGCCTTGGTGAGCTCCCAATAGATCAGCTCCACTGTCTCAGTGGGTGGGTGCACCCCTCGTGGTCCCGACTTCTTTGCTCATGTTCTCCCTCCTTCTGCTCCTCATTGGGACCTTGGGAGCTCAGTCCAGTGCTCCAGTGTGGGTCTTTGTCTCTATCTCCATCCGTCACCAGATGAAGGTTCTATGGTGATATGCAAGATATTCGTCAGTATTAATATAGGATAGGGTCATTTCAGGTTCCCTATCCTCAGACTTTTTAATCTCTAAATTTATTCAAAATTAGGATGTGATATGTAGGGCATTCATTAATTCCCAGTGATTGCATACACTCCAAAACATACTTTTCTTTGTGACCACATCACAAATGACCCAATATAACACAATCAATTCCCATTTAACCTTTATCTCTCCGTTCCATTCTAAGGTAATCTTGTCACTAAATGCATTTGAAAATGCATCAAATAAGCCTATTAGGAGCTCTCCTAACTCTAGGTACCTCTCCTCTTCATTCATTAATATGATTGAAATGTTCTAATTAAAGTAATAATCTGGTGGCCTTTGCTAATAAGATGCAAGATACAAAAGATCAGGAATAATTTCTATATTTGATTTACAATGTATCTGAAATGAGTAATGCTTGGGACATTCTTCATATATGATGAACACAGAAATAAAGGAAACCACAACTAACAAAAGCTCAGTTGGCATTCCTATTTCTCAAGGCACCAGTGTATGTCACTTTTATGTCTCTGAAAATAATACACTACATTTGTTCATTGCTTTATTTCATTACAATGCTCTGACATTTGACAGCTAGGTGCTTAATTATACTTATTTCTGAATCTTTACCATGTACATATAATCTCAAAAAAGATTAAAAATACATATAAGTTAATTGGAATTTGTGGAGTTTATTTAAGAAGATGAGTTAGTGATATACGTTAATATATATGAATATACACAGGCAACTGTTGGAAATCAGCAAAACTATCCCTTGAAAACATTTTTAAAGATTTGATGATATATGACAGATGAGGTTATATCATAAGAAACAGTCTTTAACATTCAGTCAACAACCAATTGAGACACCTTCTTTGAGTTAGATGGGCTAGTAACACATTTCAAGTACTGAAGATAATCTCAGTTATTCAGAGATTTCAAACACTGCCTAAATGCAAATAAAGATTAATTAAAATATAAAAATACATATAAAGTTGATTATTGTTCTCTAAAGGTCTGTGAAGAATTTTGTTGGGATTTTAATGGGGATTGCATTGAATTTATAGATTGCATTTGGTAGAATTACCATTTTTACTATGTTGATCCTACACATCCAAGAGCATGGGAGGCCTTTTCATTTCTGGTGTCCTTTTCAATTTCTTTCTGCAATGCCTTAAAGTTCTTGTCAAATAGATTTTTCACTTCCTTGGTTAGAGTTACCCCAAGATACTTTATGCTATTTGTGGCTATCGTAAAAGGTGAAGTTTCTCTGAATTCCCTCTCTGTTTCTCTATCCTTTGTGTATAGGAGGGCTACTGATTTTTTTTAGTTGAACTTACAGCCTTCCACTTCACTGAAGTTATTTATCAGCTGTAGGAGTTCTTTGGTAGAGGTTTAGGGGTCACTAATGTACCCTATCATATCATCTGCAAATAACAAAAGTGTGAATTCTTCCTTTCTGATTTGAATCCACTTGATCTGCTGATGCTGTCTTATTGCTATTGCTAGAAGTTCAGGCCCTATGTTGCAGAGATATGGTGAGAGTGGACTGCCTTATCTTGTTCCTGAATTTGGTGGAATGGCTTTGAGTTTCTCTCCATTTCATTTGATATTAGCTGTTGGCTTGCGATATATTGCTTTTATTATATTGAGATATGATCCTTGTATCCCTAACCTCTCCAAGACCTTTATCATAAAGGTGTGTTGAATTTTGTCAAATGCTTTTTAAGCATCTAATGAAATGACCATGTGTTTTTTTTTCTTTCAGTTTATTTATATGATGGATTACACTGATAAATTTTCATGTGTTGAACCAGCCCTGCATCTCTGGGATGAAGCCCACTTGATCGTAATGGATAATTTTTCTAATGTGTTCTTGGATTCTGTTTGCAAGAATTTTATTGAGAATTTTTGCATCAATGTTCATGAGTGAGACTGGTCTGTAATTCTCTTTATTGGTTGGGTCTTTGTGTGGTTTTAGAATCAGGGTGACTGTAGCTTCGAACAAAACTCAACTTTATATGGAAAAACAAAAAACCCAGGATAGCAAAAACAATCTTATACAATAAAGGAATTTCTGGAGGCATTACCATCCCTGACTTCAAACTCTAATACAGAGCTACAGTAATGAAAACAGCTTGGTACTGGCATAAAACCAGAGAAGTGGACCAATGGAATTGAATAGAAGACCCACATATTAACTCACAAACCTATGAACAACTGATTTTCGATAAAGGAGCTAAAAGTGTACAATGGAAGAAAGAAAGCATCTTCAACAAATGGTGCTGGCATAACTGGATGACAACCTGTAGAAGAATAAAAATAGATCCATATCTATCACCATGCACAAAACTCAAGTCCAAATGGACTAAAGATCTCAATATCAATCTGAACATACTGAACCTGATAGAAGAGAAAGTGGGAAATAGTCTACAACATATGGGCAAAGAAGAGCACTTCCTACGTATAACCCCTGTAGCACAGACAATGAGGGCAACATTGAATAAATGGGACCTCCTAAAACTGAGAAACTTCTGTAAAGCAAAGGACACTGTCATTAAGACAAAAAGGCAACCTTCTTATTGGGAGATCTTCACCAACCCCACAAGAGACAAAGGTCTGATCTCCAAAATATATAAAGAATTCAAGAAACTAGACTTTAAAATGCTAATTAACCCAATTTAAAAATGGGGTACTGTAGTAATAGGAGCGGTGGGGCTGTGTCCCCAGCACCCTGGCCGCCTGGCTAGCTTATGCCCTGAAATAACAACACACAAACTGTATTCATTTAAACACTGCTTGGTCCATTTCTATCTAGCCTCTTCTAGGCTAATTCTCACATATTAATTTATCCCATTTCTAATCATCTGTGTAGCACCGGTCTTACCGGGAAGATTCTAGGCTATGTCCATTCTGGGTCGGAGCTTCATCATGTGCGTCTGCCCGAGAGAGTGGAGCATGGTGTCTCTGCTCCAGAGAGCAGAGCTGTCGAGTCTTAGCTCACTTCCTCTTCCTCCCAGCATTCTGTTCTGTTTACTCCTCCCACCTGTTTTAACCTATGAGGCCAAGCAGTTTCTTTATTGCTTAACAAATGGAATCAACAGATTGATAGATACTCCCACATCAGGGTACTTATCTGAACAGAGAATTCTCAACCGAAGAAGTTCAAATGGCCAAAAGACACTTAAGGTCATGCTCAACTTCCTTAGCGATCAGGGAAACGCAAATCAAGACAACTTTAAGATACCATCTTACACCTGTCAGAATGGCTAAAATCAGAAACACCAATGATAGCCTTTGCTGGAGAGGTTGTGGAGTAAAGTGCAATCACTTTGGAAAGCAGTGTGGCGGTTTCTCAGGAAATTTGGAAATTTGGGATCAACCTACTCCAGGACCCAGCAATACCACTCTTGGGAATATACCCAAGAGATACCCTATCATACAACAAAAGTATATGCTCAACTATGTTCATAGCAGCATTGTTTGTAATAGCCAGAACCTGGAAACAACCTAGATGCCCTTCAATGGAAGAATGGATGAAGAAAGTATGGAATATATACATATTAGAGTACTGCTCAGCAGTAAAAAACAATGACTTCTTGAATTTTGCATGCAAATGGATGGAAATAGAAAACACTATCCTGAGTGAGGTAAGCCAGATCGAAAAAGAGGAACATGGAATGTACTCACTCATAATTGGTTTCTAGCCATATATAAAGGATATTGAGCCGATAAACAATTTTTTTTAAAATTCATGGCTGCATACTATTTTATGGGATATCATGTTTACTTTTGGACAAAAGTAGATGCAAACAGCTATAATAATAAGAATGAGTATTTATTAGAAGCATTATGTGGGGTTTTAAAATGCCTCGCTGGAAAATAAAGTAAATCACATAAAAAATAAAGTTAAATTTAAGGTAGATGTGGTGACCCATCTGTATTGCCAGAGTTCTGGAGATGGAGAAAGAGAATCCCTGATATAAGGTGGCTAGTAGACTTGCCAGATTATCAAATGATTGGTTTAAGTGAGAGTCCCTGCCTTACACCGTACATGGGAGCAAGATAGAGGGATGCAAACATGTTCATGCGCGCGCGCACACGCGCTCAAACACACACACACACACACACACATACATAGTCACACCACACTTATATACACAGGCAAAAAAATGATTACCAAAATGTACCTAATCTTTTGGGAGAAATTTGGCTAGGACATTTATTTTTAGAGTAAATAATTGTAACATAATTAATAAAAATCCAGAGACAGAAATTGGAGTTCAACCTGAAGGTCAGAAAAGCAAAACAGCCAGCTACTGGCTCTTACCTCTACCTCAGTCTGAAATGGCAATCATGCTCCTAGGAATCTCAGAATGAGACTGTATCTGTCAGCTATCTCCTCCCATTATATATTCCTCTCTTGGGCTGGGGTCAAAGTCATGCACTACTACCATTTGGTTTCTATGGCAAACTACTGTGGCTACTGGGATTAATGGTGTGTGTTACTGTGGCAACTCGGATTAAAAGTGTGCATCACCACTGCCTGGTCTGTAAGGCTTATCAGCATGGTTGTTTTACTGTCTGAACTTCAGGCAAGCTTTGTTTAGTAAAATACAAATGAAATGTTACTACAATTGATAATCTAAAAATAAAAAAAAGTATAAAATGAAGACCCATTACTGCTGTCTAATCAAATACTGACAACATGTCTTAGGATAGGTAATGCCTGTTAGTGGAAGGGAAAGTAAAGAAGAGAGAAGAGAGGGGAATACTTGAGACATAAGCTCACACAAAATTTTTATTAAAGGTTTTTTATACCTAGGAGAAGTCTGAGAAGACTCTAAGTGTTGGAAGGGGATATACATGACAGGATTTTGTCATATATTACTGTGATATAGAGAATGATGTAACTTAGGATAGAGTACAAGCTATTACTTAGTTTTACCACTGTCCAGAGTTATTGAAGTAACTTGTCTAGTGAAATTTATCTTTTGAAAACAATTTCTTACATGAAATCTCTGCCATCTCTCCTGAGCAATGGATCTCCAGGGGTTCTGACTAATCTGACTCCAAATATACACAGCTGTGTCTAAATTCCTAGTTAAATTTCAATATATACAACTAAGAAGTACTATGCAAAAGGCACAAGTCACAGATTTTAATATAACAAAAATACAAATATCTATTCCAGGAAATGGAATTAATGGAAGGTCAAGTGCCTAAAATGGTATTAGGTGAAATAAAAACCACAGGGGATTGTATTTATTTAAAAGTCAAAAAGAGTTCTGCATTATTTTATAAGCTCTATCTCTTTGTATTATAGTTTTTGAAAACTTGTGAAAGATAGTAGATTAAAGTGAAAATACTGAAATAAAGTAGAAAAATAATTATAGAAAGGTTATGAAATCATGAATACTTGCCTTGTATAAACAAGGTAAATGTTTCTATTTTCAGTCCAGAAAAAAAGAAGTGGTTTATTAAAATGTATATTTCTTTTCTATATGAAATAACATTTAAAAATACACTTATGCATGATTATATGATACTTTTTGTGTGAATATACAAAACATATTCCTTGGTGAAATTGTAGTCTCAACAGACAAATATTGCAAAGACTGATTATCAACATTTACAATAGTTAAACTAGATCCCTATCTTTTCCAGCAGGACACTAACAGGAGTCCCTGTTAAACCTGGAGGGGAGGAATGTAAGGGCAAGATACACGAGAAATGACAGCAAGTCTAGTTTTCTGATCAAGCTGCCAACTTTATTATTCCTCAAGAGCTGTTATATAGCAAACAGGCAAGGGGGAGGGAAGGTGTCAGGTCTGCTGGAATTCAGGTCTGGAGACTTCTATGGCTGAGAGAAAGAGATAATAACTAACAAAGGAAATGCTAATTGCTTCTGAAGCCTGGGGCCTGCAGGTCTTGCAGGGAGAACAACCCTGCAGAGGTGGATATTTTACTTAAATTGTGAATTTAAGATGGCATAAACAAAATACAGGTCTCAAAATACAAGTCTTTGCTTCCGGCAGATCCCTATTTTCCACCATGTGTAAAACCAACTTCAAATGAAACAAAAAAATTTACTTTAGTGTAAAACCTGAAAGTCTGGAATGATTGGAGGGAAAAAAGAAAAAAAAGAAAAAAAAAAACTTCAATTGATAAGTGTAGTAAATTACTGACTTACTGAATAGGAGAACAGAAGCAAAAGAAATAAGACCAACAATTCAGAACTAAGATCACATTAAATTAAAAAGCTTATGGAATATCCATGAGGACTCAGACATAGACAAAGAGCTATAGCCAATTAACGATTTCTGAGAATGGCAGAAATAGTATTCCCCAGGTAGGCCCACACTGACTGCTTATCCAACACCAAATGTTCGGTTATATTTAGAAGTATTTATGTATATACATATACATGTATGCTTGTAATAACAATAAAAATGTGTTAATGAATATGAAAGAGAGCAAGGGGTACATGAGAGTGTTTGGAGGAAGGAAGGAAACAGGAAGTTTTCATAATTATAGTATAATCTCAAATTATATATATATATATATATATATATATATATATATATATATATGATTCTGTACAATAAAGGAAATATTTAAGAGATAATAGAATGGGAGAAATTTTTTTGTGTGTTTATTTGACAGAGGATTATATGTCAAATATGCAAAGTACTCAAAAAAGTAATCTAGAAGAAATAATCATTGAACATATATTCTAATGAAATGAAGAAAAAGTTCTCAAAAGATGAAGCCAAATTACCAAAAAGAACATGGAAAAATATTAAATCTCACTAACCATACACGGAATGAAAAATAAAATCACACAGAACTTTTGAGATGGCTCAGTAGGTAAATTGTTTGCCAAATAAGCTTGATAATCTAAGTAGTAGCATGCATTTATTACCACACTATTAATACAATGGAGCTAGAACATTGAGACAAGAGAATTGCCTAGAAGCTCATAGACCAGCTAGCCTGAAGATCAGAGCACAGTAGCAGAAACAAGGGAGATCCTGCCTCAACAAGGTTTTTATTGACCTCTTACAAAAGAATAAGATACTTACCATTATGTCAGTCTGGCAGGATATATTTATTCCAATTCTCGTGTACCCTCTTCAAGACAAAAGGATGTAATATGATTCTATTTTCAGTTGTTCCTAAGAGAAGAGACCTGGTAATGACAGGGGTAGTGTTTAGTATTGTTCAAAATCAACATCTTTCGATTTAGCAAAATTTATATATAATTCACCTTTAATTTCAAGCACACGAGCCCAGAAAGAAATCTGTATATTTACAATCAACTAATCTTCCATGAAAATGGAAAAAGTTTGCAACAGTGGAGGTGCAGATTCTCCCTAAATGGAGAATTAGATATTCAAATGCAAATGCCTAAAATTGGTTCTTTAACTCACACTATGCAAAATAAAATGCCCTCAATATTAATTATTGCAGACTTAATTTACTACGGAAAGAAAACGCAGGTGTAAAGTTTCCCAATATTGATCTAGGAAATGATATTTTTCATTATAATCCCAAAATCATAAGTGACAAAAGCAATCTGTACAAATAGAGATGATATCAAACTAAAAACATGCATCTGTGTATTATG
Organism: Microtus oregoni; assembly: GCF_018167655.1. Taxonomy (NCBI): domain Eukaryota; kingdom Metazoa; phylum Chordata; class Mammalia; order Rodentia; family Cricetidae; genus Microtus; species Microtus oregoni. The sequence goes on along the minus strand of NW_024543828.1, from coordinate 2,959,864 downwards.
TGCAATAGAGGAACAATAAACACACAGAGGAAAAATATGTAAATGTGTGACATTTCCTTATGCCAGTTGAACAATTTCTGAAGATGTAATATAGGACCATTTATATACTTACAAATTTATACTCATATATAAAAATAAAAAATTAAAGTGTGCATGAATTTGAGAGGAAATGGAAAGGACTGCAAGGAGCAAAGGGTAATAGAAAATGATGTGATATATTTATTTTGAAAATGAAATATTATATAACTGAAATATGCTCACAGAGTAGCTTTTACTATTCTCATCATAAAAACAAAGTGATAAATATGAAAAAAGTTAGATATGTGCTAATTATAACACAATGAACATGTATATCCAAAATTCTCATACATATTACATTTATTTAGCTTTTCTGTGTTAATATGTGTCAATAATTGTAGAAAACCTAGAGAAATATTATCTCATTTATTATTGAGATGCCATGTAGTGAACAAAAAGGTGGTTTTGAAACATTAGAGAATAAGACATAAAATATTGCATTATGTTATTAGATGCAATCAAACATATAGATAACATCATGTGCTCCCTGTGAATTCAGCTACACAAATCCTTTTCAACTCATATGCAGTCCTTGTCAAATAAACAATCATATTCTATCAAAAGTTATCATCTTTAGTCATTTACTATCTGAAAATATCAAAGGAAAGCATTGTAATTTTGAAACAATTATCAAGTAATTAAAAACTTTTTTGAGAATAAGATCATTGTAGTTAAATTTATAAGTCATCAAAGGAAATAGAGTAAACTGTTATAAACAGAACCCTTCAAATGTGCTTTTTTATTTATATTCTACAGAAGACAAGAAATTGTATGCAGACAGTGGCTATAACCATACAAAAATTCCAAGGTTTTATTCTTCAGTTTAAAGTAGAAATGATTACATGCCCAAGTATTATTAACAGTTGGCACTAAAGTAAGATAAACCAAGAAGTTCATCTGGTAGAAACAAAAGTGACCTAGAATCCTCAACAGAATAAAATTTCTTTTCTGTGTTTTCTAGCAAAAACATAAACTAATAGTCTGAAAGGATGTCAGATTTAGACAAAATTGTATAATTTGAGTTTATGATGCTGAGTTATAGAATAGGGACTAGATGTCAACATTTATGTATAGAACATTATGCAAGTAGACAGTCTTGCAAAGAAGATGGAATTTTAAAATTTATTCATTTCAAACATAACTTATCACACTTTTAAAATTTGTTTTATTTAATTTTGTTTTATGTGCTCTCTATTTACTGAAAATTAAGAGTATTAAAAATATTTGAATGCTTTTTTTTCTAGGTCTTACAATATTACTTCCCCCTATTACAGTAAGTACATTGCCTAAAATTTAGGCATAGAGATTGTATCATATATATATTTTTTATTTGGCTCTAGACGCCTCCCAGCCACTTATTCTCTGCATTTTGAGTTGTTGTGGATGTCTGTAGTAACTTCTACCTGTTGGAAAATGAAGCTTCTCTGATGAGGGATAAGAGTTATACTTATCTGTTATTATGAGTGTAAAGTTTTAGAGTGTAGTTAGAAAATGTGCAGATTTAGGAAAATGGTAGTAGGCAATTCTTCTCATTGTCTATGATCTACTTCTTAAAACATATGCAAACATGATCTCAAGACAGCTATGGTTACCTGCACAAAAGTTTCATGAGATCAAGCCAACCATAATCCTAGCGGGGGTAGATGATCTCCAAGCCCCATACCTTACTTATGAGTTACTAGCAATAAATACTTTCTGGGAGATGTTCCTTATTGAAGATATGGTCACTGGTAGGTTTTCAGTGGAAGGATTTTAAACATACAATTCTTTTTTCAGTACTAAGAACTTAAACAAGAGCCTTTCTCAAAAGGATAATCCTAGGTTCCTTCGCAAGATGGATGTAGGAAAAGATGAGTAAAACTAAATACCACATTAACTAAGGAACATGATGGAGAAAGGTCATTGGTTAAATAAAAAGAAACTGCTTGGCCCTCATTGGTTAGAAGATAGGTGGGAGGAGTAAACAGAACAGAACGCTGGGAGGAAGAGGAAGTGAGCTCAGACTCCACGGCTCTCCTCTCGGGAGCAGACGCCTCAGAGAGACACCATGCTCCCAGCTCCCAGGCAGCCGCATGCGATGGAGCTCCAACCCAGGATGGACATAGGCTAGAATCTTCCCAGTAAGCGGACCTAGGGGCACTACACAGATGATTAGAAATGGGCTAAATTAATATGTGAGAATTAGCCTAGAAGAAGCTAGATAGAAATGGGCAAAGCAGTGATTAAATGAATAGAGTTTGTGTGTTGTTATTTTGGGCATAAGCTAGCCAGGCAGCCGGGGTGCTGGGGACACAGCCCCACCGCTCCTTATTACTACAGGAACATCTAAGTTTTTTTACAAAAGAAAAAGCATAAATGGAAACTGATTCTATAAAGCAGTATCAACGCAAATTTTCTTAGCAAAGTGAAAAGAAAGACAAATTTATGATCAGTGGAGAAACATTCAAAAGGACTCAACATAGGAAACAAAGGAATACTTGAAAAAATATCATTTACAAAAGATGACAGAGAAGGAAGCATAGTGAAGAAAGAATAAATGGGCAGATAAAACTGTGCTAACACAGTGTTTAATGAGAAAATAAAGTTTAGACTATAATAGTGAATAACTATATTGCCATGGAGTAGGGTGATAGTCTATGGTGGCACCACTTTACAGTATCAGTGGAATGTAAAGAATTGCAGACAATGGTGGGGCCAAAAGCAAATGGCATTGCCCCTGCATCCAAATAATTCTGTAGGATACAGTCTTGAACATTTTTAATGTACTTGGAATTAGGGGTTTCTGTAAACTTTCCAGTGACCCAAAGCACAGGGGATCCCCCACAAAGTAGAAGAATTTTCCTCTTTTCATCTAGAATTCATCATAACTTTCTGGTTTTTAATACTTCTTAGGAAACGGGATGACAGAAAAGACTTAAAATGTGTTAGATATATCACTAGGATACCAAAAGAAGAAAGTGGATATTTTCTAATATCAAGTAAATGAAAAAGAAAAATTCACAGAAATGTGATGTTTACCTTCAAATTACCTTGCCACTTGCAAAAGCTTATTTGATATAATGAGAGTAAATTATTTGAAATATATTCTTGAACTCTTCTATGAAAAAAACAATATTGCAGTTGTGTATCTGCATGGAAACATTTTGGTTTTCATATCATTTTCCCCTTTTCTTATTAAATGATTTATACTAGGAGCAAAAACATTTCTCATTATTGCTTTTCTCTGAAGATCTGAGAAAATTTCTTCTTTTACTTGCTTTTAAAAATGAATTTTTAAAAGGTAGTGCTATATAGCTAAGTAATAATGTATAATCTGATACTACGGAGAAAAGAAAGCTTGCATATTTGCTTGGTTAAATGAACAAATATCTGTTTGTGTAATGGTTAAGGATTGACCTGCCTCAGGATTCTTTTACTCAGTAATTCTCTGAAAATAGAAGTATGTTTTAAGCTAAAACTTTTGATTTTGTAACTCCTCAGTTTTTCCATCATAACTATTGCAAGCCTGACCTTGTTTTTTTGTTTTTGTTTTTTTGTTTTTTTTTTCTGATTTCCTCATGGACATTTGATCACTAAATTCATGTTCCTCATAATCCTCTGTTTAATAAAGGCTATCAGAACATTAGGACACAGATTAAGGAATGTCATATACAAACTGCTTCAAGACTTGTTTAGCTTTTGAAACACTAGCTTTGGAAATTTCCATCACCTATTTTCCTTCTTTGAATTACATTATGTGGTGGCACGCTGTATAGTTTTATTTCACAATCTTTAAGCATCACAGTACACTTTGACAAGCATTTTAAAAATCTGTACAACAGAGATAAACACTTTCTTGATACACCTACTGTCTTCACTAATAGCAGATACTTGGAAGCAGTGGGAAGGAAGATCCTCAGCAAGTTTTTAAGAACATAATTTCCATGTGTACAAATACTTTAGGAATACTGAGTTTTTTCTGGTTTGATATTTAAAACATAATCAATATTATTTTTGTAGAAAATCAGCTTTTCACAAACTTGGAATCACTGTTCTTTATCACTAAATTATTTTACAAGTATTTAATTGATACTTTTTATTTAATTTTATGATGACATATATTTGATTCCTTCCTAGATGACATTGAAAGACGTACCTGAAAAGTAAAATTGAACTAGGAAAACAGAACTGTTTTACCAACCAGAATACAGGAGGAATTGTAGTAAAATGTATAAATTATCAGGTTTAATGGCAGCAGCAAGTAAACAATAAGGAACTAGACATGAGAGGTGTAGAATAAGTGGGAGGCCCTCGGCACCCCCGCCTCTCTCCATGGAAAGGGATCCCGCTGGCCTCGTGGGCCACTGGTGAGATACCACTACTCTCATCGTTTTTTCACTGACCCGGTGAGGTGGGGGGGGGATAAAACCAATCATGTTTTTTATTAAGCCTCCCTCTGTAGACCAGATTGTCTTTTAATTTGCAACCTACTTATTTCAGATTTTTGAAGGCTTGGACTAAATTTATTCAGTGTCAAGCTAGATAAACAGCTAATTACTAAATAAAAATAACAAGTCTAATGGGGGTGTCACATGCTTATAATCCCTATTTTTAAGAAGAAGAGCAGGAGGACCAGACTAAGTTTGAATAGTGAGGTTCAGTCTAGTCAAGGCTACAGAGCAAGATCCTGTCACAAACAGCTGAACATGAACAAAGAAGAAAACAAATTAGTGGTAAACAAAATACCTGATATGATGTGCACATGCTAATCCCTAGCACTAGGGAGGTAAAGACAGGAAGACAATGAATTAAATCATGCTTGTACAGTCTAAACCTCATGAGATACTCTCCCAATAAATTAAAAATAGATGAAACAATTTTAATTATGACTAATTTTCTGCCCTGTGATCTTGGTGTTCTATCTTCTCCTCCTGAAATTATTTATAATAGCAAAGTCCCCAATATTTTAGAAAAATTAAAACATAACAGTACAATAAAATTACAGAAAAACAAAATTTACTAAAATTAAGAGTTAGCAAAGGGATACTATCTTAGTTAGGGTTTTCATTGCTGTGACAGAACACCATGACCGAAAAACAAAGTTGAGAAGGAAAGGGTTTTTTTTTTACATTCTATATTGTTGTTCATCACTGAATTAAATCAGGACAGAAACTGGAGTCAGGAGCTAATGCAGATGCCACTGAGGGGTGCTGCTTACTAGCTTGCTCCCCATGGCTTTCTTAGAGAAACAAAGACCACAATCCCAGGGAGAGCACCACTCACCATGGCCTGGGCCATTCCCCATTCCTAACTAAAAAAATGGCTTACAGTTGGGTCTTCTGGAGGCATCTTCTCAACTTAGATTCTCTCTTTTCAGATAACTGAGGTTTGTGCATCAAAATGACATAAGTCTAACCAGCACAAATACTGAATACAATATGCTATGACAAAGAAAATATTTCTACAACTTCTGAAAGTCTTTAAGGAACTCCAGATTTATTTAACACCTCCCCTTTTGCTGTCAATCTACTCAAGTTCTACCTTGAAGATATTTATGAAATTTTTCATTGTTACCTAGATCTACATATCTTATAATTATCCATACCCAGTAGAACAGTATGAATAATAATTTGAAACTAGCAATACCACACATATATATGAGTATGAATATTGGCCTTGGCTTTACAGTTGTGTAAACTCAAGCAATATAACTTACTTTGTGTCCTGTTTTCTCTATGTGTTAAACAGATAATGGTACAAACTTATTTACATATTTCTATATGACCATGGGATGTTAATAGAAGTTACCATATGAGATGGTTAGTGATGACTGTCAATTCTTGCAAAATATAATTATCTAGAAAGAATTGTATTAATGTGGTTTTGGGAGGTCCTTCTGTCTATGAGTTGCTTTTATTGGTTAATGAGTAAAGAACTGCTTTGAACCTATGGCAGGGAAGAACAGAACTAGGCTGGGTAAGCTAGGCTATATGCTGGGAGAATGAAGGGGAGAGTCAGAGAGAAGCCATGTAGTCCTGTCGGAGCCAGACGGAGCTTTCTGGTAAGCCACAGCCACATGGCAATACACAGATTACTAGAAATGGGTTAAATTAATATGTAAGAGCTAGCCAATAAGAAGTTAGAGCTAAGCCAGGTGGTGGTGGAACATTCCTTTAATCCCAACACTCAGAAAGCAGAGGCAGGCAGATCTCTATGAGTTTGAGGTTAGCCTGGTCAACAAGAGCTAGTTCCAGGACAGGCTCCAAAGCTACAGGAAAAATCTGTCTCAAAAATCAAAAAAAAAAAAAAAAAGGGAAGTTAGAGCTAATAGGCCATGCAGTGATTTAATTAATACAGCTACTATGTGATTATTTCAAAAGTCTGGGCAGCTGGGAAACCAACAAGTGGCCTTCTCCAACAGATTGGTATACCAACGTGGGTAACTACATCCACAAAAAAACCTGAGAAAACTGAAAAAATAATCCTAGACACAAAAGAACAGAGTTAAGCATGGTTTGGTAAAAGCCTTCTTTTTTTTCATGGGCTCTGTTTGCTAGAAGCAAGCAGAGGCATGGCTCCTTTAAGAGAGGTTTTCCTGATTCAGTCATAGCAGAAAAAAGCCAGGTAATTTTAAAATGTGTCTTCCTAGGCTGTGCAGCCAGCACAAACTCTGGCCATGGAGCATTTGAATGGCATTTGTGGGCCCAGGTGTTTTTGTCCCCACTAGGGGATGGAAGGAAAATAGTTGAGATCATGTCCACACCTCAGTACTCACCACCTGGGCAGGCAGCAGGATCAGGTCTACTAGGCATGGACAGGCAGGAGAGCATGGCAGATTCCTGCGGCCATACATAGAGATATTTCCAGGCTGTGCAGTGTGCTGCATGGTAGATTTAGCTATTACTCAGATAAAAAGGGTTTTTGTGCTGCACCCTCATTCTCAGAGTTAAAGGGCTGAGCACGGCTCCTACCCAGCAGCCCCAGAGCTGGAAGTAATGGTACCTCCACCATTTTAAAACTGGAGAGAGGCAGAGCCAGCATCCACAGCATCTTCAACCAAGCTGCTTACCATATTAAAAGCTCTTCAAGACAGTAAAGAATTACAGATAATGCAATTAGGACAGATTTAGACATAAAAAACTCTAATTGGTCACAGTATTGGATAAATATATGTAGGCTTGAGAGAGAGAAGAAAAAGAGTTTAGAGAGTTGGAAAAGAAGTAAAACATTTTGGGGGCTGGAGAGATGGCTCAGTGGTTGGGAGCATTGCCTGCTCTTCCAGAGGTCCTGATTTCAGTTCCCAGTGGCCACATGGTGGCTCACAACCATCTGTGGTGAGGTCTGGTGCCCTCTTCTGGCCTGCAGGTATACACACAGACAGAATATTGTATACATAATAAATAAATAAATAAATAAATAAATAATTGTTTAAAAAAAAGAAGTAAAACATTTTAAAAAGTCTTTAAAGAAACAGAGTACAGACAGTTATAGAACAAACTGAGTAAAGAAAAATAAGCCACGTAAAGATGGATTATATGCAGAGAGTCTGGATTATGCATGTTATTGTGTTTTCTTTGAATTTTTTGACTGTGAAGGAGCTAACTACAGAGAGATATTTCATTGTATTGGTTACTAAGCTAAACCAGCATGTATATTATAAAGCTATCTTGACTTCAGAAGTTGGATCTAAGGATATGTTGCTTTGAAAAAGAGGTTCTTCTTTTATTTCCACAGAAGATGAGAACCTGTGGATTCATTCCAGGTTAATATGGTTTGATAGATCGCAACCCCCCAAAAGGTGGGTGTGAAAAACCCACAAAATTACTTCACCTAATAAACAGCAGGAAGATGTTTGGACTAAACTACACCCATATTCCCAAATATTCTTTGTAAATGCTTCTTTACATTAAGGGGGGTATGCTATAGAGATTTGCATTGGTATAGATCTTGGTTTATGGATACAAATTTAAGGTCGAATTTTTTTATACATATTTCTGCTCTTCATTAAAGTATTGTGATTATGTAATTCATTTAAAAATGTAATGTATAATTAAGAAATATAGGTTAATAGATAGTCATCTATAATAGTCAAGCTTGTAGTCATGTTAGTTAGGTTTTCTAGATGTATATAGGTATATTTCAGTTAGATGGGTATTCTTCAGATCTTTCAGCGATCTTCAGAATATGGCATTTAAAATGTTTAAGAGTGACTAGTAGATCAATCTGGGGGTTAAGTGTGTGCCCATCCGGCCTGCCAGACACCCCAGGAAAAGAGCACAGACATCCTCCAATCCCCTAAACTTTCTCTCCATTCAGTGGGGCTTTTCTGTGGCTGCAGGCTTTCACTACGTATCCCACTCCAACTTGCCCCCAAGTACCCATTAATATCTGTGGGGTCCTAGGATCCCCCAACTCAGCCTGCTTTGGGGCTGAGGGTCTGGGGACACAGTGGTGAGTAAAAAGCAGCAGGGGCTTCTTTGATCCACAAAGCTGACATCTACCAAGCCCGCCCTTTTGTCTGCAAGGTCCTTGGCCAGCAAGTGACCCTGATCCACTACCAGTAGATCCATCTGGAGGGATCCACCACCATAGCCTACTTCAGGGTAGAGAGGATCTGAGAGCCAACTCCAGTGCTGAGGGGACCTAAGAGAGGTCAAACCAAGAAAACCCCCCAAGTACACAGTTAGCCATAGCAAAGATTAAACTAAGCTGACAAGACTCTCCTAACAACATTTGAAGGAAGACATGGGCAGGCATCAATGCAAGAATCCCTCCTACAATCTGAAAAGCAACATGATAACACCAGAATCCAGAGATCATACATCAGGAACATTTGAACACCCTAATCCAGAAGAAGTAGAAGAAATAGACTTTAATCATAACATTATGAAAGTGTTTAAGACTATTAAACAGGCTGTGAAAAACTCCTTTAAAGAAATGGATGAGAAACTAACAAAAAGTTAGAAGAAATGAATAAATCCCTCAAAGAAACCCAAGAAAAGCAATCAAACAGGTAATGGAAACAGTTTAAGACTTGAAAACTGAAAAGGAAGCAATGAAGAAAATACAAATCAAGAGATGGCAGGATTTGGAAAGTCTCCGTAAATGAACAGAAACTACAGAGACAAGTATAACCAACAGAATACAAGAGACAAAAAAAAAAAAATATCAGACGCTGAAGATACTATAGAGGAAATAAATGCACTGACCAAAAAAAAAAAAAAAAACCAGAAAATCAAACAAATTCTTAACCCAAAACATCCAGGAAATCTGGGACACTATGAAAAGACCAAACCTAAGAATAATAAGGGTAGAAGAAGGAAAAGAAGTCCAGCTCAAAGGCCCAGATAATATATTCAACAAAATTATAGAAGAAAACTTTCCCAACCTAAAGAAGGATATTCCTATGAAGGTACAAGAAGCATGGAGAACACCAAATAGACTGGATCAAAAAAAAATCCCCTTGCTATATAATAATTAAAACACTAAAAATACAGAATAAAGAAAGATTACTAAGAGCTGCAAAGGAAAAAGGTCAAGTAATATATAAAGGTAAATCAATCAGAATTACACCTGACTTCTCTATGGAAACCATGAAAACAAAAAGGTCTTGAATAGATGTGCAGCAGAAACTAAGAGACCATTGATGCAAGCCCAGACTACTACCCAGCCAGGTTTTCTTTCACCATCAACAGAGAAAACAAGATATTCCAGGATAAAAACAAATTTAAACAATACATAGCCACAAACCCAGACTTACAGAAAGTACTAAAAGGAAAATCACAGTCCAATAAAGCCAACAACATACACACAATAACATAGATATCTAACAACCCTCCACCAGCACAACTCAAAGAGGAGAAACACACAAACTCTAACACCAAAAAAAAAAAAAAAACAACGGAGTTAACAACCACTGGTTATTAATATCACTTAATATCAATGGATCCAATTCACCTATAAAAAGGAGCAGGTTAAGAGAATGGATAAAAAAACAGGATCCAACATTCTGCTATTTACAAGAAACATACCTCAACCATGAAGACAGACATTACCTCCGACTAAAGTGTTGGGGAAAGGTTTTTCAATCAAACTGACCTAAGAATCAGGCAGGTGTGGCTATATAAATATCTAACAAAATTGACTTCAAACTAAAATCAATCAGAAGTGATGGAGATGGATGCTTTATGCTCATAACATGAACAATTCATCAGGATAAAATCTCAATCCTGAATATCTATGCCCCTAATATAAAAGCATCCACATATGTAAAAGAAACATTACTAGAACTCAAAGCACACATCAAACCCCACACACTAATAGTCGGAGACTTCAGCATTCCTCTCTGTCCAATGGACAGGCCAACCAGAAAGAAACCTAACAGAGAAATAAGAGAACTAACAGAGGTAATGAATCGAATGAACTCAGCAGACATCTTTAGAACATTCCACCTAAATAGGAAAGAATATACCTTCTTCTCAGCATCTCATGGAACCTTCTTGAAAATTGATCACATACTAGGTAACAAAGCGAACTTCCACAGATACAAAAAAAAAAAAATTAGGAACCACCTGTTTCTTATTGGATCACCATGGAATAAAGTTAGAATTTAACAACAATTTTCCCCCAGAAAGCCTACAAATTCATGAAAACTGAACCGTCAACTACTGAACCACCTCTGGATCAATGAAGAAATAAAGAAATAAATGAAAGTCTTGCTTGAATTCAACATACCCAGACCTATGGGACACTATGAAAGCAGTGCTAAGAAGAAAGTTTATAGCACTAACTGCCCACATTTAAAAAATGGAGAAAGCTCACATTAAAGACTTAACAGCACAGCTGAAAGCTCTAGAAAAAAAAAGCAGACTCACCCAGAAGGATTAGAAGATTGGAAATAATCTGAGGGCTAAAATCAACAAAATAGAAACACAAAAAACAATCCAAAGAATCAATGAAACAAAGAGCTGGTTCTTTAAGCAAGATTGACAAAACCCTATGCAAACTAATCAAAAGGCAGAGAGAAAACAGAGAAATTAACAAGAGAAATGAAAAGGGGGACATAACAACAAACACTGAGGAAATTCAGAGAATCATTAGGTCTTACTACAAAAGCCTATATGCCACAAAGTTGGAAAATATAAAAGAAATATAAAAGAAATGGACTTGTTTTTTGATAAATACCATATACCAAAATTGAATCAAGACCAGGTGAACAATTTAAATAGACCTATAAGTTGTGAGGAAATAGAGGCTGTCATAAAAAAAAAAAACCTCCCAACCAAGAAAAGCCCAGGACCAGATGGTTTTAATGCAGAATTTTACCAGAACTTCTAAGAGCTGATACCTATATTCCTTAATGTGTTCCACATAATAGAAACAGAACAGTGTTTGCCAAACTCTTTTTATAAAGCTACAGTTATCCTGATATCAAAACCACACAATGTCTTAACCAAGAAAGAGAATTACAGACCAATCTCGCTCATGAACATAGATGCAAAAATTCTCAACAAAATAATGGCAAACCGAATCTAAGAACACATCAAAATAATTATCCGTTACGATCAAGTAGGCTTTATCCCTGAGAAGCAGACCTGGTTCAACATACAAAAATCTATCAATGTAATCCATCATATAAGTAAACTGAAAGAAAAAAAATATGATCATTTCATTAGATGCTGTAAAAGCATATGACAAAATTCAACACCACTTTATGATAAAGGTCTTGGAGAGGTTAGGGATACAAGGATCATATCTAAATATAACAAAAGCAATATACAGTAAGCCAACAGCTAATATCAAATTAAATGGAGAGAAACTCAAAGCCATTCCACTAAAATCAGGAACAAGACAAGGCTGTCCATTCTCACCATATCTCTTCTACATATGGCTTGAAGTTCTAGCAATAGCAATAAGACAACATAAAGAGATCAAGAGGATTCAAATTGTAAAGGAAGAAGTCAAACTTTTGTTATTTGCAGATGATATGATAGTGTACATCAGTGACCCCAAAAACTCTACGAAAGAACTTTTACAGCTGATAAATAACTTCAGTGATATGGAAGGATACAACATCAACTAAAAAATCAGTAGCCTTCCTATACACAAAGGATAGAGAAGCAGAGAGGGAAATCAGAGAAATTTCACCTTTCATGATAGCCACAAATAGCATAAAGTATCTTTGGGTAACACTAACCAAGAAACTGAAAGATCTATTTGGCAAGAACATTAAGGCTTTGAAGAAAGAAATTGAAGAGGACACCAGAAAATGGAAGGATCTCCCATGCTCTTGGATGGGTAGGATCAACATAGTAAAAATGGCAACTCTACCAAAGGCAATCTATAAATTCAATGTAATTCCCATCAAAATCATAACAAAATTATTGACATACCTTGAGAGAATAGCAATCAACATTATATGGAAAACAAAAGATTCGGGATAGCCAAAATAATCCTATACAATAAAGAAACTTCCGGAGGCATTACCATCCCTGACTTTAAACTCTATTACAGAGCTTCAGTAATAAAAACAGTGTGGTATTGGCATAAAAACTGAGACATCAATGGAATTGAATCAAAGACCTGTATATTAACACACAACCCCATGAACACCTGATTTTTGACAAAGGAGGTAAAATTATACAATGGAATAAAGAAAGCATCTTCAACAAATGGTGCAGGAATAACTGGATGTCAACCTGTAAAAAACTATCACCATGCACAAAACTCAAGTCCAAGTGGATTAAAGACATCAATATAAAACTGACCACACTAAACCTGATAGAAGAGAATGTGGGAACTAGACTGCAACACATGGGCACAGGAGACCACTTTGTACATAAAACCCCAATAGCACAGTGAATGAGGGCAACAATGAATAAATGTGACCTACTAAAACTGAGAAGCTTCTTTAAAGCAAAGGACATGGTCATTAAGACAAAGATGCATCATACTGAATAGGAGATCTTTACCGTCCCCGCATCAGAGAAAGGTCTAATTTCCAAAATATATAAAGAACTCAAGAAACTAGATTTTGAAATTCTAATTAACCCTATTAAAAATGTGGTATTAAACTGAAAAGAGAATTCTCAACAGAAGTTCAAATGACCAAAAGACACTTAAGGTCATGTTCAACTTCTTTAGCGATCAGGGAAATGCAAATCAAAACAACTTAGAGATACCATCTTACACCTGTCAGAATGGCTAAAATTAAAAACACCAAAGATAGCCTATGCTGTAGAGTATGTGGAGTAAGTGGAACGCTCATCCATTGCTGATGGGAATGCAAAATTGTGCAAACACTTTGGAAATCAGTGTTTCGGTTTCTCAGGAAATTGGGAATCAACCTACGTCAGGACCCAACAATACCACTCTTGGGAATATACCCAAGAGATGCCCAATCATACTACAAAAGTATTTGTTCAACTATATTCATAGCAGCATTATTTGTAATAGCAAGAAGCTGGAAACAACCTAGATGCCCCTCAATGGAAAAATGGATAAAGAAAGTGTGGAATATATAAGCATTAGAGGACTACTCAGCGGTTAAAAAAAAATGACATCTTGAATTTTGCATGAAAATGGTTGGAAATAGAAAACACTATCCTGAGTGAGATAAGCCAGACCCAAAAAGATGAATATGGTATGTACTCACCCATTAGTGGACTCTAGCCATAAACAAAGGACATTAAGCCTATTGCTCACAAGCCTAGAGAAGCCAAATAACAAGGTGAACCCAAAGAAAAACATATATTGATCCTCCTGGAAGCTGGAAACAAACAAGATCACCGGGCAAAGGTTGGGAGCATGGGGGTGGGGTTAGTGGAGGGGGTGTGCCTGTGGGAAGGGGAGAGTGGGAGAGTGAAGGGAGAAGGGAAAGATTGGGGAGAGCTTGGGGGAGTGGGAGGGTGGAGATTGAGGACGATGGATATGAGCAGGGAAGAAGATATCTACATTAAGGGAGCCATTTTAGGGTTGGCAAGAGACTTGGCTCTAGAGGAAATGCCAGGTTTTCATGGGGACGTCCCCAGCTAGGTCCTTTGGCAGCAGAGCAGAGGGTGCTTGAACTGGCCTTGCCTCACTATCATACTGATGATTATCTTGAATATCAGCATAGCATCTTCATCCAGCGATTGATGGAGATAGAGAAAGATCCTCATCAGAGCAATGGACTGAGCTCCTAGGTCCAGTAGAAGATCAGAAGGAGGGAGAAGTTGAGCAAGTAAGTCATGACCGTGAGTCAGTGTGCCTGATCTAATGGGTGCCCACCAAATCCAGCTGGACCGGGATTGAACGAGCGAGTGTTCAAATAGGACTCTCTGAATGTTGCTGCCAATGGGGCGGACTGAGAAACCATCAATAATAAGACTGGGACCTGTTTCTACTGCACATGCTGGCTTTTTGGTACCCTAGTTTATTTGGATGCATACCTCCCTAGGCCTGGATTTCCCACAAGGCAGGGAACTCTGCCCTCTTTTAAGGAGGCAGGAGGAGGGTGAAGGGGGTGTGGGGGAGCAGAAGGGGAATGGGAGGAGGAAAGCGTAAATTTTTGAATGGAAAAATAAATAAAATGTTTAAAAGCTTTTCATGATAGTGAGATACATCTGTTCTTGGCAGTGCCAAGCTTTTTCAAGAGGATAATGGATATTAAAGAGGCTCCTTATGGCGTTGGTAAGCCATTTGGGCAAGAAACTGCTCTTGCCTGAACTGCTTGACTGAACATGCAGGACCCATGGAAAAATGACTGTTGAACTTGCCTAAAGGTGAGATGGTCCTTCAGGGTACCTGCTTCATAAAAGACTCTACTACACATTCCTCAGGATACAAAAGAAAACGACTGGCAATCTGCCAATATAGGTAGAACTGTCTTAGAAATTTCTTGCTTCATGGAAAAGTCTGCTGGATACTACGAGCCTATAGGCTGAAGATGGATGCTCCAATGGTAGAGAAAAATTTTGGGTGACTGTCCAGGCAATGAGATATCTCTGTCAATGCTAGAGTTTTGGAAGTTGCTTACAATGTACTACCTGCTTACTTAGGTAATATCATATCCTTCTGGAATGTTTGATGTAATTAAAGAATTTGTAGTTATAGTTTTTGTTAGTTATGTTAAAAGATAACGTAGATATAAATATTGTAACTATAATTCTTGCTTGATAGCTGTTTGGTTATATGTAATTTTATATGTTAAAGTTAAAGCCTTCCTCTGTATTTAAACAGAAAAGGGAAAATGGTATGGGAGGTCCTTCTGTCTGTGTGTTGCTTTTATTGGTTAATGAATAAGAATTGCTTTGAGCCTATGGCAGGGAAAGACAGAACTAGGCGGGGAAAGCTAGGCTGTATGCTGGAGAAAGAAGGGCAGAGTCAGAGAGAAGCTATGTAGCGCTGCTGGAGCCAGACAGATCTTTATCCAGTAAGCCACAGCCATGTGATACACAGATTACTAAAAATGGGTTAAATTCATATGTAAGAGCTGGCTGATAAAAGTCAGACCTAATAGGACAAGCAGTGATTTAATTAATACAGTTTCTCTATGATTATTTTGGAAGTCTGTGCAGCCAGGAAACCAACAATTGGCCTTCTGCAACAATAAGGGATTGTCTCGATCCACTTGGCCTCTGGGCATGTCTTACTGGATTATCTTGATTACCTTAACTAATATGGGAAGACCCAACCTGAAAGTGAAAGGCACTATTCCCTGGGTTTGGAACCTTGATTGCATAAGAGTAAGAGTACTAGCTGATCAATAAGAATGTTTCTGTTTATTTTCTCTCTCTTCTGTCTCTGTCTTTGTCTCTCTGCCACCCTCTATATGTCTCTCTGTGTTTGTCTCTCTCAGTCTCTCTCTACCTCTCTGTGTGTTTCTCTCTCTCTCTTTCTGACTCTGTCTCACTCTACATCTGCTTCTGTCTCTGCCTCTGTGTGTGCATGTGTCTCACTCTGTACCTCTGTCTGAATCCCTGTCTCTCTTCTTTCCCTCTCTCCTTTCCTTCTTCCCTCCTCCCTCTTCCTCTTCTTTCTCTCTTTTCTTCCCTCTCTCGCTCTGTTCTCTCCTTCTCATTCTTCTCCCTCCCTACTGATCTCTCTTTTTCTCTCCTCCTGGATGAGATACTTTAACTTCCCTATACTGGCACCTGCAATGGTAAGCCAGATAACCCTTTTCACCTTAGTTTTTTTCTATCTCAGTATTTTATTACATCAACAAATATGAAACTTGGAAATCACAGACCTTGGTATATTAATACTTGATATTATTAATTCTACTATTTCTTTACTTTTGGGTCACTTTTCAAAAGGAGTCTGATTTCCTTCAGTTGGTAGGAAAAATTTTATTCCTTTATATCATTATATGCTCCGTAAAATATGCCGTAAGTACTTTTCTGTTGATTAATTTATTTTAGTGACACCTTTCATTCTAGACAAAACAACAATTACTGTGAAGAAACTAGATAAGTACTGGCTTCTCACTTGCCAAAAACTAGACTTTGAATTGTACCTGAACAAGTAATCTGCTGTGCTTTCCTGGAAAATACCAAAGCAACCATGATGGAGTTATCAAGGACCTTAATCAGATGTTTTGTAACACTCCAAATAATTTCCTTGGTGGAGATTTCACTAATTAGGAATGCCTTCTCATGTTCTTGAAAGTCATTGCAGATGAAATAAAGACAGTCTCTAGAGGATGTTTTGTTGTCTTTTTAATTACCAATGTTCACCAGATGCATATTACAAATTCCTTTCATGATTCCACATATTCTTGAACTTTTAGAAAGTATCCATAGAAAACTGTGTTAAAGAAAAGTTAGTCAGGATTAATGAATTTAAACTACTACCATTAGCACCTTGTTATTTCTAAAGGGAAATTTGTACTTTTTATAATCCAATGTTTCAAGACATCTGATCTCATGAAGATTTTGACTTTGTCTTTGAAATATGGTAAATATAAATTAATGCTGCATTGTTAAGGTTGTATCAACTGAAGTTTTAGTATCCATCATATTACATAGGAATGATTTTAAAAATTCAGTCCATTTAAATGTGATTAATTATTTTTATTTTTATTCTAATATAGTAATTTAAACCTTGAAGGCAATTGAAGTAATTGTTAAGGAGACCATATTTACATTATTATGCATGCATATGTGTATAACAATAATTTAAAAAGAGATCATGAATTTGAGAGGAAGGGAGGGGAATATGTCAAGAGTTGAGAGAATGGACAAGGTAGGGATATAGCAAAGAGAGGGGCAGAAAACACCATAATTTTATTTAAATTAATATGTAAAATATGAAAAAAGACATATATTTTTATTAAAATTTGAAAAGTTTAGGGACAAAAATTAAAAATAAAAGGCAAACCACATGATTTTATTATATATAGTTTGTATATATATACATGTGTATTTTATATGTATATACATGCATTCATATGTATATGCTTATGATTGTATATGTAAGCAGACATATATGCATATGGATGAATAAGAGGTGTAAAGATAAAGTCATATTACCAATTTAAGTTTCTATCCTTTCATTTGACTGTTATCCTCTAAGAATAGAAACTGCCATTTGTAGTAGGAGCTGCGGACTGTGTTCCTGCCACCCCAGCTCCTGGTCGCCTGGCTAGCTTATGCCCTGAAATAACAACACACAAACTGTATTCTTTTAAACACTGCTTGGCCCGTTAGTTCCAGCCTCTTATTTGCTAGCTCTTACATATTGATCTAACCCATTTCTAATATTCTGTGTAGCACCACTAGGTGCGCTTACCGGGAAAGATTCAGCATGTCTGACCTGACGGCTTGCTTCATCACGTCTGGCCAGGAGAGGGGAGCATGGCCTCTGAGATCACTTCGTCTTCCTCCCAGCATTCTTTTCTGTTTACTCCTTCCATCTGTGTTTTAACCTATCAGGACCAGGCAGTTTCTTTATTTAACCAATGACCTTCCTCCAGCATGGCTCAAAGATTAAAAGCATTGACTGTTCTTTCATAGGTCACAAGTTCAACTCCCAATAACCACATGGTGGCTCACCACTATCTGTAATGTAATCAAAAATATTAGTGAATCTTCTGCTGTGCTTCCTGCATTTTTACAATTTTATTTGCCATCACTGGTTTTTAAATTATGTGTGATCTAACGAAATCACTGCAAAGTTGCAAGCCTCAAACTGACTTTTAAGGTCCTCAGTCTTTCAGAATGACCATAATTAAAAAGTAAAGTTCCAAAATATCTGAAGTGTTCAGTAAAAATTCTCTATAAAACACTTTTTTTTAAAACTCGAGTAATAAGTAAATCATTGTAATAAAATACCCTGGCAATATATACAGAGTAGGCTTGTGGTTTCTATAGGAAAAACATTTTTTTTATTTATTCATCTATCATACATCACAAATGTATTCTCCCTCCCGCTATTCCTCCCAGTTCTCCCTTCACTTTCCCTCTTCCACAGTTCCATTCTTTCAGAAGATAGCAGGAGTCCCAGGGATAACAGTAAAGGACTGAATGCAGTTGTTTTCCAATAAATCCAGGAATTGACTTGCTGAAGTGTCCTACTGTGGCCACAAGGTGGCAGAAGAACAATTTAATAGTTTCTTTTTAAGGAAACTAGGCATCTTATTTTTTACGAAATGTTACAGAAGTTTCATTATAATTATTCTTAAATCTTAACATCACATTCCATCACTTCTACTTCTTCACATTCTACTTATAAATTACAACATTGGTAAACAAGAAAAATGCAAACAACACTGTATAGGGTTATTAAAGCTTCATATATATACACACAAATGCATATGTATATTAAAAAATCTATTTTTCCTTATACTATAAAGAGTCATAGTGTTAATATTATCAATATGCCTTAAATATTTTGTTTCAATATAATAATTTAATAGAGTTGACCTTTTCATCAATATTCTCCAAGAAGGTGCCATGAAAGAAACGAACTCAAGTGGAATGATTGAAAATTGACATCTATGATCTATGAGGAAGCTTTCAAGAGCTCCTGGTCTAAATCATGGACATTATCTTTCAAGGAAGACTCTCAAGGCTCTGAAAAAAATGCCCCCAGTCAGATGTAAGGGCAGGAGGCATATTTTTTGCCATCTACATTAGTGTGGTAATAATCATGAAACACACATGGTTTTGAGAATCTACATTG
Organism: Microtus oregoni; assembly: GCF_018167655.1. NCBI lineage: Eukaryota > Metazoa > Chordata > Mammalia > Rodentia > Cricetidae > Microtus > Microtus oregoni. The sequence goes on along the minus strand of NW_024543828.1, from coordinate 2,940,646 downwards.
GCTGTGCTCTGTCCTTGTATTAAAAACTTAGTTTCATGTGGTAACATTCACATCTATTCATCTACCCTGGTTTCAATATCTGTGGCACTTTCTGTTATCAAGTGGAAATCCTAAGACCATGAGGTGATTTTCAAGGAAACAGGATTTTCAAAAGGTAATTAAGGACAAAATTAAGTAAGTTAAATTATAGTAGGTGGTCTGAATGCCCTTATAAAGAGATTACAATGCCATATGACTGTGGTGGTACACACCTTTAATGTCAACACCAGGATGCAGGGTGAAGAGGCAAGAGGACTATATGATCTATGTCACCCAGGATGTATACAATAAGACCTTATCTCAAAGCAGACAGAAAGAAAGATGGCAGTGTATGTTTCTTGATCATTCCATGAAAGGAAACAGAAATCACAATTACACTCTGGTCAGATATAAAATGTGGGAGTTCCTTGATCTTAAAGGCCCATCTTTAGAATTGTAAAATTGAAATATTTAAAAACTACCCAGGTTATACTATTAAGTGAGAGAAATCCACACAAAGAAGGACAACATCAAATTTTTGATATATCATATATGCAAGCTCACAATTTACTTTACTCCCTCCTTAGTCCCATCATGTAGCTAAGATAATTTGCTCAAAGAAAAACTATTTCATCTTGTAATAAACTCAATAAAACTCAGGATGATCTAACCATTAGATTCTAAAGAGAGGTGCAACATTCCATCCTACTGGAAAGCTCATCAAAATTCATGAAGCATATACATATATTCATGTTTTAGAAATTAATTAAAAAGCAGCTATGAATTTGAAAGAGAGTAATGGGGTTTGTGAAAAGGTTTGGAGGGAAAAGAAGAATGAAATGATATTATTATAGTTTTGGGTTCTTCAGTCAATGATTATTATCCAAATTATTCATAAACTAATTGATCTCTAACAATAACAACATTTGTGGTGTTTTATACCCTAGAAGTTAATATTCTTGAATAAATAAGTATTGAAGGTGGCCTGTAGTACAGTTATCCAGGATTAAAAATTACACAAGGCTGATGATATGCTACTCAAAATATACAAAGAACTCAAGAAATTGGTCATTAAAAGAAAAAATAATCCAATAAAAATTGGAGTACAGACCTAAACGGAGAACTTTCAACAGAGGATTCTAAAATGGCTGAAAGACACTTAAGGAAATGCTTGACATCCTTAGCCATCAGAGAAATACAAACCAAAACAACTCTGAGATTTCATCTTACACATGTAAGAATGGCCAAGGTCAAAAACGCTGATGACAGCTTTTGCTGGAGAGGATGTGGGGTAAAGGGAAAATTCCCCCATTGCTGGTAGGAGTAAAAACTGCTACAGCCCCTTTGAATATCAGTATGGTGATTTCTCAGAAAATTAGGAAACAACCTTCCTCAAGACCCAGCAATACCACTTTTGGGTACATACCCAAAGGATGCTCAATCATACCACGGAGACATGTATTCAACTATGTTCATAGTAGCATTGTTTGTCATAGCCAGAACCTGGAAACAACCTAAATGCCCCTTGACCAAAAAATGGATGAAGAAAATATGGTACATTTACACAATGGAGTACTATACAGCAGAAAAAAAATGCAGGCAAATGGATGGATATAGAAAACCTCATATTGAGTGAGGTAACCCAGACAAATATGTACTCACTCATAAAACAAAGAAAACCAACCTGCAATTCACAATCCCAGAGGATCTAGACAACAATGTGGACCTACAAGATACATACATGGATCTAATCTACATAGGAAGTAGAAAAAGACAAGAAATCCTGAGCAATTGTGAGCATGGAGACCATGATAGAGGTCAGAAGGATGGGGAGCTCAATAAAATTAATAAAATTCCCCAAAAATTAAATGATAGCCATATTTTGCTAATAAAAATAAAATTGACAACATTATAATCAAATGAGCCTACTAGAGGCCCATTTCCATTTTTAAAAGAAAACAAACTATCTTTTTTTCATTTTACATATCAATCCCTGTTCACACTCTCTCCCCTCTTCCCATCCCTTCCACCTAACTTTCCACCACACCCCCTACTTACTCCTCAGAGTTGGTAAGGAACATTGCTTTAGGGAAGATTCAAAGCCCTCCCTACTTTATCTAGGCTGAGCAAGGTATCCATCCAAAGAGAATATGTACCTCCCCCCCAAAAATACAAGCAGTAGCGATAAATTCTGGTGCCACTGCCAGTGTCCCCACAGTCTGCTGCAGCCATACAACTGTCACCCATATTCAGAACTCTGGTCTAGTTTGGTCCCATGCTGGTTCCTTTCCTTTCAGGTCAGTTGGTTAGCTCCCATTAACTTCATGATGGTCTTAATCTCTTTGCTCATATCCTCACTCCTCCAAGTCTTCAACTGGACTTTCGGAGCTCAGCCCAGTATTCCACTGTGGATCTCTGCCTCTGTTTCCATCAGGTGCTGGATGAAAGTTTTATGATGATATTTAAGATAGTCATCAACCTGGCTACAGAGCAAGGACAATTTGGGTACTCTCTCATCTTTTGTTGAGGGTCTTAGTTGTAGTCATCCTTGTGGATTCCTTGGAATTTCTCTAGTATCAGGTTTCTTGCTAGACCCGTAATGGCTCCCTCAATTAAAATATCTCTTTCCTTGCTTTCATCTCTGTCTTCTTCCATCTTGACTATCCTGATCCCTGAAGTTATCCTCCCCTTCTGCCCTCCCTTTTCTATCACCCTCATGCTCCAATATTTTCTGGTGATCTTGTCTATTTACCATTTCCAGGTAGATGTATATATGTTTTTCATAGGGTTAACCTTATTACTTAGCCTCTCTAGGGTCATAGACTATAGACTCATTATCATTTGCTTTACATTTAGAATCCACTTATGAACATACCATATTCATCTTTCTGAGTCGGGGTTACCTCAGTCAGGATGCTTTTTTTTTTGGTTTCATCTGTTTACATGCAAATTTCAAGATATCATTGTTTTTAACCAATTAGTAGTACTCAATTGTGCTAATGTACCACATTTTTGTTATTCATTCTTCAGCTGAGGGATATCTAGGTTGTTTCCAGGTTCTGGTTATTACAAATAATACTGCTGTTAACATAATTGAACAAATGTCCTTATAGTATGAGTGAACATCATTTGGTTATATGACCAAGAGTGGTATTGCTAGGTCTTGCAGTAGGTTAATTCTCAATTTTGTAAGAAATTGCAATACTGATTTCCAAAGTGGTTGTACAAGTTTGGATATCCACCAGAAATAGAGGAGTGTTCCCCTTCTCTTCCTTTCCAGCATAAACTGCCATTTTTTTTTATCTTAGTTATTCTGACTGGTGCACAATAGGCTTTCAGAGTCATTTTGATTTGCATTTCCCTGATGGCAAAGGATGTTGGGCATTTCCTGATGTGTCTTTCCATCATTTGAGATTTCTCTGTTGAGATTTCTCTGTTTCATTCTCTACCCCAATTTTAATTGGGTTATTTGGAATTTTGATGTCTAATTTCGTGAGTTATTTATATATTTTGGAGATCAGTCCTCTGTCTGATAATGATATTTTTCCATTCAGTAGCTGCCTTTTTGTCTTATTGACTGTGTCTTTTGCTTCACAGAAGCTTCTTAGGTTCAGAAATTTCCATTTCTTTATTATTGTTCTCAGTGTCTGTGTTACTGGTGTTATATTTAGGAATTTATTTTCTATGTCCATATATGGAAAGCTACTTCCTACTTTCTCTTCCATCAGGGTCAGTGTGGTCAGATTTATATATAGGTCTGTAATCCATTTGGACTTGAGTTTTCTGCATGATGATAAATATTGGTCTGTATCCATTTCTCTATATGTTGACATCCAATTATGCCAGCATCATTTGTTGAAGATGCTTTCTTTTTGACATTGTATAATTTTAGATTCTTTGTCAAAAATCAGGTGTTCATGGGTGTGTGGATTAATATTTGGGTCTTTGATTCAATTCCATTGGTCAACATCTGTTTTTATGCCAATAACAAGCTGTTTTCATTATTGTAGATCTAAAATAGAGCCTGATGTCAGGGTTGGTGATGCCTCTGGAAGTTTTTTTTTTATTATTATACAGGATTGTTTTGGCTCTCCTAGTTTTTTTTTTTTATGTGAATTCGATAATTGTTCTTTCAAGATCTGTGAAGAATTGTTTTGGAATTTTAGTGAGGATTGCATTGAATCTATAGATTGCTTTTGGTAGGATTGCCATTTTTATTATTTTGATCCTACTTATACAAGAGCACGGGAGATCTTTCTATTTTCTGGTATCTTCTTCAGTTTCTTTTTCAAATACATAAAGTTCTTGTTAAACAGGTCTTTCATTTCTTTAGTTAGCTGCGGGCTGTGTTCCACCCAACTCCCAACTGCCTGGCTAGCTTATGCCCAAAAATAACAACACACAAACTATATTCATATAAACACTGTTTGGCCCATTTCTATTAACTTGTGTAGCACCACGAGGTGTGCTTACCAGGAAGATTCTAGCCTCAAGATATTTTATGTTATTTGTGACAAATAAGATCAGAAATGAAAATGGGGACATAACCACAGACACAGAGGAAATTCACTACCACACCCAACTACTCTCTTTCTTCCTTTTTTTACTTTAATAAATTGAACTTTTAGCCTGCATATATTTTTAACACATTGTAAATCATTTAAAGGATTTTTTGTTTGTTTTTCAATATCTCTTTACTGTATATCTCTCTTTATCTGACCACACGAGCCTTTAAATTACTGAGCAATATGGGTAGGATTAAAGCCGTGGCTTTGCCGGCTAGATCCAGCCCATTCATTAGCTTTCCAGCCTCATGGCAGAGATACCACCTGTAGCCATTTTTATTGCCCCAACTATATGGCATTTCAAGATCCTTGCCAGCAAACAAGCTACAAAACTCAAATGCTCTCTTTGTACCTGACCTCCTGCCTCAAAGTATCAGAGTTTGTCCTGGTAGGATGGCCCACAAACCTGGCATTTTAAAACAACTCGGGTTTTTTCCTGCTATTGCTGAAAACAAACAAGCATTCAGTCGGCTTTTATCAACACCATTTAAGTGTTTCGTGGCACGACCTCTTAAGAACTGCAGGGTTGCCGGGCGATGGTGGTGCACACCTTTAATCCCAGCACTCAGGAGGCAGAGGCAGGCAGATCTCTGTGAGTTCGAGAACAGCCTGGTCTACAGAGCTAGTTCCAGGACAGGCTCCAAAGTCACAGAGAAACTCTGTCTCGGAAGAAAAAAAAAGAACTGCAGGGTTTTGCAGCTAAAGCTAAGTCAGGAAGCCTCTCTTAGATGAGAGTGCTTGCTTGCCTCTAGCAAGCAGAGCAGACCCAAGAAATTACTGCTACCATGAAAACATGCTATACTCTATTCTTTCCTAAGCCTCCTCAGGCTTTTTGTGGATGTAGTTATTAACGTGGGCGCCATTATGTAGAAGGAGCTGCGGGCTGTGTTCCACCCAACTCCCAGCTGCCTGGCTAGCTTATGCCCAAAAATAACAACACACAAACTATATTCATATAAACACTGTTTGGCCCATTTCTATTAACTTGTGTAGCACCACGAGGTGTGCTTACCAGGAAGATTCTAGCCTATGTCCATCCTGGGTTGGAGCTTCATTGCATATGCCTCAGAGAGGAGAGCTATGGAGTCTGAGCTCACTTCCTCTTCCTCCCAGCATTCTGTTCTGTTTACTCCATCCACCTATGTTCTAACCTATCAGGCCAAGCAGTATCTTTATTAATTAACCAATGACCTTCCTCCATTAAGAAGGTATATTCTTTCCTATTTGGGTAGAATGTTATATAGATGTCTGGTAAGTCCATTTGAATCATTACTTCCATTAATTCTCTTATTTCTCTGTTAGGTTTCTGTCTGATTGACCTTTCCATTGGTGAGAGTGGAGTGTTGAAGTTTCCTACTGTTAGTGTGTGTTTTTTGATGACTACCTTGAGTTTGAGTAATGTTTCTTTTACATAAGTGGGTGCTTTTATATTTGGGGCTTAGATATTCAGGATCGAGACTTCATACTGATGAACTGTTCCTGTTATGAGTATAAAATGTCCCTCTCCATCTCTTCTGATTGATTTTAGTTTGAAGTCAAATTTGTTAGAAATTAGTATGGCCACACCTGCTTGTTTCTTAGGTCCATTTGCTTGATAAGCCTTTTCCCAGACCTTTACTCTGAGTAGATGCCTGTCTTTGTGGTTGATGTATGTTTCTTGTAAACAGCAGAATGTTGGCTCCTGTTTTTGTATCCAATTTCTTAGCATGTGCCTTTTTATAGGTGAGTTGTGTCCATTGATATTAAGTGATATTAATAACCAGTGGTTTTTAACTATGGTCATTTTTTTTTGGTTGTAGAGTTTGTGTGTTTCCCTTCTTCGAGTTGTGCTGGTGAAGGATCACTTAATGTCTGAGTTATTGTGGTCACTGTTGGACTCCTTGGTTTGTGATTTTCCTTCTATTATTTTCTGTAAGGCTGGATTTGTGGCTACATATTGTTTAAATTTGTTTTTATCCTGGAAAATTTTGTTTTCTCCATTTATAGTGAATGAAAGCTTGCCTGGGTAGTCTGGGCTTGCATCCATGGTCTCTTAGTTTCTGCAGTACATCTATCCAGGACCTTCTGGCTTTCATGGAGAAGTCAGGTGTAAGTCTGATAGGTTTACCTTTATAAGTAACTTGACCTTTTTTCCTTTGCAGCTCTTAATATTCTTTATTTATTCTATATGTTTTGATTATTATATGCCGAGGGGATATTTTTTTTGACCCAGTCTATTTGGTGTTCTGTATGCTTCTTGAACCTTAATAGGAGTATCTTTCTTTATGTTGGGAAAGTTTTCTTTTATAATTTTATTACATATATTTTCTGGGCTGTTGAGCGGCACTTCTCCTTCTTCTACCCCTATTATTCTTAGGTTTGGTCTTTTTATTGTGTCCCAGATTTTGTGAATGTTTTATGATGAGTATTTGTTGTATTTGCTGTTTTCTTTAATCAGTGCATTTATTTTCTCTATGGTATATTCAGAATCTGAGATTCTTTCTTCTATCTCTTGTATTCTGTTGGTTATGCTTGTTTCTGTAGTCTCTATTTGTTTACCTAGATTTTCCATATCCAGCCAGTCCTCAGTTTGTATTTTCTTCCTTGCCTCCATTTCAGGTTTCAACTCTTGAACTGTTTCCATTATCTGTTTTATTGTTTTTTTCTTGGTTTCCTAGGATATCATTTATGGATTTACTCAGTTCTTCATGTTTTTTGTTATTCTTCTTATCCATTTCGTTAAGGGAGTTTTTCACCTCCTGTTTAAGGGCCCCTATCAATTTCATTAAGTCAATTTTTTCTACTTCTTCTTGATTAAGGTGTTCATGTCCTCCTGTTGTGAGGTCGCTATGTTCTGGTGGTTTCATGTTGTTTTTCAGATTGTTGGGTGAATTCTTGCATTGGCGCCTGCCCATCTCTTCCTCTGAATGTTCCCCTATGGATCTTCTTTTACAGGATCAGGCAGATCTCCTTGTCCACTGATGGATCTTCTGGTACCAAGATCAGGTCTCCTTGCTGGTCAGGTAGCTCACAAACAAAATGCCTACCTTGCTTGTTGCAGGCAGGCTATTAAGACAAAGGGACTTCTGCCCACCTGGTTGCACTCACGACTGGGTCCCAGCGCCCAAACAGGCTGAGCTGGGTGATGTTATTGGCCTGAAGAAGGGATGCAGGCAGAAGAGATGGGTTTTCTGGATGCAAGCTGGGTGGGGTAGGAAGAGAGAGGAAGTAGCCAGAGATTATAGCCCCTGCAGAAAGACCACGAAGTATAGGGGGATGAGGAATGTCAGGGCCCCGTGTCCCAGGCTGTTGCCGCGGGTCGGGAACTCACTCACTCCACAGCGGGCTCACTCCATCTTCTTCTTAAATATGAGTCTACTGACAAAGCTAACAATTCAAGAAATTATTCTAATGAATGCCTTATATTCAAAGAAGTGAATCATGACATATAAATAGACATAGAAGTGTAGAGAAGGCAGAAAATTCTACCTTCATTTCCCCCATTGAGACCAATTTATAACATCCCCAATGTATCCTGTTTCAATGTGTCTCATGCATGCATTAAGTAGGAGATAGTTGTGCTGAATCTCAATATGATAAAGAAAGAAAAGTAATTCATGATACTTACATCTCTACAATAGTATTTAAATATCAGGAGCAAAAACTACAGAAAATATTTCTAATAAATCCTCAGAGTGGTAATGAGGTACAGAATGCACTACCTCTAAATATCCTGGCCTTTGAAAGAAGTACAGAAGCAATATCTGTTTGATCTCTCACCTTCATTTCAAACATGTCATAAGATGGTCACTTAAGACAACCTTTCATATACCCTTATGAAAGTAACAGACTTGGTACAGAAGGTACCAGAACATGCAGAAGAATATGAACAAATAATCTCATCTCCATCTAGTTTATTTCTGATTACTCATACTTATCCCCACATACCTCTTTCTGCTGCAGTAAGGTTTATAGCTAGCAACTACCTGCCTACTGGTGTGTGGCCTCATAGACTATTTACCTGGATGCAGAAGCCCTTCCGGCTCCTTCCTTTCTGCTTCCCCCTGGGCCGTTCGCTGTTCTGTTTGCTTTGGATCTGATCTTCATCCATCATTCAAGCAGAGAATCCTGAGTTTGTAAGTTTTACCTTTTAATAAATATCAGTCTATTTTTTTTTTATTTCTGAGCTAGTATGGGATTCCTTTTTTTATAAGTGTCCGATCTCTCTGCCTTCACTTGGTGCCATGTGGTTTTGAACTTCCCACCCAGGCTGGAGGTTGAGTCCTCCCCCTGCCCAGACAGATTTGCTTTTGCCTGAACAGTATTTTTTTTTAATAACATACCTGTCCCAAGGGAGTTTTTAGTGTGAGACCACCAGTTTATTTCAAGGATGTGTTGATCTCACAATGTAAGCCAGGAGATGTGCTGCATTGCAAAAGGGGTTTTGCTTTTGTTTCCACAGGAGATGAAAAATTGTGGATACCATCAAAATTAGTAAAGTTTTGGTTTTAAGAGGAGAAACCTCTTGGAAAGGAAAAATGAAAGCTCATCCACAATGATGATAATCATACAGGTGGTAAGAAAAACATATAGGGTGGGGGCAGGGTTCTGTTCTTATCTCTGCAGGAAAGCACTCATCTTCAAAAATTTCAAGGGACCCTAGATGTTTCAATACTGACAGATGGAAACAATTACTACCCAATAAAGATAAACACGAAAATCAAATATGTTCCCTAAGTAAAAAAGTTATATATATATATATATATAGAGAGAGAGAGAGAGAGAGAGAGAGACAGAGACAGAGACAGAGAGACAGAGAGAGCTGGTTTTGGAGTTGGACACAGGCTCAGTCCCTCTCTAATTCCAAGCCTGTTTTTAAGAGAAAAACCCAGAGTTTTTGTCTCATGTCAAAAGCCATGATATGGGACAGAAGGAAAAATGAATTTAGAAAACATCTTTACTTTTCTTCATATCTATTTTTGTCTTCATCATGCCTTTCATTGAATATATATATATATATATATATATATATATATATATATATATAATGTTTAAGTTTTCAACAATGAACAACAAATTTTCCTGCAATAATTTTTGAAGTTTCCAGGAACAAGATGGGGCCCCACAACAACAATTACACCTGGTTGATAAGACATCATGATACTGATAGTGCTACTATAAGAACTGTTTTTGGTACCAGCTGCACAAGATGGTTCCAACTTGATTAGCTGAAATGGTGCACATCTTTTACAGCATTCTGGCAAGACTTACACAAAATACTCAGAGACTTCTTGTAATCTTACCAGACATTGATCTTGAAATTTAACTATCATTTTACTCTCACAGGATCCCCTAGAAAGAATGTCGTCCCAGTGACAGCTGGAAGTAATTCTAGAATATGACATCCCCTCTCACAGCTAAGTTTGCCCTCAGGCTTAGGGACATCATTTAGGGGTTGATTAAAATTGGTGTACAGTTGAGGGTTGGGGGAGTAATTCTATAAGCTCATGGATCTTTTTTTTTAAGAAAGAGGGAAATCGAATGATAGGATAATAGATTGGTATTTGTGAGTTATTGTTTGTAGACAATCACATTGGTATAGATTCTTGTATATGGATACAAAGTTAAATTATATTGAATATTGTATGCATGCATGCTTCTACCTCTGTTTACAACACTTATATATATATATGTATATATATATATATATATATATACATATATATATATATCATATTGCAGCATACATTTCCACCTCTGATTGAAATGCTTATATATTGTTTATGTATTGATACATACATATATATCTATACCATATTGAAGTGTACATTTTCACCTCTGATCAAGATACTTACATGTTGTTTACATTTAGAGGTTATTGTCCTTATTTATTGCTCAGTTGTTTATTGTCTTAGTCTTTAGTTAGAAAGGTATTAAAAATTATAGATCAATAGTCATCTATGTCATATTTATAGTTAGACTAATCAGGTTCTTTAGATCCATAGAAAATATATTCTGTACAGATAAATAATCTTCAACCTCTTAAAAGAGCTGTAAAAATGGCATTTAATTTAACTTAGATTTCTGTGGTAGTGAAACACAATCACTCCTGGTAACACCGATCTACTCCCGAGAGAATGTTGAGCACCAAAGACACTCCACTTGGAGCTTTTCTTCTTCTTGACAAAACTGGGCTCTGGGAAAAGAACTGCCCATACCTCAACTACTGACAAAATACATAGTATCCAAAAATGGATAAGCAGGACTGTCAAATGTTGCTAAGACACGGTAAGAGAGTTTTGGAAATTTTCTTGCCTTTAAAAATAATCTGTCAGTTATTCTAGGCCTTAGCAAAAGTTGGTTGTTTCAACATTTCAAATGTGACTTTGGGTGATTGCCCAGGTAGCCAGTTGTCCTATGCTTTGTGGCATGTTTTGGAAGTTGTTTGATTGCACTTCCTAATTACTCAGGTAGCATTATTTCCCTTCTTGGATCTTTGATGGGGTTGAAGACTAGAGGAATATAGTCACTTTCCTCTCATGTCTTAGCCAAGTTATTTATTATACAAGACTTAAGCTAGTTAGAATAGGATATTTGTTCTTATTGTATATAATTTTGTAATAGGATTAGAACTCTCTTATTTAAACAAAAGCGGGAGGTGCTGTGGGAAGGTGTATAGCTAGCACCTACCCGCCTACTGGGGCATGGCCTCATAGACTATTTACCTGGATGCAGAAGCCCATCCGGCCCCTTCCTTTCTGCTTCCCCCTGGGGCGTATGATGTTCGGTTTGCTTTGGATCTGATCTTCATCCATCATACAAGCAGAGAATACTGACTTTGTAAATTTTACCTTTTAATAAACATTGTTCTATTTCTTATTTTTGAGCTAATATTGAATTCCTTTTTTTATAAGCGTCTGATCTTTCAGCCTTCATCTTTCCGCACCAGTTTTGAACATAAGGACACATAGAGCTCTCTATTTTTTTAGGTTCTTATTTCTGAAGTTCTCCAGTCACATAAAATTGAAAGGAAATTGTATCATTTCCTCCTATTAATCACGTGCTTATTCAGTCTTCAGTCGTCAAATCAGCGTGGAAAATGATACTATTTCTTCTCTCCACCGTCCGTATTTATTATTGTCTTATAATGACCTTTACTTATTGCTAATTATGTACTAAATTGAAATTTGTGTATTACTTTCTCTTTCAGAAAGAAAGCCTTTATAAGTTACAAGCATATATAGTATTTTTCTAATGTGTAAAAAAGCCTGCTAGGCAAACCAAATTATTATTATTAGAATCCATTTTGAGGTAATAGTTTCACAAATATGATGGTTGTTGGTGGGGAGTATATGACTTTCAGTTTTCAGTGGCATATGTCTGAAATTTAATATGATTTTTCAAAAAAAAATGAACCCCCTGATGTTTTACTTCTTGGGGCAAAATTGAGTTTTCTATAATTGTCAATAAGTTAATATAAAAGCCTTTTAAAGTGTTATGTCCAGTGTCTCTGTTGTCAAAAAATACAGTGTATGATATAAGTCACTGTATAAGGAAATTTTGGGCATATTGGGTACAGAGAAGGGTCATGAATGCTTTATCCTGTACATAAAACTAATTCTATTTACTATGTGAGAAAAAGGCCAAAATAATACAAGTGACATTCTTCAATTCATAGTGTTGTTTTTATTGTTTTTCTTTATTTTTTTTATTTTTCCATTCAAATATTTACACTTCCTTCCCTACTCCCAATACCCTCCCGCTCCCCCACTCCCCCTTCTCCCTTCCCCTCCCTGCTTGAGAGAGGGCAGGGAACCCTGCCTTGTGGGAAGTCCAACCCCCTTCCCTGCTACATCCAGGCTTAGGGAGCTGTGCATCCTACAGACTAGGGTCACAAAAAGCCAGAACATATAGTAGAAACAAGTCCCAGTGCCTTTATCAATAGCTTCTCAGTCAGCCCCTATTGTCAGCCACAATCAGGGAGTCCGGTTTGGTTACATGCTTGTTCAGACCCACTCCAGCTTGATTTGGTGAGGTCCCATTAAAACAGGCACACTGCCTCAGTTGGTGGATCAACCCCTCGATGTCCTGGCTTCCTTGCTCATCTTCTCCCTCCTTCTGCCCTTCAACTGGACCTTGGGAGCTCAGTCCATTGCTCTGATGAGGGTCTCCTTCTCTATCTCCATCCATAGCCAGATGAAGATTCTATGGTGATATTCGAGACAATCATCGGTGTGATAGTGGGGCAAGGACAGTTCAGACACCCTCTTCTCTGCTGTCCAAGGATGTTGAGGGAGCTGCAGGGCTGCTTCCCCAGCACCCTGGCTCCCGGCTGCCTGCTAGCTTATGCCCCGAAATAACAACACACAAACTGTATTCTTTTAAACACTGCTTGGCCCATTATATCTAGCCTCTTCTTGGCTAACTCTTGCACCTGGACTAGCCCATTTCTAATAATGTGTCTAGCACCCCAAGGTGCACTTACTGGGAAGATTCTAGCCTAAGTCCATCCTGGGTCAGAGCTTCATCGCGTGTGTCTGGGAGAGGGGAGCATGGCCTCTGCTCCAGAGAGCAGAGCTGTCGAGTCTGAGCTCACTTCCTTTTCCTCCCAGCATTCTGTTCTGTTTACTCCACCCACCTATGTTTTAACCTATGAGGGCCAAGCAGTTTCTTTAGTTTTTAACCAATGACCTTCCTCCATTTCAATGGGCTTGTGAACTATAGGCTTAATGTCTTGGTTTATGGCTAGAGTCAACAAATGAGTGAGTACATACCATATTCATCTTTTTGGGTCTGGGTTATCTCACTCAGGATAGTGTTTTCTATTTTCATCCATTTGTATGCAAAATTCAAGATGTCTTTTTTTTACCAATGAGTAGTACTCTAATGCTTATATAGTGTATATATTCCACACTTTCTTTATCCATTTTTTTAATATTTAGTAACTATAATCTAAGCAAAAAAGAAACCAAAAAAAACAAAGCAAAAAAAAAAAAAAAACCTCAGAGGGCCATAAAATTAGTGCCTATTTAAAGCACACTGTGTAATGATTGTCTTGAAGGTTGGGCTATCTAACTCTTACTCAAGATTGTTAATATTTTGAACATCCATCCCATATCTATCTATAACAAATTTAGGCAATTATCCCCTTATATGGTGATAAAGCAGATGAAGACTTGCCCAGATTTCATGCTCTAAATGTTTTGATTTACATATTTGTCTTCTACCAACAAGCCCTATTATATCTGCACCAGGAACCTGAAGTTGTCTTCCTTGCCCAGCAGGGAGAACCTGTAGGATGAAGCCAACCTCTGAGGTAAGCCGGACCAGTAAACAATAGGTTGTTTATTAAAAAGCTTCATTAGTTCAAAGTATCAACAGTTCTCAATATAAACCTTCAAATTTCTCCTTACATAAAGTTCAGAAACTTTTCAAAATTTAAAATATCTGTAAGAAAAAACACTGCTTCTTTACAGTAGTGTCTCAATCATCAGAAATGTACTCTACCACCTAGTTTGCCTCCAGTGAATTAAACCAAAAAGCTTGAATTAACTACAGTGCAAGGTTCAAAAAAGCCTAAAAGTGTGAAATATATGCAACTCATCTCAAAATGGTACCCTTTTGACTTCAGAACTTTATTTTAAGGCTATGTAAGGCCAGATTAGGAAGGTGTTATATACGTGAGTGATTTGTCAAGGATTTTCAATGAAAAAGAAAAAGGTTACAGGCAAAGAAAGTTTTCCGTTTTGTATTTAGTATAACCACTAGCTAGTAGTGTAACCATTCAGTCTTATCTCTACACAAATCATACCGTTATTGCAGTTTCTAGACCTGTGGTAACAAAATATGTTTATTAAAAATAAAGTATAGTAAAGATTTATTACAACCACAGGTACTTAGGGAAACTAAGGCATGGGTCACTTTAGAATGCAGTATGTGAGAACAGTATTATTACAGACAGCACCACAAAAGGCTGGGACACCATGACTGATTATGACTCCTTTTGGGTGTGCTTTCTTGCATCTTATTTTTTTAAATTCTGTCTACTCAATTGACATGTGGGAGGATGACCACCGACAGTTTACCATAAACACAACATCCTGATTCTCTGAGTGACACATTAAATGTTAAAATTCTGAACACCTTTCCCAAGGCCACAGTGGTACGCATCCCCTTTCAACACAGTAGTAACACCTGCCATCACCAGTGACAGCTTACAGCTCCTTGCCATCCCCTTCCCTTCCACAGAGGTCAATTACAGCACTGTATAACTAGTGACTCGGTATGAAATAAATTATCTCCAATACTCCCAATGGAATCAGTCCTCTATAAACATCACAAAACACATTATCAACCTGGATGGCAGAGTCCCATGGCCTAAAATGTGTAACAGCTCATATCTCGGTCATGGCTGCACAGCCAGAAAAATGAGCATCATAGTGGGTTCCTGAATTCTTCACATTGTGCTCATGAACAAAATCAGTGTAGTTTCTATGTGCAGTCTGGGGTGTGGGCAAGGCCCTTGTGCTCCACTGGTTTCCACCTCGCTGACAGCAGTCACTGGTAGCAGAGAGCCTGTCCTTGTTGTTGCTGAGACACTCCCAACGTAGAAATGTTTGGAATTCTTTTCCTGTTGTGTTGGTTTGCTGCAGAATTCTGCAGAAGATTCTCTATCTACACCAGCACAGGACCAGATATTGAGGAAGGGATCACAGGCACAGGAGACCTCACACCCCAAGCCTGTTGGGAGTCATTTTTCTGGGTTGAAGTATTATGAACACCAAGATCTTCAGGTTTTGTTGTGCTTGCTTTCATCTGTAGGGTCTGCCGGGAGTATCGCTTGCTGGGCCTTCTTTCAAAGGAGGTCGATCTTCTTGCTTTGTTAGTTTTTGTGGTCTGATATTAAGTTTTTCCACTATATCTAAATTGTGATCCTAGTCGAATGAATCCCGATCGATGAGAACTCTTTTGGACAGGTCTTCGGAGATGGAAGAAGGCACGGTGCTCCACTGCACATTTCCATAAGTGTTTGCAGGCCTTTGGATGATCCAGTCTAAATACAAAGGTGTGCTCCTCTTCTTTACCCCGATCATCATCTTCCACAACCACCAGAGTTAATTTATTTTTCTTAAAATCCATTCTGGTTATCTTGGGCCAGAAAAACAAGCTGATTTTGGTTTCTCCTTCAAAAACAAGGACTCTTGTTGGAGTTAGTCCTAAGCTATAGACATTTCCATCTCTAGCCTTGACCACGTGCATATCAACTCCATACATTTCTAGCCATTTGGCTTTATTCAGATAATTGGTTTCAGCTTGTGCTGGTGTATGACCTCTGTATTCCTTCCATTTCTCAAAAATAGCCAGCTCCATCTCTTTGGTCTGAATGGGCAGAAATCTGAACTCGGAGACAAGTTCAGGACTATGTTCAGTGAGATCATTGTCGCCAAGCTAAGCTTGCAGATTATAAGTGGCCAACTGAACGGCTGTATCAAAGGGACACTCTAATTTTCCACTGAGAATATATTTTTTTTATTATTTATTTATTTATTTATTTATTAAAGATTTCTGCCTCCTCCCCGCCACCACCTCCCATTTCCCTCCCCATCCCCCTATCAAGTCCTCCTCCCTCGTCTTCCCAAAGAGCAATCAGGGTTCCCTGCCCTGTGGGAAGTCCAAGGACCGCCCACCTCCATCCAGGTCTGGTAAGGTGAGCATCCAAACTGCCTAGGCTCCCACAAAGCCAGTACGTGCAGTAGGATCAAAAAACCCATTGCCATTTTTCTTGAGTTCTCAGGAGTCCTCATTGTCCTCTATGTTCAGAGAGTCCGGTTTTATCCCAGGCTTTTCCAGCCCCAGGCCAGCTGGCCTTGGTGAGTTCCCTATAGAACATCCCCATTGTCTCAGTGTGTGGGTGCACCCCTCGCGGTCCTGAGTTCCTTGCTCGTGCTCTCTCTCCTTCTGCTCCTGATTTGGACCTTGAGATTTCAGTCCTGTGCTCCAATGTGGGTCTCTGTCTCTGTCTCCTTTCATAGCCTGATGAAGGTTAATATTCTTGTTTTAACTGCAGAACAAATAAATACCGAGTTAGCTCCTCACGAAGATTGTTTGGTTCCGAGGAATAAAACTTAACCCGAAGATGAAGACAATAGGATGAACCAAATTTTATTTGTTTTTTGATGCTTTTTGTACCATCCAACCAACGAGCTACTTGGGCTGAATCCATGAATCTCAGACCAAAATAGTCACTTTCAATCAAGTCCAGGTGATACATAATTTGATCGAACAGCTCCTGTCCTTTGGCTTTTTCCGGCAAGTTCACCTTAACATCTGTACCATCCAGAAGGGACACCCTGCATGTGATGATGGACTTGGCATCTCCAGCTGGGGAAATGTGTGTGGCAGCACGCTGTGGCTCTCGGAGTCGCTCCCTTTCAGCATGTTTATGCATAGACCGGCGGCCAAGCGTTCTTCTCAGGAAGCTCAGCATTTCTGCTACTTTACTGAGGGGTGAAGACCTTGTAGCGACCCTTGGGGACAGATGCCCAGCCAGCCCGACGGGAGGACGGGTCCTCTTTATCCATTCTTTTTCCTGCACATAAAACTAATTCCATTTACTATGTGATGAAAAGAAGGCCAAAATAATACAAGAGACATTCTTCAATTCATAGTGTTGTTTTTATTGTTTTTCCTTACTTTTATTTTTTGGTTGGGTTATAGATGAGAGCAAAGTCTTGATGATGATGATGGTTAAGTGCTATAGCACTGAAATATACGTAGCCCCACAGTTTCAGTAAGTGCTGTATTTTCTAACTCTGAATTGAGCTTTGTGATCAATGACAGCTGTTCTAATTTCCAACAAACACTGAATTCAATGAAGAATTGCAATACATTACACTAAATTTATTTAACTTAGCAGTTGTATTGTGTAGAAAGAATTTGAGCATGGTTGATGATAATTTATGACATGACCTCAAGATCTGAATAAAGCCATGGCTCAGAAAACAAGTCATGGAAAAATTCAGTAAAATGTATCAAGTTGGATATTCTAGAATAATTTCTATCATGGGTCAGGATGTATTTTCAAAACCTAAACTTATTCTCTTAGTTACTTAAAATCAACATATTAAAGCAACATGACTAAATAGCATACCAACAAATTTATTATCTCACAGATCTAAAATTAGATTCCTGCAGTAAAAGGATAAGCATGGCCACACCACTGAAGGCTCTAGTTAATATTTCAGAAACCCACTCCTTATTTTGTTTCTGCTTTCTTATTTAGGCAACTGTGACCAAGCTTTTTTATCTTTCCTTGCCAACATCTGTTGGAAAAAAAGCTGTTTGTTCATTTCCTGGTTACCAAGATTTCTGAAATAATCACACAGAAATTTGTATTATCTGAAATACTGTTTGACCAATAGTTTAAGCATATTTCTGGCTAACTTTTATATCCTAGACTAACTCATCTCCATTAATCTGTGTATTGTCACATGTTTGTGGCTTAATAGGTAAAGTTCTGTCCAATATCTGTCTCCGGTGGTGCTACATGGTTTCTTCCTGACTCTGACTACTCTTTATATATCTTCTGTTAAGCCATTTTCCAAAAGCAGCTTCTTTATTAACCAATAAAAGAAACACATATACAGAAGGACTTCCCACACTAAACATCCTAATCTGCATTAATGTCATAGGAGAAATCTTACTTAAAATTGAAAAATCCTTATTTATAAACCAGAATCTGAGTAGGTATGTTTTTCTTTTGGGAGGTGAGACATGATTCAGCCAGTATATTTGTTAATAAAGGCATTATAATACTGGCTATAGTGATTTCAACAAACTTTTTTTTCACTATTATAATTACCCATACTATATTACCTTTCATTTGTGTTTCTATTTTCTCATCTTATAGGATGTAAAGATGGACAATCCATACATTTTCTCATTGAATTATTTTAGGAAATCTACAGATGGGTAAGGTAAATATTAAAATTACATATTGTGCAGATAATGATCTGGACCCATAAAGTATTTGCTAATATTTAAAGATGTACAAAATAGATGCTTTAATGAAAGTGATATCAGAAAACAGACTAATATTATTATGCAGAAATATGTTTCAAATAGAGTGGGTTATCTATCCTTCTGAAGTTCAAGTTTTCTGAATTAATGATTCATTTCTAATATTTTTGTCTTTTACTTTTAACTTTTTTATCATTTATTCATTAATTTTGTACATTATCGTATTAACCACTAATAAATACTTTTATTTAATTCTATAAGCATTTGTAAATCCAACCTGTGTATAACACAAAGTATAGTATGTATTATTCATTTTTGCTTATTTTTTTATGGATGTATGTAGGTGGGTAGAAGAGGAATTGGATTTAAAATCTTTCCTGTCTTTTGCTACTTTTTTCCTTATTGATAGTCATTAGTTATTAAAGTGGTTTCTTTTAAGAACTGCCTCCAGGAATAAAAAAATGATGTTATACTTGTAGATGAAAACTACATTGTAGAACTAAATTGACAGTATTCATATGGAAACTAAAAAATCTTGTAGTCTGCAGTAGATTTGACTGCTTCTTTATGAAACCCTGCAGAGTGTAGCCTATCATGAAATTACAGATAGACTGTTAGCCATAGAATCTATCATGTAGGGTGATGGCACAAGACTAAATTGTTAACATCAAGCTATAATCAATATGTAAAACATTCAATTCAGAATTTGCCTTAAATATACCAAGAGAAATACATAAACATATTATAGATTCAATCTCCTTTTTTCCTCCCAATGGAGAATGTTTTTAAAATAAATAATGCAAATGATTTTATGATAAACTTGCATTTAATTCTATTTCTTTGGACTTAAATAAGTAAATTATGATTTATATGAAAACACAGAGAATCTATAAATTTGAGCATCTTTTGAACTTCTGCAAGTTTTAATAATTTATTAAAACATTTCCTGGTTTATTATTATAGATGTTAAAGCTGATGAATCTAATAGGTAGACTGGCAACTCTATGCAATCAGGAACCTAGCTTTCATGCACTATACTGGCAAAAACACCCTCTGATTGTCCCCATGTACACCAACTTGATGAAATTTCCAAATTTATAGTTTAAGAATTTTTGTGTACATAACTATTACCAGATATTCCACTAATTTGCTACCTATTTTCTCTCTGATAAATGAAAGATGTGTCTTCTGACCTAGCCCACACCCAGGAGGTTAATAAAGCTTATTCAAATATACTGTATAATGCAGAAAATTCAAAGGACCAAGAGCTTCACGTCAGAAACAAAAGCTAACTCTTGCTCTCTTATTCCAAAGACAACTTTAAAAAAACTTAACAATTCATTTTTAAGAAGTGACAGAGTAATTGTTCTTTATTATGTTACACTGTTAAATGAGTGTGCATCTTTTATACTATTAGTTCTAGATATGCACTGTATAGTTTGGGACCTATAATTAACAATACTGTGTTGTTAATGCTAACTTTTAAGACAGTATACTTTATGTCGATTTCTTACCATAAAAATAATCAAGCACAGCATATTGGATAAAAGACAACAAAAGGAAACACAAAAGGTTTGAATATGTCTATTATTTTATTTTGATGATGAAATTTTGCATATGTCTAAACATCAAATTTTAAATATGAAAATGCATTGATACTTGTCATTCAAATATGTCATACTTTAACTGTCATAAAACAAAATGCAAAAATGCAATCAGGTTTTCTCTATCCATGTGTTCCAACTTATTTATCATCAGATGTTGCTATTATGAATATTTTAAAATATTATTTGAATGATCAAATTTATGTTATTAAAGGTATTGTTAATTTCTAAATAGGATACTTTAAAAACCTGACAATTTTTACAGACATTTACTAAAAGATTCATATAAAATATTTAGGAAAAGGCTGCCTAACTTAAAGTTTCAAGGAATTTTGGCTCTCCAGCCAAGAATGTTGAGGGACACACTATAACTGTTTCACTTTCTACACTGACAAATGGTCAAAATATCAAAAAGCTACATTTGACTTTCAGTCCTCTTACTTCAACATCCTCCTATGGTGGTAACTCTGCTTGTGACAAGTTACTTACAAAGGGACCTAATTAATATTTAGATCCCATTGCTGTTTGCAATGGTGGGAGCCAACAGGACACTAATGTGATGATCCCTTTACTGTCTTTCATATGCTGTGAATTTACTCATATTACTGTCTCCAAAAATGTTGAAGGTATTTTGTCTGTCTAGTTGAATATAAAGCTTGCTTAATTGAAGTAATACACACACACACAAATATACACACACACATACACACACACACACACACACACACACACACATATATATATATATATATATATATATATATATATTAGAAAAAAGAGGTAATGAATTCAAGAGGGGGTGCTGTGGGGACATAGGGGGAATTGGAGGTGGTGAAAAATGATACAAATGCAGCATATTCATATATGAAATCATAAAAATTTAACAAGCTTTTTAGTTTTATGAGGTCCCATTTGCTAATTGTTGCCTCAAGGATGGGACAGCAGACATGACAAAAAAAATGTGAATAAGAAAGCAGCAGAAGTTTGAGAAATCTGGGAAGATATTCCTGCCTTCATGAGAGAAAAAGTATTAAGACAAATTGATGGTGCATTACAAGAATATTTGAGTACTGGAGAGCTTTATGTCTTTGGAAGTGGGAGAGAAAATCTTGGTAGAAGGCATGTGAAATGTTAAACAAAGAACAAGATTATTTATAATGATGCTGTTGGCTTGTCATGGGTGACTGGGGAAGCCTACATTCCTTTCCATCTGAAGACCTTGTTACGCATGCATGGAATGGTAATATACTGTAAGCTAGGTTGGAATCTTAGCTGCAGTCAATTTATAAAAAAGACAGTGTTACATCATGATTTTGTAAGCAACAGCCTGGTTTTGGAGTGGAGTGCCATCAATATCACTTCTTGGTATTAAAGGGAAAATTAATATGACATATTATTCGGAGAACAGAAAGGCAGGTGAGATTTGTTCCCGGTGTAGCACAGCAGATATAAGCACCAGCAACAGACAAAGATGAGTGAATAAACTTGCTGTTATTCACTGGGAACACTCAGGTGAAATAAGCAGGTGGTCTTTATCATTCAGAAAAGTACTGGGAAAAGTCTGATTGGAGGACAACTTGTTTTAGCTTTTGGAAATAGGAATGTCAATTTTGTTTATGTCTTTGCTACCATGCTGGTAGTCATTTAGAAGTGTAATACTGTTCAGCAGTGGTTTTACACAAGAACATTCCTAATAGAGTTGTTAGCAGTCCTACATGTATAATGATATTGGACATACATGGGGCCCTAGTGTTTTCCCTAATCTCTGCATATGTAACAGGCACTATTTTTCTTGAAGTGATATAAAAAAAAAAACTAAGAAAGAAGTAAATGCAGTGATCTATGGCTGTAAAGTTGTGGAGTTCCCTGACAACTAGGTAAAGTCCAGTAGTAAAGCACCTTGTTCCTGATACAGACATTTTACACGAAGAGATTTTACTTTTTGTCTTTATGCCTTTAAATTCAGGTATGGATAGGTCATCTTTTCCTGTAATAATGATGCAAGATAAGCACTTTAAACTGTATGTTAAAATTCCACGTACTTGGGAAGAATATCCTGGTTTGGAGCTAAAGGTTCAGATTAAGGAATTATGGCTGATAATATTCTAACCAATATCAGACTTCTTTAGGAACAAGATCCCTAGTAAACTATCCAATCCCACATTATCAGCTTAAAACACATCACTTTTTCTGTCCCCCTGTCTCTCTCTGTTTCTGTCTCTCTGTGACAATATTCACATACACAATCATAATTTAAAACAAGGTTTTTAAATTTGAGAGTGAGTAAAAAGACGGAGGGTTCGAAATGATACGATGAGAGCACACACACAGAAAATGCTAAAAGCAAAATAAGATTGAAGACCCTTCAGCTTGTGCTCCAGGGGTGCCTGTGCACTCCTGGTTCTCGTCCCACCTGCCCGTTTTTTTTTTTTTTTCCTTTTTTCCCCAGATCATCGGGCTGCCAGGCGACCCTGTTTAGGTACTGAGGAGTTCCATCTGGACAGGCGACCAACCCAAAGCAGATCTCGCCCCAACTGCCAGTTTTTTTCCTTTTGTTCCCTAATCATCAGGCTACCAGGCAGCCCTGTTTAGGTACTGAGGAGTTCCATCTGGACAGGTGAGTGTGTGTGATCCAGGGGCGGATTTACCCGGAAGAGACCACAAACCCCCCTCCCCAAGATCCTTATGCAGGGCTGTCTTTCTTGCACCCGACCCCCCCACCCACAAGCCTGTGTTATCTGCTAGGTTCTTTGCACAAGAACAGTTTTCTGCTCCTATACTAAGGCTACCCACCCAGAGCGGTGAGTGCTTGCCTACCAGGAGGCCTCAAGGACCATCCCTTCCGCCAAAAGGGAGCACGCAGCACCATCAGCTTGTACTGCAGGGTGTCCTGTGTCCTACTCGTCCCTGCCCTGTCCCCAGAGTTCTACCTTTTGTACGCAGGTCATTGGACTACCAGGCATCTATGTTTCGGTGCTGAGAAGTTCCATCTGGACTGGACGGTTCCTGCTTCTACCAGAGAGTCAGTCTCAGCAAAGACTGGACCAAGACACCAGGCCTCTCCTGGCTCCATTTGAAGGAAGAGATGGGAAGGCTCCAAGGCAAGAATTCCTCCAACAACATGAAAGGCAACATGACATCACCAGAATCCAGGGAACCCCAAAATAAGAAGAATTGTACACCCTTCTCTAGAAGAATTAGAAGAAAGCGACTCAAGTGAATTATATGAAAATAATAGAAGACCTTAAACATAAACTGCCATAAACAATTAGAGATCACAAACAAAAAGGTAGAGGAAATGAATAAAGTGCTCAAAGATACCCAAGAAAACCAAGAGAAACATGAAAAAGCAATCAAACAGGTGAGGGAAGTAGTTCAAGACATGAAGAATGAAATGGAAGTAATGAAGAAAACACAAACCGAGGGAAGAATGGAGATGGAAAATCTGGGTAAACAAACAGGAAATACAGAGACAAGTACTAACAACAGATTACAAGAGAGAGAAGAAAGAATTTCAGACACTGAAGATACCATAGAGAAAATAAACACACTGATCAAATAAAACAGCAAAACCAAAAAATTCTCACCACAAAACATTCAGGAAATCTGGGACACAATAAAAAGACCAAACCTAAGAATAATTGGAGTAGAAGAAGGAGAAGAAGTACAGCTCAACAGTCCAGAAAATATATTTAATAAAATTATAGAAGAAAACTTTCCCAACCTAAAGAAAGATATTCCTTTGAAGGATCAAGAAGCATACAGAACACCGAATAGAGTTGACCAAAAAAAAAAAAAAAAAAAAACAAAAACAAAAACAAAATCTCCTTGCCATATAATAATCAAAAAACAAAACATACGGAATAAATAAAGAATATTAAGAGCTGCAAAGGAAAATGGTCAAGTTACTTATAAGGGTAAACCTATCAGACTTACACCTGATTTCTCTATGGAAACAATGAAAGCCAGAAGGTCCTGGATAGATGTACTGCAGAAACTATGAGACCATGGATGCAAGCCCAGACTCGTATACCCAGCCAAGCTTTCGTTCACTATAAATGGAGAAAACAAAATTTTCCAGGATAAAACAAATTTAAACAATACATAGCCACAAATCCAGCCTTACAGAAAGTAATAGAAGGAAAATCACAAACCAAGGAGTCCAACATTAACCACAATAACTCAAACATCTGGAGACCCTTCACCAGCACAACTCAAAGAAAGGAAACACACAAACTCTACTACTAAAAAAGTGACTGGAATTAACAACCACTGGTCATTAATATCACTTAATGTCAGTGGGCTCAACTCACTTATAAAAAGGCACAGGCTAAGAGATTGGATACAAAAACAGGATCCAACATTCTGCTGTTTATGAGAAATACACCTTATCCACAAAGACAGGTACCAACTCAGAGTAAAGGGATGGGAAAAGGTTTAACAAGCAAATGGACCTAAGAAACAAGCAGGTGTAGCCATACTAATTTCTAACAAAGTTGACGTCAAACTTAAATCAATCAGAAGTGATGGAGATGGATGCTTTATGCTCATAACAGGAACAATTCATCAGGATGAAGTCTCAATCCTGAATATCTATGCCCCTCATATAAAAGCACCAACGTACGTAAAAGAAACATTACTAAAACTCAAGGCAGCCATCAAACTGCACACACTAATAGTAGGAGACTTCAACACTCCTCTCTCACCAATGGACAGGTCAATCAAACAGAAACCTAACAGAGAAATAAGAGAATTAATGGAGGTAATGAAACAAATGGACTTAACAGACATCTATTGAACAATCCACCAAAATAGGAAAGAATATACCTTCTTCTCTGCAGTTCATGGAACCTTATCGAAAATTGACCACATACTGGTTAAAAAAGCAAACTTCCACAGTTACAAAAAAAAAAATATTTGTAACCCCCTGTATCTTATCAGATCACCATAGATTAAATTTAGAATTCAACAACAATGCTATCCTCAGAAAGCCTACAAACTCTTGGAAACTGAACAGTCAACTACTGAACCACACCTGGATCAAGGAAGAAGTAAAGAAAGAAATTAAAGTCTTAATTGAATTCAATGAAAATAAAGAAATAACCTACTCAAACTTATGTGACACTATGAAAGCAGTCCTGAGAAAAAAGTTCATAGCACTAAGTGCCCACCTAAAGAAAACAGAGAAAGCACATAATGGAGACCTAACAGCCCACTTGAAAGCTCTAGAAAAAAAAGAAGCAAACTCACCTAGGAGGAGTAGAAGACTGGAAATAATCAAACTGAGGGCTGAAATCAACAAAATAGAAACACAGAAAACAATCCAAAGAATCAATGAAACAAAAAGCTGGTTCCTGGAGAAAATCAACAAGATTGATAAACCCCTATCCATACTAATCAAACGGCAGAGATAGAATACACAAATTAATAAGATCAGAAAAGAAAAGGGGGACATAACCACAGACACAGAAGAAATTCAGAGAATCATTAGATCTTATTACAAAAACCTGTATAACACAAAACTTTAAAATGTAAAAAAAATGGACACTTTTTTAGATAAATAACATATACCAAAGTTACACCAGGACCAGGTGCACAATCTAAATAGACCTGTTAGTCGCAAAGAATTAGAAGATGTTGTAAAAAACCCCCCTACCAAAAAAAGCCCAAGACCAGATGGTTTGAATGCGGAATTCTACCAGAACTTCCAAGAAGATCTAATACCTATACTCCTTAATGTATTTCACAATATAGAAACAGAATAGGCATTTCGAAATTCCTTTTATGAAGCTACAGTTACTCTGATACCAAAACCGCACAAAGACTCAAACAAGAAAAAGAATTATAGGCCAATCTCACTCATGAACATCGATGCAAAAATCCTCAACAAAATACTGGCAAACCGAATCCAGGAACACATTAGAAAAATTATCCATTATGATCAAGTAGGCTTCATTCCTTATATGCAGGGCTGGTTCAACATACGAAAATCTATTAATATAATTCATCATATAAATAAACTGAAAGAAAAAAACCATATGATCATTTCAATAGATGCTGAAAAAGCATTTGACAAAATCCAACATCCCTATATGATAAAAGTCTTGGAGAGATTAGGGATACAAGGGTCATACCTAAATATAATAAAAGCAATATACAGCAAGCTGACAGCTAACATCAAATTAAACAGAAAGAAATTCAAAGCCATCCCACTAAACTCAGGAACATGACAAGGCTGTCAACTCTCGCCATACCTCTTCAATATAGTGCTTGAAATTCTAGCAATGGCAATAAGACAACATAATGGGATCAAGGGGAATCGAATTGGAAAAGAGGAAGTTAAACTTTCGTTATTTGCAATGATAAGATAGTCTACATAAGCGACCCCCAAAACTCCACCAAAGAACGTTTACAGCTGATAAACAGCTTTAGTAATGTGGCAGGATACAAGATCAACTCCAAATAATCAGTCGCCCTCTTATACACAAAGGATATGGAAGCAGAGCGGGAAATTAGATAAGCTTCACCTTTCACGATAGCAACAAACAGCATAAAATATCTTGGGGTAACTCTAACCAAAGAAGTAAAACATCTATTTGACAAGAACATTAAGGCATTGAAGAAAGAATTTGAAAAGGATACCAGTAAATGGAAGGATCTCCCCTGCTCTTGGATTGGGAGGATCAACATAGAAAAATTGGCAATTCTATCCAAGGCAATTTATAGATTCAATGCAATCCCCATTAA
Source organism: Microtus oregoni (assembly GCF_018167655.1). Taxonomy (NCBI): domain Eukaryota; kingdom Metazoa; phylum Chordata; class Mammalia; order Rodentia; family Cricetidae; genus Microtus; species Microtus oregoni. Next base: position 2,913,714 of record NW_024543828.1, on the reverse strand, counting down.
GGTCCCATCGAAAATCTTCACAGATCTTGAGAGGGCAATAATCAACTTTATATGGAAAAACAAAAAACCCAGGATAGCCAAAACAATCAAATACAATAAAGGATCTTCTTGAGGCATACCACCCCTGACTTCAAACTCCATTACAGAGCTACAGTAATGAAAACAGTGTGGTAGTGGCATAAAAACAGAGAAGTTGACCAATGGAATCGTATAGAAAACCCAGATTTTAACCCACAAACCTATGAACACCTCATTTTCGATAAAGGAGCTAAAAGTATACAATGGAAGAAAGAAACCATCTTCAAAAAATGGTGCTGGCACAACTGGATGTCAACCTGTAGAAGAATGAAAATAGACCCATATTTATCACCATGCACAAAACTCAAGTCCAAATGGATTAAAGACATCAATATCAGTCCAAACACACTGAACCTGATAGAAGAGAAAGTGGGAAGTACCCTACAACAGATGGGCACAGGAGATCACTTCCTAGGTATAACCCCAGCAGCACAGACATTAAGGGCAACATTGAATAAATGGGACCTACTAAAACTGAGAAGTTTCTGTAAAGCAAAGGACACTGTCACTAAGACAAAAAGGCAACCTACTGACTGGGAGTAGATCTTTACCAAACCCGCAACAGACAAAGTTCTCATCTCTAAAATATATAGAGAACTCAAGAAACTTGACTTTAAAATGCTAATTAACCCAATTAAACAATGGGGCACTGAACTGAACAGAGAATTCTCAACAGAAGAAGTTCAAATGGCTAAAAGACACTTAAGGTCATGCTCAACCCCCTTAGCGATCAGGGAAATTCAAATCAAATCAACTTTGAGATATCATCTTACACCTGTCAGAATGGCTAAAATCAAAAACACCAAGGGTAGCCTTTGCTGGAGAGGCTGTGGAGGAAGGGGTACCCTCATCCATTGCTGGTGGGAATGCAATCTTGTGCAAACACTTTGGAAATCAGTGTTTCGGTTTCTCAGGAAATTCGGGATCAACCTACCCCTGGACCCAGCCATACCACTCTTGGGAATATACCCAAGACATGCCTGATCATATGACAAAAGCATTTGTTCAACTATGTTCATAGCAGTATTATTTGTAATAGCCAGATCCTGGAAACAACCTAGATGTCCTTCAATGGAAGAATGGATGAAGAAAGTGTGGAATATATACACAGTAGTGTACTATGCTGCGGTAAAAAACATTGACTTCTCGAATTTTGCATGCAAATGGATGGAAATAGTAAACACTATCCTGAGTGAGGTAACCCAGACCCAAAAAGATGAACATGGGATGTACTCACTCATAATTGGTTCCTAGCCATAAATAGGGGTCATAGAGTCTACAATTTGTGAACCTAAAGAAGCTAAATAAGAAGGTGAACCCAAGGAAAAACATATAATTATACTTTTGGCTGTGGGAAGTAGACAAAATTGCCAGGGAGAAAAGTGGGATCTTGGGGGTGGAGTGGGTTGGGGGTATGGGTAGATGGGGAAAGAATAGTGAGAAGGGGAGGATGGGGGGAACTTGGGGAAACAGTGTGATTGGGATAAAGGAAGCCTGGATAGGGGAGCCTGGAAGCACAATTTTTAGTTAGGGGATCCACCTTAGGGCTGGCAAGAGACTTGAACCTAGAGTGGCTCCCAGGAGCCCAAGGCGATGTCCCCAGTTAGTTCCTTGGGCAGATGGGGATAGGGACCCTGAAATGACCCTATCCTAGAGCAATACTGACGAATATCTTGCATATCACCATAGAACCTTCATCTGGCGATGGATGGAGATAGAGACAGAGACCCACACTGAAGCACTGGACTGAGCTCACAAGGTCCCAATGAGGAGCAGAAGGAGGGAGAACATGAGCAAGGCCATCAGGACCACGAGGGGTGCACCCACCCACTGAGACAGTGGGGCTGATTTATTGGGAGCTCACCAAGGCCAGCTGGACTATGACTGAAAAAGCATGGGATAAAACCGGACTCTCTAAACATGGCGAACAATGAAGGCTGATAAGAAGCCAAGGACATTGGCAGGGGGCTTTGATCCTACTTAATGTGCTTGCTTTGTGGAAGCCTAGCCAGTTTTTATGTTCACCTTCCTAGACATGGACGGAGGGGGGAGCACCTTGGACTTTCCACAAGGTAGGGAACCCTGACTGCTCTTTGGACTGGAGAGGGAGGGGGAGAGGAGAGGGTGGGAGACGAGGGAGGAAAATGGGAAGCTGGGATTAGGGGGAAACTTTTTTTTTCCTTTTCTCTATAAAAAATATTAAAAATTTTTAAAAAATAAAAAAACAAACAAAAAAAAACCCAAATTCAGATTGAAGGTATAATTGTAAAAGAAAAGAACATTAGTGATGGGAAGGAGTCTGTCCATACTGAGAAGATTCACTTATACCATGAAGATGTAAAGACCTTATAGTGAGTCAAATTTCAGGAAAGATTTTTTTGCCATTACTTACATACTTCCAAGACTGCTCTGAATCAGATAAACAAACAAACAAACTAAAATTTGATTTAAATAAATGGTTCATTTTTACTCTGACAGTCATTATTCTAAAGTGGCTTCCAAATTCTAATTAACAGATTAACTTAGAATTAAATTTTCACAAAAAGACCATATAAATTTAGAATGTAGTGTAAAAGCCATAATTGAGGCTCCTTCACGGAAGAAACTGTCTCACTAGCTTTCCAAAACTATGGCGTATGAATCTGAAAAGAATCTGCATGCAGCTGCCAATCTAATGCAGCTCTGGGGCTCTAAGAAGTATGGCAAACTGTCCCAAGAGTATGATGCCAATAAGAGCTATAAGAGTAACTCTCCATTTTAAAGGACAAGATTTTCACTAGGTTGTGGGAACTTCAATTAACACATTTAATTTTAAAAGAGTAATAGTGCTAATTTATAATGTCTAGGTATTTATGTTTTATTATTAAAGAATTAAAATAGAATCAATTACTACAAAAATCATAATTCTTGTTGCTTTCAAAGGGAAAGGGAGGTTATTATAGAAATGTGCAGCATGGAGAGATTCCCAGGATCACTGGAATATTCTATTTATTTGAATGGAGAAGAAAGGAGTTTTATTTGGTAGTATTTCATTAAAAAAGTGGTACTAGTGCAGGTTCAAATAAACATCACTATCACCCCCTGTAAATTTGTTAGTAGTTCCAATTTTCAATATACACCCCAGGTTATCTTAATCTGATTCTCTCAGTGGACAGCATTTTAACAAGCCCTACAGGTGCTTCACGTGCTACTTCAAATTTATGAATCCTGTATTAAGCCACATTTATTCTGTGAGGTTTGTTAATATTGTATTTTATTTTATAGTAAGAAAGAAAGTAAATAAGAAGTTTCAAAACCAGGTGTTATTTCAAAAGCAATGGGACACACTTTAAATATCCAGATATAAACTCTGTGTTTATAAGATAAAATGTGAATAAGCATATATCAACCACAGCACTTTGAACTCAGAGAGGTAAAATAAAAAGGTGAAATTAAATTTCAGTTCCTTTACATTCTTTGCTTAGTAATTTGAATTGATTCATTTTTTATAACTTAAATAATTTTAAAGTTTGAAATATTTTTCAAAATAATCACAAATGCTAAGTTTTTGGCTATGGGTTTCCAGAAACTAGATTCTTACAAGCTCTGGTATTTCACAAGATGTTAATATGCATGCATTTGAAATGTATGGTGATCAAATAATTGTGTAAATTACCTCTCTGACAAAGGTAACAAAGTTTCAGTGAGACCAGAGAAATAATCCCTGTTGTGATATATTATGATTACTGATGACTATAGTTCATAATTATTTGTTGTTTATTTGAAGCTTGCTAAAATAATTTTAAATATCCTCAGTATAAGGAACTGATGAGCATTAGAATTAACTCATATGCTAATCATTCATTTTCATCAACAATGTGTATGTACTGAAAAATCATACTTACATGACAAGTACAATCATTACTTTCAATAAAAATTTAAAAATGAATTTTAAATCATATATAGGAATTTGTGTAAATGTTACTAAGAATATAGATACATATTTAACTTAGCCAGTAATTTCAATTTGTTTAAGGCTATGAATATTTGTGTCATAAAATTCAAATACATCTCTGGAAGCTGCAACCAAGGAAGTGGAAATTTTCAGATCTTGCAAGTTTTTGGGACACAAATGAACAGATATTTTCTCAAATTGGTGTTCAGACCAGTTAAGTTTCTATCTTGAAATTAATCATAACACAGTATAAACATCATGGAAATCAACAGTATATCAAGATCCATCTCCAAAATGAATTCTTGAGTATTTTCAAGCATGCTACAGGGTAGCATGCTCAAAATTCCATGGAAAATTGAGAAATTTGGCTGAGATGACAACTATCATACTGAGATTTTTGTAGCGTTTTTCTTGAGCTAGTTAGCAATTTCCTCTATCAGATCAGCTGTACAGACCTTGTCCTGGACCTCAGTCTAGATGATCTTTACGGAGTTCTCCTGCCAATCAGGCTCCATCTTCAACAAAAACTCTAGACTCTGAAAACTAAAAATCATATCAACTTACTTCTATACCTGTCAGAAAATGAACAAACATAATAGTAGCTCATTTGTGCATACCCATTTTAAGTTTCTGGCTGGGATAGCTCAAAGTTACTGGAGTTGTTTATTCCTTGTATCAGTCAACACTGAAAGATATAAGACCTCGGTCTCCTGGTGAAGGCCAGCTGCCTAACTTCATTCCATAGCATGCAGAAAAACAAAAGAAAGTTTCATGTGAACCAGCTATCCTTTGTATTAAAAATGCATATATATGTATGTATGTATACTGTGCATATATAATATATTGTAATATAAAACTATATAATACAATATAAAATATATAATTCTTCTTAACTGATAATGTTCAAGTTTCCTGTGCTCCATCCTACTTCTTCAGTCACTACTAAAATACCTAATCACCATAGTATTAATTACAGATGAGTTCAGTTCACACTGTACATTCTTTCCTGACTTGCTCAGTTACTTTACCTATACAGCCTAGGCCCAACTGCCCATCAATGGGCTTCGCCATCAGTGAACTAGGTCCTCCTACATTCAATAAAAATCAAGGAAATATCCCACAGAAACGCATATAGGCCAGTCTAGTACAGGCAATTTCTCAAGTGGACTTTAGTTTGTTTGAAGTTAACAAAATTTAACCAGCATAGGGTACTGAACAAACAAGAATAAGCCAATAGCTTTAGAGAAGTTTGGTTATATAATGAACCATATATATTATTAGAGGACAGAAATAGAAATCTTAGTCAATGAGCTATAAACCATATTTCTTAGTAACAGTTGTAAAATACCCTACAGGAATATTAAACTCAAACCTTTAATTTCTCTTTCATGGACCTTAATATTCAATGTAAATATACTTATATGTATATTTATATATACTACTTCTATATGTATATGCCTATATGGAAACAAGCTATTTAAAGTTTTCAAGAATCTTTGGGAGCAATATATTTTAGATTTCATAAATTTTAGACTTTGAAACATCTGCATATACATAATGAAATATCTTAGGGATGCACACCAATTTTAAGAACAAAATTCATTTCATGGACATCTTTGGACATAGCCAAAAGTTCATTGTATGCATTGTTTTAGTGAATCTGCATTTAAAATGTTAGTGTTTACATAAAGTAAGGTATGAAATTTTCCACTTGTAGCATCATGCCGGTGTTCCAAAAGTTTTGATTTAGAAGATTTGGATTAGAGATCAATATATACACATATATACATCAGAAGGTATATGTATATACTTGAATGAGGAATTCTCTTTACTCTAAACATTGCTTTAGTTGTACTCTACCCAATTTTATGTGTAAAATTTCTAGTATAATTTTCACTGAAGTTTTAATTGTATTGCTTGTTTATACTTTTAAATTCAAATACTATCATTATATTTTGGGGAGTTTTATTAAATTTTATTAAATACATTAATTTTTCCTTTTATTAAATATTTTTGAGTATTCATACATGATTATAATGTGTTTGTATCCAATGAATTTCCATTCCCTCTCCTATGTCCTTTCCCCTTTTTGCTTAGAACCACATAGGCTGTCTCTTTTTGGTTTCTTTCAATTTAATAGCTACCTAGTACATTTCATGCTGTCTGTGTGGGAATGATTACACCATCTCCTGGAACATAAGAGGCTATCAGGGGTTATATTCTTGAAAAAAAGTGAACATATCTGCCTATTGGGATTTTTTTCTTCTTTTACCTGACTTAACATTGTATAATTCTTGTATGTTCTGTCTCAGTAATTGTAAATTCATGTGTTTAACAGCACTGTCATGTCTGGCAAATACCATTTCAGAGGAGACATCCACTTCTTCTAGCTCCTAGTCTTTTGACTCCCTCTTCCACTACAATTCCTAAACCTATGGGAGGATAAGTGGCTTTTTATTATTATTATTATTTATCTGTTTTGATTGGTATCTTACTTTATTGTGGTCCAGGAATATATTCTGAATAATGCTAATTCTTTGGAATTTATTTTGACTTCTTTATGTCATGGTGAAATATTGCCAACATATGCAATCTATATAGAAACTATATATAAATCTATATAGAAAATCAAAATCTATTTATAAGCCCAAAATTAATTGTCTTACGTGATATTATTTATAGGTGCTTGCAGCTAAAATCATTGTAGTTACAATGAGACTTAATTTTATAAATTGTTTTTACTGCCTTTCTACACAGTTGGGAATTGTACAATTTTATCTTGATACTGATATTTTAAATCTGTAATATTTTATTTATTTAAATGAGCCTTCCTTAAGACTACTGTAGCAAAAGTTCTATAATTTTTCATTGGTAACCTATTACTTACATAGCATGAAGGAATAATCTGTTAGCATGTTATTATCATTTGAACTAACAACATTTTGAAAAGCAATGGAATGAATATAATATGAAAATTATTTAAACTGCATAATAAAAGTTAATACAAAAATAGCAGATGTTACAAAAGTATTTAATTGTACATGTTTGTATGTATGTTATATCCTTTTGATTTTAGAATATCAATGTTTCCCATTAGTATAACCAATCTAAAACTACAGAAACAGAAATGCAAATATATTAATGTGATTCACCAATGTCATATTGCTTATATCAGAATCTAATTATCATTCTATAAAATATTTCCTGAATGTAGTTAGTTAATGGTAATACAATATTTTACATGTTCATTTTGTTTTTATAAAACTTTCTCTTTTTAAAAAGACATAAATTATATATAAGTTTTATGACATGAAAAAGAATGAGATGGTGTGTCTTCAACCTGTCTTCCTCATAGTGATATCTGCCAAAACTATAATGCTTGGCTATAGCCAAGTCATTCAATAAAATAATTTCTACCACCTAAAGGTACCCCTTTTTCAAGACCATATTAAATTCTTTCTTGTCCCACTTTGAACCCAGAAAGCAAAATCTTAGTATTTTATCTAATGTCACTTAGCATAAGAGAAGGTAAGGCAAGATCTGGGAAAAAGTTGCCTGGCTTCAGATTTTGTTGTACTTCTTGATAGTAATGACAATGTTGTTAAAACGCCACTGTCAGTATAATGATAGAAATGTGCTAAGGCGGTGTTTATTATGAGCATATTAATAATCAGGCATGGAAATTAGAGACTTGATGCTTATCAAGAATTGTGTAACTTTCCACCATATTTAACATTAAATAATTATCCACTGAAAGGTTTTTGTTAGAAGAAATTAAGCTTGAGAGATGGTTCCGAAGTCAAAAAAAAAAAAAAAATGAAGCTGGAGAGATGGCTCAGGAGTCAATAAGAAATGAAGCTTGGGAGATGGCTCAGGAGTTAAAATTATTGGATTTTCTTCCAGATAATCGAGGTTCAATTCCTAGCGCCTATATTGTATCACCAGTACCCGGGATACAATGTGATCTTCCTGCCTCTGTGAGCAGAAGGTCTACACATGTTGCTGCGACATATATATGTGGAGAAATATCCACACACATAAAAATAAATAATTAATTAAAATACGTGCTACTTGAGTTTACTAAAATTACATGATGATATTTAATGGAAGCTATCTTAGTTGAGGCTTCTATTGCTTGGATAAAAAACACTATAAAAACAATTTGTGGAGGAAAGGGTTTACTTTAGCTTATAACCAACTCTCAAATCACACCCCATCATAAATGGAAATCAGGGCAGGAATTCAAGGCAGGAACCTAAAAGCAGAATCCATGGGAGGACAGTGCTTACTGATTTGCTCCCATTGCTTGTACACCCTGCTTTCTTATACCATCCATCACTATCTGCTCAGGTGTATCTCCACCTAGTGAATTGGACCCTCAGTTAAGAAAATGTCCCACAGACTTGCCCACAGGCCAATCCAGTGGAATAATTTTCACAGCAAAGTTTACTTTTCCCTAATTGATTTCAACTTGTAATAAGTTGACATAAAATTGGCAAACACAAAAATTCTGCAGTATTATTACATCCATCCCTACTGTACTAATTTAGATTTATATTGTTGTGATAAAATACTGTGACCAAAACCTACTTTGGGAGGAAATGGTTATTTATCCTTACAATTCTCAAGTTGTACTCCATCTTTGAGGGAATTTATGGAAGGATCTTAAGGCAGAAACTGAAACAGAAGCTTACTTGGCTTGCTCCCTACTGCTTGATCAGTCTGCTTTCTTATACACTCCAAGATTCTCAGAGGTGGAGAGGTGGCATCACGCACATGGGCTCGGGCCACCCACATTAATAACTAATTAAGAAAATTATCATACAGAATTGACTATGAGGCATTATTATTGAACCATTTTTTCAATTGTGGTTCCTTTTCAGAGAACATTGGTGGGGGAGCAAAAGCTACCTACTCACTTGAAAGAAATGAGCTGTCTGAAATCCTAATTAAAATTGTCATACATTTTAGAGAAAATATTGAAACAGAAGTTTTTAAACATACACCACCTTGGAAGATTAGTCATTATGGATTATAGAAGGAATGGGATCATTTTATATAGTTTCCTCCTTTCTTTGATGATCTAATTTAAGAAAAAGTCATCGAGAGCTGTTGAGATGCTTCAGTAGCTAGACAATTACAATTAAACTTTATGACCCCAGTTCAATCTTCGTAACCTACACGGTAGAAAGAGAAACAAGCTTCTTCCTCTGATCTACACATACACGTCAGGGTACACACATAATTTAACAATATTTCTGAAAATAGCACTCATAGGCTCATATATTTGAATCTCTAGTTGATGGATCTGTTTAGAAAGCATTAGGAGATATGGTCTTGTTTTTTGTAGTAATAGGAGTGGCGCGGCTGCATCCCCAGCACCCCAGACGTGATGGACTAAATCCACTTAAAAACCTGAGAAGGCTTAAAAATAAGGGAAAGAGAGTTTAACACAGATTTTTGCTGTTGGTGGCGTGCTGTAGAGTGATTTCCTGATTCGGCAACAGCAGCAGAAAAAACGTTGTGTCAATTTAAAGCGCAGCTTCTTGGGGCTGTGCTGCCAGTGTGAACTCTGGCTTTAAAGCATTTCAGTGGCTTTTATGGGACTGGATGTTTGTGTTCCCACTTGGGATTGGAAGGAAAGTGCTCTGAGACGTGCTCATGGCTCAGTGCTCCCTGCCTGCACCTGGGCAGACAGCCGAATTAGGCTCAGGCAGGCGGGAGAGCATAGCAGATTCCTGCCGCCATACAGAGATGTGTTTTCAGACTGTGCAGTGCTCTGCGTGTCAGATTTGGCTCTAACTTCGATGAAAAGTATTTCTGTGCTGCACGCCCAGTCTCAGAATTAAAGTACTGAGTGCCGCTCCTACCTGGTGGCCCCAGAGCTAGCACAAAATGGTACGTCCTCTATTTTGAAATTTTCCTGACTCCGCAGCAGGAAAAAAACCCATGTTGTTTTAAAAATGCCGGCTTTCTGGATTGTCCTGCCAGGGCAAACTCTGACTGTTTGAGGCAGGAGGGCCAACTACAGAGAGCAGACTTGACTGTTGTCTGTTGCAGCTGCTTTCTGGCAGGGACCTTGAAACGCCATAGAGTTGTGGCGATAAACATGGCTACAGCAGGTACCTCAGCAGCTAGGCTGGAAAGCTAAGGAATGGGCTGGATCCAGCCATCAAAGCCACAGCTCTAGTCCTACTGATATTGCTTGGTAAATTAAAGACTCATGTGGTCAGAAAAAGAGAGATATACAGTAAAGAGAGATTCAAAAACAAAGAAAATGTTTAAATGATTTACAGTGTGTTAAAAATTTATGCAGGCTAAAAGTTAAAGTTCTTTAAAAAAAGGAAGAAAGAGAGAAGTTGTGTGTGGTAGTACACGCCTTTAATCCCAACACTTAGGAGGCAGAGGGAAATTGACCTCTGTGACCTCAAGGTGTGGCAGAACACGCCTTTAATCTGAATGCTTAGGAGGCAGAGTCAGGCGGATCTCTGAAAGTTCAAGGACCGCCTGGTCCACAGAGTTATTCCAGGTCAAAGACACAGAGAACCTGTCTCAAAAAGCAAAAAAAATAAAATAAAATAAAATAAAATAAAAATAAAAGTAAAAATAAACAAAATAGAGGTTAAAATAAAGACGCACACAGATGGAAAATACAATGAGAATCTTGATACTGTATGCTATTATGCTCTCTTTGAACTGCTTGAATGCTAAGGAAAGAGCAACATCTGCTAAAATATATTTGTTTATAAATGCTGCTGAACTAATCCAACATAGAAAGTTTCAAAATGACTTGACTTTGAAATTTGGATCTAAGGACATGATGCTTTGGAAAGGAGTTTCTTATTTTGTTTTCACAGAGGGTGAGAATCTGTGGATTGCTTCCATCCCAATATGGTATGATAGACCATGCCCTCCTGAAAGGTTGCTGTGAACACCTTCAGAAAATTGCTTCGCTCAACTGCCAACTAAGATGAAACTAGCACACAGGTTATACCATGAAAGACCTAATTAATGACGCCCTCATTCAGCAGGAAGTAGTATGGAGAGAAAAAACTGCACCCGTGTTCCCAAATATGGTTTATAAATGTCCTTTTACATTTAAAGGGGGGTATGATATAGATATGAATAATTTGCATTGATATGGATTTTGCTTTAGTGATTTAAATTTAAGGTCAATTTTGTTATATGTATATGTATTTCTAATCTTGATTAAGGTATTGTGATTGTGTAGTTCACTTAAAAATGTAATGTATATAGGTTGTTAATGGATGATAATCAATAATAGTCAAGCTTGTAGTCATGTTAGTTAAGATTTTTTAGATGTACATAGATATATTTTAGATAGGCATTCTTTATATTTTTCAAAGATTATAGAATATGGTCTTTTAATGTTTTAATAACTTAGGGTTTTTCTGACAATGAGACATGTCTGCTCCTGGCAGCGCCAATCTACTTCAAGAAGAAGATGGGCATCGAAGAGTTTCCTTATGGTGTTTGATAGCCATTTGGGCAAGAAACTGCTCTTGCCTGGACTGTTGCATAAACTGGAAACAGAGAACCCACAGAAAGAGGACTGCTGAACTTGGCTAAAGGTGAGATGATCTTTCGGGGTTCCTGATTCATGAAAATGTCTGCAAGACATTCTTCAGGACAAGCAGATAGTGACTGCCTTTGAAATTTCCTGCTTCATGGAAATGTCTGCTGGAAACTATGGTCCTGTAGGCTGAAGATGGATGCCCCAACGGTACAGAGGAACTTTGGGTGACTGTCCAGGCAGCGAGATGTCTCTGTCATTTCTAGAGTTTGTAAGTTGCTTTTTTCTTGTTTGCTTAGGTAATATTAAATCTTTCTGGAGTCTTTGATGGAGTTGAAGAATAGTTAGTTATATTTATAATTTTCCTTAGTTATGATAAAGATAAAATAGATGTAAATATTGTAATTTTTACTCGATAACCGTTTTGTTATATGTAATTTTGCTATGTTAAAGTTAAAGCCTTCCTTTTTTTTTTTTTGCTTAAACAGAAAAAGGGGAAATGATGAAGGAAGGTCATTGGTTAAAAAATAAAGAAACTGCTTGGCTGGCCCTCATAGGTTAAAACATAGGTGGGAGGAGTAAACAGAACAGAATGCTGGGAGGAAGAGGAAGTTGTATTGGCATAAATAAATGCAAGGCAGATATTAAAGAATATATAGAGCTTTAATGTTTAAATAAACTTACAGAACCGAGATTCCCATGTAGCCCTTTCACAGGAGGCAGGAAAAAGGGACGAGCTGCCTCCTGCAAGCCTGATTTATCCATATGCATTCGCCCGAGGCAAACCCGCCCCCTAAAGGGGCTGGCTTAACCCTACATCTCCCCCTTTTGTCTAAATAAGACAGAACTAAACCAAATATAACTATAAACAATAATAACAAATGATAAATATAACAAACAATATTGAGAACAAATGTTTTGCTAGACATTCTATCTCAAGGAGTCTAAATAATGTAGAGAGTAACTACAATTAAATAATCTTCAACTCCATCAAAGATCTGAGAAGGGAATAAATATTACTTAACAAATGAGAGATATCCAAAATGTGCAACAAATGACAGAGACAACTGACTACCTGCGCAATCACCCAAAGTCTCGTTTGCAATGTTGAGTCAACCAACTTTGGCTAAGGCCTAACATAACTGACATACCATTATCAAATGCAAGGAACTTTCTTAGAATTATCTTACCCTGTCTTGGCAAGATAAGACAATCCTGTTTCATATCTTAGTCAGTAGATGAGGAATGGGCTTTTCTTAATCCAAAGGCCAGTTCTGCCAAGAAGACAATCTCCCAGTGGAGAGTCTTTGGTGCTCAACGTTCTCTCGGGAGTAGAATGGTGTTGCCAGGAGTAATTGTGTCTCGTTGGCACAGAATTCTAGGTTAGATTAAAGGCCATTTTCTACAGCTCTTCTAAGGGGCTGAAGATGATACTATCTATACTAAATATAATCTCTATGTATCTAAAAGACCTGATTAACCTAAAAATAAATATATCAAACATATAATTCTCAATACCTATCTAATTTGAAAACTAAGAGAATTAACAAATGTACAATATATGAAGACAATGATCTTCACCTGTAAACAATGTCATTACATATCAAATGTAAACAATGTTATTACATAAATAGTATCAGAGGTAGAAATGTACATTGTGATATGATAGATATATCCATTATACAAAAATAGAGGTAGGAACACTCACATTCAATATTCAATAAATCAATATACAAGAAATATACCAATATAATTTTCTAAAAACAGTAAGTCACAAATACTAATCATCACATCAAACCAGTTAATCCCCTCCCTTTTTTTGAATATACCCCTAATTCCATACAATATCTCCCCATCCCCTCAACCCTAAACCAACCACTAAAAGATGTCCCTAACCCTGTGGGCAAACTCTGTTGGGAGAGGAGACATCGTCCTCTTAGATTGCTTCTAGCTGACATGGGGGCGACGTTCTTCTTAGGGGCCCCTGTGAAAGCAAATGACGGTAAAATTCCCATATTATGCAAGATATTCGTCAGTATTGCTATAGGATAGGGTCATTTCAGGTTCCCTATCCTCAGCTGCCCAAGGAACTAACTGGGGACCTTGGCTTGGGCATCTGGGAGCCACTCTAGGTTCAAGTCTCTTGCCAACCCTAAGGTGGCTCCCTTAACTAAGAATTGTGGTTCCGTGCTCCCCTATCCAACATTCCTTTATCCCAATCCTCCTTTTTCTCCAAGTTCCCCCCATTCTCCCCTTCTCCCTTTTCTCTCCCCATCTCCCCTTACCCCCATCCTACCCCACCCCCAAGATCTCAATTTTCTCCCCGGGAATTTTGTCTACTTCCCATAACCAAGAGGACAACTATATGTTATTCCTTTGGTTCACCTTCTTACTTAGCTTCTTTGGGATCACCAATTGTAGACTCTGTGACACTTGTTTATGGCTAGAAAACAATTATGAGTGAGTACATCCCATATTCATCTTTTTGGGTCTGGGTTACCTCACTCAGGATAGTGTTTTCTATTTCCATCCGTTTGCATGCAAAATTTGAGAAGTCATTGTTTTTTACTGAATATATTGCATATCATCATAGAACCTTCATCTGGTGATGGATGGAGATAGAGACAGAGACCCACACTGGAGCACTGGACTGAGCTCCCAAGGTCCCAATGAGGAGCAGAAGGAGGGAGAACATGAGCAAAGAAGTCGGGACCACAAGGGGTGCACCCACCCACTGAGACAGTGGAGCTGATCTATTAGGAGCTCACCAAGGCCAGCTGGACTGTTACTGAAAAAGCATGGGATAAAACTGGACTCTCTGAGCATGGCGAACAATGAGTGCTGATGAGAAGCCAAGGACAATGGCACGAGGTTATGAACCTACGTAATGTGCTGGCTTTTTGGGAGCCTAGCCAGTTTGGATGTTCAACTTCTTAGAAATGGACGGAGAGGGGAGGACCTAGGACTTACCTCAGGGCAGGGAACCCTGAGTGCTCTTTGGACTGGAGAGGGAGGGGGAGAGGAGTAGGGGGAGGGGGAGAAAGGTGGGAGGAGGGGGAGAAGGGTGGGAGGAGGGGGAGGGAAATGGGAGGCTGGGAGGAGGTGGAAACTTGTTTTTTTTCTCCTTTTCTCAATAAAAAAATGGAAAAAAACTTCCCAAATTTACCTTTGACCTAAGAAAATTATAACTAGTCTCTGAGCATTTTGAGAAGGTCCGGCCAGAGTGTTGTCAAAAATGTGCATCATTTGAAATTGTCTCCTGCAGTTGGTACCAAAAAACAGGTCTAATATTAGCACTTAAAACAAAAAAAAATCCATGACCTCATAAAAACCAGATTGAGTTGATGTTGTGGGGCCCCATCTTCATCCTGGAAACTTCAAAGATTACTGTAGGAAAATATGTTGCTTGTTATGGGAAATTTAAACATTAACAACAAGGACATATATTGACATATAAAGAAAGACACAGATATGAGGAAAGGCAAAGAAAGTTTATCAAGTATAAAATTATTCTTATTCTGTCCCATTTCATGGCTCCTGACCTGAGATAGAAACTCTGAAATATCTCTTATCAACAGGCTTGGAATTGAAGAGGAACTGAGCCTTATTCCAACTCCAAAACCAGCTCTACACATTTATAAAGAAGTGTTCAATAAAACATATAAATATATATAAAAAAATCAATACTTACAGAATGCATAGAATTTTATTGTTGATACTTAGTGGGTCTTTAGTATTTTCCATCCATCAGTAATTAAATATTCAGGGGTCCCTTAAATTCTTTGAAGATGAGTATTTTCCTGTGGAGATAAGAAAAGAACCCTGCCCCCAACCTATCTGTAATCCTTACCACCAGAATGCCCCTCATCCTTGTGAATGAATTGTTATTTATCTTTTCCAGGTGACTTCTCTTCTTCAAACCGAACCTTTATTAATTTTGATGGTATCCATAATTTTTCCTCACCTGTGGAGATAAGAGCAAAACCCCTTTCCCAATGCAGCACATCTCCTGGCTTCCTTGAAATAAACTGGTTGATTTAGTTCAGCAGACTTTTCCATTATCCAATGTCTTTCTGCAGCCGTCGTTCCCTTCTCATTAGCGTTGAGAAAATTCAAGGTTAACAAAGCATTATGTAACCTATTTCTGGGGGTGTTTTCCACCTCTTTCTGTTTGCTCAACATATCCTTTATAGTTCGATTTCATCTTTCTATGACTGCTTGACCTGTAGTATTGTATGGTATACCTGTAACATGCTTGATATTGTAATAATCAAAAAACCGTTTCATTTTCCTAGAGACATAAGCAGGACCATTATCTGTCTTTATTTGTGTAGGTAGCTCAGAGACGCCATGATTCCCTCTCCTGGGCAGACGTGATAGCTCTGCTCTCTGAGGCAGATGCAATCAAGCTCTGGCCCAGGATGGACATAGGCTAGAATCTTCCCGGTAAGCACACCTTGGAGTGCTACACACTTTATTAGAAATGGGTTAGTCCAGGTGCGAGAGTTAGCTGAGAAGAGGCTAGATATAATGGGCCAAGCAGTGTTTAAAAGAATACAATTTGTGTGTTGTTATTTCAGGGCATAAGCTAGCCAGGCAGCCGGGGTGCTGGGGATGCAGCCCCACCATTCCTATTACAACACTTGTTGAAGGAAATATGTCACTGGGGGGCTGCTTTGAAGTTTCAAGAGCCCATACATTTCCCATTTACCTCTTTTTCTCTGCCTGGTGCTTGTGGATCAGATGTAAATAAGATCTTAGCTATTGCTCCAGTGCCATGTCTGCCTGCCTGATGCCATGCTCCCTGCTCTGATGGTCATGGATTCCAACCATATGGAACCATGAGCACCTAATTAAGTGTTTCCTCTTTTATAAGTTGCCTTACTCATAAATTTTGTCATGGCAATAGAAAAGTAACAAAAACAGTATCTCTGTATGTGTATCCAAATATTTTGCGTGTGGGAGAGAGTGTGTTTTGTGTAGTAGCAGTAATAATAATAATGGCAATAAGAGTAATGGGAATAATATAGAGAAGGTCAAGAATTTGAGAGACATGTGTGTCATAGGAGGACATGAATGTGGGAGGGGGGAGGTGAAAATGGTGTAAATGCAATACTCAGGTATAAAATTCTCAAAAATTAAAATGAATCAGTCATAGAAAATGTTTTGGAGCCAGGTGATGGTGGTGCACGCCTTTAATCCCAGCACTCAGGAGGCAGAGGCAGGCGGATCTCTGTGAGTTTGAGACCAGCCTGGTCTACAGAGCTAGTTCCAGGACAAGCTCCAAAGCCACAGAGAAACCCTGTCTCGAAATCCCCCCCCCCCAAAAAAAAGAAAGAAAAAGAAAATGTTTTGGATCAGTGAGTCACTGTGGCTTCATGTGTTAATTTGCAATAAATTAATCCATTTCAGTGTGTATGCATGAATGTGTGTGTAGAGAAGCTAATTCCACTTGAAACTGAAGTGAATTCACAGCCATTACTTCATAAGAAAAGCAAGTTTTTGAAGATCATTATAGTTTTATGTTCCTTTAAAAGCATCTATAATTAATATGTACTTTTCTCTGTATATATTGTCTTCAGTTGTTATTTCCAGTGATTCATGAGGAACTGTGGAAGAATTCAATATCAGCCTTTTAGATTTCACCTAAAATAATTTTTTTGTTTTCATTTTTTACTACATTTTCGATAGAACTTTGCTTGCCAGTAAGTAAAACACTGTTTTTATATATGATTTTCATCTTGACTGCACTTAAAAATTTCTTTATAACATTTAATTTTTGTCAGATACAGTGTGCTTTGGTGGGTATTTACTAAAACATTTTCTTATTTTCTCACTGTTGCAACAGCAGGACCTAAAACTGAATTTGCCATCTGTTTTTGGTACAATGCAACATTAAATGTGCAGGATCTACAGCTAGACCTTTTTATACAGAAGGGGTAAGGCCATTGCTTTCTAGATTTTTTTTTTTCTGTCTGAATAGGAAACTGAGTTGTTTAATTCTGTGATGGCATCTTTCCCTTCAGGTAAACAGTTTGATAAGCTTTTGCTGTTCTCTGGCCCAGAGTTGGTCTAGCAGCAATGAGAAATGGCAATCCTAGAAGCCTTAAGGAAACTGCTACTATTTCAGTTACTTTCCCATAAATTGTAATTTTCCTAGCAGCATTTAGTCTTGCTACTATTTTCAACTCTGTGTCCTTAAGTCACAATCCATTCACTTTTAATTGATTGCTTTCAAAATTCCACTTTAGTGCCCAATATGAGATATATATATATATATATATATATATATATATATATATATATATATATGTCATTATTTTCCAATTTTATTCTGTGAGGAGATTCCCTAAAGCTGCACTAACCACATATGACTGCTTAAATTTGAATTCATTTTAAACAAATACACCTTGGTTTTATTTCCATAGCACAGTGGCCATATGTGAAAAATTGTTGTGATGTATAACAAAAAAAATGTGCATTATTTCACTTTCTATCACTCAGAGACAGTACTACAACAAAGTATTACAAATGCTGGGGTTCAACGGCACTTTCCCTGAGTGCTATTTAGTTAAAATTAACATCTTTAAGTATTAATATTGAAGTACAGAAATGTGAATATATTCTTTGGGGGTAGATTTTGCTGTATCTTCCAGAATTTTAGATTAGTGTAAGCTTTCTACAATTCTGATACGTTGTTGCTGTTATTCAAAGAGCAAGTAGTACAGGGTTTTGTTGAAATGAGACTGAGAAATAGAGGAACTTAGAGAAAACAGATGAGTTCATATTTATTTCAATGCATAGTTCATCATGAATAACGTCTAAAATATCACTTGTTCATGCAAACCAACTAGGGAAATGTGTCCAAAATGTGAGCTTGGTAATAGACTGTCCTTTTCCAAAAACTCCTATACCAAGTTGTGCTACAAACAAAGTGTGTACCATTGGCAATTAGCATTGCTATCAGACCACTGGGATGTAGTGAGCAGGACTGGGCTGCTTTTTTTGTCCATTCACAAAGCATACTCTCCACTTTGTTCTACAACTTTTTTTCCGTGGCTTTAGGGAACCCCGTGGGCAACCTTTCTAGAAGGAGGTTTGACTTTTTAATGTATTACAGCACAAATGCTGATCCTATGCAGATATTTTTGCAAAGTATATCTATATTTTTTTGATAATTTTGATGAATTCTTCTGAAACTAACCCACAGATATCCATTTTTCCACTGCCATTTGCCTCTGACCCCTTGGTATCTGTCAATACCTAAGTCTGTCTTCCTGATGGTATTTTGTGTAGCATTATTACATTCCAACTTGCTTGGGCAAGTTACCCTCTTTCATTGCACTTTTTGTGGGTAATTTATCAAATTTTTCAGTGTTTTATCATTATGGATGAACTTTAAGTTTGTTTGGTCACTGTTCAATGGCATACATTTGTTTGGAAAGCAGTTTAAGTGTTACGGGTCTGGATCACAAAGAGATTCACCAATCTGGTAATTAAAAAAAATTAACAATTAAGAGGTCTATTAATTACTGGCAAGGACCATGGATATGGTCCAAGTCTACACCCATAACACATGCTCAGAATATGGCTTGGAATTACATTAGTCAGGGTCTTATAAAGGCAAACTTCACAAGGCTGTGTATTTCCTGCCTACGTATGATTAGAGACAGACATAAATCCTGATATATTTCCTGCCTAGACACTTCCTATCTTCTTGTGATCAAGCACACATTCTGTACAATTGGGGCAAGAAAGCTTGTTTATAAATGTGAAAACATGTAACTTTACCTTACATGAACAATAGCTCCTAGCATTGCAAGAAGTTATCTGTCTTTGGGCAAGTGAGACTCACAGGGTAGAGATATTTTTGCTTTATAGATCTCTTAATCACAGTAATTAAAACTTAAAATGTAACTTTAGCTATCACACATGCTCATAGCAGTAGAGCCCTATCTTCCTGTTGGCAGAGGCTAATCCCATGTATGAACTTGCTAATTTGAACTCTCTTACAGATTCTAATAGTCTCTTCATGTATTCTAGAAAGATCTTTATTTTCTTTTTACTAAAATATTTGCATTTTTTCTCTGCTGTGAAGTTGTATGCTTTAATATTGTTTATTTTTTTCCTGCACATATGTGATTCAAATGGGATAGACTTTTTGTCCTGTTACTGGAATGGGAAGCGTCCTTCTTACTGACTGTCTAGAAATTCCTAGGAATCATGATAAAGGTATATTGTAATCATAATTGAACATCAGGGAAGGCAGATAGGACACTAGAGTGCCTATGGGATTTTCTCTAAGGAATTTGTTCCTGTACCATACATCCTTGTAGACAGGTCACATTCTCTAAATGATCCATTATAACAATAAAAAGTTTATTTTTGAGTTTATATGCCATTTCTCATACTATAACTCCACTGATTTTATCCATGTTTTTAAACTACATTTAGATAAATAAGGGTGCCAGGAAATGATTTCCAGACTTTGATATAAACAAATCAAGTAATTCCCTCCTTTTAGTAACATAGAGACTCACTATAAACAATTTAAAATAATTTTTGACAACAGAAAATTAATGTGCTTCACAGTGTAACTGGAAATTTTCTAGTTGGCCATTGTAAACAGAAGAGTAAAAAATATATATGCAATATATTGTATTTATACAGTCATATACAAAATATTATAGTTAGTAAAATATTGACATGAAATTAATATTAAAATACAAATGAAGAGACCAAACTGGATGGAGAAAAGTCCACAAGGTCTTAACCTTATGAAAAGAACTATAGTCAAATGAGAAAAGCTGGGGAAAGCTGGGAGTGGGAGTGGGCAACCTTCTTTAGAAAACAGCACACCAGTGGATTATCCAGTGTGAAACAACCCTGAAAACATATATACATGGAGTAACATATGGACCAAGTAGGTTATATTTGAGACTAGATGGGTAGATGGATAGATTTGCACATATACATCCATGCAATAACAATTTGTAGAAAACAAGGTCATATATTTGAAAGAGAGTAAGGAGGGTTGTATTGAAAGATATTGGAGGGGGGGAGGGAGAAATGTTATAATTAAATGAAAAATAAAAAAAAAACGCTTATTAATGGAATATCTTATTTTAAATGATAAATTACATACAGTCATGCATATTTTACCATTGCAGCATCTTTGTTTGGGGAATTGTCACATTTCATGTACTTGTATGTAAAGATGTTTAGTGGCTACCTATTAAAGTAACATGGTGATGTAATAGTGTTTAATCATAAGTAATGTATTGGTTTTCCCAGGGTGGTAATCTTCAGAGAAGTAAGTCTAGAGATCTCAAAGACTAAATGAACTTTAATCCATAAATTTGAAATTTTATAAGCATTACTATGTGTTAAAATGTTGTAATTACTTCAGTTTCTAGATTGTGTTCAGTTTCTAGCTGCATTTTCCTGTATGTTGACTCATTTAATGTTGTTGACAGATCTTTCAGGCAGAAATAATATTATCTGTCATGAGTTCATTTTGAAGATTAAATTAACAGAACTATGCAAGAGCTTTTAGCACAGTGCCAGAAATGCCAACTAGAACTCAGGAATACTTAGAAGTTGTCATTACAATGATTGTCATTAGCAATCACAACAAGAATAATTCACTGTTATTAAACTGAGAAACTTGAGACTTAAAATCTTATTAATGGCCTTAGACATATAATTGATAGTAGCTTAATTTAATATAATTCTCTATGTAACATTCACTAAATGTCTATAACTATTTATTATAACATTGGGACAATGACAAAATTTATAAATAGATTAGTAATTAATTTCAATGTTCTGACATAATTATCATACCAAAATATCCAAATTTGTATCTCTACACATCTGTCTTCCCTACACAGCTAATAACCCACTTAAATCTTGGTTTATATATAAATATGTACTCATTTTACAAAATCATTTTTCTGAAAATTGCTTCTCATGTACAATGAAAGATAGTATATATCTGGCTCTGGAACAGAATTTCTTAAAGTTTATGTTCTCAAATCAATTCTCCAACTTAACTAAAATACATTTGTGTAAGTATAGAGATAGGGACCTTTTGTGTAAGTATAGAGATGGGGACCTTTCTTGTTTCAATAGCTTCTAGCATGAATTTGGCCTTGAAACATTTCAACTTTTAATTATGTTATGTTACACTTTTAATAACTTGAGTCATATACTTAATTTTAATACCTGTGCACTGTCATTAAAATTAACTTAACAAAATGTTGATTAGATAAAATAATATAGAAACATTAATCAAAATAAAATACTTGTTCTTAGATAATGTGTATTCTAAGTGAGAGTCGAGAATCAGGCATAAGTAAGTCATGTAGCTTAAAGAGATAGTCAACTTAAAACTCAAATAGAGTAGCACATTTCCAGGCTACAGGCAATCTAATGTTCCTTTGTATGTACTTTTTCAAAATTTAGGATGAGCAAAGATAACAATGGCATTTTGAACAAACAGTTGAAATGTATGAAAACTGTAAGAAAGGAATAACATGAATTAATAGAAAACTATGAACAAAGGAATTATCCCATCCAAGTACTCTAAGGTAGATGACATGGTTTAATTATAAAAGATTTCCAATAAGTTCACATTTTGAATGCTTAGTTCTTCTCTGAAGCTGTTATTTTGGAATATTGGGGTTAAAATGGGGCACAAAATCAAGGGGCATTATGCCTAATTTCTGTCTCCTTCTGTCTCTCCTGGTAAATTCTAAGACCACCAAACGGTTCCTGTAACTGGAGTGCAATGTCCTTAGGAAGTGGGTAAACATCAAGTCACAGAAATGAAGGTATTCTATTTGCGGATTTATGTAGATTTGGAAAAGCCATTCAGGGGGCTAGCTTTCAGTTCATGTTTAATTGAGGAGTTACTGTGGTTTTCTTTTGTGTTTTGCTTGTTTTGTTTTTGAGAGAGGGTCAAATGAAGCCAGGTTGACTTTGAAGTATGGTGCAACCTGCAGTGACCTTGAATTTCTGATCCTCCTACATCACCTCTCATTCACTAGTTCAGTTTCCATACTGTAAAACCATGCCATTTTTTGGTTTACCAGTTGTAGCAATTATTTTATGTATGTTTGAAAGAGCAAGATTGGTATCAAATTAATAATATTTTCATAAATTAATATGGGAAGCTTTCAGTTGAAAAATATCATTGAGTTGATCAGGAAATCAGTTGCATTTTACTTTGGTACTGTAATACAATGCTAGAATGGGCTATTATATTCCTTACAGGACAGAATCTCTGGAAATTTAAGATGAAAGTTTATTATTAAGTATCATTAACATAGAGAGTATGAAGCCTAACACATTGGACATAGTCAATTTAGGAATGAATGCATATAAATAAAATTAAGGAGTCACAAAACAGGAGTGGAGATTACTTTAACATAAAAATAATATGGGATAGTGGAGACAGCAAATGACTTTGGAAGCCAGCCACAATATTCAGAAAACAGGTTGCATTAGATACCTAATAAGTAGTCATCAGGGAATGACTCTCTTGGTCAACATATTGATGCTGAATCTGTATAACTGTGAATTAGGTAAAGTTTCTTATTATGACACATGGTTCACAAATGCATAAAGCAAAATATATATAAATTAGATCCCATCAAAGTTAGAATATCTTGTGATTCAATAAGCAGTACCAAGAGAGTGAAAAAAGAACATGTGTACTCATAAAAATGCTATGCTACAAAAGACATATGCAGTCTCTTGTAGGATACTATAATATAAAATAGAATGGTAGCTGCCATGTTGTTAACCCCCATTATAGTCCTCCACAATTATGGTTTAATATTTGTATCACTTCTCTGCAACTCATGCTGATACTTGATTCCCAGTTGAAAACAATTGAGATGCAAAGTTTAAGTAACCCACATGTTTATCTTATAAAGACTGGCTCTCTAGGATTTAATAGCAAGCTATCAGTACTAGGCTAATCTTTAGGGGACTGGATGATTTCTTATTCTCACAGAATTGGAGTAGTTACTAGAAAAAGGTGCAATAAAGTGAAGTTTGGCCCTTATATTTTATCTCTTTCACATGCCTGCTTCCTTTTCCTCTTTTTTTTTTTGACATTAAATGAAGCAGTATATGGTCCTCTCCAGAAGCTGTCATCATACCCTTGGATTTACAGTCTCCAAAACTATATGTAAATGTACTGCACTATTTCATAATTACCTAATCAGAAACATTCTGTCAAAACAGAAGAAAACAGACTAACATAAAGATTTGCCACAAATGCTTAACATGTTTCAGGGACTTTTTTAAGTTGTCCACATTCACTTACTCAATGAATTTCTACAGAAAACATATGAGGTAAGAATACAATTGTTTTATTGCCATCAAGGAACATTGTAAAAATATCTAATAATTATGTGGATGGGGAAAATTATGTAAAGTCCTACTCCTGGATGAAAAGCTACAGGCAAAAATTGGCTTCCAAGAAAAAGAGAATCAATTTTGTCTACGAACAAACTCCCTGATATGTGTCCAATCCCAAGTAGAAAGTTTTAAACACATGTGTATCTGTCATTGGTCAAAATAATGTGGACACTGGCTAATGGAAAAGCTAAATAATTCATCTCTAAAACATAAATAATTGAACATTTTGTTACTTTTATACTTTCTGTTGTTAAAGTAAACAAATACTACTCCTAGGAAAGAGAGAGAATACCAATCGAGATTCTTTGCTCCATTTCTTAGCTAACAGTTGGTGTCCATCAATTTGAAAACTATTTCACAATCATATTTTCTCTCTACTTCATGTATTATGTTGAAGGAGCTGCGGGTTGCATTCCTGCCGCCCGGTTCCTGGCCGCCAGCTAACTTATGCCCCGAAATAACAACACACAAACTGTATTATTTTAAACACTGCCTGGCCCATTATATCTAGCCTCTTGTAGGCTAATTCTCACATATTAATTTAGCCCATTTCTAATAATCTGTGTAGCACCACTACATGTGCTTACCGGGAAAGATTCGGCATGTCTGACCAGGCTGCATGCTTCATCGCGTCTGGCTCTGAGAGGAGCTGCATGATTTCTGAGCTCACTTCCTCTTCCTCCCAGCATTCTGTTCTGTTTACTCTGCCTACCTAAATTCTGCCCTATCAGATGGGCCAAGGTAGTTTCTTTATTAATTAACCAATGAAAGCAACAAATTAGAAAGAAATCAGTCCCACATCATTTCCCCTTTTTCTGTTTAAACAAAAAAGTAGGCTTTCATTTTAACATAGTAAAATTACATATAGCAAAACAGTTATCAAGCAAGAATTACCTTAAAATCCATACACATTCATTCTTGTCAGCTGAGTGCATGGAAGACACTTTCTCGCTCTTGCACCTCTTTGGCTTCCCTAGCAGTCCAGCTAATCCTGCTTCTGCTAAAGAACCCTTTGGCTAAAACAGTTACAATCTGGTGTGCTAATTGTAACATTTCAACGGCTATCCAAGTAACCATTGAGTTGTTTCACCACATAAGAGGCATTAGCAATATTAACAGATGTCATACAAATGAACTAATGAACAAGACATTTGTTGTACTAGCCATAAGTTCACCTGCTCCTACAATAGGGCAGTCTCTTGATTTAAATTCTCACTGATGCAGACTCTTTGGCATTCAGAGCCTGGAACTGCCACTGCCTTCTCCTTGCTCTGCTGCTGCATTCTCGGCATCCTAGTAGGGTCTGTGCTCCTGCTTGTCTCAGCTCCAGCCCTTGTTGTTGCATTTGCTGATACTCCCAGCACTTCTGTGGCATCTGCCAGGATAGGCACCGACTGGGCTGAGGCAATGTGCCTTCCACCACAGCCACCTAGCAAAGCTCTGCCCCAGCTGCCTTCTAGCCCCAGCTGCATTTGTTCTGGGTCCAAACTGGTGCACAGAGTGGAGTGGAACTCAGGAAAGCAGGCTTGCTGCTCTGCAAACACTGAAGGGTGGAGCAGAACACAAGAAAGCAGGCTTGCTGCTCTGCAACCATTGAAGAGGCCCCACTTAAATTATCTTTTAGGAAATTTGGGCATTGACAATCTGTCTGGCTACTTCCTGGTGAGCGGGGACACTGCATTCTTTGGGGTATTTACTGCAATTTTCCAGTCGTCCTCGGAGCGGGTTGTGGCAGTGGGGGGGGGGGTAGGCAGAGGCTCCACCTCCCCACCAAGCTGGAAGGTGAAGGCAGGGCCGCCCGACCCCTTGGGGGTGGGGCAGATTCCATCCTGGCCAGGTGCCCCGGGCTGGGCGCCACTCTGTTGTTGGATTGGCGGGCTGCATCCCACCACCTGGCAAGCTTTACCCGAAATAATTACACGGAAACTGTATTATTTTAAACACTGCCTAGCCCATTAGTTCCAGCCTCTTATTGGCTAGTTATTACATATTGATCTAACCCATTTCTAATAATCTGTGTAGCCCACGAGGTGGCTTACCAGGGAAGATCTTAACCTGAGTCTGTCTGGAGTGGGAGAATTACGGCGACTCTCTGACTCACTTCCTCTTCCTCCCAGCATTCTTTTCTGTTTACTCCGCCTATCTAAATTCTGCCCTATCAGATGGGCCAAGGCAGTTTCTTTATTAATTAAAAAATGAAAGCATCAGATTAGAAAGAAATCACTCCCTCATCATTATTATATTATATAAAATCAATTGCATTATTAATATTGGTAAGCCACCATCTCCTCTTAAGTTATAATGTCATTGACTTAAGTACAACACTGTGGAACCTTCTGTATCAAATTATTTTATTTTGGTGATGTAATTAAATATAGGCAGTAGAAAGGATTGTTGGAAAAACTTACTTTACAGTGAGTAGGGAAGTTCTGAAAAACAACCAAGATTACTCATATATGATTTTTATGTTACCTAGATGGTGATATTAAAATGATTTTCCTTCCCTTTCCTTTCAGTGTGGCAACAGCGTCTTCCACACAGAATATATAATTATCAATTAATGAATGAATAGTAATTTTCCTGAATTTATAAGGAAGGACATTTTCTTTCAAGTTTGTTTTTGTTCAAGCTCTCTCTCTCTCTCTCTCTCTCTCTCTCTCTCTCATATACATACTCTGTGAATGTGTGTGTGCATTGTGTGTATGTTTGTGCTGAGGTATGCTTTTAATAAAAAATTAAGCTAATGAAAAGTATTTTTTAAATGGAATCATTAAGGTAGTTTGAATGAGAAATGTTCCCCATAGTCTTGTACTTTTAATTCTGATTCTCCAGTTGATACAGTTGACCTTATTTTTTTCCCGGAGGAAATATATCACTGGGAGAAGATTTTGACAGTAAAAAATCTTGCATACTTCTGGTCTGCTAACCTTATTTCGTGCTGTTGGTCAAGTTTGAGAATTCTCAACTTCCTGTTTCAGTTGCCATATCTGTTGGCTATTGTTTAGCTTACCTGCCCTTATGAAGATGGACTCCTAACCCTCTGTGCATTGGTTTGGACACATTAATAACAAACTCAAAGTTACCAATAATGTATTAGTGTTATGTTAAGGACAGAAATCAATAAAGTACTTTCTTTTAGTGTCATTTTACCAAACGAGAACCTAGATTTATTTTTTTTTACATCACCTTTCCTTTGTCTTATATCATCTCTGTCTTCTGTTGTGTTAGTCTGAATCTGTTCTTGCCTGAGCACAGAGTTGTAAATCTGTCCCTTTCTCTGTGTCTATCTGTCTGTCTGTCTGTGGGTTTTGCTTCCTATTTCATTGAAAAACACTAAAAGATTCACATGGGAAAGGAGAATGGGACACTTTGTAGAAATCTTCAACAACATAATCACAAGGGATAAAGTCACTGACAACTGACCCTAACTGACCCAGATAACAAGTGAACAAATATTGTCAAGTAATATTCAAATTCCACTTCCAGAATTCATGGTGGATATTCATTTTATAAGATTGTTTTCAACTTATATATTATTTTCAGCAAATGGTTATCATAACAACCATAAGCGTACATGCATTGCTCTTGAATATGCAGGGAAATAAAATTTTAAGATTACAGCTATAAATTAACTTAAGTTATTAAAAATTGATTATGTAAAAATCCAAGGCTAGTGAAGTTGATTTTTACATTGTTTTCTTAAAGGCAGATTAAACATACAGCCTGAACACACAATAGGATAACAATCTTAACCTGGTACTCTAGCAAAACTCCCACCCTATGCCATGCAGCTGGGGTTGGCAGAACTCAGCTGAATGCCCCAACCAAGAGCAGGGTAGGTCAGTACTTTTCACACTATAGCACTCTTAACAGTGACATGTATGTCTACATGTGTTTTTTTTTTTAAATTTCTTCACACTACAATTGAACCTCTAAACAATTGAGTTCTTAAAAATGGCATCTGTAGAAATTTAAACATATATTTGTTCAGATATCTTTACTTGCAGGTGTTCATTACAAGGAGTCATTGGTCTGGTTGGAAGCCTCTGGTTTCTAATACACTATCAAGGTTGGGCCCTGATTGGGATTGTTCCTGAGTATCTTTTGGTTACCCTCTATCATACAGATCCTGTAGGTTCGTATCTGTGGGTAAGTTTCCTTCACATACTCCAGAAGCTCATTTAGAATAGGCTTTAACCTATAAAAAAATAAAAACCAGACGTCAACAGCAGCTTACCATATGAGTACCTGTAGAGACCGTATTATATAGGCCATATATCTACATTGTATGGCAGTCAGAATTTTGAACAACATGGCAAGGCACAATTTGCACCTGCCATACAGAAGGTGGTCTTATAGCCTTTTGATAGTTAAATGACCTGATGACATCCTAAGTAAAGGGTCAGGATATGCTAATGTTGTTTTGCTCTTCCTATTGTAATTTAGAAGGTTGCCTGGGGAAGAGGTATTTTTCAGTCTATGTGACACAGGCATAGATAGAAGGACTTAACAAAATGGACATAGATAAAAAGATGTGACCTAAGTCACCCCCCCCCACCTGCTACCTAGGAAACAGAATACTAATAAACTTCCCCCTCAGTTTACATTTTGATACAAAAGCTGCTTGGAAAATAAACATGGGTGATTTTCAGGATGTAATTTCAGGATTTCATAAAAGATCACTAAAAACTCCCTCCGAATATAGTCATGTGAGTTGTGTTTTCATTCCCACACCTCCACTCTGGGACGAGAAATAATTTTAGGTCCGGGCTGGTAACGAACCCCTACACGTACATGCAAAAATCATCACAAATTGATGCTGAAGAGATGTTTCCATATTTAATAGCATTTATTCTAGCAGCGGACCTGCATTACATTTCTGATATTCACATGCTGGTTCACAATCATCTAAAATCACAGTTTAGGGAATCTATTACTGTTCTCTGGCCTCCATGGGCATTGTGCCCACATGGTGCACATATATACAAGCAAAATGTTCATATACATAATATAAAATCACAATTTTTGTCATAAAATAAACACATATTTATTATATATTATAAATATATATAATAAATAAAATACTTAAAATTACCATAAACAATGTAAGTGACTTTACTGTCATATATACAGATAATCTGTTGGTTTCTTTCTGAGGTATTTACAACTGTCAGATATGTACAGCATTAGCCCTTACCAGTAGCACCCCACTTTTTCCACATAGAGGTAAAACAGAAACCCCAATTCTACGACCACAGTAGACAAAGGCATTCCATGTACCGATGAAAAGGACTGAATACATTTCAAATGACTTCTTAGGAATACCTTGTTTAGCATTTCTTAGTTATAAGTAATGTTTAGCAAGTCATTAGACCAGAAGGAAGCATGCCCATGATTGTCAATTCCCATTGAGTCTGAGGAAGCTATACATTTCAGCACTTTCAGCATCTTGAGAGACTTTGAGACTAGTAGTAGCCACATGTGATTTTTTTAAAATTTGAAATATTTAGGTATTATTTTTGTTGATCTCAAATATGTAATTTTTATTCTACAAGTTTATTGTATTTTCTTCAAAAACTTGTCAAAATATGTTGATCAGTTTTTATCTAGGCTATAGTAATTTTTATAACTGTTTGCTGTTTAGTATTTTAAATGTGTGTTCTTTTTAGTTAATGAAGGTAAATATCATCTTATGACTCAGAATTAATTTTAATTTTTTATTTCTTATTTGCTATTTAATATTCAGATATCCTTAATTTTTTCTTATTTTATAATGTACTGGGAGTTAATGCAGCTATTTCCCATGAAGCCTTCCATTTCTCGCTATATATCTTCACTAATTTTCTCAAATATATAAATGGGATTTTTGCTTCATGATTATTTAAAATTGTTCTATTTCTTATGGTAAATTATAGCTGATGCTATATATGTTCATTTATATCCCTATTTTATATAAACTGGGCACTAGTTCTTGTGTGTTAATATAACCCTTATTAGCTTCTTTTGACTAATTTTTGTCGAATGTGTCTTTTTGTGGTTTCATTTTCTTTTTTTTTATTGAGAAAAGGAGAAAAAAAAACAAGTTTCCACCTCCTCCCAGCCTCCAATTTCCCACCCCCTCCTCCAACCCTTCTCCCCCTCCTCCCACCATTCTCCCCCTCCCCACACTCCTTTCCCCCTCCCTCTCCAGTCCAAAGAGCCATCAGGGTTTGCTGCCCTGTGGTAAGTCCTAGGTCCTCAGCCCTCCATCCATATCTAGGAAGGCGAACATCCAAACTGGTTATTCTCCCACAAAGCCAGCACATTAAGCAGGATCAAAACCCCGTGCCATTGTCCTTTGCGTCTTATCAGCCCTCATTGTTCACCTTGTTCAGAGAGTCTGGCCCTATCCCATGCTTTTTCAGGTCCTGTCCAGCTGGCCTTTGTGAGCTCCCAATAGATCAGCTCCACTGTCTCAGTGGGTGGGTGCACCCCTCGTGGTCCCGACTCCTTTGCTCATGTTCTCCCTCCTTCTACTCCTCATTGGGACGTTGGGAGCTCAGTCCAGTGCTCCAGTGTGGGTCTCTGTCTCTATCTCCATCCATCACCAGATGAAGTTTCTATGATGATATGCAAGATATTCGTCAGCATTGCTCTAGGATAGGGTCATTTCAGGTTCCCTATCCTCAGCTGCCCAATGAACTAACTGGGGACCTCGGCTTGGGCACCTGGGAGCCCCTCTAGGGTCAGGTCTCTTGCCAACCCAAAAGTGGCTCCCTTAACTAAGAATTGTTGTTCCGTGCTCCCCTGTCCAACCTTCCTTTATCCAATCATCCTGTATCCCCAACCCCCCCCCCACTCCTTCCCTTCTAACTTTTCCCTCCCCATCTCCCCTTACCCCCATCCCACCTCACCCCCAAGATCCCAATTGTCTCCTCGGCAATTTTGTCTACTTCCCTTAGCCAAGAGGATAACTATATGTTTTTCCTTGGGTTCACCTTCTTACTTAGCTTCTTTGGGATCACCAATTGTAGACTCCATGACCCTTATTTATGGCTAGAAACCAATTATGAGTGAGTACATCCCATATTCATCTTTTTGGGTCTGGGTTAACTCACTCAGGATAGTGTTTTCTATTTCCATCCATTTGCACGCAAAATTTGAGAAGTCATTGTTTTTTACCGCAGCATAGTACACTAATGTGTATATATTCCACACTTTCTTCATCCATTCTTCCATTGAAGGGCATCTAGGTTGTTTCCAGGTTCTGGCTATTACAAATAATACTGCTTTGAACATAGATGAACAAAAGCTTTTGTCATATGATAAGGCATCTCTTGGGTATATTCCCAAGAGTGGTATGGCTGGGTTCAGGGGTAGGTTGATCCCGAATTTCCTGAGAAACCGAAACACTGACTTCCACAGTGGTTGCACAAGATTGCATTCACACCAGCAATGGATGAGTGTACCCCTTCCTCCACAGCCTCTCCAGCAAAGGCTATTCTTGGTGTTTTTGACTTTAGCCATTCTGACAGGTGTAAGATGATATCTCAAAGTTGTTTTGATTTGCATTTCCCTGATCACGAAGGAGGTTGAGCATGACCTTAAGTGTCTTTTGGCCATTTGATCTTCTTCTTTTGGGAATTCTCTGTTCAATTCAGTGCCCCATTTTTTAATTGGATTAATTAGCATTTTAAGTTCTAGTTTCTTGAGTTCTCTATATATTTTGGAGCTCAGACCTTTGTCTGTTGCGGGGTTGGTGAAGATATTCTCCTAGTCAGTGGGTTGCCTTTGTGTCTTAGTGACAGTGTCCTTTGCTTTACAGAAGCTTCTCAGTTTTTGTAGGTCCCATTTATTCAATGTTGCCCTTAATGTTTGTGCTTCTGGGGTTATACATAGGAAGCGATCTCCTGTGCCCATCTGTTGTAGGGTATTTCCCACTTTCTCTTCTATCATTATCAGTGTGTTTGGGCTGATATTGAGGTCTTTAATCCATTTTGATTTGAGTTTTGTGCACGTTGATAGATATGGGTCTATTTTCATTCTTCTACAGGTTGACATCCAGTTGTGCCAGCACCATTTTTTGAAGATTCTTTCTTTCTTCCATTGTATTCTTTTAGCTCCTTTATCAAAAATGAGGTGTTCATAGGTTTGTGGGTTAAAATCCGGGTCTTCTATACGATTCCATTGGTCGACTTCTCTGTTTTTATGCCAGTGCCACACTGTTTTCATTACTGTAGCTCTGTAATAGAGTTTGAAGTCAGGGATGTTAATGCCTCCAGAAGATCCTTTATTGTGTAGGATTGTTTTGGCTATCCTGGGTTTTTTTGTTTTTCCATATAAAATTGATTATTGTCCACTCCAGATCTGTAAAGAATTTTGATGGGATCTTGATGGGGATTGCATTGAATCTTTAAATTGCCTTTGGTAAAATTGCCATTTTTACTATGTTGATCCTCCCAATCCAATTTCAAGGGAGGTCCATCAATTTTTGGTATCTTCTTCAATTTCTTTCTTCAATGCCTTAAAGTTCTTGTCAAATAGATCTTTCACTTCCTTCGTTAGATTTACCCCAAGATATTTAATGCTGTTTGTGGCTATCATGAATGGTGAAGCTTCTCTAATTTCCCTCTCTGCTTCCATATCCTTTGTGTATAAGAGGGCGACTGATTTTTTGGAGTTGATCTTGTATCCTGCCACATTACTAAAGCTGTTTATCAGCTGTAAACGTTCTTTGGTGGAGTTTTGGGGGTCGCTTAAGTACACTATCATATCATCTGCGAATAACGAAAGTTTAAATTCTTCCTTTCCAATTCGAATCCCCTTGATCCCATTATGTTGTCTTATTGCTATTGCTAGAACTTCAAGCACTATATTGAAGAGGTATGGCGAGAGTGGACATCCTTGTCGTGTTCCTGAGTTAAGCGGGATGGCTTTGAGTTTCTCTCCGTTTAATTTGATGTTAGCTGTCGGATTGCTGTATATAGCTTTATTATAGTTAGGTATGACCCTTGTATCCCTATTCTCTCCAAGACTTTTAACATAAATAGATGTTGAATTTTCTCAAATGCTTTTTCAGCATCTAATGAAATGATCATATGGTTTTTTTCTTTCAGTTTATTTATATGCTGGATTACATTGATAGATTTTCGTATGTTGAACCAGCCCTGCATCTCAGGAATGAAGCCTATTTGATCATAATGGATAATTTTTTGGATGTGTTCTTTGAGTCAGTTTGCCAGTATTTTGTTGAGGATTTTTGTGTCAAAGTTCATGAGTGAGATTGGCCTGTAATTCTCTTTCCTGGTTGAGTCTTTGTGTGGTTTTGGTATCAGAGTAACTGTAGCTTCATAAAAGGAATTAGGTAATGACCCTTCTGTTTCTATATTGTGAAAGACATTAAGGAGTATAGGTATTAGCTCTTCTTGGGAGTTCTTGTAGAATTCCGCATTCAAACCATCTGGTCCTCAGATTTTTTTGGTAGGGAGGTTTTTGATAACAGCTTCTAATTCTTCGCGACCAACACGTCTGTTTAGATTGTTCACCTGGTCCTGGTGTAACTTTGGTATATGGTATTTATCTAAAAAAGTGTCCATTTCTTTTACATTTTCCACTTTTGTGTTATACAGGTTTTTGTAATAAGATCTAATGATTCTCTGAATTTCCTCTGTGTCTGTGGTTATGTCCCCCTTTTCTTTTCTGATCTTATTAATTTGCGTATTCTCTCTCTGCCATTTGATTAGTTTGGATAGGGGTTTATCAATCTTGTTGATTTTCTCCAGGAACCAGCTTTTTGTTTCATTGATTCTTTGGATTGTTTTCTGTGTTTCTATTTTGTTGATTTCAGCCCTCAGTTTGATTATTTCCAGTCTTCTACTCCTCCTAGGTGAGTCTGCTTCTTTTTTTTCTAGAGCTTTCTGGTGGGCTGTTAAGACTCCAATATCTGTTTTCTCTGTTTTCTTTAAGTGGGCACTTAGTGTTATGAACTTTCCTCTTAGCACTGCTTTCATAGTGTCCCAAAACTTCGAGTAAGTTGTTTCTTTATTTTCATTGAATTCAATTAAGACTTTAATTTCTTTCTTTATTTCTTCCTTAATCCAGGTATGGTTCAGTAGTTGACTGTTCAGTTTCCATGAGTTTGTAGGCTTTCTGGGGGTAGCATTGTTGTTGAATTCTAACTTTAATCCATGTTGATTTAATAGGACACATGTGGTTATTAATATTTTGTAACAGTGTAAGTTAGCTTTGCTACCGAGTATGTGGTCAGTTTTCGAGAAGGTTCCATGAGATGCAGAGAAGAATGTATATTCTCTCCTATTTGGGTGGAATAATATATAGATGTCTATTAAGTCCATTTGCTTCATTACCTCCATTAATTCTCTAATTTGTCTGTTAGATTTCTGTTTGATTTACCTGTCCATTGGTGAGAGAGGAGTGTTGAAGTCTCTTACTATCAGTGTGTGTGTGGTTTGATGGCTGCCTTGAGTTTTAGTAATGTTTCTTTTACATACGTGGGCGCTTTTTGTTAGGGGTGTAGATATTCAGGATTGAGACTTCATCCTGATGAATTGTTCCTGTTATGAGTATAAAATTTCCCTCTCCATCTCTTCTGATTGATTTAAGTTTGAAGTCAACTTTGTTAGAAATTAGTATGGCCACACCTGCTTGTTTCTTAGGTCTGTTTGCTTGATAAGCCTTTTCCCAGACTTTTGTGGTTGAGGTGTTTTCTTGTAAACAGCAGAATGTTGGATCCTGTTTTCTTATCCAATCTCTTAGCCTGTGCCTTTTTATAGGTGAGTTGAGCCCATTAACATTAAGAGATATTAATGACCAGTGGTTG
This sequence comes from Microtus oregoni, assembly GCF_018167655.1. Classification (NCBI taxonomy): domain Eukaryota; kingdom Metazoa; phylum Chordata; class Mammalia; order Rodentia; family Cricetidae; genus Microtus; species Microtus oregoni. The sequence goes on along the minus strand of NW_024543828.1, from coordinate 2,878,917 downwards.
TTTACTCCGGTCACTTTTTTAGTAGTAGGGTTTGTGTGTTTCCCTTCTTTGAGTTGCGCTGGTGAAGGGTCTCTAGATGACTGAGTTATTGTGGGCATTGTTAGACACCTTGGTTAGTGATTTTCCTTCTATTATTTTCTGTAAGGCTGGATTTGTGGCTACGTATTGTTTAAATTTGTTTTTATCCTGAAAAATTTTGTTTTCTCGATTTATAGTGAATGAAAGCTTGGCTGGATATAGTAGTCTGGGCTTGCATCCATGATCTCTTATTTTTTGCAGTACATCTATCCAGGACCTTCAGCTTTCATGGTTTCCATAAAGAAGTCAGGTGTAAGTCTGATAGGTTTACCTTTTTAAGTAACTTGGCCTTTTTCCTTTGTGGCTCTTAATATTCTTTCTTTATTCTATATATTTTGTGTTTTGATTATTATATGGCGAGGGGATGGTTTTTTTTTTTTTTTTTGATCCAGCCTATTTCGTGTTCTGTACGCTTATTGAACCTTCATAGGTTCCTCTTTCTTCAGGTTGGGGAAGTTTTCTTCTATAATTTTATTAAGTATATTTTCTGGACCATTGAGCTGCCCTTCTTCTCCTTCTACTCCAATTATTCTTAGGTTTGGTCTTTTTATTGTGTCCCAGATTTCCTGAATGTTTTCTGATGAGAATTTGTTGGTTTTGCTGTTTTCTTTGATCACTGTGTTTATTTTCTCTATGTTATCTTCAGTGTCTGAAATTCTTTCTTCTATCTCTTGTAATCTGTTGGTAGTACTTGTCTCTGTAGTTCCTGTCCGTTTACCTAGATTTTCCATCTCCCTTCTTCTCTCGGTTTTTGCTTTCTTCATTGCTTCCATTTCATTCCTCAGGTCTTGAACCGATTCCCTAACCTTATTGATTGCTTTTTCTTGATTCTCTTGGTTTTCTTGCGTGTCTTTGAGCGATTTATTCATTTCCTCTACCTTTTTGTTTGTAATCTCTAATTGTTTATGGCAGTTTTTCACCTCCTGTTTAAGGTCCTCTATTATTTTCATATAGTTCCCTTTTGAGTCAATTTCTTCTATTTCTTCTGGTGTAGGGTGTACAATTCTTCTTATTTCGGGATCCCTGGATTCTGGTAGTGTTATGTTGCCTTTCAGATTGTTGGAGGAATTCTTGCGTTAGCGCCTTCCCATCTCTTCCTTCAAATGGAGCCAGGAGAGGCCTGGTGTCTTGGTCCAGTCTTTGCAGTGATTGACTCTCTGGGTATATCTCTTCAGTGTAGAAGCAGGAACCATTCCCGTCCAGATGGGATTCCTCAGCAACTAAACAGGGCCGCTGATAGCCAGGGCCAAAAGGATGATTGGAGCAAGGGGTGGGGGGGCAGGCGGTATCCAGGAGCGCACAGGAAGCCTGGCACCGAGCTGAAGGTGCCCGTGCTCCCTTACAGGGGACCCTGAGTCCTGCCCGGTAGGCAGGCACTAACCTCTCTGGGTGGGTAGCCTTTGTGTAGGAGCTTAAAACTGTTCTTGAGCACTGGTCCTAGTATACAGCAGGGCAGGGTTGGGGAGGGGTGCTGGGGGTGCTGGGTCGTGCGAAAGAGAGACAGCCTTGCAGAAGGAGCTGGGGGAGGGGGTTTGTGCTCTCTTCCGGGACAGTCCGCCCCTGGATAGCACACACTCACCTGTCCAGATGGGATTCCTCAGCAACTCTGTGGTTTCACTTTCAACTATGAATTATTTTATATATCATATACCTTCAGTGAACACCATTTGGTTTTAATTCTTTCTATATTTTTAATATTTGTTTTTGTCACATAATCATGTCACTCTATATAAATTATGCCCCACTTATTTATTCACTGTTTCTTTCACTCATTCACATTATCATAAGAAACTATATTATGACATTTTATAAATTTTTATTCCTATTGCTATAGTATTTTACTCTTATTCAAGTACTTCATTTATAAGTGTTTGAACTGAAAATATTTGCAAACAGAATGTCTAGGTATTTTTTCCTAAAATTATTTCATCTTGCACTTTTACTTAACTTGTTGGATATATTTATTATATTTTCTTCAAATTTTTATATCATGTGCTAGTATTTAAGAAATACTAATCTTTTTTGAATTGTGTCTCCCTTTATGTTTCTAAAATCTCTTCCTTTCCTTAGTCATTAAAATAATTCATTCTATTATGGTCTGGTTTTGTTTGTGTGTATTTGAGTGTGTGTGTGTGTGCATAAGTGTTATAATTTATCTCTTCCTTTTTAGTGTACTGTGATCCTTTTATTTACCAACCTTTATATTTTATTTTCTTTATGTTTTACTTCCTCTTCTGAACTTCTATTTTTATTTCTGAGATACTTATTTACAAATTGATTTGTGTTATTAAATTATTTTTTTCTCAGTCATTTATTTGCTAACTTATTTATTTAAAGTATGTATAAAATCGTATGTATTTGAAACTATGACATGAGTGCAGGAGCCAAGGAGGTTAAAAGGGGTTATTGTATTCCCTGGATCTGGATTTACAGATGGTTGTGATCCTACTAACTGAACTCTTCCTCTGGAAGAGCAGCCATTGCTCTTCACCAGTGAACAACCTCTCTATCCCCAAATACTGAAACACTCCAACATTTATGTTTAATATTTTATTTTTATAATACTATATAAATTCAAAATATTCAATGTTATATTCTCATAATATCTTTAGCTGCTCCACATTCTTCACATTGCATTTTCTTTTCAATTTAGGATCTTCATTTAGTGTTCAAGAATAAAACTGTCAACCTGCTGGATTTAGTGGTGCACTCTTTTATTCCCAGTACTCAGAAGGCAGAAGCTTGTGAATCTCCCTGAGTTTAAGGCTACCCTGGTCCACATAGACAATTTTAGGCCAGACAGGGCTACAGAGTGATACCATGACATAAAATATTATTGTCAAACACCTCTCCCAGGTCTGCTGCTTTACCTTTCCTGTTATAAATTAATCTAGTCTTCTATTGCCATTGTATTTGGCAATCCTTACACCTTTACAATATCTATGAATTCATATTATACAAATTTTAGGTAAAAGTGTTTATTTCTCCCTCTCTCTCTGTGATACTTGTACATTTCAAAAGATTAAATAAATAAATAAATGGCCTTACGCTCATACTTGAAATCCTTCATTACAGTATTTCATTTGAAGTCTCAGATGATGAAAACAAATTTATTTTCCTCTTAATTCTGAGTGGGACACAAGGGAAGAAAAAATGATTGCATACTTCTTTTTGGGCTCTCTAAGACAAATTATTTATGTATCCATAAGTCTATGTAAGACTTCCTTCTCTAATTATATGCTAATAGCAGTTTTCTGTTTGTCCTCATAACATTGTGTAGTTAAAGGGAAATTTACTAAGTTTCTTATGTCCTGAGGAAGTTAAATTTGTTTAATTATTGTCATACCACCTCCTCAAACTTCTACTTTTGTATTTTGCAAAGCTGATTATATAATAAATCTATTAAAATTTCTTTTGACACTATCCAGTAGTTAACAGTTCCAGAAACTCATATACTATGTCTTGAGAAAACAAACAAGAAATTATATCTCATTTCTAAATTGGCAGTAAATTTGAGATTACTAGGTTTAACATGTTGTTTGTAGTTCCGATCATTTACTAGCTAAATATGTATTCTTCTTAATCTAATCACATCAGTCTCCTACATATAATCATATGAAAGACACAATATTTATATAAGCATGTCAACACACTATTTATATAAGCATGTCATGTTTTCCAATCTTTAATGGTAATCCCCTTTTCCCTATTAGTTCTGATCCTGTATAATTTTCTAAGTTTTATTTCAATTAATCTCTCCAGATTGCTATTACTATAACTGTCTAGAGGAATTTGATTGAGATTTTATATTTCTATATTACCATGTTGTTGAAAATATTTCATAAAGACATTAACTTTTGTGCCTATAAAACATTTTTGTGATAGTTACTATAGGGACTGTAGACTTCTATATATGGCAATATTTTAGAAATGAAATGAAGCTATACAAATTTAAATGAAGTTATTAAGCAGTAAAGTCTTCAAAGTCTGATTTTTCTTTAGAAAACTCCATAGTTTGCTAAAAGTTTTAATAACAAACAAAACAGTGTCCATATATCTATTGGAAATTATAAGTAAACATCTTCTCAGGATTAGAAATATGCATGAACTTTTATAAGACAGAAAATAATTATGTGTCATTGCAAATAGATATATTAGAAAGTTATGATATTTCAATTCACACCGAATATTTTATATTAAATAAATATTAACAAATGTTGTGTCATAAATATTATGCTTTCCTAATCAAATGAGTTTCAGGAACAGAAATTTTAGTCTTATCTTAATGACTTATGAGATGCTCTGAACAAGAAATATCCCTAATAGTCTTGATCACTTGATCAGTAGGTTACACTACTTGGGGAGGTTTAGGTAGTGCAGCCTTGCAGGAGGAAATGCAACACTAACTTCAGATTTTAAGAGAAATGGTCCACCTCCTCCCTAGTGCTCTCTCTGCTTCAGCCTTATAAACTCTCAGCTTCCAGTTCTTGGTGCTAGACAATGTCCTTGTCATTATGGTCACTAACCCCCTTAGATTCTTAAGTCCAAATCAACATCCTCTTTTATAAATTAGTTGTCTATTTAATTACAGCAAATGGAAAGCAACAAATATAGAAGTTCCTATCAGAGAGTGGAATAATGTTCTGATAGATCTGGCCATATTGTTTTTTTGGAAAATGTTGAAGATTTGGAAATTGTGGAATAGGAAATCTATAATCAGAATCTAATAGGCCATTCTAGCAGGACCATGAAAGGCAGTAGTGACAAAAGAAATGTAGAATGTGGAAGACCAGCTCAAGAGATTTCAGAAAGGAACAATATCAGTAACTGGTCTAGAGCCCATTCCTCTTAAATCTTGGCAGAAAATGTGGGTGAATTCTATTTATTACTAAGTAATTGCCTGAAACTAAATTTTAAAATAATTGATTAATTTCTTTTTTTGGTAGGAAATTAAATGCAGCCTGCTATTGAAACTGATATGGTTCTTGTTAGTGACTGTTATGCAAGTCTACAATGCAACAACAACAACAAAAGAAGTCTGGCAGAAAGAAACACAAAGTTAGTTTTAAAGAAAAAGTACTAGGAAGATTCGTGCTGCAACCAAGGCTTGTGGAGTAAGAGATAAGAGGACTGGTTCTATTAATGAGAGACCCCATGCTCTGGATCAGATAAAAGGAAAGGATGCTCTCAGGGAAAGACCCCACCCATATTTGCTTTCAACCTGTGAAATAAAAGGCCTAAGAACTTTCTGCTTCTATAAAGCAAACTGTTAATGTGATTGAAAGTGGCTGGTGTCCATTCCAATCCAAGTGCAGAAGTTGGCAGTTTCATCCATGTGGTGGTGCTGTAGGTTTCTGAAAGTTTCAAGGATTCAAAGGTCATATATTCCTTGTCTGTTTTTGGAGAGTCGGTGTGGTAGGGTTGTCCCTGTATTATAGTCCTAAGAGAGCAAGAGTCCCTGAAAGGTCAGTGAGAGAAAATATAAAGGTGAAGCCTGGATTGAAGTGGAGACTCCAAGATGTTGGAGATGCCACAGCAGTGATATATCTGCTAAGGAGAGCTGCATATAGGTAGCAGAACTGAAGGGAGAAATGCATGTTGCAGACAGCAAAGTTAGAGTAGCAGAGTCTTCCAAACTCTTTGATCCTGGAAAAGAACAAGGTTTGATGTTTACCCTATTGGGTTCTGGTTTTGTTTTGGTCTACTACTATCCCATTTTGCCCCAGTTTCTTCCTTTTGGAGCCATATGATTTATGCTGTGTAATTATATGTTGCAAGTATGTAAATTGCTTTTGGTTTTGACAGGGTGTTAGAAATAAGAGATTGTTTTTGAATCCCAGAAGAGATTTTGTACTTTTAGAGAGTATTAAGATAATGGAACATTATGGGGTGTTAAGAAGTTGGACTAAATTCATTTTTTTTTATTTTGATATGATCATATGACTATGTTTACCAAGGAGTGGTATGCTTTGTCTTAAGTGAGCAATATTCTTCCCCACAGTCTTGGGCACTGGAATACTTAAATACAGTTGATGGTGCTGTTTGGGGATGTTTACATGGTGTAGTGTTGGGGGAGAGTCTTCTGTTTTGTGTTAATTTCATTGGTTAAATAAAGAGACTGCCTTGGAACTTTAAATAGGACATAAAATTAGGTAGGCGGAGTAAACAGAACAGAATGCTGGGAGAAAGAAGCTGAGTCAAGGAGTTGCCATGATTCTCACTCCCAACACAGCCACAGGTTAAGATCTTCCCTGGTAAGCCACCTCATGGGCTACACAGAATATTAGAAATGGGTTAGGTCAATATGTAAGAGCTAGCCAATAAGAGGCTGGATCTAATGGGCCAGGCAGTGTTTAAAAGAATACAGTTTCCGTGTAACTATTTCAGGGCATAAGCTAGCCATGTGGGCTGCCAGGTGCCAGGAACGTAGCCTGCCGCTCCTACTACAACAGTGTAGCCTTGCTGGAAGAAGTATGTCATTTTGGAAGGGGGTTTTAAAATAAAAAGCCTTACCTACTCATCTACTTTTTTTTTGCTTTCTCTGCTTTTTGCTTACAGTTCAGTATATGAGCTCTCAACAGCTTATTCTTCTCATCATGCTTATAGCCTGATGTCATTCTTCCCATTCTGTAACCCTCTGAAACTGTGAGCCCAAGAAATTTCTTTCTTATAAGTCACCATATTCATCGTATGATAGTGTTGTATCACAGCAACAGAAAAAGTATTCAATATATGACCATTTATAAGTAGGTCATGGTAGTTAAAATGTATAGTGTACAGAAGGCAAAATTTTGAAAGGAAGGGTGTGTGAAATTAGCACCATCAAGGAAAATCCTAAATTGCAGTGGGACAATAGGAAGCATGGAAAACGTTCATCTACCCAAGACTCTAACAAGTAAGATGCATTTTTATAAAGAGAGAGCCTACAATGACTACTTCTGGCTAATGAAGACATTTTTTCATTCTGATCCATTGTATCCCTATATTTGTATTTGTAAATTGCAATTTTGACCAATACCCAAGTCTATTTTTATAGTTTTTAGAGTGTCCACATGTTTGTTCTTCTATTGAATTTTAGAGGTCAAAGAGATACATTGTAGTAATTACTCACTAACCTAACTACAAAATGTTTATTTACACAATCATGTGTGAAATAGCTGTAAGATTTAAATTATTCGAATTCTGTAAAAGTGATAAGATTTTGGATTTGATGCTAATATATCCATAAATTCCTTATTAAAACTGTTCTAAATGCATAGTGTTGGCAAAGTCATTCTTCTGAATTCTCCTTGTATATGTATATAATTTCCATTTGATAAAAATAATCTTGGCATAATAATTTAAAAGGTTCTTACCATATGTAAGAAATAACTATATTTCTCTTTATCTGCCAGCAAAATATTTCAGTGTTGTTTTTTCCAAGTGACCTAGATATATCCAAAGCCTATGAGAGTTACTCAGAATTTATTTTGAAAAAATCAATATCAGTTTTCCCCTTGCCCATTTCTATATGGAATATTTTCTTTTTTCCTTCTGTCTATTCACAGTAAAAGCTTTAGTGAAAGAAAAATAACATGACAACATTTCCAGATTCATCTCCTTGAAAGGAAAGGGATTTTTCACATTGGCTCATTAAATTGAGATATTCTGTCCTGAACAAAATCTCAAACTGTACTGAAAGCAGATGCTAGCTAAAATTCAAAAAAGGTAAAAATAGAAATATTTTAGTGCACCTGCACATAGAACACATTCTTGGCACTTAATAATTAAATCATAATTCTAATTCTATAAAATACCCTTAAAATCCTTATTTCCAATAGGAATAGACTAATTCCTTACATTTATTTGGTATTTGGCAAATTTGAGTTCATGTAGATTCATTTCTTAACTCTTCATCAATGCATTTTTAGTTTCTACAGAATAACTTTGTCTGTGGCTAAGGCTGCCCCATGGAAAATAGTTCTAATTAAACAGAGAGAAGAAGGAAACACAAATAAAAACATTCTTTAAAATACATTTACAAACTAATGCAAAAAGAAAGACACAATTGTTGTATACTCTCCCTTCCCTTTGTTTTCTCAGTCTTCAGTATGATTTGCTTCCTGAAACTATAGGAACATGCTTACAAAAGTATGGGAACCACAGTAAATAGAATACTAGAAATATTATAATAGAAATATCCATGTACTGGCTTTGTGGGAACCTAGTCTGTTTGGATCCTCACCTTCCTAGACCTGGATGGAGGTGGGGAGGTCCTTGGACTTACCACAGGGCAGGGAACCCTGACTTCTCTTTGGACTGGAGAGGGAGGGAGGAGGGAGAATGGGGGAGGTGGAGGGAATAGGAGGAGGGGAGGAGGTGAATATTTGTAATAATAATAATAAAATTTAAAAAGTAATTATTAAATATGGCTTACATAAGCACTAGATGTTAAAATATAACTTATTCACAGCCTTTCAGTTCCAACCCTCATCTGAGAAAACCCATGATGTCAAATGGGATATAATCAGGAAGTTAATGGCAAAGGTCAAATAAATATGCTTTTAAAAGAAAAAAAAACAAACTTCATTGTTGAGCACCAAAACTGTTTGAGATGTTATGCTATTGTGAGGACAAATAGACCTTAATTTGTTCCACAATTAGTCTGATATTCCTGCTGCTTGTCAAAAATTTTTTAGACAATGGAACTGCACCACCATAATTTGATAAATGAAAAGTGAACTTGAATGCATAATTAATAAGGTAATCATGAATGTAAAATATGAATGATTATTAAATTAAATGTCATATACTTAAATATGTTAGTATACTAAATTATATTAAAAGAAATTGTGAAAGAAGTGTTAAGGGAAAGTGAAAATTGAATTTTAAAAATTGTTACAGGTATCAATGTGGTGACACACGCTTTAATAGTAGCATTCAACATTTAAAGATAGGTGGTGCATCAGGAACTTGATATCACCTTTGGTTATAGGTGAATTCTATACCACTTCTATTAATCTGTCCATAAATAAATAAATGCAATGAAAATTAGATAAATACCTCAGTACTTTTGAAAATGTGTATTATCAATTTACTCAGTTTGCTATAACCTCTGATAATTTCAATTATCATAAAAACATCTTACAGAAGTAGCAATTTCATAAATGCTGGTACATATCATCTATATTTAATGTTCTTGTGTCAATGACAGGTAGAACTACTACCTATTACTCTGTCAATTATATACCTATGTGCTATATTCTTCTGTTGCTATTAGATATAGCATATCAGTATGGCGTCTTTCGGATGTTTCATGGTTTATATTACATAAGCTTTTCTATGTGGGATTTCTTGTTTGTGGACTGCTCATGATGTGTACTAACCATTTTTAATCATTATTACATAGCATCTAAGAGGCATACAATTATTTTAACATTTTCACTTTACATGTTAAATCTAAATTATATTTAAATTCAAAAAAGAAAATTCATAGTTCTAAGTAGTGTTTTTATTTACAATTGTATAATTAATCAAAAAATTTTACTACACTAACTTTGAAAATTATAACTTCTTCCTTTTGATGTGATAGTGGGGCACATTCCATAGATAAATGTTTTAATGTGAAACAAATCAATTATTTCTGAACTAACTCTACAGTATAAATTTATTTCATTTTGTGTTGCCAATATTTTATGTATTGTTTTATATTTATTTCATTTGAGATACACATAAAATTTCCTTTTAGCCCACAGCTATGGCTAAAATTTATAAATAAAATGTTTTTAGACTCATTAAATGAGCTAAGAATTTCACTTTCTTTTGCCATTAATTAGAATACTAGTTTATGTAATTCTTAAATTATTGATTTTGTAAATTTTGCTAGAATGATCAGTGACATTTTTACACCTATGGCTTTCAATAATTCACTGCTAATGCTTTAATAATGATTAGATTATTCAGTTTTAAATTCTTTCTGATAATTTTTGGTAATTTATATTTTCTAAGAATTTCTGGTTTATCTCAAGTTTCAATATAGTGCTACAAATTTATGACAGTCTTTTATTATTTTGTTAATATATCATATAAGTATGAAAATTTTCTCCATTTCATTCCTAGTGGGCTTGGGCAGTGGTCTACTGAATTACTAAAATATACTGAAATTTTAGGATACTTCTAAATACACAGAGAAAATGCAAATATAGTACAGAGAGTACCTTTATATCTTAAATTCAGTTTTCTAAAATATACATACTATATTATTTTAATATTTGTAAATCAATATACCAATATTTATTATAATTGACTAAAATCCATACTTGATTCAGCCTTTGCTATGTTTCACATGTTCCCTTTCTATTCTAGGATTTGTTTCAAATACCAAATTACATTCAGGTGTCATGCTACCATAGGACACAGCAGACAATCACAGTTTATAATATATAGTTCTTGTATTTATTAATAACATTATAAAATATTAGTCACAGATTTTATACGATGTATATTCAAATTTGTCTAATATTTTTCTCCCAATCATTATCATGGGCTCATGGTAAGCACTGAAGAATGACTTATACAAATTTTGATAACGACATTGATTTTGTGGTTAGGGTAAGGCTTGTCATTTTTCTCCATTATATATTTAATCTAAATAATCTTTTTATAACTTTTGCCCTGGAATAAAATGTCACTACATTTGGCATGGTTAGGATTCACATATCACTAAGGAATGGGGGATTATGTTGTACTTCATACTGGGAAAAATAGCTACATCAACTTTTCCGATTTCAGATATACAGAAGTTACTTGTGGTTTTTTTTCTTATATTTAAAGCATTTAAGTTATATATGTGGAGACATGAATACTGATTTTAAAACTGGTTGTAATCTCATACAATTTTGCTTTATTCCTCAAACCACTACAGTTTTTATCATTAGGATTTCTGTCTATTGGTCCCTGTGACTCCCAATATTTTCTCATAATTACATGTATGTAGTTTTCTTTTCTTTTGTTTCCTTTTTGGGGGGGTTTGTTGTTGTTGTTGTTGTTGGTTTGTTTGTTTTTTATTAAGAAAAACTGGTGTCCATAGACACCATAATCATGGAAACTTATAAAGAAGGGATTTAGTTGGGGCATTACTTACAGCTTCAGAGGATTAATCCATTATCACCGTGGTAGGAGCATGGCGGTAGGCTAAGGGACATTGCATAGAAGCAGAAATTGCGAGCTCATGTCTGACCAAAAACTGCAGACCTGGAGAGAGTAATGGGTCTGGTGTGGGCATTTGAGTCCTCAAAGCACATTCTCTGTGAAACATCTTTTCAAATAGAGTCATATATTATATTGCTCATTTATTATACTCTTAGCTCTTTCACTCTTTTGGGGGCCTGCCATCTACCTTTCAAATAAATACACACGGAGACTTATTACAAAATCCCAGCCTTAGCTTGGCTTATTTCTTGCCAGCTTTTCTTAACACAAATTATCCCAACTGCCTTTTGCCTCTTGGCCTTTTCATTTTCTCTCTTCTGTTTATCATACTTTTATTCTTACTCCATGGCTGGCTTTGTGGTTGGATGAGTGGCCGCTGACATCCTCCTCCTTTTGTTCTCTTGCTTCTTTCTTTCCTTCCAGATTTCTCCTTCTATTTATACCCAATGCCTGTCAGCCCCACCTATATTTTCTCCTGCCTTGCTGTTGGTAATTCATTCTGCTCTTTATTAAATTATTATATATTTTAGACAGGTAAAGAATCACAACTTTACAGAATTAAACAAATGCAAAAAATAACCCAAAAGCAACACAACTTTACATTGTTGAACAAATGTTCCACAGTATAAACAATCACAACATACTGTATTAAAATAATATACTACAACACTTCTCAAACAGCCCACTCCCTGATTATTATGCATTTAAATATAAGAGTCTGTAAAAGTGTCATTCTCTTTCAAAACAACAAAAGTCCTGAAAATAAAACTTGGAAGATAACTGTTGAAAGTTCTGACAATCCTAACCAAGGAAATCAACACAGGTAAATGGTTGCAATAACAACAACAACAACAAAAAATATAGTGATAGAAACCTAGGAACCTTCAAGTAGATTTGGAAATGGATGTGAAGTTAAGTGATTCGATTTTAGAAGTATACAACAGATTGATTATTTTTATAATACTGTTGAGAAAGAGGAAAGGTCAAATTGACATTAGCATTTCAGTTTTGGTTAAGAAATATCAATTTTAATTTTCTTTCAATTTATCTGTCATTTACTAGGTAACTCTGATAACTGAGGGCTTAATGTAAGTTGGGTCTTTTGCATTAAAATAATAACTAGTCATATTCTTCATATAATCTTAAATAGTGCTTGGTCAACTTAGAAAAAGTTGAAACAGAATTATCACAAAACAGCATGCATCTGAATGATACGTCTTAATTTGTTTTGAAATATAAATGTATATAATTTATTTTTTTGAAGGTATCAAGAAAGCCTTTTAATGAATCTATTTTACAAATGCACCGGAGAGTCACGCAATGCTGCCTGCATTCGATGCAATCCTGGGCCACAAGTCTGCACACTCCTTTGCAACTGGACCTGTGATAGCAGAACCTTTCATCTCGCCTTTATTGTTTACTATGACCCCTGCGTTGTCTTCAAAATAGAGAAACACCCAATCTTTTCTTCGATATGACTTTCGTTGTTGAATTACAACGGCTGGATGGACCTTTTTTCTCAGCTCTGGTTTGCCTTTCTTAACCGTGGCCATCACCATGTCGCCCACACCAGCAGCAGGAAGTCTGATCAGTCGTCCCTTGATTCCCTTCACAGAGATGATATACAAATTTTTGGCTCCTGTATTGTCAGCACAGTTGATCACAGCTCCTACCGGAAGACCCAGGGATATCCGGAATTTATTTTTATTGAAATCATGGCCTAGAATGTTATTCGAGTAACTCCCATTTGAAGAGAGCTATAGCACACAGAAAATTTATATATTCTAAAGTTGAACAAAACTGCAACGAAACTTGCAAAGCAATTTTAAAATAGACTCCTTTCAAGTATTGTTGGATTTTTTAATGAGTTTTTCTTAAGTTTTTAAGGTTGTTTCTCACAGTTAATTTAGAACTGTTTCATAAAGAAACTTCTTGAGAATCTTTCCCAGTCAAAAAAGTGATTTTTTTTTACAAAAACATGTCTTCCTTTACTCTTAGTTCCTGAGTTTAATGGAATAACTAATTAAATTTAGTAATGCAATTCCAAGTACAAATGTTATTTTTGTTGGGCAGGTTGGGAAGGAGCAAAACTCTCCAAAACTTCCACTGCTTAAATCAGAACTGAAGCTCAAAGAGTATGAAATCTCAACCAAGAGTAATTTCCTTGCTTTGTGTATCATTTACTACATTTTTACAGATGAATTGAGAATGTAGATTACTTGTTTATGGTATTTATGTGTTCTCTTAATATAATTTTCAACCTTTAAGATACCATCAGATGGATAAGAAAGATTAAATTAAATATAAGATTATTTTTAGTAAGAAGGTGTTGGATATCTGTTTGAAGGTTAGGGATAACTGGTGAAATGGAACAGAAGAAATAAAATTATAAATATACATTTCTACCTTTATTTTTCCATTTACATTCCACTATCCAATTCCCTAGCAAATTACCCTTCATTTCCATAACAAATATTTGATCTCTTTGTGAAAAAATAATAGAAATTTCAAAACATCTATTTCTTTGACCAATGGAATTAAATTCAAGAATCGGATAAATTCACACATATGTGGACAGCTGATGTTTCATAAATAAGCTAGAAATACACACTGGAAAAAAACATCATCTTCTACACATGATCCTGGTTAAAGTGGATGTCTACATATGGAAAAAATGCGAATACATCCATTCTTATCACCCTGTAAAAAAACTCAAGTTCAAGTGGGTCAAAGACATTGACATAAAACCGGACACTGAACCTGACAGAAGAGAATGTGGGGAATAATCTTGAACACACTGGCATAGCAGACCAACCAAATAGGACCTCATGAAATTGAAAAGCTTCAGCAAGGCAAAGGAAACCATCAACTGTACAAAACAGCAGCTTACAGAAAGGGAAAATATTTTTGCAAATTTTAGGAATAATACCCAAAATATATAAAGAACTCATAAAACTGTGTATCAAAAACAAATAACTCAATTTTTAAAATAGGGTATAGTTCTAAACAGAATTATCAAGTCAGGAATTGCAATGACTGAGGCTCACACACCATTCTGGATAATGGATAATATTAGATGGAAGGAAAATTAAGAATAGAAAAGGGTGTTGCTTTAGAAATATTGGCCTGGTGCTTTTATGTGTTGTCTATTTAACTTAGGAAAGACTAGTCATGTTGATTAATTGGAAGACCATTACAAAAGCCAAGACATAAAATGTTGAGTCTAAATTGGAGGGAAAGCAGAGGAAATGAAGAAGACAGCTAAATATAAAAAATTGAAGAAAAAAATTGATGAGCCCCAGGGACACCTTCATAATGGGTCCTTTTGAGCTTTCATAGATACTGGCCCCATCCTTGCTTTTCCAGTTCAATCAAAAGCACAATGTATTCAGTTTCATAGTATTATACTTACATATCAGTCACTTTAGTCCTGTTTTGTTTTGTTTTGTTTTGTACTCTGGCCACTAACTGTTTCTCATAGTTTCAAATACAGCACTCAGCTAACTGATAGAAACAGGTGATATTCCTCATGTCGTGCCTTCTTTAGACATAAATACAATCAATGTTAATTTCCTAAGAATTAAGCTTAACATATACCAAGTATGACTTTAGCCAAAATAATGTACTCTAGCTTCTAAGGGATTTATTTTATGCCACATGAAAAATTAAAAAAAAAAACATTTAATACTTTAAAAAAAGAAATGTTTAACATCCTTAGCCACTAGGGAAAAGCAAATGAAAACTACTTTGAGATTCCATCTTAAAACTGTCATTATGGCTAAGATCAATAACACAAGAGCAACTTGTGCTGGTGAGGATGTGGGGCAAGGGGAACACTCCTTTTGCATTGCTGGTGAGACTGAAAACTTGTGCAGCAACTGTGGTAATCAAAGAGCCAGTTTCTCAGAATGTTGGAAACCAGTTTACCTCAAAACTCAGCTTTACTACTTTTGGGGATATACCCATTTTCCATAGGCCCTTCAGGAGTGCTGCTATAAGGAGGTGTGCCCTTGTTGGAAGAGGTTTGTCACTAAGGGCTGGGCTTTGAGACCTCAGAAGCTGATCCAGTATACCACTTTCACATCTCGACTAACCCATTACTAATAATCTGTATAGCACCACGAAGTGCTGGCTTACCAGAAAGGATTATAGTATATGTCCATCTTGGGCCATAGCTTCATTGCATCTGCCACAGAGAGGAGAGGCAAGACGATTGCCTCATTTCCTCCCAGCATTCGGTTCTGTTTTCCCCACCTACTTATGTTCTGACCTATCATGCCAAGCAGTTTTCTTTATTAATCAACCAATGAAACAACAGATAAAGACTTTTCTACATCATTTCCCCTTTGTCTGTTTAAACAAAAAAGAAGGCTTTAACTTTAACATAGCAAAATTACATATAACAAAACAGTTATCAAGCAATAATTACAGTTACAATATCTACTTTATCTTTTATCATAGGTAAAACTAAAACTATGACTATCCATTCTTCAACACCCTCAAAGACTCCAGAATAATATAATATTACCTAATTAAACAAGAAATAAGCAACTTTCAAAACTCTAGAAATGACTGGGAAAACTCGAAGCCTGGACAGTCACCCAAAGTTCCTCTGTACCGTTGGGGCATCTATCTTTGGCCTTCAGGCCCATAGTATCCAGAGACATTTCCATGAAGCAGGAAATTTCAAAGGCAGTCACTATCTGCTGTGTCCTGCAGAATGTTTGGCAGACTCTTTCATGAGTCAGGAACCCCAAAGAATCATCTCACCTTTAAGCAAGTTCAGCAGTCCTCTTTCTGTGGGTTCTTTGTGTCCAGTTTATATACCAGTCTAGGCAAGAGCAGTTTCTTGCTCGAATGGCTATCAAACTTCATAAGGAGCCTCTTTGATGCACATCTTCCTCTCTAAGTAGATTGGTGTTGCCAGGAGCAGATGTGTCTCATTGTTATGAAAAATCTGTAAGTTATTAAAACATTTAAAATGCCATATTATGTAGTCTTTGAAAGATATGAAGAATGCCTATCTGAAATATATCTAAGCACACCTAGAAAGTCTAACTAACATGACTACAAACTTGACTATTATAGATGATTATCTATTAACAATCTATATACATTTTTACATGAACTACACAATCACAATGCCTTAGTCAAGGTCAGAAATACATATACATATAATAAGATTGACCTTAAATTTATATCAATAAAGTCAAATCCATACCAATGCAAATTATTCATATCTATATCATACCCCCCTTTAAATGTAAAAGAACATTTTAAACAATATTTGGGAATATGGATGCAGTTATTTCTCTCCAAACTGCTTCGTGCTGAATGGGGGTGCTGTTGTTTAGCTCTTTCACGGCACAACCTGCTGCTAGGTTCATCCCAGTCAGCAGTTGAGTGAAGTAATTTTTTGAGGGTGTTCACAGCAATCTTCCAGGAGGGTGTGGTTTATCATACCATATTGGGATAGAAGCAATCCACAGGGTCTTGTCCTCTGTGAAAACAAAAAAAGCAACTTCTTTCCAAAGTATCATATCCTTAGATCCAAATTCTGAAGTCAAGGTATTTTCAAAATATCTGTCTTGGATTAGTTCAGCAGCATTTATAAACAAATATCTTTTAGCAGCTGTTGCCCCTTCCTCAGCATTCAAACAACTCAAAGAGAGCATAATAGCATACAGTATCAAAGTTCTCTGTGTATTTTCCATCTTTGTGTGGCTTTATTTTAACCTCTATTTCTTTTCTTTTTACTTTTACTTTTTGAGACAGGTTCTCTGTATATCTTTGTCCTGGAATAACTCTGTAAATCAGGCTGTCCTTGAACTCACAGAGATCCATCAATCTCTGCCTCCTCAAAGCTGGGATTAAAGGTGTGTGCTTCCACAGCTTGAACTCACAGAGATCTGTCTGTCTCTGCCTCCCAGGCATTGGGATTGAAGGCATGTGCTACCACACGTTGAAGTCACAGAGGTCAATCTACATCTGCCTCCCACGTGTTGGGATTAAAGGTGTGTACTACCACACCCAACTACTCTCTTTCTTTCCTTTTTTGTTTGTTTTTAACTTTAAGAAATTTAACTTTTAGCCTGCATATATATTTTAACACACTGCAAACCATTTAGAAGTTTTCTTTGTCTTTGAATCTTTCTTTTTCTGACCACACAAGTCTTTAATTTACCAAGCAATATAGGTAGGATTAAAGCCATGGCTTTGACAGCTGGATCCAGCCCATTCCTTAGCTTTCCAGCCTCATGGTGGAGGTACCAGCTCTAGCCATTTTTATTGCCAGAACTCTGTGGCATTTCAAGGTCCTTGCCAACAAGCAAGCTGCAGCATTCTGCTCACAGATCACACTCATTCAGACTGCCTGCATGAGTCAGAGTTTGCCCTGGCCCACAAAGCCAGCATTTTAAAACAGCACAACTTTTTTCCTGCTACAGCTGAAAACAAACAAACAAACATGCAGTCAGCTTTTATCAGCTCCATTTTAATGTTTTGTAGCAGGACCTCTTAAAAGCTGCAGGGTTTTGTAGCTAAAGCTGAGTTAGGAAGGCTCTCTTCGATGAGAGGCAAGCAGAGCAGACCCAAGAAATTGCTGCTACCAAGAAAAAATGCTTTACTCTATTCTTTCCCATACATTCTCAGGCTTTCTGTGGATTTAGTCATCCACGTCTGGGTGCCATTCTGTAAAAGGAGCAGAGGGCTGCATTCCTGTAGCCTGGCTCCTGGCCGCCAGGCTAGCTTATGCCCCGAAATAACAACACACAAACTGTATTCATATAAACACTGCCTGACCCATTATATCTAGCCTCTTCTTGGCTAACTCTCACATCTCGACTAACCCATTACTAATAATCTGTATAGCACCACGAAGTGTTGGCTTACCAGAAAGGATTCTCGTATATGTCCATCTTGGGCCATAGCTTCATCGCGTCTGCCCCAGAGAGGAGAGACATGGCGATTGCCTCATTTCTTCCCAGCATTCTGTTCTGTTTTCCCCACCTACCTATGTTCTGACCTATCAGGCCAAGCAGTTTTCTTTATTAATCAACCAATGAAACAACATATAGATAAAGACCCTTCTACATCACCATGGAGATTGTAAGATCCAAGGAGTATGGAGGACATCAGAAGAACAAGACTCTCTGAACCAAATAAACAAGCTACATATGTGCCTACAGCGAAAAGCAGAAAGCACAGGGCCTACATGTGTCTACACCAGGTCATCTGTGATAGTATACCTATTAGCTTAGTATTTTATGGGACGTATAACTTTGTAAATGAGTGGCTCTCTGATTCTTAGGGATCTTTTCCCTCTGTTGGGTTGACATGTCCAACTTTGATATGATGCTTTTTGCTTAATCTTATTATATTTGATTTTATCATGTTTGGTTGTTAGTCTTTTGAAACCTGCTCTTTTCTAATAAGGGAGAGAAAGGGAGTGGATCAAGAGGGTAGAAAGGAAAAAACCTGGGTGAAGTAGAGAAAAGGGAAATTATAATCATGATATATTATATGAGAAAAGAATCTATTTTCAATAAAAATTAAAAATAGAAAAAAATACCCTTGAAAAATGTGCTGAGCCTTTTCACACAGTATTTATAAATTAAGAGGAATTGGAAATTTTAATATATTTGTATTCAAGAATAAAATATATCTTTCAAAATATCCATTTCTTTGATGCAAAGAACCACAGCCAAACAAATAGGGGTGGAGCTTGGAGACTACTGCAGAAGAGGAGGAGGAAGGACTGAAGAAACCAGAAGATTGAAGGACATCACAAGGAACCCACTGAATCAACTAATCTGGGCTCATGTGGGCTCATAGAGACTAACTGACAATCAGAAAGCCTACATGGGACTGACCTGGAACCTCTACATATATATTACAATTTTGTAACTTGATCTTCATGTGCTACTCTGTGGCTGATTCTGCTCTTTTCTTGGCTTTTGAGACCCTACTCCTCATACTAGGTTGCCTTGTCTAGCCTTAATATGAGTGGCAGTGTTTAGTCTTACTGCAACTTGCCATGTTTGGTTGATATCCTTGGGAGGCCTGCCATTTTCAAAAGAGAAATGGTGAAGGAGTGGATGATGAGTGAGAGGAGGGGTAGGGTCTGGGAGGAGAGGAGGGAAAAAATGGGAAAGGATATAAAATAATAAAAATAAAATAAATCTGTTTCTTAGTGGTAACTCTAACTTCATATATAATCAATTGGTCTTGTATTAGCTGGGCAACAATCTTATGACTTTTCAGCAATTCCCTATAGTAGCTCCCTGTCAAGTCTACCCCATTTCCATCTTATGAGCTGCATGATATTCATTCTTCTCAGTATCTACCTTTTGAAATATTAACATATTTTATACTACTGTCTGACTCACTTTTCTATGCAATTCTCTTGAAATAATGATGTTTCTGTTGTCTATCTATTGTATCTATTGAGGTTTTTTTTATATCACTTCAATCTGAACTTGGGCATTCATTAATAGAAGGAAGAAAGTAATTTTGTCTTAACTTAGGATTTTAGTTTTAGTCTGAACACTCAATATGATCCAGATTAATTATCCCAAAAGGACATACCATATGAAAAACAGCTTTGTAACAACTACTATGTGAATAAAGCCATTATCATCAGCCCAGGCCCATGTGAGCTTCTGGGAAACTAAAAAATCATAATCTACACCAAGTGGCATTTCCTGCACTTGCATGGCTTCTACATTGTTTCCTTCCTTATTAAGGTAGAATTCTGCCTTTCTGTAAATGGAGACTGTTCTTATGCTTCCTAGCCACCCAGACTCAAATAATCACACAGATACTATATTAATTACAACACTGGCCAATGACTTAGGTGTATTTCTAGCTAGCTCTTACATCATAAATTAACCCATTTTTATTAATCTGTTTATTACCATGAGGCAGTGTCCTACCTGTAAGGTTCCAGTGTCTACCTTCTTTGCTAATGGTGCCCACCATCTGAGGCATGAAGCCACATAAGACCTAAAAACAGCTTTAAAAAAGTACTTCTAGACCTAGAAAAAAACAGCAGTCAATTGGAGCATCTTGGTAGCCACATTTTTTCAGATAGTCTCTATTTGTTGGGAATAAGCAGAAGTGAAGCTCCTTGTAAGAGAAGGCTTCCTGACATAGAAATTGCAGCAAAAACTACATGGCTTCTTTAAGAGACAGTTTCTTGGCTCTTTTGGGAGGTTTTTCACTTAAATGAGATTTGTGAGAGGTGTGCTACTAGCTGCTTAATGGTGAAAAGTCCCCTTGTATACCTGGAACTGTGGCAGTGAGAAAGGCTTGCAGAGGCAGTGAATATACCTTGACCATGTTGGGCAGGCTGGAGTCAACAGATAAGACTGGGATTTGGTCCTAGCCTGCTTAACATTTTTTAAAAAGGTACTCCTTATTAGAAATGGTTATAGATACACAATAAAGACAGATTCAGACAAAAATAAACCTCAGAAGTGGTCATAGGTTGCAGGGGAAAGAGCCACTTGATTGGCCTGGCTGTCTGGCTAGCAGGGGGTCCCAGTTGTTTGTCCCTGCTGCCTGGCAAGCTTAGCCTCAACTTAATGACATAGAAATCATATTAATTTAAACATTGCTTGGCCCATTAGCTCTAGCTTCTTATTGGCTAACTCCTACATCTTTATTTAGTCCATTTCTACCAATCTGTATATCACCACGAGGTCGTGGCCTATCAGCAAAGTTTCAGCACATCTACCTCCAGCCTCAGATCTATGATGTCCCTGTGACTTTGTTTTCTTCCTCACAGAATTTAGTTCTGTCTTCCCCAACTACCTAAGTTCTTCCCTATCAACATGCCAGGGCAGTTTCTTTATTCATTAACCAATGAACACTGCACATGGACAAAAGGACGTCCCACACCATTTCCCTTTTTCTGTTTAAACAAAAAGGAAAGCTTTAACATACTAAAATTACATATAACAAAACAGTTATCAAGCAAGAATTGCAGTACCAATATTTATATCTACTATATCTTTTATTATAATTAAGGAAAACTATAACTATAAATTCTTTAACTTCATCAAAAATTCCAGAAGGACATAATATTTCCTGAGTAAACAGGATGTGCATTGTAAGCAACTTCCAAAACTCTAGAATTTACAGAGACACATTGCTGCTGGGAGAGTCACCCAAAGTTCTTTTGCACCATTGTGTTATCCATCTTTGGCCTACAGGCCCATAGTATCCAGCAGACTTTTTGATGAAGCAAGGAATTATAAAGATAGTTCAGTCACTTTCTTCTGTATCCTGCAGAATGTCTTGCTGAGTCTTTCATAAAGCAGAAACCCTGAGGATCATCTCATCTTTAGGCAAGTTCAGCAGTGAATTTTCTGTGGGTAGTGCATGTCTAGTTCAGCAGTTCAGGCAAGAACAGTTTCTTACCCAAATGGCTAAGATGCCCATCTTTTCCTCAAAAAAATTGATGCTGCCAGAAACTGATGTGTCTCACTGTCATGAAAATTCCTAAATTCTTAAAACATTTTAAATGTCATATTCTGTAGTCTTTGAAAGATATGAAAAATGTCTATTCATCTGAAATATATCTATGCACATCTAGAAAATCTTACTAACATGACTATAAGCTTGATTATTATAGATGATTATCTATTAACCTATATTTTTTAATTATACACTACATTTTTAAATGAACTACACAATCAAAATACCTTAATCAAAATCAGAAATACATACACATATAACAAAATTGACATTAAATTTGTATCAATAAACCAAGTCCATACCAAAGCAAATCTCTATAGCATGTCCCCCTTACAAACCTGAGTTTAATTTTAAACACAAAAATACAGAGTTTAAAACAGCTTTTTGCTGTTTGTTGGTGGCATTCCACAGCTCCTTTAAGAGACATTTTAAAACTATACTCATATTTCCAAATATTGTTTATAATTGCTTTTAAGTGGATTTGGTCCATCTTGTTGACACCAATTGTTGCAGGGGACAAAGCTGCTTGTTTGTCCTTGGCCATCCGGCTAGCAGAAGGGCCCACTTATTTGTGGCAGCTGTCTGGCTAGCTTAGCCCCAAAATAACCACATAGAAATTGTATTAATTAAAACATTAGCTTCTTTTTGACTAACTCCTACATCTTTATTTAATGCATTTCTATCAACCTGTATATCACCATGAGGTCGTGGTCTACCAGAAATATTTCAGCATGTCTACCACTGGTAGCAGATCCATGGCATTCATCTGATTTTATTTTCTTCCTCCCAGAATTTAGTTCCATCTTCCTTGCCTACCTAAGTTCTGCCCTATCAACAGGCCATAGCAGATTCTTTATTCATTAACCAATGAAAGCTGGACAAAAGGACTTCAAATTTTGTGTCTAAGGATATGCTACTTTGGAAAAGAGGTTCTGCTTCTGTTTCCACAAATGAGAACCTTTGTATTCCTTCCAGGCTAATGTGATTTGATGGAACAAGACCCCCTGAAAGATTTCTGTGAAGCCTAAAAATACTTTGCCCAAAAAACAACAGAAAGCAATTTGGAGAAAACAATGCCCAAATTCCCCAAATGATTATTTATTAATATTTGTTTTCATTTGAAGGGTGATATGATATAGAAATAAATACTTTTTATTGGTGAGAATCTTGGACTATTGATACAAATTTGGGTTCAATTTTGTTACACTGTGTGTGTGTGTGTGTGTGTGTGTGTGTAGTTCTACTCTTTATTTAAGGTATTATGTTTATACATCTAATTTTAAAATGTAATGTATAATTAAGAATTATAGATTAATAGTCATTTATGACAGTAAAGCTTGTAGTTATGTTGGTTGTGTTTTCTATATATAGAGAGATATATTTCAGCTAGATAGATAACCTTCAACACTTCAAGAAACTATGGATTATGGCATTTAAAATGTTTTAAGAACATAGACTTTTCTTGACATTGAGACATGTCTGCTTTAACAGTACCAATTACTTCAGAGAGGTTGATGGCCATTGAAGAAACTCATTGTGGATTTTGCCTTCAAGGTGATAAGGCTAGACATTTGGTTGGGGAACTGATCTTTTCTGGGGTATTTTATGGTATGCTGTATAAACTAGACATACAGAATCCACAGAAAAGTGACTACTAAACTTCCTTAAGGATGGGATGTTCCTTCAGCGTTCCTGCTTCACAGAAGAAACTGCCAAACATTCTGCAGGGAACAGAGGAATGCAACTCACAAATTTTGCCATTACAAGGTGAGTAGATCTTTTAATTTCCTGCTACACTAAAGGGTCTGCTGGATATTATGGGCCTGTGGCCTCATAATGGATGCTCTAATATTACCAAGGAACTTTGGATGCCTGTCCAGGCAAGATGTCTCTGTAAATTCTAAAACTGTGAAAGTTGCTTACAATGTACTTTCTGTTTACTTAGGTATATTGTATCTTTCTGGGTTCTTTAAAGATTTAAAGAGAAATAGTAATAGTTTTTCTTAGTTGTGACAAAAAATATATTAGATGTAAAACTTCAGGCTCACAAATATAAGATAGATGTTTCCTTAATTTGCCACATGTAAATAAACTAAATATTTGTATCTACAATTCTTGCTTGACAACTGTTTTGCTTATGCAATTTTACTACATTAAATTTAAAACCTTCCTTTTTATTTAGACAGAAAAGGGAATATTATATGAGATGTCTTTCTGTATATATGTTGCATTTTTGGTTGATGAATAAAGCTTATTTTGGCCAATGGCTTAGTATAGTAAAGCATGTCAGAATATCCAAACAGAGATGTATAGAGAGAGTAGGCAGAGTAGCAAAATACCATGCAGCTGCCATAGAAGAAGGCACACTGGAACCTTACCTGTAGGCCACAGCCTCACGGGAATACACAGACTAATAAAAATGGGTAAATTTGAAATGTAAGAGATAGCTAGAAATAAGCTGTTGACCAAACAGTGTTGCAATTAATATAGTTTCTATGTGATTATTTCAGTCTGGGAAAGCTGGGAAATGAATATGCAGTCTCTGTTTATACTTTTCATATTGTGTTATTTCTTCAAATCATTAATGATACTGTTTATTGAGGGGGGAAGCTTTATAGGCACTTGTGCCTGAACAATTTATTTTAGAAATCCCACTGATTTTAAAGAATTATTTTAATTTGTATTACTTGTATATGTATGGATAGGCATATTCCACATGTGAATATCACAATCTTTAAACCTGGAGTTATAAGTGATTGTGAGGTAACCTTCATAGGTGCAAAAGAGCACCTCTAGAAGAGCAGCAACTGCTCTTAAATGCTGAGTCATCTCTCCAGTCCTCATAAGTATTTTTGTTTCCTTTATGTATTCACATATCAGAAAATAGCCTACCTTTTATCTGCTATTATTATCCATTATGTCTTATAGGTACCTGTTCCCAACTGTCAGTGTAAGAAAAAAATCTGAGATTTTTTTTTTAATTTTGATGTATAAGGTTTTAACTATTTTCTATTTTCTGTGTAGGCTACCAATTAAACGTTTTTAGGAATATCTCAAATGGATTTTACATTATATATTTAAAAATCCTTCAGACTAATGAAGGAGTTCTTTCTAATGAGGCAATTTTTTAAGACTATCAGTTAATATCCATGTTTTTAGTCTCATATTCACCATGAAATTAGATATATCCTGAAGTGTGAGGTTTTGTGTCTATGGTGCTTTTGCTGAGTACTGGCATTTCTTTAACTTCTTGGTGTTCAATTAAGTTTCTGCTTTCAGAACTGCGTTTCGAGATGAAATATGGTATATCTTTGATAAAAACTTGAACCAAATTTACTTTAGTAAATTTACTTTAGTAAATTTAGAAAATTTGTGACTAAATAATAGAATAAAGATTTGGTGAAAGAGATTTTTATGTGTTTTGTTAAGCTTAGTAATTTGATAAATTAAGTCAAGGGAATGAACATGAAATCTCAACATTATTACAGTAAACAAACTCTTTTCAATATTATAAACAAACAATAATAAATTTCTCTTTCAGGGCTGGAGTGATGACTCAGCAGTTAAGAGCACTGGATTCTCTTTTCAAAGGAGCTCGGTTCAATTTTTATCACCCACATGACAGCTCACACCTGTCTGTAACTACAGTTCTAAGGGATCTGGCAAAAAAAATAATAAAAAAAATCTTTTTTAGAAAAATAAACAAATTTCTGTTACAGTAAAACAATCTATTTTTATGAACTCAGCATTAAAAGTTAGTAAAAATAATTATCTCATGTATGGTTTTTAAACACTAGTTGGCACAAAGATAGTTTCACTTATAATGATAATTTCAATCATCATTTATAAATCTCAGGATGTCTGCTATAAAAAATTAAGGTCAGTCTGTCCATTAACTATTTTCTATTGTTCTAATAAAACATTGTGACCAAGCCAGGCGGTGGTGGTGCATGCCTTTAATCCCAGGACTCAGGAGGCAGAGGCAGGTGGATCTCTGTGAGTTCGAGGCCAGACTAGTCTACAAGAGCTAGTTCCAGGACAGGAACCAAAAGACCAAAAGCTACAAAGAAACCCTGTCTTGAAAATCAAAAAAAAAAAAAATTCTGACCATAGCGACCTGTAGAAAACATTTATATTTATTTGGACTTACACTTTCAGAATTTTGGAGTCCACGATGATGAAGTGTAGTAGTGCCAGAGAGTTCCACAACAGCCTCAAATGTAGTACAGCAAATATTTCTTTATTTGGGGATAAGGGGAATGAAACTGCATCCAACAGAAAAGAGAAACACACACTTTTCAGCTGCACTTATAGTACATAAGACCATGCCCAAAATGGGCCTGTATCTTAAAGACTATTGACTGGAGGAGTTCTCACATCACCTCTCCATTTTACCTAAATAAGAGGGTTCTAAGTCTAATACAAAAATACATAGAATAAGAAAAAATATCAAGTATTTTCCTGGGCAAAGAAGAGACAAAATCATACATAAAATTTAGAATTACAACCAGCATGAATAACATCAAACATGAAACAAGATAAATGTTTCAATAGTGCTCCTATCCTAAGGAGCCTATGTCTTATATTAGAAATGGCTTGGGTAAGTCATTGAAGGTAAGTAACTATCACTATCTAGTCTTTAACCCCATCAAAGAGATGAGAAGGAAAATAATATTACCTGAGTAAACAGGAAGTGCAATCAAGCAACCTCTAAAATGTACAAAAAAAAAAAAAAGACAACTGGCTACCTGGGAAATCAGGCAAAGTCCCATTTGCAATGTTGGGGCACTGAAATTTGTCTAAGGCCTACAGTATCTGACAGATCATTTTCAAAGGCAGGTAACATTTAAAAACTGTCTTACCCTGTTGATGGAGCTGCGGGCCGCTTTCTGCCTCCCAGCTCCCAGCCACTGGCTAGGTTTATATCTGAAAGAACAACACACAAACTGTATTCTTTTAAACACTGCTTGGCCCATTAGCTCTAGCCCTTACTGGATAATTCTCATATCTTCCTTAACCCATTTCTAATAATCTGTGTCTTGCCCGGAAAGATTCAGCATGTAAGACGTGGTGGCTGGCTCTATCATGTCTGCCCTGGAGAGGAGAGGCATGGTGTCTGCCTAACTTCCCTTCTTCCCAGCATTCTGTTCTGTTTATTACACCCACCTATGTTCTAACCTGTCA
Organism: Microtus oregoni; assembly: GCF_018167655.1. Taxonomy (NCBI): domain Eukaryota; kingdom Metazoa; phylum Chordata; class Mammalia; order Rodentia; family Cricetidae; genus Microtus; species Microtus oregoni. The sequence goes on along the minus strand of NW_024543828.1, from coordinate 2,851,986 downwards.
AGCGAAGTGGTTTCTTTATTAATTAACCAATGAAATCAACAGATTGATATATGACACTCCCTTTTTCTGTTTCAACAAAAAAAAGAAGTCTTTAACTTTAACATAGCAAAATTGCATATAACAAAACAATTATCACATAAGAATTACAGTTACAATATTTATATCTATTTTATCTTTTACCATAAAAAAGGAAAACTATAACTATCTATCTATTCTTCAAATCCACCAAAACTCCAGAAAGATATAATATTACCTAAGCAAACAAGGAATAGGCAACTTCCAAAACTCTAGAAGTGACAGAGACTTCTTGCTGCCTGGACAGTCATCCAAAATTCTGTTGTACCGCTGAGGCATCCATCTTTAGCCTTCAGGCCCATAGAATCCAGTGACATTTCCATGAAGAAGGAAATTTCAAAGGTAGTTCACTCACTATCTGCTGTGTCCTGCAGAATGTCTCACAGACACTTTCATGAATCAGGAACCCCGAAAGATCATCTCAACTTTAGGCAAGTTTAGCAGTCCTCTCTCTGTGGGTTCTTTGTGTCCAGTTTTTGCAAAAGTCCAAGCAAGAGCAGTTTCTTGCCCAAATGGGTATCAAATTCCTTAAGTAGCCTCTTTGATTCCCATCTTCCTTTTGAAGTAGATTGGTGCTGCCAGGAGCAGACATGTCTTATTGTCCTGAAAAGCCCTAAGTTATTAAAATATCAAATGTCATATTCTGTAGTCTTTAAAAAATATGAAGAATGTCTATCTGAAATATATCTATGCACATCTAGAAAATCTAACTGACATGACTACAAGCTTGATTATTATTAATGATTATCCATTAACAACCTAAATTCATTACATTTTTACATGAACTACACAATCACAATACCTTAATCAATATCAGAAATACATTTAAATATAACAAAATTGACCTTAAAATCCATACCAATGCAAATTATTCATATCTCTATCATATCCCCCTTTAAGTGTAAAATAACATTTATAAACAATATTTGGGAATATGGGCTCAGTTATTTCTCTTCAAACTGCTTCCTGCTGAATGGGGTTGCTGTTATTTAGTTCTTTCATGGTATAACCTGTGTGCTAGATTCATCTCAGTCAGCAGTTGAGTGAAGTATTTTTTGAAGGTGTTCACAGCAACCTTTCAGGAGGGTGTGGTCTATCATACTGTATTGGGATAGAAGCAATCCACAGGGTCTTGTCCTCTGTGAAAACAAAGAAGAATCACTTTTCCAAAGTATCATATCCTTAGATCCAAATTCTGAAGTCAAATTATTTTCAAAATATCTGTCTTGGATTAGTTCAGCAGCATTAATAAACAAATATCTTTTAGCAGCTGTTGCTCCTTCCTCAGCATTCAAACAACTCAAAGAGAGCATAATAGTATACAGTATCAAGATTCTCTGTGTATTTTCCATCTTTGTGCAGCTTTATTTTAACTCTATTTTGTTTATTTTTACATTTATTTATTTATTTGAGACAGGTTCTCTGTATATCATTGTCCTGAAATAACTCTGTAAACCAGGCTGTCCTTGAACTCTCAGATATCCATCTGTCTCTGCCTCCCAGACATTGGGATTAAAGGCATGTGCTACCACACCCTGTAGGCACAGATGTCAATCTACCTCCCAAGTGTTGGGATTAAAGTTGTGTACCACCACACCCAACTACTCTCTATTATTTTTCTTTTTTTAATTTTAAGAACTTTAACTTTTAGCTTGCATATATTCTTAACACACTGTAAATCATTTAGAGCTTTTATTTTTCTTTGAATCTTTCTTTACTGTATATCTCTCTTTTTCTGACTACATGAATCTTTTAGAAGAGGGTTAAAGCCGTGGCTTTGACAGCTAGATCCAGCCCATTCCTTAGCTTTCCAACCTCGTAGCTGAGGTACTGACTGTAGCCACGTTAATCACGCCACAACTCTATGGTGTTTCAAGGTCCCTGCCAGCAAGCAAGCTGCAACAGTATGTCCACAGACAACACTCAAGTCCTCTCTCTGTAGCTGGCCCTTCTGCCTCAAATAGTCAGAGTTTGCCCTAGCAGAACAGCTCAGAAAGCTGGCACTTCAATACAGCACAACTTTTTTCCTGCTATGGCTGAAAACCCAAAAAGCATGTTTTCAGCTTTTCATCAACAGTGTTTAAATGTTTCATGGCAGAACCTCTTAAAAGAGCTGCAAGGTTTGTAGCTAAAGCTGAATCAGGAAGCCTCTCTTAGATGAGAGCACTTGCTTGCATCTAGCAAGAAGAGCAGACCCAAGAAATTGCTGCTACCAAGAAAACATGCTTTACTCTATTCTTTCCCAAGCTTTCTCAGCCTTTCAGTGGATTTTGTTATCCACGTTGGGTGCCATTCTGTTGATGGAGCTGCGGGCCGCTTCCCACCTCCCAGCTCCCAGCCACCGGGTAGCTTTATACCAGAAATAACAACACACAAACTATTATTTTAAACACTGCTTGGCCCATTAGATCTAGCCCTTAATGGCTAAATCTCATATCTTGCTTAACCCATTTCTAACAATCTGTGTCTTATCAGAAAAGATTCAGCATGTAAGACCTGGTGGCTGCCTCCATAGAGTCTGCCCTGGAGAGGAGAGGCATGGTGTCTGCCTAACTTCCCTTCTTCCCAGCATTCTGTTCTGTTTACTCCACCCACCCATGTTCTAATCTATTAGGCCAAGCCGTTTCTTTATTAATTAACCAATGAAATCAACAGATTGATCTATGACACTCCCACATCATTACCCTGTCTTGGCAAGTTTTGGCAGTCATTTTTTCTTGTATCCTGCTTATCCACTTTGGATACCATGCGTTTTGTCAGTGGTTGAGACAGGGGCAGTTCTTTGACCAAAGACCAGTGTTGCTAAGAAGAAAACAAGTTCCAAGTGAAATGTCTTCTGTGCCAACACTCTCTTGGGAATAGATTGGTGCTGCCAGGACCAATTGTTTCTCACATCAACAGAATCCAAAGTTCTTTAAATGACATATTCTGTAGTTCCTTAAAGTGTCTGAAGATTATCTACCCATGTGGAATACAATCTCTATGCACCTAAAGAACCTGACTAGTCTAAGTATGACAAACATGGCTAACTATTGACCTGAAATTCTTAATACCTATGTAGTTTAAAGATAAATATGTATCTTGATCAGAGGTAGAAATGTATAGTGCACCATAATAACTATATCCTAAAATTGCATCAATATACCAATATCTTAAGGAGAGGTAGAAACATGCATACATACAATATGACAAAATAACTTTGCAAAGGTTCACCAATTTTTCAAACAAAAATAGAAGCATATTCAATATAACAAATATGATTAGAATTTGTATCAATATACAAGAATCTATAGCAATGTAAATTATCTATAAATAATAGGTCACAAGTAATAATTTACTTATTATCCAATGCCATCCATTCCCCCATTTTTTTGTAGTATAACAAAGTTTTTTATTTGGAGATAAACTCACGGTAAGGATAATAACTATCCACAGTTCTCTGCATGTCCTGGGAACTGGAATGAAATCCAGCAGAAAAGGAGGCCACACATGTTTTTCATGTACTATAATTATATAGTACATGAAACCATGCCTCAATTTGGCTTCTCTCTTAAGGATATTGTTGGGAGAAGTTACCACAACAATGAACTGAAGATATGGGGTGTTAGGTGTAATAGCTGAAGCAGATGCTGGGAGTTAATATCTTGAACCTCAGGTAAGAAACTAGAAAACTGGAAATGACATGAGGCTTTACAGTCTCAATCCTCAGTAACATACTTCTTCCATAAAGTTCATACCTCTTAAACTATCTATCCCTCAATCAGTGCAACCAACTGAAGACCAAGCATTAAATTGCCTAAAATTATACTGTACATCTCATTCCAAACACCAAAGTTAGTAATGGTGGCACAATTCTATAATATCATCTACTCAGAAAGCTGAGGAAAAAGGATCAAAAGTTGAGGGCTTGTCTACCTAAAAGAGAATTCAAAGATACCCTAACCATTTAGTGAGAACTTCTCTAAAAGTTAAAAGAAGGATATTATAACACTCATGAAGTATATGAGACATGATGAGTTCATTATCCAATTACACACACATACACATGCAAACACACACACACACACACACACACACACACACACACATGCACACAGAAATATAAATGTCATGTTGGTAACATGTTGATAATCCCAGTGGTGAAGAAGTTAGGATAATCATTCATTTAAGGTTAACCTTGAGTACACAAAATATCTTGTCTGAATGAATGCATGATAATTAAATGGGAACATTGACACCTTAATATTATCTTACTACATTATTAATGATAGTCAGTTCATAGAATATAGTACTTTCACATGTTAATGTTGACAGTTTATAAATATCATTTAAGATTTAATTAACAAAAATAGTGTATGTACAATATGTTGTTTAAAAAATTATATATGCTATATAATAAATAGCTATATATACATATATAACCTTATATACTTTATATGAGGACACAATATGTGTCATTACAATCTTTAAGAATATAGTATATAATATCAAACTATGGTTATTCTATCATACTTCTCTTAAATTTATTTTTCCAAACAGAAATTTTATATACATTGGAATAGATACCATATGTATATGCATATATACATATACAAACACAAACAAATATACATATACGACCCTTATAAATTCCCAGGCCATCATCCCTTAGAATATTACAGTTGCATACTGTATTTGAAGGTCTGTCTGCCTATAGGGCATTCATTCAGATCTTGTCTGAATGAATGATTAAATGGGAAGTTGAACTTGCTATCTCTCCATTATACTACTGATGATAGTCAATTAGTAGCAAAATGATCCGTTCACCTGTCATTGTTGTCAGTTTTTCAATATTACTTGAGTTTTAAGTAACAAAAAAATAGTGCACACACAATGTATTCTTTTCTCACCCATTTCTTGCTTTGGATTGTCTTGCTAAGAAGAAACATTATGTTTTAACTTTTCCAGGTTGAGCTCTGGTGTGACACCAGAGATCAGGAAGGCTATATTGCTTTAAGTCAAGTCTAGTACTGGCAAATGCAAAGTAAATATTTTGATGTTGTACTTGTTCTAATACCCTGAAGCTACTAGTTGAAATGAACTAAAACTTCCTCTAAAACTCTATAGTATAATGAAGTACTTCATAGTTTACCTTACTAGATTTTGGCCTGAAAATAAGGAGTTTCTTATTTACTATTTTAGGTAATTCTTTCAACATCTATTTAAAAGCACCCAGGCATCAGTACCCTACAGACAGCCAAGCCTTCAAATGCAGCGGCAGGTCCAATATTCTAAAGTAATATTGGTAACAGTTTACCACCATAGGCTAAACATACCTAATTTTAAGTAACTTTTATGTGGTAAGATATTCAAAGACATGTTGTAATTTTCAAAATAGTAAAGCTAAAACTTCAGACTAATGAGGAAAGAGGGAGGGGACCAGGCTATTTCTATGACCATGGGGCTGAAATTTGCAAAGCAACTTCATTGTCTTTGTTGGTATGGAGAACATTGTCATTGTTAGCAATAAGCAAAGAAGAGAGGTCTCGGGTACGGTCCAATTTTTATTCATAGTCAGGATTCTTGTGACTGCATAGAAAAGTAAGTTTGTCAAGTGGTAACTACATTTTCTTTGAAAAAAAATAGAAAAATGTTTCAATAGAAAAGTTGTCTGTATATTGTGACAAAAATTGGTGGTTTTATAGATTATCAGAAGTTGACCTGGTGATTGGGGTTGGGATGTGTGCCACCACCTGGAGGACACACACAGTTCAGTTTCCACATTTGGTGGTATTATTCAGGGACTGCTTGACCTCTACTGGATTTATCTTGCAGAGTATCCTCTCTCTCCCTCTCTGAGTTTCATTTTGCCTGCCCACTCATCATCCTAAGCACTCTTCAAGACTCACTGACTAGCAGAAAGATCTTTTTTTTTCCCCTGCTTCCTGTGAAGCAGTTAAAAATACCATCCATTGCCGGGCGGTGGTGGTGCACGCCTTTAATCCCAGCACTCGGGAGACAGAGGCAGGAGGATCTCTGTGAGTTTGAGGCCATCCTGGTCTACAAGAGCTAGTTCCAGGATAGGCACCAAAAACTACAGAGAAACCCTGTCTCAAAAATCAAAAAAGAAAAAAATACCATCCATTTAAGCTCATGACTGCTTGGAATCATATGTGCCTGAAGCAGTATCTAATCAATCTTCTTTCCTACATGATAATACTTGTCTCCATTATCTGTCTTTACACAACCCAACATTTGCTCAGGGCTACAATAGATAATAGCACAGCACTCTGCCCTATCCTGCCAAACCCTGGTCCAGGCATCTTAAAATCTGTGCTTTTGTCAATGATGTAATTCTACTACCTGGATTCATCAATGATTACTTATGCTGCAAAGACCTTGTGACGACACAGAGCTAGGCTATCTGTGTTAGTCTCAAAATATCAATTGTTGCCTTTATGTGCAATTCCGAACCACCAATGTCTGTGCCTGTTTTGTTGCCATTTGTGCCTGGTTCAGAAACCATCAAAAATGACTGACAGTAAAGGGAATTATACCTGCATAGTCCTTTCTCACTGGGAATGTTATGAGAATGACTTCATTTATGTGTGTAACTTAGATAATTCACTGTACAGGTTTTGTTTAATTGGGGACTGAAACTTTAATTAATCTTGTTCTCCTTAGACTTATTCTCAAGTCACTGCTAGAAGAATAGTGATTTGCCACAGTAAGCAGTTGCTGTAGGAAATCCTACAGCCAGTAGTTACACGTCCATTGGGGTGTGGCCTCTTATACTATTTATGCTGATAGTAGAGCATGCGTCTGGCCTCTTTTCTGGCTGCGGGATTTGGTTTCTGATCACCATTGCAGCAGAGGATTCTGATTTGTGAGTCTATTTCTCAATTCTGAGCTAGTGTGTGTCTTCTTTTAAGAATCCTTCTTCATTTGGTGCCCACATGGATTTAGACTCTACACCTACTGGGTGGATGGCCTATAGGCCTAGCTGTTCCATGGCCCAGACAGTTTTCCAACCCTGCCCACTTGGCTTGCTTTTACCTAAGTGGCTTTTTGAAGAACCCCTGCCACAGCAGAACTTACTGCTTGTGGCAACTTGAAAAATTTCCAAGTACGTGCAAGACTGCCGCATTCCCTGGTGCGATTTCCTGGCACAGTGCCTTGCATCATAGCAACTTGTGCAGCTTCCGGTTTCTGCTCCCTACCTGTACGTTCTGAGTTTCTTGTTCTGTATGTGGAATTAATTTAATTGCTTTTAATTTATTAAGTAAATCATATTTTTCAATATTTTACTAGTACCAAGTTGGGAAACTAAAGCGGCTCAGAAAATAAAGTGGCTCAGTAACATTTCTGTCCTAATGCAACTCTGCAACCACAACATCTGTTGAACAATAATGATTATTACACTTAAAAAATTACCAGATCTCAGAACAGGTAATAAATAAATCAATATGGCATGTTACAGTAATATTGAAACATTAACATTTTGCTAATATTATGGATTAAATTAGGCTTATATGGCTATGGTGATAGTTCCATTTATTGGGTATTGGGACTCAGTTTATTTCTTCATATTCTCTCATTAAGAAAGAATGTGGTACTTTTAGGAATGATAGAGTCTTTTCATATTAATTACAAACACCTAGTTGACAGGATTAATATCATCTAAAATCAAAAGTTATCTAAAAAATTAATAATATTAAAAAGCATAACATAAATTTGACAGACAAAATTGAATCCATATCTAAGGGTACTGAGAAGTTATCTGAAAGAATTTATATTGTTGAATTTGACAATCAAAATATGTTAAAATGTTATGATATATTAGCAGATAGGTTATATCTCCAGGATGGCAATCTGCATGCAACCCAACTAATGTCCATGGATGAGGCATTATCTTTAAAGGAGAATCTTCAGACTTTTAAATCACATGTGTAGAATGAGAACCAGAGACTAGGTGCCTCAAGGAAATTACTAGAACTATAACAGACCACGACATTCAGGCTTTATAAAAGACAATAATAAAAAGATTTGAAATAATTGAGGAAATTATTAGAGTTGATGAACAGGGAAAGAAGGCACAAGGACAGAATTAAAAAATACCAGTAGCTGTCAGAGATGACTTACCCAAGGTTTTAGCTTCCTACCCTGTAATCTACTCTGACAAAGCACTTATGCTGACCCACAGGTTAAAGCTCCTTACAATGAACAAATCTTGTCTCTATGCCACAAAGCAGTCTAAATGCTTGGGACATGATAAAAGAACTAGGAAAACGAACTGAATCATATACCAGGGTTAAACAGGTCCAGAGAGAACACTTTAGTGACTTCTTACAAAGATTAACTAAAGCTATACAAATCAGAGTAACAGACCCAGATGTTAGACACGTATTTATTGAATCTCTGGCTTCTGAAAATGCTAACTTAGAATTCAAAAAAAAATACTTGGGCCTTTAAAAGTTAGATCAGCACCTATGGATGAATAGATTCTGTATATAATGAGCATTGAGACATTAAACTATAATATTAGAGTACTACTCAGCAGTAAAAAACAAGGAATTCTTGAATTTTGCATAAAAATGGATGGAAATAGAAAACACTATCCTGAGTGAGGTAAGCCAGACCCAAAAAGAGGAACATGGGATGTACTCACTCATATTTGGTTTCTAGCCATAAACAAAGGACATTGAGCCTATAATTAGTGATCCTAGAGAAGCTAAATAAGGAGAGCCTAAAGAAAAACACATAGGCATTCTGCTGAATATTAACATTCATCAGGCGATGAAAGGAGACAGAGACAGAGACCCAGTTTGGAGCCCCAGACAGAAATCTCAAGGTCCAAATCAGGAGCAGAAGGAGAGAGAGTATGAGCATGGAACTCAGGACCACGAGGGGTGCACCCACACACTGAGACAATGGGGATGTTCTATAGGGAACTCACCAAGGCATGCTGGCCTGGGTCTAAAAAACCTGGGATTAAACCTGACTCGCTGAACATAGCGGACAATGAGGACTACTGAGAACTCAAGAACAATGGCAGTGGGTTTTTGATTCTACTGCACGTACTGGCTTTGTGGGAGCCTAGGCATTTTGGATGCTCACCTTACTAGAGCTGGATGGAGGTGGGTGGTCTTTGGACTTCCCACTGGTCAGCAAACCCTGATAGCTCTATGGGCTGACAAGGGAGGGGAACTTGATTGGAGGAGGGGGAGGGAAATGGGAGGAGGTGGTGGGGAAGAGACAGAAATCTTTAATAAATAAATAAACAGAAATAAATAAATAAATAAATAAATAAAAATTAACACATAACTTTGACCCTCACAGAAAAAAAAAACTATATTATTGAATCTTGTGTAGAAGAAGCAATTTCCAAAGGGATGAGAAAACATCAAAATACCAAATATTTTAATTTTGGTAGAATAGGACATCTAAGATGGGATTGTAAGCAAGTAATTCCTAGGAATAATATCTCCTCTGGGAATGTCAAGAATAGGAGGACTTAGCCTTTAGGTCTATGTAAAAGGTGTGGCAAAGGCCGATATTTGACCAATGAATGCAGTTCAGCAAAAGACAGACAAGGAAACCCCATACCATAGGGAAACTCCTTGAGGGGCATCTTGCAGGTGGCCAAGAAAAAAGTGGATCAGTCATTTCCAGTCACTGCGGAAGACATGTCTCACCAGGAAAATTAAAAAAAATCCAGAGCCTTCTGTAAAAGACCATAATGTTGGAGATGATGACATAAACATGAAGGATAAGTCAAAAATTCCAATAGGAAATAGCAAACATATATTCTGGCAGACTTCTATAAATGATCAAAGTCCAAAGCTAAGAGTGCATATAAATAGCATTGTACTTGTTGGTTTGATAGACACAGGTGCAGATGTGAGTATCATTACTCCAGAATATTGGTATCCAAATTGGCCTCTTCAAGAGGCAGATATTCAATTACTAGAAATTGGAACCATATCTAAAGTTAAACAAAGCATGACATGGATTGTCTGTATTGGGCCAGAAGGTCAAAGAGAGAAGCTGAGGCAATATGTGGCTAACATTGCAGTACATTTATGGGGTTGTAACCTGCTGCAGCAATGGAATACCCAGATTAACATTCCTGCAGTCCCAGGAACTCATAATCCTGAGAAGGATATTATAAGGTACTATGTACAAAAGTCGCAAGCCATTCAGGCTATACAAGAACATAAGCAACTAGCAAACCTTTAGTGGTACCAACAGCCCTACCTTTAAAAATGGTTAATGGAGAAACCAATATGGGTTAAGAAGTGCATCTAGCTGAAGATAAGTTGCAGGCTTTAGAACAGCTGGTACAAGAGCAACTAAATGCTCACCATATTGAAGAATCAACCAGGCCTTGGAATTCTCCTGTATTTGTTGTAAAAAAAAAATCTGGTAAATGAAGAGCGGTGGCAGATTTAACAGCTATCAATAAGGTAATTCAACCTATGGGCCCTCTAGAATCTGGAATCCCTTTGCCTTCTCTATTAGCAAAAGGATGACCTCTTATAGTTATTGATTTAAAAGGTTGTTTCTTAACTATACCTTTACAAGAAAAGGAGAGAGAAAAATTTGCCTTCACCCTGCCTACTTATAATAATTCTCAGCCAACTAAGAGATAACAATGGACTATCCTCCCACAAGGAATACTCAATAGCCCCACTCTGTGCAAATACTTTGTAAATCAGTCATCGGAAATAATATGTAAGCAATTTCCTAAGTCTATAATTTATTATTACATGGATGTCATTTTTGCTATCTGATTCTAACATAGATATTTTAGTAAAAATGTTTGAAGAAGTAAACAAAGTTTTGCCAAAATAGGGACTACAAATTGCTCCTGAAAAAAATACAGAGAGGGGATTCTGTCAATTACCTACGTTATAAAATAGGTTTGCAGAAAATTAGAGCACAAAAGGAACAAATTAAGAGAGACTGGCTGTATACTCCTAATGACTTTCAAAGACTGTTAGGAGGCATTTCCAGTCTATGACCGGCTGTAGGGATAACACCTGATCTAATAATTTATTTAAATAAAACCTTAAATGGTGATAAAGACTTGAATAGTCCCAGAGAATTAATAGCTGAAGCAGAAAAGGAATTGACAATTGTTGAATTAAGTACAAAGCCCTTATAATTCTGTCTAGAAGGCAAAATCATATGCTAATCTCATTGTGGTAAGGGATTTTAAAGAACTTCTTAATATCATAACTGATTCAAAATATGCAGAAGGAGTTCTCTTGCATATTGAAACCACTGAATTTATACCAGATGATACAGAATTAACTTAATTTATCCATATACAAGACATAATCAGGAATAGGCTTTGACCTATATACATAACACACATTTGATCCCATATGGGTTGGCCAGGTCCTCTAGCACAAGGTAATGCATAAATTGATCAATTATTGATTGGAAGCATGTCACAGGCCTCAGAATGTCATAAAAAACATAATGTCAATAGCAAAGGTTTAAAGAAAGAGTTTTCTATTACATGGCAACAAGTTAAGGAGATTATAAAGAGATGCACTACTTTCTTTTTCTATAACCAAACACCACTACCTGCAGGGACTAACCTAAAGGGTTCTCAAAGGAATGAAATTTGGCAGATGGATTGTTCCATTTTGGAGAATTTGGAAATTTAAAATATGTACACCACACCATTGACACTTCTTCAGGTTTTCAGTGAGCAACTGCTTTAAGCTCAGAAAAGGCTGATTCAGTAATCACACATTTATTAGAAGTTATGGCCATCATGGTTATATTGGCACAAATAAAGACAAATAACGGTCCAGGGTATGTCTCTAAAGAAATGAAGCAATTTTTTTCAGTTATTATAATTTTAAGCATGTTACAGGCATACCACATAATCCCAAAGGTAAGGCATATCAAACTATAAAGGATATGTTAAACAAATAAAACGGGGTGAAAATGCCACAAGACATAGATTACATAATGCTATCAACCTCGAAATTTCTCTTATTTTGTAAACATAAATGCAAAATTTGAACTTTATTTTAACTAATATTACACATAGTAAATGTGAATTATTATAAATTTACATAACTAAAATGATATCTTAAAATTACTCTACATATAAAACCTAAATATCATTGCTATGACTTTGAAAGTTAGTAAAACAAACATGAAAAATGACATGATGAATGGGTCGAAAAAACCATATGGTTAGCATTCCTGTTTTGTTAGCAATTTTTTTTTAATTGAAAAAAATTTTGCCTCCTCTCAGCCTCCCATTTCCCTCCCCCTTCACACACTAGTCTCCTCCTCCCTACACTCCTCTCCCCCTCCCCCCACTCCTCTCCCCGTCCCTCTCCAGTCCAAAGAGCAGTCACAGTTCCCTGCCCTGTGGGGAGTCCAAAATGCCCCCCCCTCTATCCAGGTCTAGGAAGGTGAGCATCCAAACTGGCTAGGCTCCCACAAAGCTAGTACATGCAGTAGGATCAAGACCCAGTGCCATTGTCCTTGGCTTCTCATCAGCCCTCATTGTTTGCCAAGTTGAAAGAGTCCGGATTTATCCCATGCTTTTACAGTCCCAGTCATGCTGGCCTTGGTGAGCTCCAAATAGACCAGCTCCACTGTCTCAGTGGGTGGGTGCACCCCTCGTGGTCCTGACTTCCTTGTTCATGTTCTCCCTCCTTCTCCTCCTCATTTGGACCTTGGGATCTCAGTCCAGTGCTCCAATGTGGCTCTCTGGCTCTATCTCCATCCATCACCAGATGAAGGTTCTATGGTGATATGTGAGATATTCATCAGTATGGCTATAGGATAGGGCCATTTCAGGTTCCCTCTCCACAACTGCCCAAGGAACTAACTGGGGACATCACCCTGGACACCTGGGAGCCCCTCTAGGGTCAAGTCTCTTGCCAACCCTAAGAAGGCTCCCTTAATTAAGATATATACCTCCCTGCTCATATATCTACCCTTCCTTTATACCAACCATCCAATCCCCCCAAGTTCTGCCCATTCTCCCCTTCTCACTTTTCTCTCCCCATCTCCCCTTACCACCTTCTCACCCCACCCCTAAGTTTCCAATTTTTCCCCGGCAATCTTGTGTATTTCCAATATCCAGGAGGATATGTTTTTCTTTGGGTTCACCTTCTTATTTAGCTTCTCTGGGATCACAAATTATAGGCTCAATGCCCCTTATTCATGGCTAGGTACCAATTATGAGTGAATACAACACATGTTCATCTTTTTGGGTCTGGGTTACCTCACTCAGGATAGTATTTTCTATTTCCATCCATTTGCATCCAAAACTCAAGATGTCATTGTTTTTTTACTGCTGAGTAGTATTCTAATATGTATATGTTCCACACTTTATTCATCCATTCTTTGATGAAGGGCATCTAGGATGTTTCAAGGTTCTGGCTATTAAAAATAATGCTGCTATGAACATAGTTGAACAAATGCTTTTGTAATATGATAGGGCATCTCTTGGGTATATTCCCAAGAGTGGTATTGCTGGGTCCAGGGGTAGGTTGGTTGGTCCTAAATTTCCTGAGAAAGCACCGTACTGATTTCCAATGTGGTTGCACAAGTTTGCATTCCCACCAGCAATGGATGATTGTACCCCTTACTCCAGAACCTCTCCAGCAAAGGCTATCATTGCTGTTTTTGATTTTAACCATTCTGACAGGTGTAAGATGGTATCTCAAAGTTGTTTTGATTTGCATTTCCCTGATCACTAAGGAGGTTGAACATGACCGTATGTGTCTTTTGGCCATTTGAACTTCTGTTGAGAATTCTCTGTTCATTTCAGTACCCCATTTTTTTAATTGGGTTAATTAGCATTTTAAAGTCTATTTTCTTGAGTTCTTTATATATTTTGGAGGTCATACCTTTATCTGTTGTGGGGTTGGTGAAGATCTTCTCCCAGACAGTAGGTTGCCTTTTTGTCTTAGTGACAGTGTCCTTTGCTTTACAGAAGCTTCTCAGTTTCAGGAGGTCCCATTTATTCAATGTTGCCCTTAATGTCTGAGTTGCTGGGGTTATACATAGGAAACAATCTCCTGTGCTTTCAGTTCTATTAGGTTCAGTGTGTTCAGATTGATATTGAGGTCTTTGATCCATTTGAACTTGAGTTTTATGCATGGTGATAGATATGGATCTATTTTCATTCTTCTACAGGTTGACATCCAGTTATGCCAGCACCATTTGTTGAAGATGCTCTCTTTCTTCCATTGTATACTTTCAGCTACTTTATCGAAAATCAGGTGTTTATAGCATTGAGGGTTAAAATTGTGTCTTCTATTTGATTCCATTTTTCTACTTCTATGTTTTTATGCCAATTCCAAGCTGTTTTCTATACTGTATCTCTGTAATAGTGTTTGAAGTCAGGGATGGTAATGCCTCCAGAAATTCCTTTATTGTATAAGATTATTTTGGCTATCCTGGGTTTTTTTTTTTTTATTTTTCCATATGAAGTTGATTATTGTCCTCTCAAGATATGTGAAGAATTTTGATGGGACCTTGATGGGGATTGCATTGAATCTATTGAATTGATTGCCTTTGGTAGAATTGCCATTTTTACTATGTTGATCCTCCCAATCCAAGAGCAACAGAGATCCTTCCATTTTCTGGTATCCTCTTCAATTTCTTTCTTCAATTCCTGAAAGTTCTTGTCAAATAGATCTTTTACTTCCTTGTTTAGAGTTACCCCAAGATATTTTATGCTATTTGTGGCTATGGTGAAAGGTGATGCTTCTCTGATTTCCCTCTCTGCTTCCTTATTTTTTGTGTATAGGAGGGCAACTGATTTTTTGTAGTTGAGCTTGTATCCTGCCATGTTACTAAAGGTGTTTATCAGCTGTAGGAGTTCTTTGGTGGAGTTTTGTTGGTCGCGTATGTACACTATCATATCATCTGCAAATAACGAAAGTTTAGCTTCTTCCTTTCCAATCAGAATCCCTTTGATCTCCTTATGCTGTTTTATTGCTATTGCTAAAACTTCAAACACTATATTGAAGAGGTATCGAGAGAGTGGACAGCCTTCCTGTGTTCCTGATTTTAGTGGGATGGCTTTGAGTTTCTCTCCGTTTAATTTGATGTTAAGTGTTGGCTAGCTATAAATATCTTTTATTATATTTAGGTTTGACCCTTGTATCCCTAATCTCTCCAAGATCTTTTTCATAAAAGGATATTGAATTTTGTCAAATGCTTTTTCAGCATGTAATGAAATGATCATATGTTTCTTTTCTTTCAGTTTATTTATATGATGGATTACATTGATAGATTTGCATATGTTGAACCAGCCCTTCATCTCTGAGATGAAGCCTACTTGATCATAATGGATAATTTTCCTAATGTGTTCTTGGATTCAGTTTGCCAGTTTTTAATTGAGGATTTTTGTGTCGATGTTCATGAGTGAGATTGGCCTGTAATTCTCTTTCTTGTTGAGTCTTTGTGTGGTTTTGGTATCAGTGTAACTGTAGCTTCATAAAAGCAATTTGGCAATGACTCTCTGTTTCTATATTGTGAAATACCTTAAGGAGTATAGGTATTAGGTATTCTTGGAAGTTCTGGTAGAATTCTGCATTGAAACCATCTGGTCCTTGGCTTTTTTCGGTAGGGAGATTTTTGACAACATCTTCTAATTCTTTGCGACTAACAGGTCTATTTAGATTGTTCAACTGGTCCTGGTTTAACTTTTGTATATGGTACTTATCTAAGAAAGTGTCCAATTCTTTTACATTTTCCAATTTTGTGGCATAGAGGCTTTTGTAGTAAGATCTAATGATTCTCTTAATTTCCTCCGTGTCTGTGGTTATGTCCCCTTTTCATTTCTTATCTTATTAATTTGTGTATTCTCTCTCTGCTGATTGTTTAGTTTGGATAGGGGTTAATCAATCTTGTTGATTTTCTCCAAGAAACAGCTTTTTGTCTCATTGGTTCTTCGGATTGTTTTCTGTGTTTCTATTTTGTTGATTTCAGCCCTCAGTTTGATTATTTCCAGTCTTCTACTCCTCCTAGGTGAGTCTGCTTCCTTTTGCTTTCTAGAGCTTTCAGGTGGGCTGTTAAGTCTCCAATGTGTGCTTTCTCCCTTTTCTTTAAGTGGGCACTTAGGGCTATGAATTTTTCTCTTAGCACTGCTTTTATAGTGTCCCATAGGTTTGAGTATGTTCTGTCTTTATTTTCATTGAATTCAAGGAAGATTTTAATTTCTTTCTTTATTTCTTCCTTGATCCGGGTGTGGTTCAGTAGTTGACTGTTCAATTTCCATGAGTTTGTAGGCTTTCTGGGGGCAGCATTCATGTTGCATTCTAACTTTAATCCATGATCCGATAAGACACAGGTGGTTACTAATATTTTTTTGTAACTGTGGAAGTTTACTTTGTTACCGAGTATGTGGTCAGTTTTCAAGAAGGTTCCATGAGCTGCAGAGAAGAAGGTATATTCTTTCCTATTTGGGTAGAATGTTCTATTGATATCTGGTAAGTCCATTTGCTTCATTACTTCTATTAATTCTCTTATTTCTCTGTTAGGTTTCTGTCTGATTGACCTGTCCATTGGTGATAGAGGAGTGTTGAAGTCTCCTACTATTAGTGTGTGTGGTTTGATGACTGCCTTGAGTTTTAGTAATATTTCTTTTACATTAGTGGGTGCAATTAAATATTAGAGGTATAGATATTCAGGATCTAGACTTCATCCTAATGAATTTTTCCTGTTACGAGTATAAAATGTCCCTCTCCATCTCTTCTGATTGATTTTAGTTTGAAGTCAACTTTGTTAGAAATTAGTACAGGCACACCTCTTGTTTCTTAGGTGCATTTGCTTGATAAGCCTTTTCCCAGCCCTTTACTCTGAGTAGGTGCCTGTCTTTGTGGTTGAGGTGTTTCTTGTAAACAGCAGAATGTTGGATCCTGTTTTTGTATCCAATCTCTTAGCCTGTTCCTTTTTATAGGTGAGTTGAGTCAATTTTGAAATTTCTTAATGTTAATGAGAAAGGGACAACAGCAGCAGAGAGACATTGGGAATTAATTAAACTGGTTTATTTTAAGGATGTGCTGACCTCACAATGGAAGCCAGGAGATTTGTTATGTTGGGGAAGTGGTATTGCTCTTTTTTTCACAGGAGAAGTAAAACTTTGGATACCATCAAAATTACAAAAATAAAAAAGAGAAATGACAGGTCACCCACAATGATGACAACCATACAGATGCTAAGGAAACCTTATATGGTTTGAGGCAGGGTTCTGTTCTTGTATTTGCAAAAAATATTCACATGCAAAAGTTCAAGATTCCTTGGATGTTTTAATGCTGACCGATGGAAAAATAACTATCTACTGAGGATCATCGAGAATAAGGACCACAATTTTTGACGTCAGGTAAATTATACAAATACATTTAATCACACACACACACACACACATACACACACACACATATATATATACATACACATATATATATATATATATATACATATATACATAAAGAGAGAGAGAGAGAGAGAGAGAGAGAGAGAGAGAGACGACTTTGGAGTTGGACACTGGCTCTGTCCCTCTCTAAATCCAAGCATGTTGTTTAGATAAAAATTAAGAGTTTCTGTCTCATGTCAGGAGCCATGATATGGAACAGAAAGAAAAAATAAATTATATAAAATTTTACTTTTCCTCATATCTATTTTTGTCTCTATCGTCCCTTTCATATATATATATATACATATATGTATATATATATATGTCTGTATATTGCTATATAAATAATGTTTAAGTTTTCCACAATGAACAATGAATTTTCCTGCAGTAATCTTTGAAGTTTCCAGGAAAAAGATGGAGCCCTACAACAACAACCTCACCTGGATGATATGACGTCATGATGCTGATAGTGCTACTATGAGACCTGTTTTGGGTGGCAGCTGCTCAAGATGGTTTCAACTTGGTTAGCTGTCTGTCAGTTATTCTAGGCCTTAGCCAAAGTTGGTTGCTTCAACGTTGCAAATGAGACTTTGAGTGAATGCCAGCTGTCTCTGTCATTTTGTACATTTTGGAAGTTGCTTGATTGCCCTGCTTGCTTACTCAAGTAATATTTTTCTTCTCAGATCTTCAATGGGTTTGCAGACTAGATAGCTGTACTTACTTTCTTCTCATGACTTGGCCAAGCTATTTTTTTATACAAGACTTAAACTAGTTAGGATAGGAAAATTATTGAATATATTTGTTCTTATTGTATATAATTTTGTATTAGGCTTAGTCCTCTAAGGAGGTGCTGTATGAAGTTCTATGGCCAGTAGTTACATGCCCACTGAGGCGTGGCCTCTTATACTATTTATGCCAATGTAAAGCATTTGTCTGGCCTCTTTTCTGGCTGCTGGATTCAGTTTCTGATCTCTGTTCCAGCAGAGGATTCTGATTTGTGAGTCTACTCCTAAAGAAATAACTGTCTATTTCTCAATTCTGAGCTAGTGTGGGATTTCTTTTAAGCATCCTTCTTCAAGCAATTAGCAGTCATGAATTATGCAGGGAAGGAACAAACACAACACCCTTTTTCTTCACACTTTTTTTTGTATAGAAATTGTCTACACTGTGATCATGCTCTTATTAATGTGACCACATCTTCATATATATGACATGATTCTATCATGTTTTCTTTTTTCTCTCCCTCTCTGAGCTCAACCATATTTCCTACTTCATTGAAAAGCCTTTTTTCCTCTGCCACCACTTGAAAATTTGTATTTCTGACTTTTTTCCTGAATCCACTTGTGCTTTTACTGTTTCCATTTTACTGTTCCTGTGACCTCATGACCACCATAACCACAGATCTGAACACTTAGCTCAGTCTTCCGTTCATAAGACTCAGCTGTGTCTCACAACTTCAATGACTTGCCTTTTAGACACTTCAGCCACAGCCTGCTATATACAGAATGGTTCACTTACCCCTTCTGTGAATGGATTGTACTTTGGCAGTGACAAGGAAACTATATGGAAAATTGTGGTGCTTGTCATGCTAGTTTGGTAACAATCTGTTTCCACATAGTTTCTGATTTGAGGAAGATTAAGAGAGTCTTTGCTTTGTCACAAAGTAGCCACAGAATAGATACAGTTAATCACAGCCAATTTCAATGCACATACAATCAGTCAACACACATATGTGTGCTAAATTGTGTCCCTGAAATGGTGAGGGCAGTCATCACTAGGGATATGTGCACTCAGGCTTAAGCCCTAGAGTGTTGCACATAGCATGAAATTTCCTGAAGTCAGTGAGATCATCAATGGTGTATGAACACTCTGTTGTATCATGGACATAGGATATTTTATCTATCTATCTATCTATCTATCTATCTATCTATCTATCTATCTACTCATTTCTTTCTTTCTTTCCTTCTTTTGTGTGTGTGTGTGAAGGTATTTCTAAATGTCTCTTGAGTGACTACCCTGAGAAGAGCAGACTGCTCTATATTATAAGTGTGAAGGTCACACAGCAATCTGTCAAGGGTATGAATAGAACAAAATTCTGAGTGAGAATGAATTCTTGCTGCCTTACTGTAAGGGTCTATAGTATCCCATCTATTCTGCCGTTAGGACTTGGACTGAAACATCAACTCTTTTTGGTCCTCAGCCTGTCACTTTGGGGACCAGAACTTACATCTTCAGACTTCTGTGGGAATTTCCAACTGATACCATGAGAATTTTCAGTCTCTAAAATCACTAAACCAATTATTTACATTATTTTTTTTTTATTTTGGTTTTTAGAGAATCCAATTATTGTTAGTTACTTCTTTTATTAATGTCACCTACAAAAGCTATCTTCTGGCGAATTTTTTTGTAATCAGCGTCCTCTGACCTTAACTTTTCTATGTCCACAATTATGAATTTTATCGCTCATGTGTATCACTGTATCCATGAACACTAGCTAGGAATGAGTCCCATCACTATCTCACATTTTCCTGTTTCTTTTCTGGAGCCAAAGTGATGTCCAGCTGGAAGCTCTGAGGCATCAAGGAGCAGGAGTGCTTTTTATACACTTGTTTTTTTCAAGACCATAGAGAATCAATGCTGACATATGCAGGCTGTTCACTTTCTCTTTTTCTCTCAGTATAATTTCTATCAATGTTAATTCAAGTTGCTTGTGTGACCAGTATTTTTCTCTAAGCATTAGTCTGCATCATAGACATACCACAATCCAATCATTAGTCACTCTCTGTTTTGCAATTTCCTCTGAATTGAAACATTCCCTTCTAGACAAGGGAGAGAAAGAAGCTCACAGGACTCAGATAGCTAAGAAAGCTTGGGAGGTTTTGAAGCCCAGAAAGTGACAGCGTTAACAAGGCCTGTCCCAAAGGCTATATTAAATAACAACAGTCACTGAGGAGAGGAGACTAGCTTTGATGGAGCTGATTGTAAATTGTGTAGGGAGCTCCAGAGATGCAGCTTTGATGAGTCATCTCCCTTGCTGGCATGGGCCTTCTAGTGAAGCAGCTGCCTTTTAGTCAACCAGACTCTTGGTAACCCCAGAAAACTCACTGATTCATCCTGATAGGCCTGAGTGGAATGTTATCTTTGGTCTGGTGTTCCTCTCCCCCCAGGCAAAGACACATACCATTCGCCCATTAAAAGTGTTTATCGTGTTTGTGGTTGGTGGTCATTTGGACTAAAAAAACTTCTCTTAATCACTTTTATTCAGATTTTGTATTAGTGATTCACATGAAAAAATCCCTTCTTTTCTCCTCTCCCATGCCTCTGCTCTTCAGGTATGACACAGACAGAATTTGATTAGCTGAATCCCAACAGCAAAGAGGGCAGTCCACAGTTCTTTGCAGATTCTCTGTGTTTACTGTAGTTGAACAATATTCTAGTTATTTTTGGAGAACATCACTACAAACAGGTGTGAGACATTTTGAAGAAGGAATGACGACGTGGGGAGGCAAAACTGTGAGTCAGGGACCTTGAACTCCAATCTGACCAGTCAGACAGTTGAAAGGGAATAAAGGGAAGACAATGAGAAGAGGAGTTACAAACCAAGGTCTGTGGCATATGGATAGGCAACACAGATACATGATGCATGATGAACATAAGAATAATGAGTGGCAGAAGAATATTGATTAAGGACATTTGGCTGACTCCCAGAAACAGTGCAAGGACAGGGAGCACAGGTTAGAGTCAACCTAGGGCTGTCTGCCACAATGAATCAGCTCCAACTCACATTTGAAAATGCTGAAGACCCCAGGCCCACTACAAGCCAGACAAGTTAGACAAGTGTTGTACTATGCTCCTTTGTCTCCCAACAGAGACTTCTGTGC
This sequence comes from Microtus oregoni, assembly GCF_018167655.1. Classification (NCBI taxonomy): domain Eukaryota; kingdom Metazoa; phylum Chordata; class Mammalia; order Rodentia; family Cricetidae; genus Microtus; species Microtus oregoni. The sequence continues at coordinate 2,830,641 of NW_024543828.1, read as the reverse complement.
AAAACTATATGACATCCACAGAACTGTAGTGGTTTTTGATTCTCATGTAGCTGAAAGGGCTCAGGAGTGGATGAGAAAGTGAAAGATGGATTGTCACATTCCTAGAAGGAACAGAGGAGCTCTGTTAGCAATGGACATCTCTGTACTGTATACTCACCCACCTGCATGGTAGAGTGCAGTACCACATCATGCAGAGACCTACAAAGTGTACCCACTCAACATTCCAACATTTGAGAAAAGTCAGTAATCACTTACAGGAGACTTTTCTTACCTGAGCCTGAAGTGCTAGTACAGGGATGAGTTTCAGTGATGTGGTTAGATGTGAAAACTAAAATTCCAAGCATAACTGAAACAGAGATTCTATGTTTAAGATATTTGGTGGGGGTTGACATCATTTCCAACATTTAACTGTACTATGTTCCCACACTGTCAAACATAAAATGAACCTGTTAAGATGAGATAGACAGAATATACTGAATATCAATAGGCAAAAAACATTAAATAGCACTTTTTTCTACTCTCCTTAAAAATACCAAGTATTGATCTCAAGTAAAGATTCCCAGAAGAACCTCATTGGAATGAAAGACTATCTTGTCAAGTTGCCTTGCTGTGGGTAACAAAACCTCACAATGCTTGCTCTTTCTCCCTTTGATCTGTACAATTGCAGGCATTTCTTATTGCAAACTCTCTCCATATATCATGTGGCATTGAAACAGTTTTTTTTTTTATATTAGGCACTGTAATAAAGGATTATCTTCCTTAGCCTTAGGCAATTCAGAGGGAAAAAAAAACACTGGCTGGATATTAGAGACTGTCTCATTCCCCTCACTGCTTGATAGGTAGGATTAACCTTGTATGATGATGGGAACTGCTTAATTTTCAATGTTTTAACCAGTTTTAAATGATCTGTTTGACGTCTGATGTCATGTGCTTATGTAGTTTTCACTGTTGTTTGTTCATCCAGAGTGATATCCTTGATGTTATTTGTAATCAAGAGACCCTGTTCCCCAAATAAAACAAAGTAGGCTTACAAATATTCAAATAAGTGGAGGTAATAGTCACTATTATACCTGGGATTTACTAAGATGTGTCCTATTCTTACTTCGTCATTTTTTTTTGTCCATCATGGTGGTCTATTTCAAGCCTAGCCTCCAAGCTAGCATTGGGGAGAGGAGCTAGGGATTGGGAGTATTGCTTTCTGATTTAGGGCCCTGTGGGAAGCCCTTAGGCTTTGTGGGTATTTCCATGAAGGGGATTATAGGTCCCCAATCTCTTCCTGCCTTTCCTTTGTTTCCTGACTCTTAAAAGAGCATTTGTTTTTACCACTTCCCTGCATTATAACAGTGCTACCAGGAAAAGCTAAAAGAAGTAGGTCCAATCACCCTTTAACAGAAACCTCTAGAATGAGAAATGAAGCAAATTCTTTAACATTTAAAGGTAATTGCCTTGGAATTTTTTGACACCTACTTAGCCCCCTTTTCCTTGAAACTCTGGTGCCTGCACAAACACTAAAACAAGGATTCATGTTCCAGTCCACTTTATTGATGTTTTTATTTACTTTTCTCTTTTGAGGTATGCAAATTCTAAAGAAACTGCAAAAATGTGTGAGCTTGCCATCTCTGTTATTTGTTTCCTATCTCTTGAATTTGAGCCTTTAAATTATTTTTGTCCAGAAATAACTATATACCCATAAACCTTAGGTCTCAAGAAATTCCTTTTTCCAAAATCTGACATTTTAGACAAAAGTTAGCATTCTCTCAGGGACATAACAAGATATCTCCTACTTGCAAACTGGAATCATTATTCTTATTTCCAGCAAAGGGTACATATGATTCTTCCATTAACCTATGTGGTGCTTATTAGCACGTCAAGGTCTATGTTAGCCCCTAGGCCCACTCACTTCCTATTCACCAGTGTCTGCTATAGAGCCATTGGTTAGCATGCCCTGCTTCCTACCGTAAATTTCCAGCGTCTAAGCTTTACTTTCCATTTCCCAACTTCTTTGACACCTGTGTAAGTGAACAATTTTGGCTATGTGATCTCTTTGGAGCTCCTAATCTTTTGGTTGTTTGGTGTCTCCTGTCTTAATTAGGCTTTTATTGCTATGCAGCGACACCATGACCATGGCAACTCTTATAAAGGAAAATATTTGATTGGGCTAGTTTACAGTTCAAAGTTTAAGTCCACATGGCAGCATGCAACAGAAACTGTGCTGGAGAGGTAGCTGAGAGTTCTATGTTCGGATTCACAGACAGAAGGAAAAGACAGCCACATTGGGTGTGGTTGAATGTCTGAGATCTCAAAGTCTTCCCCCAGCAACCTGCTGCCTCCAGCAAGGCCACATCTTCTAATAGTACCACTCTCTATGAGTCTATGGGGGAATTTTCTTTCAAACCACCACAGCTTCTCTCTTAACCCACCCTCTTCTCTCTCTCTCTCTCTCTCTCTCTCTCTCTCTCTCTCTCTCTCTCTCTCTGTTTCTTTGTTTGAGACAAGGTTTCTCTATGGCTCTGGAGCCTGTCCTGGAACTATCTCTTATAAACCAGGCTGGCCTCTAACTCACAGAGTTCCACCCACCTCTGCTTTTTGAGTGCTGGAATTAAGACAAACACCACCACAGCCTGGCTTTTTCTTTCTCTTTTCTCAACACCCCATTCTCCTCTCATGACCAGGTTTAGTCTGCTGGGCATTTTAAGTCTGGATGCTTTCAGATGCCTCTGATTATTTTCTCCCTCATATCTACAATAAGCCTTCTCAATTATACCTTGGAGCAGTCATGTTCTCAATTTTTCATTCAATGAGAAGTTCCCAGATGTGTTTAGAGAGATGTGCACAGTTATCCTCATGCCTCTTCAGTAGAACCTTTAGCATACCATCTGGGTATACTTTCATAACTATAGAACTGGTGAGGCTATAGCTTACAGAAATTTTACCATGTGGGTAACTGCTCCTCTTGCCTAGTAAACCTGTGTATGAATGCAGCATATAAGGGCTGAAACATGAACATATTGCACTGATGTGAAACAAGGTTATTCTCTACTTCAGAAAGCTTATTTATAAAAATCTTGACAGAAAGAGGCTGTTATTTCAAATGGGAAGCAAACTACTGAGGAATTCTACATTGAGATGAAAGAGAACCAGATGGGATATGCATTATATCACAGAAGTAGCCAAGAAGTAAATTGTCTTCAAGGTGCATTTGATTATATAATAAAAAGAAAAAAAAAAGGTAGAAGTATGTTTTCACCAAGCTATAACTTGACTACATTAACTTTAGAAATTTTGACAGAGACATCCAAAATACTGGATAATAATGAGGATGAAGATACAACATAGGCCAGAAACAGTATAATAAGGTTAGTCCTAGTGTAAGCCACCTGAGGCACATGAGTGGCCAGACCCTGCCCTGAAGACCTCCATCTGCTAAGTTGCACCTACAGAACATTCTATAACAGTCCTAATGGCTGGACCCAGGCCCCTATCCTACAGATTAAAAATCCCAAGCTCTGGAATTGAAACCCCACTAATTCCCACCCTGTAAAGCATCACCCTGAAAAGTTCCACCAAGAAACTTTGCATAAATCCTACCTTATGCTCAGCAGAGGACCTCTGCTGTTTCTTTCCTGAGCAGAGGTAGCCACCTTCCTGTTTTTTGACCTCCCAATAAATCTCTTGTGGGAGGTTTGTCTGCGGTGTAACTTTGTTTTTCTTTGGCTCCCAACTGCCGAGATAGCTTTCCATCTGAACTATAGCACTTATATTTGGTGTTAAAACCTGGGATAGGCTTTCCGAGTGCCTCTGTTCCCCTCATGGACCTAAGCTGCACTGGAACCCTATCCTGCATCTCTAGTCCACCCAAAACAAATTCAACTTTCTGGCTTATCAATTGCTCAGCACTCCATCCACTAGTAACAATTTGGTATTTTTCTCCTTTCATTATTTTAAATGTTTCCTTGAGTGTAAGGAAGTGACCCTTGAGTATTTAGCAACCCTTTGGTACTCTTGGAGGTAGAGGTATCCTCAGCCTCAGTTTTTAAGGGTATGTTTGACCCTCTTCACTTGACTCCATCACCCTATCCTTGGAACTGGAAACCTGCAGTTTTCTTAGGCCTAAGTAGGCTATTGCGCCCTTCCCTGCCCTCTTATACCACCTTCAGTTCAGTCCTCAAGACTTTTGGGACTCTGTTCTCTAATATTTTACTGTGGATAAGATCCCCTTCCCCTAGATTTTGGTTTTCCATCCTTACCTTTTGCCTTTCAAAAGCCCTGGTACCAGGAGTCCAGTCTCTCCTCTGGATTAGTCAGGATAAGCCCCTGACCGCTGTTGAGTATAGTGACAATCCACTGAACTACCTCATCCTTGTTCAGTCCTCCCTGCATCCTGGGTAGCCTGTGACTACAGGTTGCATTGATATTATCCTTCTTCTCTCTCATCCATGGGAATGTTGCTTTATATATCCTCTCATTCCCCCTTGAGATGCTTCTTAGGAAACCTCCAACTGCTATAACTGGCACCCAAACAGAAGCACCCTAAATGTATTCATTTTAATAATCAAATTTGGCCTCAGTGCCCCTTAGATAATCAATCCAAAGGGCAGCTAAATGGTACCCTAGATCCTAATACAATTTGGGGCTTTAACAATACCATTAGAGATCAAGAAAATGGAAAGAGATTCCCCACTCCCTATTTCTCTTTTCTCTGCTTCAAGTCCTGTTCATTTTTATCTGGTCCCCCCCATCACCCATGGTGTAAATTTCCTGTCTTCTAAGTTACAAGTTGATGAGTTTGTGAGTTTACTAATGCAAAATGGGTACCAGTAGCTAGACCAAGCATGAGCGGAAGAAAGCAAAGTAATAGGTCAGTTGCAACATGTGCACACTCTGTACATACTCTTCACTGCCTGGTGCATCTCTCAGCTCCTTACTGTAGTGCTCTCTGTCTATTGAAGACTTCTTTGTTCTCAGCTTACTAAATTCAGTTTTTCAGGGATTCATATGTCTTTTAAGTTTGAGTGCAATTAGACTGTTGTTTTATGCTGTCCTACTTTAATTAAAACCTGATTCTGGAGCTAAGGTGTAGATCCCCCTCCTCTAACCCAAGCATATTTATTTAAAGCTTTTCTCCAAAATGTCTGTCCCATGTCAGGTGATCCACTTGATTTATGTGACAGAGAAAGGGGAGCAGACAAAATAAAGAACAGACTATTCTCCCAGGGACTATTTCTGCTCATCTAATGTCTTTTGATTTTGGTTTAATTCTCAAATGCTTGCTAATTTATGAATTTTATCTCAAAATTTGTAAAACTATTTTGTAAGCTTTTGCACCTCAAGGTTTGTAAGCATACTGGGTATGATGAAAAACTTAGAAATTCCTAAGGGTTTACTTAAAAGTTGTAACACTAGGATTTATAGTTAAAAATCTACATGCAGGTAATCTTAAAGGAAACACGTTTTCCTACCTTCTTAGCTGTTATCCCTCCCATTAGAATGGAGACAGCCATATTACTGACCGCCATCTTTACTAGGGTTGTAAAAGATAGATTTTTTCCATATGGTTTCACTCTCATTTTAATTAAAATTAACCACATGATATAAACCAAAGTAAAATCTGCTTCTTGTAGCTGAAAGGCCCAAACCAGATGATTTTCCCACTATATTTATTCATATCATAAGCCTCCTCCTCATCAACCTCAACCCACAGTCCCTTCTCATTCTTTCCATCCTCTCTGGTTTTCCTTTCTCCTGCCGCAGAAATGGGATGTCTGTCTAGCCAGTAAGGGCTGAAGCAGTTTCCAATCAGAATTGTAAAAGGAATTACAATAACCTAGAGGGCATCCTTGCCAGGGATCAAGTTGTAACTTGCCTCATGGCTTGTCTTCACAAGACCACTTTTAAAGTGGCAAATTAAAAATAAATAAATAAATAAATAAATAAATAAATAAAGTGGCAAATTATGAAAAATCCCAAGAGGTCAAACATCTCGATTCCTAGACAGCCTTACAAATGCCCTCTTACAATACATCAATCTGGATCTCAAGATTCCAGATGGAAAACAACTCTTTATGATATACTTCTTCTCCCAGATTTTCCCTGATATTAAGACCAAACTTCAACATCTAGAGAATACCTCTGATTCCAAAGGTGAAAGTTTTAATATTGACCTTTATTGAGTATCATGGTAGAGATAAACAACTGAAAATAAAAAATGCCTGATGCTGGCTAAGACCATTCAACTTGCTTTAGTAACTTCTTAGACTCTCTAGCCTCACAATCCCAAGAATCTAAGATCTCTGTTTCAAATGCAGTTAGGAAGGTAATTAAATGTGGACCTATCCAAACCCTCATAAACTACCCAGACTATGTCCAAGATGTCATCAAGAAAGGCACTGGGGTGTTGTCGACTCTCATGTCCCTTGAAGCATGAGGACATCAATACCTCTAGCTGACCTTCTAGGTCTGGCCATGGATGACTGGAGGATCTGGGCTCTCTTGGCCAGACCACCACCATCTCTGACCAGGAGCCTTAGATAAATATCACAGTATTAGGGTTATCTGTTTCTCTCCTTCTGGATACTAAGGTCAACAATTTAGTGACGATGGATTTTTAGAGAAACACATCTTCCTCCCCTATTGTCAGGGTAAGGAGACAGCTTACTGAACCCCACCAAATATGTCACTCAGTCTCCATATGCCCTTTCTCTCCACAACCTCAGGGTACTTAAGCCTCTTACCCCTGACCTTTAAGAAAGAATATTTTGCATTCCACTTTAACCCTCTTTAATACCTCCATATTCTTGGTTTAAAACAAAACAAGACAAAACAATAGAGCTGACTACTTGATCCAGGATCTCTGACTTATCAATTCAACAGTGGTTTCCCTTCATCCCATATTACCCAACACCTATACTCTCCCCTCCACCATCCCCTCAAAGACTCACATTTCTCTGTCCTAGACTTTGAGGGTGCCTTCTTTTTCATACCTCTTCATATCTAGTCACAAAATACCTTTGCCTTTATTTATACTGATCTAGATACTCATCTTTCTACTCATCTCTCCCAGATTTTGTTCCTACTGGATTTTTGGGACATTCTACATATATTTGATCAGGTTTTAGCTTCTTACTTTTTCTGTCTCTTCCTAAATCCAAGTTTATACACTCCATAGGTGATCATTTCTTTTTTAGTCCATTTCTACCTTATCAAATTTTCTGTCCAGCCATGTATATAGAGTCTCACCCTCTAAGATCCATCTGTCTAACCCTCAGATTATTTATCTGGGATTAGTGATCACTACACTTCACAAGGCCATTACCTTAGATAAAAAAAGAACACTTTATTCAGTCACTCATTGTCCCCACCACCAACAGCAATTCTATCCTTCCTAAGTATGGTCAGCTCCTTACACTCTTAGATTTCTTTTTTTTTTCTCTTTTCATAATTACCCTGTGAGAGGTAACCTTTGGGACTTCATATAAACCCCTTCTTGCATCCATTACTAAGCTATTTTGTAAGCTTCAACACCTTGCCTGTGTGCTCTGGCTGCAGTCAATCTTATTATATGCTAATAAAAAAGGTTAATGTTCATGTTACCCACTATTGTTTTCTCTTTTTACCATGCATCCCATCTTCAAACCCCATCCCTTCCAGAGTTCTCTCTCTTCAGATAGCACTGGCAAAAGATGCTATAATTATCTTTTAGCCATGCCCATGTCTCCCCATTTCAAACTGACTCAAGTAGCTGATTTGCCCCTAAGGTATGTCTGGATCATTGGTTTCTGCTGGTTTATACCACCCACTATAATTGATATCAAATCCTAGTATGTTCCCCTCCAACCACTTCTCTCTTCTACCTGTTCTATACATCCATCTCTCCTTCATCTTCTACTTGGTAAGAGTCCTCTCTCTGGCTCCTGGAGCCTGTTATACCCTCCAGGACCCACCCTATGAGCAACTCTTTAGTTACTAAGGTACTTATTCCTTTTCCTCTATTGGAACCTTCCCTGTTTCTTTTCCTCCTCTGCCTAGGACCTGCTTGCTAAATTCCACAACTTATTTAAGCACTTCTGGGCCTCTGTGGCCTGGTCTCTCCTGTCTCTCAGCTCTGTACTGGAAGTCTCCCAGCTTCTCTATGCCCACCTGGGTTTCTCTTTTGCCTCTCATCTCCGTCTTGGAGCTTATAGAAACTCCCCCCAGTAGAACGGATTTTGTGACCTTTCCTCTATTCCTCTGTGGCCTTAGATTTTATCAAATCCTCACTCTGTTACTACAAACAGATTGGCCTCAATGAATTCCAATGACCTAAACTGGCACCCTCTATTTTTAATGGTGGCAACTACTGTCACTGCACAAGCAAATTATCTGAAATTCTTTTATATCTAAGCCTACTATCCTCCTCTACTTCTTTATCACACCTGTCTAGGGTGGCTCTCAGTTTATAATCCAAGAGACCCTAACCTCTAACCAATTGTCCTTCCTAATATTGTCCAGAAATTTCTCTCTGTCAGGCTGTCAAAGACTGATTTATTTCACTGTAACTCACTTATTCATCTATACATCACTGGAGCTTACCCCATGCTTGTTTTCTCTATTTTTGTATAATAGTTATTATTATGAAAACAAAAAGCCATAAAAACAGTGTTTAAGATAAGATTTTAAAATTACAATGCTTGCTAAATAAGATGTTAAAGCTGGACCTCCAAATATGCAGGAAATTATGTACCTTATACTAGTAGCCAAATTTTATGAGTCATCTAGGTGGTGTTAGCTTTATAAAGACATGAAGGAGTCAAAGAAAGAGACTTCACAGTGTGACAGAACTGAGGTTCCTAAAGAGACTCCAAAAGGGGCTACTGGTGACAACACAGACCAGTCACAATGAAGGTCTAAGAAAATTTTATGAAGGTGTAAGAATGCAAAAGCTTCAGTAATTTCTGAGGGTCTAAGAAAGTATACAAAGGTCTGAGGACAGAAAAACTTAAGAAAGTTTTGAAGGTATAAGTGATTTAAGGTAATGAAAAAATAATTTTCATTTTTTTTCAGCATCTATACTATAGTTATATTAAGACTTCAAAGTTTAGGAAAACTATACTGCTCATTCTCATAATAGGGCCTGGAGATCGCTAACCAGCAGGTTACCAAAAGGAGATACTTGTCCCTATAAAACTTAAATTGACATCTAAAACACCTGTGCCCTGTGCTTGTTTTCTCTCTTGTTGTCTGAAATTTCTTTCCTGCCCAGTTTCCACAATTGTTAAGTCCCTAAGAAATCACACAGAGGTCTACATTATTTATAAACTGATTCTACATTAGTTATAAACCGATTGGCCCATTAGCTCAGGCTTCTTATTAACTCTTATAACTTAAATTAGCCTATTATTCTTTTCTGTGCTAGCCATGTGGCCTGGTACCTTTTTCAGTGAGGCAGTCATATCTTGTTTGCTCTGTGGCTGGATTAGGACTGCATCTTCTTCCCAGAATTCTTTTTTTTTCTCATTGGCCCACCTCTACTTCCTGTCTGGTTGTCCGGCCTATATTTTGTGCCTGGCTACTGACCAATCAGCATTTTATTAAAATACAATTGACAGGCTACAAACCACTGTCTCAGAGAACTCTCTGATCAAACTAGTGATTACTGTTGATATTGACCAGAGACTTATGGAGTTTGCCATTATTGGTCCTATAGGAAACATGCATATTCAAGAAGATGTTCTACCATTTATGCAAAAGATTCATCTTATGTATGCTAATTAATGGTCCATGATACCCTAGATGGGAAACAGGGGTCATTGCTAAGCTTTACTATAGAATTTATCATAGCTGCCCATCAGGCATAATTAAAACACAGAGGGTGCACATACTCTCAACTCCTAGGTATAGACACAGTAGAATAAGTGGTCAAAAGTTTCTCAAAGGTTCTTATATACCCAATATCACCCCTTTTAGATGATATTGATCCCACATTCATGTCATACAATTTCTTGTTTCAGAACTTAACTGTTGCCTGTGAGCTATTGAATAATACTTTGCCTGACCACTTCAGAGAATGCTGGTTGTGTGACCCTCCTGTATCAAAAGCATGACCACCATTTCTGCTTTCATGTATTATCTTATTAGGTTCTCTCACCTTGCCTCTTGTTAATTCCTTTAAGCCAAACATCACTACCACCCCTTATGTCTCCTACATTTCCATCTTTAAGTATCACAGTTCCTAAGGGTTAACGCCTTAGGAACATGCTTTGCGAGAACACTGAATTCCAAAGACGGCAGTCATTTCTTAACCAATAGTACAACCACCCAGTTGATGTGGGATTCCCCTTTGTATGTTGTGAACACCATTGGTTAATAAAGAAACCGTTTTGGGCCTGTGATAGGCTAGAACAAAGCTAGATGATGAAAACGAAACTGAATGCTGAGAGAAAGAGGGCAGAGTCAACGAGAAGCCACTGGAGACAGATACGGGCACTTTACCAAGTAGGCCACAGCCTCATGGTGATGAACAGACTAATGGAAATGGGATAATTTAATGTATAAGAGCTTGCTAGGAATATGCTATAGTGATTGGCCAAGCACTGATTTAATTAATACAGTTTTTGTTTGGTTATTTTGGGAGACTGGGTGGCTGGGAAATCAAACAAGCAGCTTCCTACAATACCCAGTCCTTATACCCAAACATTCACAATGCTTTGATTCTTTGATGCATTCAAGTTTATCACTGCCTACCTGCTGCAGGGTCTGTGACATGTGCCCTGATATTCCTTTTTCCAAAACTGCAGCTGGTAGCTGGTGAAGAACCTTTTCCAACTCCCACCATAAGGTTTATAGCAACACAACATGACTAATGATTGACTCAGGTCATACCCTCTCTAGCAATCCTTGGTATAACTACTGGAGTCACCACTAGTGCAGTAATACTCACTTTTTCTTTACTTATTTACCATTGGTTTTTCTCTAAATTCATCCAGGATCTCTAGTGGGTGGATCAGACAGACCATTCTCATCCTCCAGGGCTAAATAGACTCACTGGCCCACCTAAGTGTTAAGAAAATCAGCAAAGATATTTAAAAACAGCAGAGAGAGATGGACCAGAAGGATATACAAAAACATAAGAAACAGTTCAATGTCTCTGGCCAGTGACTCATTGACAGTCCTATATGGAACTGGATACTATCCTTTTTAATCCACTTTCTCCTCCTTTTATTAATCTACTAGTTGCACCCTGCCTTATGAACTACTTGCCTAGATTTCTTCAACAACAGATCCAAAAGATTTTTAGCCAGACTTTTAACTGGTTGCAAATACAGGATTACCATCCTCTACCCAGAAATCCAGAGGACAGCAACTTCTGATTTTATACTGATGGTGAAGAGAAAGTTCTCTCAAAGGACTTTAATGCCTATGTTCAATAGGAAGTAGTTAAAGATAGCATCACCCATCTTTCCTGTAACCTGATTGTTTACCAATAATAAATAATTGGGGGAACATAAGCCTTTCAGGGCACACAAGTGACCAGACCCCTCCCCTGAGGACCTCCAACTGCCAGGTTCCACCCACAGAACACTCTAACTGTCCTAATGGACAGACCCAGCCCCTGCCCTAAAGAGAAAAAAGCTTAAATTCTGGACTTGAAATCCCACCAATCCTCACCCTGGGAAGCTTCACCCTGAGAAGTCCCACCTCTTCCCAACTAAGAAACTCTATGTAAATCCTGCCTTTTTCTCAGTTCCTTGCCGTTTCTCACCTGAGCAAAGGAAGCCACCCTCTGTGTTATTTCCCTCCCAATATATCTCTTATGTGTAGATTGTTGTGCAGTGTAACTTCATGGAATTCTTTGGCTCCCAATAGCCAAGCTGCCTTCCCAACTAAACAGCAACACATTAAAAAATGTTTTGAAGGAATACATTTTTCTGTCATGCTTATCATGAAAAACTAACATGGGGAAAGTGAGAAGGTAGATTATTTGGGTACATAATTCAGTGTTAATTAACCACTATACCATCTTGTATTCCTCCATCCTCCCCTAAACCCACCACACCCATGGATGTGTAAAGGTTAGACTTTTGTGATGTCTAAACTAGCAGAGGGCCCCATTGGTTGGAGACCTGGTATGACCTGAGATACCTGGGTGACCAAACAAACCTTAAAGTTATGGCTTCTCATGACCCTGGAGTGGCTATATAAAGTGCAGGCAGGGCCCCTCCTGCTCATTACTGCCAGGGATATCATTGGCTACAAAAAGCTGTACACCAGGGGAAGCCAGAATAACTAAATATCACCAGAAAGATGGAAGAAATACGCACACAAAGCAACAATGTGGAAAAGACTGAGGCAGAAGAACCTGTTGCTGCTGCAGAAGAACCTGTTCGGTGTGAAAACAAACGAGATGAGAAGGTTAGACTTTCCTAAACCTTTCCCCATGAGTCCCTGTTCCCATGAGTTTCTCATTACAAAACCTTTTTGAATTTTCATTCCCTCTTACAGAGCTTTTTGCCTCTTAGCTATTCTACATCTTACTCAACCTAACACTCTCCCATCTTTCCTTGTCTCTTGACTAGAAGGAGAAGATAATTAAGAGAGTGAAGGAAATTCTTGCTCAAAGCCCGAACAAGGCCAATAAACCAACTGTGATCATCATCTGCTATAGAGGTAAGAAGAAGCAAAACCCTAGTCAGCTAGAAAAGAAGGAAGAGACGTTGGACCATTCTAACCATCCAAATGACAGCCAGTGAATGGCAGCAATCACAGACCAGAGCAGCACTGCACCATCTCCAGCAGGCTGTAGAGTCTTATAAGGAACACGTCAGGTCTGGTCAATAAAGCAAGAACAAGATATAGCAGCAGAAACTGTAAGAAAGTTTTTTGGTGGTTAGAATAGAAGAGAATGAGGGTAAGAGAGGAAAGGGGTGAAGAAGAGAGGGGGAGGTGAAAAGAAAGTTAGGGTAAGTAAAACTTCAGGGGACTGAAGGGATAGGAGAAGAAGGGGAGAGGTAAGGATGATGGGTGCGACAGAAGAGAAGAGAAAGTAGAGCAAAAAGTCAAGGAAAAGAAAGTCATAGAGAATAGCATCAAGAAAGGAAGAGATGAGATAGAAAAGAAAACAGACGAGAACTGAGTAAGAGTTGGCTGAGGAAGGGAAGGAGGAGGGCCTGGAAGCAACAAAGAAGGATAAGGGAGGAGGTGGAGGGAAGCAAGGTAAAATGAGTTAGAGGAAAGGAGAGGTATTATACTGGAGGAAACAGAGGGGAAAGGAGAAGACTAGTAGGAAAAGAAGAGAGGACAGGAAGAAGGAAACTAGAGGAGTAGGTGAGAGGCAAGGGAAAGAAAGGATGGGAGGAGAAGTGCAAAGGCGGAAAAGAGGTGAGTTAATAATGCAGGGAGGGTAAGGAAAGGGTGGGGAAGGAAAATGAACTAAAGCAAGCGTAGAGGAGGAGATTTGAGGTGAGTGAGGGGAAAGGAAGGAGAAGAGGTCGAGAAAGAATTGGATAGAGGAAGGAGAGGAAGGGATATGGTGATTGAGATGAAAGTAAAAAGGAAGATAGAGAAGAGGAATGGAGATAGAGTACAAAGAAGGGAAGGAAGGCATTCAAAGAGAGTTAGAAAGGGGAAGGGGAAGAGCATGAAGAACAGAGAAGGTTGAGAGTTGGGAGGGTAGGGTGAGTTAAGGGTAAAGAGGGGGCAAGAAATTAGGAGTAAGGTAAAGAGACAGTAGAAGAGGTCACTATAATAGGGGAACTTTAGATAAGTGGGAGAGCTAGTAGGAGAAAGAGATGAATGATAAAGAAGGGAATTAGAAGGGTTAGAGGATGAAAAAAAAGAAGTTCTGGAGAAGAAAGTAGGGGAAAGTACAATGGATAGATGGAAAAGAATGGGAAGCAGAGAACGGAGAGAGTAGGCAAAGGGAGACAGCCAGAGTATGAGTAAAGAGGAGCATAGAGATAAGTGGTGGAGGAAGGTAAAGAGAGAAAGGGACAGAATTGGAAGAAGGACAGAGAAAGATATGGGCATGAAGTATAAGATAAAAAGTAAAAATGAAAGAAGTAATGAGGGATGGAAAAAGATGAGTTTGTAAAGAAGAAGCATGGCAAAGAGAATAGAAAAGAGGGAGGATAGGAGAGAAGAGGGAGGGATTTAGAAGGAGAAGGAGGTGGTGGAACCAGGAGAGGAAAGGGGGAGAGGAGGATGGAATTAAGGGAAAGAAAGGAGAAAAGGGGGAAATTCTAATGGAAAGAACAGAAAGTAAAGGTGAGGGCTAGTAGGAAATGGAGAAACAAGGAACTAGACGGGTAGATGAGAGGGAAGGGAGGGATTAGAGGAACAGGAAAGGAAAAGAGGTGAGATCACAATGGAGGGAAGGTAAGGAAAAGTTTGGCAAGGGGCGTGAACTTAAGCAAGGGTAAAAGAGGAGATTTGAGGTAAGTGAGGGGAAGGGAAGGAGAGGAGGTGGGGAAAGCACTGAATGGAGATAGAAAAGAAAGGGGGATGGCAATGAAGAGGAAAATAAAAAGGAAGGCAGAGAAGGAAAATGAATATAGAAGAAAAAACAGGGGGAAGAAAAGCATGGGGGAGTTAGAGAGAGGGGAGGGTTGGGAGGGTAGAATGAGTGAAGGGAAGGAGGAAGGGAGGAACAAGGAGTAAGGAAGTAGACAATAGTAGAGGCCACTGTAATGGGGGAACAGAGAAGGGAAAGGGGAAAGCCATCAGGAAAGGAGAACATTAGAAAGGTTAGAGGATAAAATGGGAGAAGAGCTGGAGATGAAAGGAGGGGTGATTACAATGGATAAATGGAAAAGAATGGGAGTGAGGGAAAGCAGAAGGTAGGCAAAAGGAGATAATGAGAGTATGAGTTAAGAGGAGCATAGCAGTAAGTGGGAGGAAAGAAAGGGGAGGAAGTGGGACAGAACTAGATGGAAGAGGGAGAGAGAGATGGGGATGGAGAGCAAAGTTAAAAGGAGGGAGTAATAGGGAATGGAGAGAGATGAGTGAGCAAGAGAGAGGGATGGCAAAGAGGGGGATAGAAAAAAAAGAAGAGGGAGGACCAAAGAAGAAAAAGAAAGAGTTCAAGGGAAGGGAAGGGAAGGGAAGGGAAAAAGGAGTGGGTGGACTCAGAAGGAGAAGAGAAAAGAATGGGAAACCAAGGGGAAAGAAAGGAGAGAAAATGGGAGGCAATTGTAATGGAGGAAACAGAGGGGAAGTGGGGTTTCATAGGAAAAGAAGAATGGGGAATGAGTGATCTGAAAGAGAAGGAGAAGGAGGGAGAGGGAAGGATGGTCAAAAAGGAGCCAAGAAAAGTGATGAGATTATATTAGAAAAATTAAAAATGTGATGGGAGGGAAGACAAGAGAAGCAAAACATGAAAAGAACAGAATGGAAGTAAATCGGGGTATAGTAAGGAGAGGCAGTGGGGGAATAATTAAATGGGAGGAGAAGAAGTGATGGGGATAGACAGGGCAGGAAAAAGCATGCTGTAAAGGGGGTATTTCTAGAGCTGACAGAGAAGGGTGGTAGGCATATAGAGGAAAAAGAGAAGGAAAGGAAAAATGAAGGGGAGGAGAGGAGTAGGGATGAGGGGAAAATAAGAAAAAGATGTGAGATCACAATTTATTAAAATAAAATGAGAATGATAGGAATCAAGAGGTGGTGGTAGGGAAGCAGAGAATTGAGTGTGGAAAGAAGTGGAAAAGGATATAAAGGATAGGAAGGGAGAGGAGATGGGAACATAATTGGACAGAGGGTATAAAGGAAGGGATGGATGCAGATGGAGAAGGAAGTTAAATGGAAGGCAATGAAGAACAGCGAAAGGTGGTTCCCTGGGAGAAGAGTGAGGAAGAAGTATAGGACATGGGTTACGGATGGCATCAGAGATACATGACAGATGATGGAGTGTTGGCAGAAGGAAGTGGGCAGGAAAAGAGTATGAGGGGAAAAAAGGAAGGGGGAGTGATAGATCATGTTCCAGAGAGGAAAGGCATGCAGAGGGAATGAAAAGGGACTGGGGTGGTGGAAGGGAGAGTGGGGCATAAAGAATAAATATAGAAGGGGTAAAAGAAAGTGGAGTAGGAGGAACATCGCTGGAGAATGGAATGGATGAGAAGGTGAACTACAGGATGGAGGGAGAGGGAAGTATAGAGATGTGGAATAGAAGGAAAGGAGGGAACTAGAGGGAAAGAGGAAGGGGAGGGCAAGGAAAGGTGAGGGATAGAGAAAGTAAGGAATATGGAGAGGATAGGAGGGAGAGGGAAGTGGGGCCAATGACAGAGGAGGGAGGGAGAGGGAAAGGGATAAGAATGTATCGAGGGAAGAGGTGAAGGAAGGTAATAGAGGGTAATGGGAGGAGAGAGTAAAGGGAGTAGAAGAGAATAAAGAAGAGAGGTCATCAAGGAGAGAGTGGGAGGGAAGTAGGAGAGTAGGATAAAGGAGGACAAGGGGAAAGACGATGTGATGGTTGGGAAGAAGGAATCATATCCTAGTTGGGTTTCTATTGCTGTGATAAAACAGTGACCAAATGTAACTGACAGAGGAAAGAGTCTATTTGCCTTCCATGTTCTGAGTGCAGTCCATCCTGAAGGGGAACCAAAACAGGACTCAAGACTGAAACTGAAGTCATCAAGAGAAGCAGAGATCATGGAGGAATGATGCTTACTGGCTTACTCATCTTGATGTCTTATACAATCCGGATCCATCTGTTCAGGGCTAGCAGTACTGCCGATGGACTTGGACCTCCATCATCACTAGTCAGGAAAATATCCCATACACATGCTCATAGTCCAGTCTGACAGATGCTCTCTTTCAGTTCAGGCTCTTCTCTGCTTTCTCTCTCTCTCTCTCTCTCTCTCTCTCTCTCTCTCTCTCTCTCTCTCTTATGCCAATCTGACATAAAATAAACAGCACAAGAGGGGAAGGTAGGGGAGCTAGGACAAGGTGAACAGAGGGTGCTTGAGGGAGAGGGGGCAGCAGTGAATAGGATAGATGTAAGGGAGGGGATGGAAGAGATGGAAGAATAGAATGGAGTGAGGTAAAGAAGGGGAGAGTGGAGAAAGGATGGAGGGTAAGTGGATGGGGAGGGCAGAAGAGGAGAGAGGAGAAGGAACTAAAGGCTTGGAATCAAGTGAATAAATAAAGAAGAGTAGAGGAGGCATTAGGAGGGAAGTGGTGGCTGTGCGGAGTTGGGAAGTGAAGAAAGGAAAGAAGAAAAATGGAGGAAGAGGTGGTACAGGATAATGGAAGCAAGGAATATAGGAATGGAGGGAGGAAAAGAAGACAAGAGAATAAAGTAGAAGAAAAATGGGAAAAGATGAAGGACTGAGAGAAATGTTAGAGAAAATACTGAAAATACTGGAAAGGGAAAAGAAAAGGGACAGTGGGGAGGGAAGGGAGGAAGAAGTACAGATTTGTGAACTGAGGAGCACAAGTACTCATAGGAATATGGAGTGAACACAGAGGTTGACAAGTTAGTCAAGCATTGTCAAGAGGAACCAGAGGAAGAAATGAATGGAGGAATACACCTCAAAACATTTTGCACCACATGATAATGCAATATTTATAGAGGTGTGTGTGTGTGTGTGTGTGTGTGTGTATGTTTATGCACACACACATAGGAGGGGCCAATGAGGATTTGAGTTCTGTATGAGGGATGTTGACATATTTACAAAAACAGACAACAAAATCTTTCCCTTTGTCATAGTGATGTGTGCTGTAACCCAGGCCATGATATGAGGGTACAATACCTGTCAGTAGAATCAAAATTTACCACTGTCTTAAGGGTTTCTATTGCTGTGAATAGACTCTATGATCTCTGCAATTGTTACAAAGGAAAACACTTAATGGGGGCTGCCCTACAGTTTCAGAGATGAGTGTATTATTATCATGGAGAGAAGCATTGCATGATGCAGACAGACATGGTGCTGGAGAAAGAGCTGACAATTCTACATCTTGATCCATAGCAGGAAGCCAGTGAACCAAACTAAGCATATATTGAGCAATGAGACTTTGTGGCCCATCCCCACATTGACACACTTCCTCCCACATGGTCACATTTTCAACCTCCTAATAATGCCACTCCTTATGAGCATATGGGTGCCACTTTCATTCTGACCACCAGGACCTCTAGTAGTTTGTTGTGAAGAAACCTGGCTTGGAGTAGTGTCCTATTAAGGCAAAGAAGTGGGAACAGTGTTCCCCCACATACATAATGAAGGAGGTCACTGTCTACTGAGAACTGGACTAACAGAAAACATTTCTCTTACCATCCTCCACACCTCAGCATTGTTACCACTCTCATCAATTTTTCTTCCACTACAAAAATAGTGAGATGGAATGGAATGCTTTGACCTCTGACCTCTGGTGTGGGAAGTACTTCTGTATATCTGTTGTTTTTATTGGTTAATGAATAAAGAAGCTGTTTCAGCCAGTAGCTGAGCAGAATACAGCTAGGCAGGGAAAACGAAACCGAGTGCTAGGAGAAAGAAGGTGGAGTTCAGGGAGATGCCAGGGAACCACCAGAGGAGAAAGAAGCAAGCTGCTAGCTGAAACCTTGCCAGTAGACCACAAGCTTTGTGGAAAAATATAAAATAATAGAGACCTCTGGTGCTGAAGACTAAGCTATCCTAGACCTTGAGCTGTTATTTTAGTGCCATCTGTTTCTCTACATAATCTCTCTCTTCCTCCACATTCCCCACCTGTATGTCCTTTGTCTTCATATAAACACATTCTAATACATGTATGCACAGCCTTTGAGGAAAATTCCACAAGTATGCCATTTGTGGACATTTGTCCTTTTCATGTCTCTTGTTTTTAGAGTTTCATTCAAGCCAGTTTTTAAGACCTGTTTGCTTTCATATTTTCTGCTCTCCTTTTTTACTGGATTTCTCAGATACATTCATTTTACTTTGTGAATTTTTGAAAGATGCTTGAATTTAACATATGTTCCCCTTCTTTTACACCTTAGTATTTAACTCTGTCCTAATTCTAATTAATTTTAGTGACCCATGATCATTTTCAATATAAGTGTGATTGCCTTTTAAGTTGAATTTTGATGTTGGAGGCAATTTCTCATATGCCTTTGCAAACAAAGAGGCATCACTGTGTGTCCATAACTAAGACTCCTCTCGTTGCTAACATCTTGAAATATTTGAGAGGACAAATGATAATTGAATGAGAGAAGATTGGGACAAATGTACAAAAATCACAGCTGGAAAGCAGCCATGAACCTATTTCACCTGCCTCATTCCACTTTGCCTAGTTTTGCATGCAATTTTGTGTAAGTGGATATTTGTCCACATTTGTTTTTTTTTACCATATGCGCACATTCATGTGACAATTTGCCAAAGTGAAGTCTAATCCAAAGTCAGAGAACAACTGGAACCTTTAATATAACACATGGCTCATGGAAAAGAAGAGTTGTAAGAATTCAGTGGGTGTGAAAATGGCGCATAGATCTGGCGAGTCTATTTGGTAATAGACTAAAGCCATTGAGCATGGTAATATCTTATGTCAGCTCTCTGATATGAGGTCATACAGATGTAGGTTCAACTGAGACTTGTTGAGTGTGATGCAGCAATATCTCTATGGGGAAGAATACAGCAATCAGAAGGGCAGCCCTAAGTGCAGAAATTCCATCAGGCTGTTGAGCTGGATGATTTCACCTGGAATATTTACAAAATGTTCAACTGCAAGTTAACAACATGCTACTCCTTCCTGTGGACATGAATGTCTCAGTATGCTTATCACTCTTTTGGGAGGCATGGCTGGCCAGAGGTTACAGACTGGCCTAGCAGTTTTCTCCAAACCCTGCAACATGGAGGACTCCCTCCCAAGCCAGACTTACACCTCTGTACCTCCACTTATCTGGAGAATGACTTTGGGCTCAGAGGACTGACCTTATCTGAAAGCTGTTTCTAAGCCTGAATACCTGATTTATCTTTAATGTGACTGTTGTCATAGTTCCCTGCTAGAAGTTCTTCCCCTGCTGTAGATATGATAACTAATATTTGTACTAGGAGCTTTGCCATAGGACACTACTGCCACATACAAAGCCTATGATAGAAGCATGCCACTTAGTGCAAATTAGGTGATGTCCCAATCACATTTCCCAGTCTCTGTATTCTCCTTTCTCTCTGGAAAAAAGCAGAATTGTAACTCTTAAACTGTTTCTCCAGAGAGCTGTGTCCATTGACTCACAAGCTGTCAGACCCTGCTCACTCACTTTAGCTCCCTCTCTCTTCTCAGTTAGAAGTCAATGATCCCAAAGAAGAAGCAGAGCCACAACGCTCTACAACAAAATGTCTAACACTAAGAATAGTGCTTCTCAGGGTAGAAAAAAAGTGTGCTTTTTAAATAATGCATATTTTTTAAATTTATACTGCAATTAACATAATTTCCCCCTTGTATTTTTTTTATCCTCTAATCTCATCTGTGTACATTCCTCTTTGTTCCCTCTCAAATTTATGGCTACTATTTGCTTTTAGTCTTGCTTTTGAAATGTGTGAGGAAAACTCACCATTGCCAGAAACATTAAGTAGATGTTAAGGATTGTTAAAACAGTGCTAATATCTGTCAAAAATCACTATTGATATAGATTAGTTATGTAAATTCTTATTGGAGATACTTCTTTTGATGATTACTTCAATAAGGAAAGACTGAGAATGGGTTATTGAACTCCCCAATTAGCAGCTATAGACCCTCCCTTGCATCCCTGTTTGCCTTGAGCAATGGATTGTCTGACAATCTACCAGATTACCATGTTCCAGCACCAATCATCTGAAGCACTACTTGAGACTGCAATTCCAAGACTCCTAAATATGCATCCTTATGCAGAATTGTTTGATGATATAGATTGTATCAGATTTTCTGCTATCATAAACTTCAATGTTATCAATGAACTTCAAATAAAGCTATAAAAATTTTCATCTTGGTTAGAGGGGTAGCACATCCTCTGTCCAGCCCAAAGAGGAATTTCCATGACTGTTGCTAAAAGAGATGTATGTCAGTGTGAAACACAAGCATCCATGAGTATGATAGTAGTAAGATGAGAGACTGTCATTGGCTCAGATATCAGTGATTATGATGAAAGCTAATGGTCCAATGTGCCCTTGGACAACACAAATGTTTTTATTTATTTATTTATTTTTTATTGAGAAAAGGAAAAAAAAGTTTCTGCCTCCTCCCAGCCTCCCATTTCCCTCCCCCTCAACCCCACTCCTCTCCCCCTCCCTCTACAGTCCAAAGAGCAGTCAGGGTTCCCTGCCCTGTGGAAAGTCCAAGGTCCTCCCCTCTCCGTCCATGTCTAGGAAGGTGAACATCCAAACTGGCTAGGCTCCCGCAAAGCCAGAACATGAAGTAGGATCAAAACCCAGTGCCATTGTCCTTGGCTTCGCATCAGCCCTCATTGTCTGCCATGTTCAGACAGTCCGGTTTTATCCCATGCTTTTTCAGCCACAGTCCAGCTGGCCTTGGTGAGCTCCCAATAGATCAGCCCCACTGTCTCAGTGGGTGGGTGCACCCCTCGTGGTCCTGACTTCCTTGCTCGTGTTCTACCTCCTTCGCTCCTCATTGGGACCTTGGGAGCTCAGCCCAGTGCTCCAATGTGGGTCTCTGTCTCTATCTCCATCCATCACCAGATGAAGGTTCTATGGTGATATGCAAGATATTCGTCAGTATTGCTCTTGGATAGGGTCATTTCAGGTTCCCTATCCTCAGCAGCCCAAGGGACTAACTGGGGACATCGCCTTGGGCTCCTGGGAGCCGCTCTAGGTTCAAGTCTCTTTCCAACCCTAAGGTGGCTCCCTTAACTAAGAATTGTGGTTCCATGCTCCCCTATCCAACCTTCCTTTATCCCAATCATCCTGTTTCCCCAAGTTCCCCTCCATCCTCCCCTTCTCACTTTTCTCTCACCATCTCCCCTTACCCCCATCCCACCTCACCCCCAAGATCCCAATTTTCTCCCCGGCCATTTTGTCTACTTCCCACAGCCAAGAGGATAACTATATGTTTTTCCTTGGGTTCACCTTCTTATTTAGCTTCTTTAGGTTCACCAATTATAGACTCTGCGACCTTTCTTTATGGCTAGAAACCAATTATGAGTGAATACATCCCATGTTCATCTTTTTGGGTCTGGGTTACCTCATTCAGGATAGTGTTTTCTATTTCCATCCATTTGCATGCAAATTTTGAGAAGTCATTGTTTTTTACCGCTGAGTAGTACTCTAATGTGTATATATTCCACACTTTCTTCATCCATTCTTCCATTGAAGGGCATCTAGGTTGTTTCCAGGTTCTGGCTATTACAAATAATACTGCTATGAACATAGTTGAACAAATGCTTTTGTCATATGATAGGGCACTCTTCCCAAGAGTGGTATTGCTGGGTCCAGGGGTAGGTTGATCCCGAATTTCCTGAGAAACAGAAACACTGATTTCCAAAGTGGTTGCACAAGATTGCATTCCCACCAGAAATGGATAAGGGTACCCCTTCCTCCACCTACTTCAACATACCCACACTTCCTAATATTGCCCCCTTTTTGGGGGGTCCTTTTCTTTCAAACCACTACATTCCACTTCCTGCCCCCCAAGGCTTATAGTCATATCATAATGCAAAATTACATTCAGTCCAACTTCAAAGTTTCCATATTTTACCACAGTCTCAAGAATGTTTAAAAGTCCAAAATTCAAAGTCTCTTCTATGACTCTTGCATGCTTTTAACTCCAATCCACTATAGAATAAAAATAAAAAAAAAAACATATAATGGCACATGATATACATTACCATTCCCAAATGTAGGAAAGGAGCATAGTGACAAAATACTGGATCAAAAGAAGACTGAAAGCTAGCTGGGCAAACTCCAAACTATTCATCTCCATATCTGGTGTCAAAATACTCTTCAGATCTCCATCTTCTATCAGTTTTGTTTACGCAACACAGTTTTTTTATTGGATTTATTCTGCTGCCTATTAGCATCTTTCCTCAACAGATATCCCATGACTGTGGCATCTCTAAGAACTTTAAGTCTCCAAGACACATGGCTGGCCTCAGTGGTCTGTCATAGTTGCTCCTTGAGTATTAAGCCAGAACCATGTGGCTAAAGCTGCTAAAGATCTGCTGCTTGCTAGAGCTAGAACATGGCCCCCTTATTCAATTATATCTTCACCAGCTTTCTGCTTTTCATTGCCCCAGATTGACATGCCTGAAACTGAACTGTAGACTCGGTTGGCCTCAAACTCAGAGATCTGCCAGCATTTGCCTCTGGAGTACAGGGATCAACAGCAGGTACCAACAACCCAGCTCTAATATTTTCTTTAATTACTTTCACAAATAGTATATATAGCTTAGGTGGGGTCTTGCCCTGAGGTCACCTCATCATTTATTCCATTTCTTAGTCTGTTTAACTCCTTGAATACAGGATTTAGCTCCATTCCACTTTCCAGTGCCCCTTTTATCCACAAATACTTTTCCTTACCTAACTTGCTCCCTTTCATTTTATATCTTCATTAGAGTTAACACTAGTAACCACACAACAGAGTCTATCTTAAGCTGTTTTAAGATTTTCTCCGCCAAAGCAATTAATCCAAATTTCTTCACTTGGCTTCAGGCAGACTCTTCTAATAAGGGCAAAAGGCAGCCACTTTCTTCACTAAAATATGTGACAATATTTTGTATGTGCTATAACAAGTAAAGCTTGTCTGAGGATGAGAGTGTAGAATGAGTCACTAGCTAGCCATAGAGGCCAGGTAATGGAGGAAACACCTTTAATCCCAGCACTCAGGAGGCAGAGGCAGAGGACTGGCCTCAACAAAATCACCTCTTACCACCAGGGGAATGGGAAGTGAAGACAGAAACATTAAGAGGGAGTTTCAGAAATTACTCAGGTTCTTGAAAATCACCTGTTTATTTTTCCATAGCTTTTATACTCAGTGTAAACTGGGGGAGAAGGTAACAAAGACTTCTGAGACTCCCCACCATCAACATTCTGTTGCCTAGGTAGTGAGATGACCCAAGTCACACACTCAGAATTTCATATGCAGAAAACAGCCCTTCCCCAGGTGACCTCAATTACAATGGAAGGAGCAGAAGTACATTTGCATATCCTGATCACCTCTCAGGATGGCATAAGCTTTTATATATATACATATATTTATTTATTTTTTTCCACTAGAAAATTTACACTTCCTCCCCTCCTCCCATTCATTCCCCTCCAGCTCCCCCACTTACCCTCCTCTTTCCCCCTCCCTCCTTAAGAGAGGGCAGGAAACCCTGCCCTGTGGGAAGTCCAAGGCCATCTCCCCTACATCCAGGCCTAGGAAGCTTTGCATCCAAATAGACTAGGGTCCCAAAAAGCCAGTACATGCAGTAGAAAAAAGTCCCAGTGACTTTATCAATGGCTTCTCAGTCAGCCCCCATTGTCAGCCACATTCAGAGAGTCCTGTTTGATAGCATGCTCACTCAGTCCTGGTCCAGCTGGATTTGGTGAGCTCCCATTAGAACAGGCACACTCTCTCAGTGGGTGGACCAACCCCTCGCTGTACAGACTCCCTTGCTCTTTCAGCTCTTCAACTGGACCTTGGGAGCTCAGTCCATTGCTCTGATGAGGGGCTTTGTCTCTATCTTCATCCATAGCTGGACGAAGACTTCATGGTGATATTCGTGATAAACATCAGTGTGATAGTGGGGCAAGGCCAGTTCCGGCACCCTCTGCTCTGTTGCCCAAGGACCTAGCTGGGGATATCTCTGTGGACACCTGGGATCACCTCAAGAGCTAAGTCTCTTGTCAACCCTAAAATGGTCTCCTTAATATAGATATCTTCTTCCCTGCTCCTATATCCGCCCTTCCTCCATCTCCACCCTCCCACTTCCCCAAGCTCTCTCCAGTCTTTCTTCCTTCTCTCTCCCCCATTTCCCTTTCCACAACCCCAATCCCACCTCTACACCCACCCTCATGCTCCCAACTTTTGCCCTGCAATCTTGTTTGCTTTCAATTTCCAGGAGGTTCTATATATGTTTTTCTTTGGGTTCACCTTCTTATATGGCTTCTCTAGGCTTGTGAACAATAAGCTTAATGTCCTTTATGGCTAGAGTCCACTAATGAGTGAGTATATACTATATTCATCTTTTTGGGTCTGGGTTATCTCACTCAGGATAGTGTTTACTATTTCCATTAATTTGCATCCAAAATTCAAAATGTCATTTTTTCCCTCTGAGTAGTACTCTAATGTGTATATATTCCGTACTTTCTTTATCCATTTTGCCATTGAGGGGCATGTAGGTTGTTTCCAGGTTCTGGCTATTACAAGTAATGCTGCTATGAACATAGTTGAATAAATGCTTTGGTAGTATGATTGGGCATCTCTGGGGTATATTCCCAAGAGTGATATTGCTGAATCCTGAGGTAGATTGATTCTCAATTTCCTGAGAAACTGCCACACTGATTTCTAAAGTTGTTGCACAAGTTTGCATTCCCACCAGCAATGGATGAGTGTTCCTGTTACTCCAAATCCTCTCCAGCATAGGCTATCATTGGTGTTTTTGATTTTGCCATTCTGACAGGTGTAAGATGGTATCTCAAAGTTGTTTTGATTTGCATTTCCCTGATGGCTTAGGAGGTTGAACAAGACCTTAAGTGTTTTTTGGCCATTTGAACTTCGTCTGATGAAAATTCTCTATTCAGTTCAGTACCCCATTTTTTAAATTGGGTTAATTAGAATTTTCATGTCTGGTTTCTTGAATTCTTTATATATTTTGGAGATCAGACCTTTGTCTAATGTGGGGTTGGTGAAGATCTTCCATTTAGTAGGATGCCTTTTTGTCTTAATTACAGTGACCTTTGCTTTACAGAAGCTTCTCAATTTCAGGAGGTCCCATTTATTCAATGTTGACTTTGGTTTCTAGGTGGGTTTTTTGCTATTGTTTTTCATGTTTGTTTCTTTTGTTTTCAAAACTGATTTTCTCTATGTAGCCTTGTCTGTCCTAGAACTCTTTCTTTAGACCAGGCTGCTCTCGAAGATTCATCGTACTCAGCTTCCAAGTATAGTATTAAAGTCATACCACTTCAAATCAAATCACACTTTACTGACAGAACTCCTTTCCAAGAATTATTACCCACAGCTTCAAATCTCATAATTTCATTGAGGTGAGAGACATTTCATTTTTGTTGTTGCTGTTTTGTTTTTGTTTTTTTTGTTTGTTTGTTTTTTTGGTCTCGAACTCATTTTGTTTTTTTATATTTACATTAGAAGTTACAACCTATGGACTTCCTCAGTGAAAATTTCTATTCACTGCCTTATTTCATATTGTATGAAATATGTAAGAAAAGTTTGTCTTAATTGTTTGTAAGCCACATAACTTCCAATAAAAACAACATTTAAAACAGTATAGTGCCACATGTAAACACAAAGGACAAACATGACTATTTGGGAATTCCCGTAGAGTCATATTTGTCCTTTGCCATTATGTGGTCTTTCTTCTACTAGTGTCTTAATGCTTTATTTTCTCTTTAAAATTATTGTTTTTTTGTTTGTTTTCAAAAAAATGTCATTCTGTTCAGCCTTGGCTGGTCTGGAATTTGCTCTGTAGACCAGGCTGACCTGGAATTTACAGAGATTCAACTGTCTCCGACTTCTGAGTGCTGGGATAAAATGTGTGTGTCAGCACCACCTGGCTTCTTTTTAAAATTTTTATGCTTACTTCTGTGTTTTTTGGGGAGAAGATATCATACATGTGAATGAAGTTCTTGATGAGGCCAAAAGAAAAAGCCAGAATTCATGGAGCTTTAGTTACAGGTAGTTATGAGACTCCCAAGTTAGGTGCTGAGTATGTGGTCTTAATTGCTGAAGCATCTCTCTGGCAACCTAATTGCTTCATATAATAACACAAATCTTGTTCAAATAGGCCCTGTATTTAAGACATTCTGCTGTGAGATAATGATCTTGTATACTGTAAAGATTTGCCACTCATATTGGTTTAATATAACACTGATTCACCAGTAGCCAAGCAGAAAGTATAGGTGAGATAACCAGACAAAAAAATTCTGTGAAGAGGAAAGTCAAAGACAAGTCACTATCCAGAAGCAGAGAAAGCAAGATGATAATGCCTTACTAAGAAAAGGTAGCAAGCCACATGGCTAAACATAGATAAGAGTTATGAGTTGATTTAAGTTGTAAGAGGTACGTAGTAATAAATTGAATTATAGGTCAAACTGTTTATAATTAATAAAAGCTTCTGTGTGCTTCTTTGGGACCTAATAGATACAGGACGAGGCAGGACAGAAACTTCCATCCACAAATGACGCCCAAATGTTTGCAAAAATTTCTGAGGAAGATCCCCTGAAAAATCTCCAGTGGGAACAGATGGTCCAGATGATCCCATGTTTCAGAGCACCTCACTTGCAGTTTCCTTAGATGTCTATATCCAAAATAGCCTCAAGACTGCTAACTTAGATGATCCACCATCAAAGAATACTCCAGTCAGAACTTGACCATAATCCTAAATTTTCATTTCATGATCCCCCATAAAATTATTAGCAACCCCAATCAGCAGGAAGTAGCTTAGGAAACTATGCCCACATTCCCCCTAAAATAAATTTTAGATGTCCATCTTTGTTTAGAGTGTTGGTTACAAGTTGTTACGAAAAATGGTCAGGGAAAAAAAACCCTGAACAATGGAGATTAGACTCAAAGTTCTTGTTTTGAAAAAAAAGGGGGGGATTCTGTGGGTTAATGTTCTTTCACACTGTAAAGATTTGTCAGACATATTAGTTAATAAAACACTGATTGACCAATATCCATAGCCATCTCTCATAAAGACCCTATCCCCAAATAAGATCACATTCTGAGGTATTAGATGGTGGAACATTTTAACATTGTAGAAAGTAACAAAATCTCTACTGATATACTATATATATATATATATATATATATGTGTGTGTGTGTGTGTGTGTGTGTGTGTGTGTGTTTGTTTGTGTGTGTGTACATACATATATACATACATAACTGTAAGTCACCATAACTGTAAGTTATAGATTGTTGGGCTATTTAATGAGTTTATAATTTTCTTCGTTTGTTATCATAGCTTAAAGAAATTGAAAAGTTAAACATCACTTTCCAATTATTCCTAGGGAAAAAGTTCAATTGAGTGAACCCTAAATGAGGTTATATAAACCAAAAAGTTAAAAAATTAAAAATAAATAAAAGTTTCTGGGGAATTCTTGCTCAAGTAAACTAATGGACATTCTCTGGGAATGGTGCTTTTGAGTAATATCAAACCTATTTTTTTCCTTCTGAAGGATATTCTAGGCTGATGGTTTTCATGATGGCTGATGGCTTATTGTCTTTAACAACTTTCATAGATATGGAAAATGAAAAATTGGAGAAAACAAGTAAAAATATTACAAGTTTCAATCATCATACAAAAATTTGGATATTTTCAAATTCACGCTCTAGATTGCTGCAAATTTTTGTCAAGAAAAGATGAGTTTTCACACCCTTCTCCCTATAATTCTCCTTGCATTTATGAAGAAGAAGTTTATGGAGAAGACTGTTCCACTATTCTCACTGATGCCAAAATGGTTTAATTTTAAATCTAATCAAATATATGAAAGAACTGTGTGCTATGAAATATACAATATTGAAAATATTTAAATAAATAAAAGAACAATGCTGGATTGGATGATTTGACATAATTATTATATCATTTCTCCTGAACTGTATTAATAGATTCTTTAAAATTCCTTTCAAATGTCCAGAGTAATGAGGTTTTTGTAGATATTGAAAAAATATAATGATTTGTATTGCCAAGAAAAAGTCCTTTAATACAAAAATATTAAGTTTTGGCATTTATGACAGCATGATATTGGTGCACAGACAAATATATAGAGAAATAGAAAAGACTAGAGAAGTGATAACACCTCTCTCCCACACAGAAAATGGATCTCTATATACAAAACAGAACAACTTTTATATACATCTCCTGTGATTCTTGTCAGTTTGCTTACAGCAGCTATCATATCTTTGGAGGAAAATACCATTGGTTTGATAGCTTTAACAATAAACAGTGGTTTCTTAGAGTACTGGTGAAAACTAGGATATCTGGATATTTTCAGTGTGGCTGAGTCAGTCGTGACTGATAAACTTCACATTCCAATCTACCTAAGTCTTTGGATTATTTCAATCACACAAAACTGAGCTAACAAGCCAGTGGTACTATTGCTATAACTGTCTGAATGTAGTATGGTCTTTGTGATAACATAAAAACCTAAACAAAAAGTTTTGTAGTAATTTGTCTAAAACTATTAAAGCACAAAACAAACAAAAAACCTGGTGAATATTAGAATAAACTACTATGCTCATACATAGAATAGTGTTTAGAACAAAATAACAATTTTACTGGAAATATTTTAGGCTTGAACACATTTTATTTCAAATTTTTGGTTTAATGATGTTTAACCAGTATTGATTCACAGAAATTGCATGAGTCATAAAGGCCTATGTGATATGCAATACATGATGATTTTATGCATTTGTCAAATTCTACAGAACCATTCAATATAAAGATGCATCCTTTCACTATGTTAATAAATATGCCAACTAACGTATGTCAAGTTTCCATCACAGAATATAGAATACAACTAATACAGTCTAATTGTACATATTTTGACATCATTGGAGAATATGTAGAAAAGGAGGTGATATATAATTCAGGGAAAGTGTTTTGACTAGATACTATAAGTATAAAGGAAAGAGTAAATATATTATATTTGAGATAGAAATTTTTTTACAACATTGGGTCAGTGATTTCAGACATCTTTATATTCATTGTTCTGGTATATGGAAATACAAGATTAGAATAGAGGTACCTAGAGTTAAAGAAGTTAAGCAAATTGTAAAAGTAAGAAAATGATGTCAATATGACACAAGTTCCAATCTAAAAGAGGTTTCAGTAGAAAAAGACATAATGATTTTTGTATTAAGAGAAATACTTAAAATGTGATTAGAACATAAAAGATAAAAGGCATATGCATTATCTCTTAGGATAATATGCACACATTTCTTTGTCATACACACGTGTGTATATATCAATTCAAATGTATATATTAAACACATATAAATGTGCACACATATATATGTACAAAATTCAAACTGTAACACAAAGAAGGAAAAAGCAGAATTTTGTTTTGTTTTGTTTTTACAATGTAATTATATAATAGGTACCAACTTATCTAAGTGCTAAACTGTGTTCAACTCAAATGAATGTACCTCTGGTATAATATGATGAGGGATATAGTGAACTTCTGTAGAATTTTTGCCAGAAACCCATAATTACAGCATAATTATGAAAATGTGATTATATATAGGTTATATGACACAGGATTCCCCTCTGTATGTTGTTAACATGTTTTATTACTATTGGTTAATAAAGCAGATATTTTGGCCTTTGGCAAGGCAGAATATAGCAAAGCAGAAAATCCAAGCAGAGATATAGCAAGAAAGAAGGCAGAGTCAGGAAGAGGCCACATAGCTGCCCAAGAAGCAAGAGGTAACAAACCATGAGCCTTGTGGTAAATAGAAATGGGTTAATTTAAGATGTATGAGCTAACTAGGATTATGCCTAAACCACTGGCCGAACAGTGTTGTAATTAATATAGGTGTTGTGTGATTATTCAGGTCTGGGTGGTCGGAAAATGAAAGAACAGTCTTTGCTTATAGGTGTAATCTAGACATTGCTTGTGCACTAATCTTCAAAAGCAGAAATGTGTCCAGAAACTGATAAAGACTGGGGGAAGCCAAGATGGTATTAAAACTAAATTCTGTGTGGATCCTGTGCTGAATTTTGGAGAAATGGATAGAAAAACTTGTGCCTTAGTTACTTTTCAATTGTTATGATGAGACACCAGAACATAGGACCTTTACTAAAGAAAGGATTTAGTTTGGGGCTCATGGCTCCAGATAATTAGAGTTTATGCCCCTCATGACGAGGAATGTGGCAACAAAGAGGAAATCAGACAGCCCCCTGGAGAAGCAACTGAGAGCCCACATCTGATCAGCAAGCATGTGACTTAGAAAGTACTAACAGTAATGAGGTAGAATTTTGAAATCTCAAATCCACCCCTTATCACATACCTCTTTCAATAAGATCATGTCTAATAATCTTTCCAAAACAATTTCACAAAACTGAAGCTTAAACATTCAAATGTATGAGCCTATAGGAGCTATTCTTATTCAAAGTACCACAACTTGTGAAAATCCAGGTAGATTGTTCAGTTGGTAAATCTGTTAGACACTCAAGCCTGATGGCCTAATTTCAACCTCTAGAACCCACATAGAAAGCAGATATGGTGGAATGCATCTGTAATCCCAACACACCTATAGCAAAAGGGGAAGCATAAACAGAAGAATGGCCTGTTAGCTTGAGGGCCAGCTAGACTAAAGTAGTAGCACAGCAACAGAAACAAGAGAAGACCTTTCTCAACAAGGATGATGAGAAGAACTGTCTACAAATAGTTGTTCTCTGACTTCTAAATTTGCATCATGAATACTCACACACAATAAATAAATAAATAATATTCTTAAAAACCGTTTTATGAAAACTGTTGAATTTGATTAATGCTCATTTGCCAATGTTATTTTCTGAATTTTGTCTTGTTCTCTCTATATTTAGAATTAATATAATATTCATTTTAAAACTGTACCTGATTTATTGTGTAGCTCTTTCCCCAAGGTTGGATATGACTTTTGCAGTCTTGAATGAGAGCAGCTGTGACACTTTGATCTCTTCTATGGAGAAAGGAGGTTCTTGAAGCTCCTCTGGTTCCAGCAGATTTGTACAATGTCCCGTGCATCTCTGAGGTTATAAAGAAGGTTGGATGAGTGAGGTGCTTCCACTGTGCAGCTCCCTGTATGTTGCTTAGGGGATTCTTCAACAGTGGGCTTTTTTGTGATTCGTTTTTGTAGAAGTTGAGATTAGTCATAGGTGTACTTTTCAGTTGCCCAAGGGACTTGATCACACTGTAGTTCCTTTCAGTGGGCCAAATCCTGGTAAGACCCAAATAAACTCTTTTGTTCACCTATCTGAACATGAACAGAATCCTTTCTTTGTGCATTCAGTGCTTTTCCTATCTAGTGTGAATAGAATCTTCATTGTATCTCCCCAGAAAAGTCATGTAACAAGGTCCTTAAAGCATCCCATACAATGCATCTTTCCTGTGTATTGTCTTTTTCAGTTGCTTTGGCCTATTTTAGTTCTTCTAATTTAGTCTCCTTTAATTAGTGTGCTTTAGTTACTGCAGAATATTTGCATGTGTTCTTCCATTCACCTGGGAAACCTATCCTTATTGTTTTGCCTTGCTAACTTCAAGTCACCCTTTGGATCTCAGCCCAATCTTTAGTGTTTTAAGGAAAATCTTTCTGTTCCCCATGACTGTGTAAAGTCCAATTGTAGCAGAATATTACTGACTGATAATTTTTTCTTTGTGGCAATCACACTCATTTAATATCAATGTAGTACTGTTGTTATTTCATTAATATCTGTCTCTGTTACTTATACATTTGAGATAGCAGAAAACATGTCTGATTTATTTCTTACTGCCTAGTACAATAGACATTTCAGAATAAACACAGAAGTATTTTTAGAAGAACAAATGAATATTTAGTACAATGTTAGATGGTAATCTTCATAATTAAAATAGCTTGCTTAACATTTTGTATCTTTTATTTATGTTGTAAAATAATTTTTTTTAAATTTTCACTTATTTGTTAAACATTTCTTTTCATGAAGAGTTTGTATGGTTTTTCTCTGTGATTCCACTGATGTTTGAATGTCATATCTGTTGTTCAAATTTTACTAAACTTCTAATGATACATTTTGATGAAATTATAGGTAGTTTTAATAAAGCAGATATTTTTATGAAAGTTGAGAGTAAGCATTGTACTGTCTGTCTTTTAGTATTCTCCCTTGTTTGTGTTGTAATTCTGTTTCACCATGAAATATATCATCAGAATTATCTGGGAAAACATGAGGCTTTCTACCAAACTGTCAGTTCTTTATGGGCTTATTCAGTGTTTTTTAAATGTTCAGAAAGTATCTTGAATACTAATATAATTAAAGATTGCATGATGTCTTTTAAAACTTAGCATATAATCTTATAAAAACTTAATTTTGAACATTGACCAAAGCTTGTGAGGTGTTCCTTGTCTTCCCTGAAAAAAATAAAAATAAAGAGCTCCAGAAAAAAAAATAACTTAATAGTCCTTAAGATGGAACACCTAGTATTAGAAATATTGTTCCATAAGGGCTGTATTCTTACTAAGTTATTAACTACTCAATAAGCAGGATATATGAGTCAGGTCCCTCTACAACATTAAGTATTATTTGAAAAGGCAAGCAGTTAACCATTAGCTCCTTTTCTTGTTACAGTTACTATTCTATGCTAAAACACCATATTCATAACAACTTGGGAAGAAAGGGGTTTCTTACACTACCAGATAATGATCCATGACTAAGGGTTCCAGTGCAGGAACTTAACACAAGAAGCTGAAGACTAGAACTGTGGCAGAGACTACAATGTATTTGCTACTTTGCCGCTCTTAATTTTCTCAACCTACTTTCTTATATCACCTGAGATAACCAGCCCAGGAGGGGCACCACCAACAGTGATCTGAGCCATCCTACATCAATAATCAATAAAGAAAATGCACCACAGGCCAATATTGTGGAGTTATATCCTCAGTTGAGTTTCCTCTTCCCAAATTACTCTGGCACATATGTACTGTGGAACAATGGTCTTTTATCTTGTCACTTGTATTATTTTTAGTAAAATGCTGATTGGTTAGCAGCCAGGCAGGAAGTATAGGCTGGGTGACCAGGCAGGAAGTAGAAGTGTGTCAATGAGAAGTCTGGGAAGAGAAAAGTTTCAGTCTGCAGTAGTGATTCAGACACAGAGCAAGCAAGATGTGACTGCCTCGACAAAATAGGTACCAAGCCATGTGGTTAACTCAGACAAGAATTATGGGCTATGTTAGTTATAAGAATTGTTAATAAGAAGCCTGAGCTAATTGGTCAATCAGTTTATAACTAATGTAGCCTTATGTATGATTCTTTGGGACTGAATGACTGCAGGACTGGGTGGAACAGAAACCTCTGTCAACAGAATAGCACTCAGTCAACACATATGATTTATATGAAACTAGCCAACCCAATTGACATTTTATCAAATTGATATACAAATACATCACTATTAAGTTATAATCTTTCCTTTCTTGTTACCCTTAGGAAGTCATACTAATATTAATATGACCATTTAAAACATTACAGCTTTTCAAAGTTCTACAGTCTTTTACAAATCCAAACACTTCAATATTTAGTTTCTTTAAAATAATCAAATTGTATACCTCTCTATAGTATCTTTCTAAAAATATCCACAGTCTCTCCCAAATACCAATCTCTGTTACATTCTAAAATCTGTCTAAAATTCCAAAGTCTTACTAATTATGGGCTCTTATAAAATTAAAACTAAGTTAAATACCTTCTTATCCAAGAAGGGAGAACTAGGGCACAGTCACAATCAAGTAAAAACCAAACCAAAATTCAACAGTATAAAAAGTTCGGTTTTTGAAATCTGAGATACAATCACAATCCTGCCACATCTGACAGGTATTTGTAACTAGTTCCACTTCCTAAAACTGCTATTAATAGGACAGAGAGTTTCTCTTATAGTCTTAGAAAGGCACCACTCTATATATGCTTCTGTTCTTTGTTATCATCCCATGGTAGTGCCATCTCTAAAGCTGCTATGGAGGAAGGTCATTGGTTAATTAATAAAGAAACTGCTTGGCCCTGATAGGTTAGAACATAGGTGGGTGGAGTAAACAGAACAGAATGCTGGGAGGAAGAGGAAGTGAGCTCAGAGGCCATGCTCCCCTCTCCTGGGCAAACGCAATGAAGTTCTGACCCAGGATGGACATAGGCTAGAATCTTCCCGGTAAGCACACCTCGGTGCTACACACATTAATAGAAATGGGCCAGGCAGCGTTTAAATGAATACAATTTGTGTGTTGTTATTTTGGTGTATAAGCTAGCCAGGCGGCCAGGAGCTGGGGCAGCATGAACACAGCCCTCTGCTCCCTCAACAGCTGCTGGTGTCTGCTGCTATGATTGGAGTGCAGTTTTACCAATAGTCTCTCTTGATATCTCTTAAGGGACTATCCTGCCAAATCATATCATTCCTCCACTTCACAACATGACCCCTTCAACTCTGAGTCTTCTACTGCATTTGAAGCTGTATATTCACCAATGGCCATTCCTGGTCTCCCTTCATGGACTCCAGGCCTACCACATAGTGTTAAGCATCAACTGTTCTTCATGACCCACTTTATGTCTTCAAAACCCATACCACTTAGGTGATTCTTCCACATTACCAAGTTTGGCTCCCACAATGAGATGTAGACTTGGCCTCCTCTATTTCATAGTTGTTATGTGTTGACCCTAAGGAAATAATCCAAGAATTAAAGATCCTCAATGATGCTGATCTCTTCTTAATTACTGCTCATTTCTCAGCTCCTGCTGACGAACTGATTTCTTGTTAGTCACAGTTGCTTCTTCAGCACCACCTGAACAGACATTCTAGATTCTTAATTCAAAATATTAAATAACCTTTATAGTGTCTTTAAGAGATTCTCAGAACTTCTCTCTGAAACTTCATATCCCAGGCTTCCATCATCTACATTGCTCTCAATATGCTTGTCTTACAAGCTCTCTTAGTACAACTCACTGAACTCTGAGTAGTCAATACATTTTCCAGCCCCCTGTTCAAATGCACAACAATCCTCCCCAAAATACATAATTAAGTCTTTTACAGCAAAATTTCACAAATTGTTACCAGTTTATTTCTTTGTTAGGGCTTCTATTGCTGTGTTAAAACTCTATGACCATAAGCAAGTAGGGTAGGAAATTGATTACTTCACTTACACTTCCCATTCATAGTCAGTCATTGAAGGAAGTCATGGCAGGAACTGAAACAGTGTCATAGGTATGCTACTTAGTGACTTGTTCTTTATGGCTTGCTCATCCCACTTTCTTATAGGACGCAGGACCATCAGTCCAGGGAGACACCAGTCACAATGGGCCATATTGCATCATTAATCAACCAAGAAAATGTACCACAGACCTGCCCATATACCAATGTGAAGAGGTTCCCTCTTTACATGATTCTAGGTTATGTCAAATTGATTTATAGGTAAAAACCAGTGTGCTTGAAAACCAGAAAACAGACACTAAAGTTACATTCTATTACTCTATCTCCAAGAAGAAAATCTATCTTGTTTTTGTTTCAAAATGTGTAACTATTATTTGTCCTTAATTACAAAAAAATATCATGTAATTATATGGCTTTTTAGACATGTAAATTTAATCTTTACTCAGTTTTTGTTTATTTTTAAACTGATTTTTTTCTAATTAAAAAGTATAAGCTCATATATTAATTATGGGGAAAAAGGAAAGTAAAAACTAAATACATAGATCTATTATACAAAGACCAAAGACAACCTAATTAATTTGATATATGTTATCTTACTTGGTAATAAAATTATGATCAACATTACATAAAATTAGTGTTCCTAACACTTTAAGTTCAGTATTTCCACTTAGTAGTTCTGGAAGATAGTTTTGGAGCAATAAATAAACAAGCACTCTTTAGGTTGTTTTATTAATAATGTGGGAAATATTTATTTGATACTAGGTTTTTATATTTAGAAACTTTGTAATTTGGGAAATGGAATGTATGGGAGTGGGTTTCATCAAGAAATATGATTATGCAGGCTTAAAATTTTATTTCATTTCTACAGCTCCATTGCTAAAGGGGTTATAAATCTCATGGTCCTTAGCTCAGAGAATTTTTCAAATTTTTATGAGGTGAAATAAGGTTTCTTCTTCAGTTTATACACAGGCAATTAATAAACACAAAATGTAGCCTTTGACAAAGGGCAGTTTATGTTGCAGCCAATGTCAGAAGATCTTCATAGGCAGTACAAGAAATATTCCTACTAATCTTTCTCAAGTCATATATTTAAACAAATTTATTTTTCTTAATCAGTGTACTAAGTCAGAATAGTAATTTTGGAAAATAGACATTGTAATTTAGCCTTTCAATTGGTTTATTAATATAAATATGGAGGTTATTAACAGAGAAGTGGTAGATCTTCATTTTCCTCAGTGAATCATGCACAAAGCACTAAAACTTAAAATAAGGAAGTTTTCTAACTCATGGTTTATCTGACAGAAGGAAAAAAGTGTCCTTATGGAACCTCTAGACAAGTTCTAAATACATAATTTGTAGAGACAAAGTAGGCATGGAAGATAATTATCCATTTAGAGTAGATTTGGTGACTCTGTTTTAGAACATTAGTATTAAATTTCTATCTAGTGGCCAAAAGAACTTTTAATTTTATCTATAAATCAAATTGAACAACTGACTTAATTTCATTTTTAATTTATGCATGATAATAAGAATGTCATGGTTGATTTTATAGCTTATTTCTTTATGTGTATTAAAATTAATATTATGTGAAATTTATTTCATTGGGTTTGGTTTTATAATTGGAGATACAGCAGGAAAATCATATGATTTATTGTATTACAATGCTCCATTCACTTTCTGTTTGAGGGCTGTGTAAAAATACACATTTATTTTAATGCCACCAACTTAAATTTGCATGGAAAATTACTTCATATGCTAAGAATGTACTTTTATATTGGCCATTGCTGTTCATATTCACTCACATTCTCAGTTTTTACTACTTCAGAGAATGTAATGTTTTCATACCAAAATCAAAATAATCTCCTAAGACTATCTAGCAACTTAGGAGGAAGTAAAAGTCTTTTTACATATACACCTCTTTTGGTTCCTGAGTATACTAGGATTAGAGTTTGTTTAAAATAAAATACAACCATTTTGTTGTAAATTTTGATGTTATGAAAGATAAATATATTCATATAAGTACTACCAAAGTAGAATATAGGATTTTAATTATCTCAAAATATGTTTTTGTATATCTTTATAGTTAGTACTTAAAACACTTGGCCTAAGGCAAGCATAAACTTTCTGCCATTATCATCATATGTTAAATAATATTCACTTGACTTTTACATAATTAGAATTATGAAAATATTTACATATAGATTCTTTATTGTGGAAATTTTATTGAAATGTATTCATAACTATTATTAGATTATTTTATTATATTGCTGAAAATTCCCAACATTTGAATATATCATAATTAGATTAATTTTTTCTCTTGATTTTATTAGGATATTTAGGTTTTCAGTTCTTGAATTTTTATAAACAAAATAGTTATGAACATTTTCATATAACTGTGTCAAAGTTTTATAAACCTAAAATGTATTCTTTATGACAGCAATTAAAATTCATTATAAATTCATGTCTAATTAATTTAAATAGCAGTAACAGAACCTCAAAATATGACAAAGTGTGTTTAAAAGTTTTCTAAAGTATTTGAAGCTTTAATTTCTTTATATGTGTATGAGTGTTTTGCCTATATGTGTATCTATATAATGTGTGGGCAGTGCAAATGAAAGCTAGAAGAGTGTATCATATCATCTGGAACTGGAATTATAGGGTTTATGAACTACTATGTTGGTGCTGTATTCAATACTGGATCCTCCCCAAGAGTAGCTCATGCTCTTAAATGCTGTCCCATCTCTGTAGCTCCAGTTTTCAAAGTAGTTAAACCATTTAATTTCCACCATATATATATATATACATACGAATTTTAGTACTCAAAATTCTCTTCAATGCTTGGTTTACTAAGTACTTTTCACCTTAGCTATTATAGTTAGTGAACCTAGATGTACATTTATAGTTAGTGAACTGAGATTTACCTGATGATTCATGGTTTATTCATTTATATTGACCTTGCAATAACTTTTTAAAAGAAATTCATTTTCAAATTTGTTTGCTTGTTTTAATTGGGTTTTGTTAATTCTTAAATTGTCCTGTCTCTTTTCAGTTTGAACTATTTTGTAAATAATTACAGACATTATATTAACCATATTTTTCCCTTGTGGTGAATTGATCTTTTGTATTCTTGATGATATTTTTGGAAAGCAAATGTTTTTAATAGCAAAGCTCAATATATGAATCTTTGATAGTCCACAGGCCCTTCTTGTAATATTTTGGGAAAGATACTGGCTGCATTTTACCCATATCCTAGGAACTTTCCTGAAGCTAAATTAAAAAAAAAAAATAATGAACTATTTTCTTTGGCAGAGGTGATCTGAGGCAACATAATATTAAGTCTGCGATATATTTATTGTCAATAATTCTTATGTGATCTAAAATGAAAAAGAGCAAGTGGGGCAAAAGAAATATAAAATGTACTGTTTGGAGAAAATAGTAGTAAGAAACATATTACAGAAAAGGCTTATGTCAGTAAGCTGCTGAATCTTTTTCCCTATCAACTTCTCTGTATTTCTTTTCTTTCTTTATTGATTTTATTGAGCTATACATTTTGCTCTGCTCCTCTCTCCTTCAGCCCTCATCCATGGTCCCCATACTCCCAATTTATTCAGGAAGTCTTGTCTTTTTCTACTTCCCATATAGACTAGATTCATGTATGTCTCTCTTAGGGGCCTCATTGTTGTCTAGTTTCTCTGGGATTGTGATTTCTAGGTTGGTTTTCCTTGCTTTATATTTAAAAAACACTTTTGAGTGAGTACATATGATCATAGTCTTTCTGGGTCTGGGTTACCTCATTCAATATGATGTTTTCTAGATCCATCCATTTGCTTGCAAATTTCAAGATGTCTTTTTTTTTTTTGCTGTGTAGTACACCATTGTGTAAATGTACCATGTTTTCTTTGGTTGAGGGGCATTTGCGTTGTTTCCAAACAGTAAAGCTTCTGTAAAGCAAAGGACACAGTAAACAAAACAAATCAGCAGCCAACAGAATGGGAAAAGTTCTTCACCAAGCCCACATCAGACAGAGGTCTGATCTACAAAATATGCCAAGAACTCAAGGAATTGGTCATCAAAAGAATAAATAATCCAATAAAAAAATATGGAGTACAGACCTAAACAGAGAACTCTCAACAGAGGGATTTAAAATGTCTGAAAGACACTTAAGGAAATGATCAACATCCTTAGCCATCAGAGAAATGCAAATCAGAACAAGTCTGAGATTCCATCTTACACCTATAAGAATGGCCAAGATCAAAAACTCTGATGACAACTTACGCTGAGAGGATATGGGGAAAAGGGAACACTCTTGCATTGCTCGTGGGAGTGCATATCAGTATAGCCCCTTTGAATATCAGTATGGTGATTTCTCAGAAAATTAGGAAACAACCTTCCTTAAGACCCAGAAATACCACTTTTCGGTATATACTCAAATGATGCTCAATCATACCACATTGTTTGTCAAAGCTGCTGAAGTTTTTTTTTTTCTTTCTTTTTTTTTTTTTTGAGAAAAAAAAAATTCTGCCTCCTCCCAGGCTTCCACTCCTCCCCCCTACCCTCACTCCTCTCCCCGTCCCCCACTCCTTTCCCCCTCCCCCCACTACTCTCCACCTCCATCTCAAGTCTGAAGAGCAGTCAGGGTTCCCTGCACTGTGGAAAGTCCAAATTACTCCCCCCTCCGTCCTGGTCTAGGAAGGTGAACTACCAAACTGGCTAGGCTCCCACAAAGCCAGAACATGTAGTAGAATCAAAACCCAGTGCCATTGTCCTTGGCTTCTCAGCAGCCCTCATTGTTTGCCATATTCAGAGAGTCCGGTTTTATCCCCTGCTTTTTCAGTCACAGTCCAGCTGGCCTTAGTGAGCTCCCAATAGATCAGTCCCACTGTCTCCATCGGTGGGTGCATCCCTCTTGGTCCTGACTTCCTTGCTCATCTTCTCCCTCCTTCTGTTCCTCAAGGGACTTTGGGAGATCAGTCCAGTGCTCCATTGTGGCTCTCTGTCTCTATCTCCATCCATCGCCAGATGAAGGTTCTATGGGGATATGCAAAATATTCATCAGTATGGCTATAGGATAGGATCATTTCAGGTTCCCTATCTTCAGCTGCCCCAGGAACTAACTGGGGACCTCGACTTGGGCACCTGGAAGCCCCTCTAGGTCCAAGTCTCTTCCCAAAACTAAGATGGCTCCCTTAATTAAGATATGTGCTTCCTTGCTCCCCTATCCAACCTTCCTTTATCCCCATCATCCCGTTGCCCCAAGTTCTCCCCATCCTACCCTTCTCACTTTTCTCTCCCCATCTCCCCTTACCCCCCTCCCACCCACCCTTAAGATCCCGATTTTTTGCCTGGCAATCTTGTCTACTTCCCCTCCCCAGGAGGATAGCTATATGTTTTTCTTTGGGTTCACCTTCTTATTTAGCTTCTTTAGGATATCAAATTATAGACTCACTGAACTTTCTTTATGGCTAGAAACCAATTATGAGTGAGTACATCACATGTTCATCTTTCTGGGTCTGGATTACCTCACTCAAGAAAGTATTTTCTATTTCCATCCATTTGCATGTAAAATTTGAGAAGTCATTGTTTTTTACCTCTGAGTAGTACTCTAATGTGTATATATTCCACACTTTCTTCATCCATTCTTCCATTGAAGGGCATCTCGGTTGTTTCCAGGTTCTGGCTATTACAAATAATGCTGCTATGAACATTGATGGAGGAAGGTCATTGGTTAAATAAAAAGAAACTGCTTGGCCCTCATTGGTTAGAAGATAGGTGGGAGGAGTAAACAGAACAGAACGCTGGGAGGAAGAGGAAGTGAGCTCAGACTCGACAGCTCTCCTCTCGGGAGCAGACACCTCAGAGAGTCGCCATGCTCCTGGCTCCTGGGCAGACGCAGGCTATGAAGCTCCGACCCAGGATGGACATAGGCTAGAATCTTCCCGGTAACCGCACCTAGGGGCACAACACAATTGATTAGAAATGGGCTAAATTAATATGTGAGAATTAGCCTGGAAGAGGCTAGATAGAAATGGGCCAAGCAGTGATTAAAAGAATACAGTTTCCGTGTAATTATTTTGGGTAAAGCTAGCCGTGGGGGCGGCCAGGTGCTGGAGATACAGTCCTGCCGCCTCCACTTACTACAGAACATAGTTGAACAAATGCCCTGTCATATGATTGGGCATCACTTGGGTATATTCCCAAGAGTGGTATTGCTGGGTCCAGGGGTAGGTTGATCCCGAATTTCCTGAGAAACCGAAACACTGATTTTGAAAGTGGTTGCACAAGTTTGCATTCCCACCAGCAATGGATGAGGGCATCCCTTACTCCACAACCTCTCCAGCAGAGGCTATCATTGGTGTTTTTGATTTTAGCCAATCTGACAGGTGTAATATGATATCTCAAAGTTGTTTTGATTTGCATTTCCCTGATCGCTAAGGAGGTTGAGCATGACCTTAAGTGTCTTTTGGCCATTTGAAATTCTTCTGTTGAGAATTCTCTGTTCATATCAGTGCCCCATTTTTAATTGGGTTAATTAGCATTTTAAAGTCTAGTTTCTTGAGTTCTCTATATATTTTGGAGATCAGACCTTTGTCTGTTGCGGGGTTGGTGAAGATGTTCTCCCAGTAAGTTGGTTGCCTTTTTGTCTTAGTGACAGTGTCCTTTGCTTTACAGAAGCTTCTCAGTTTAAGTAGGTCCCATTTATTCAATGTTGCCCTTAATGTCTGTGCCGCTGGGGTTACACAAAGGAAGCGATCGCCTGTGCCCATCTGTTGTAGGGTACCTCCCAATTTCTCTTCTATCAGGTTCAGCGTGCTCAGACTGATATTGAGGTCTTTGATCCATTTGGACTTGAGTTTTGTGCATGGTGATAGATATGGGTCAATTTTCATTTTTCTACAGGTTGACATCCAGTTGTGCCAGCACCATTTGTTGAAGATGCTTTCTTTCGTCCATTGTATACTTTTAGCTCCTTTATCGAAAATGAGGTGTTCATAGGTTTGTGGGTTAGAATCTGGGTTTTCTATATGATTCCATTGGTCGACTTCTCTGATTTTATGCCGGTAACACATTGTTTTCATTACTGTATCTCTGTAATAGAGTTTGAAGTCAGGGATGGTAATGCCTCCAGAAGATCCTTTATTGTATAGGATTGTTCTGGCTTTCCTGGGTTTTTTGTTTTTCCATATAAAGTTGATTATTGTCCTCTCAAGATCTGTGAAGAATCTTGATGGGACCTTGATGGGGATTGCATTGAATCTATAAATTGCCTTTGGTAGAATTGCCATTGTTACTATGTTGATCATCCCAATCCAAGAGCAAGGGAGATCTTTCTACTTTCTGGTATCC
Organism: Microtus oregoni; assembly: GCF_018167655.1. NCBI lineage: Eukaryota > Metazoa > Chordata > Mammalia > Rodentia > Cricetidae > Microtus > Microtus oregoni. The sequence continues at coordinate 2,787,349 of NW_024543828.1, read as the reverse complement.
TCTTCAATTTCGTTCTTCAATGCCTTAAAGTTCTTGTCAAATAGATCTTTCACGTCCTTGGTTAGAGTTACCCCAAGATATTTTATGCTCTTTGTGGCTATCGTGAAAGGTGATGCTTCTCTGATTTCCCTCTCTGCTTCCATATCCTTTGTGTATAGGAGGGCGACAGACTTTTTGGAGTTGATCTTGTATCCCGCCACATTACCAAAGCTGTTTATCAGCTTTAGGAGTTCTTTGGTGGAGTTTTTGGCGTCACTTAGGTATACCATCATATCATCTGCAAATAATGAAAGTTTAACACCTTCCTTCCCAATTCGAATCCCCTTGATCCCCTTATGTTGTCTTATTGCTATTGCTAAAACTTCAAGCACTATATTGAAGAGGTATGGACAGAGTGGACAGGCTTGCCGTGTTCCTGATTTTAGTAGGATGGCTTTGAGTTTCTCTCCATTTAATTTGATGTTAGCTGTCGGCTTGCTGTATATCTTTTGTTATATTTAGGTATGACCCTTGTATCCCTAATCTCTCCAAGACTTTTATCATAAAGGGATGTTGAATTTTGTCAAAAGATTTTTAGCATCTATTGAAATGATCATATGATTTTTTCTTTCAGTTTATTTATATGCTGGATTACATTGATAGATTTTCATATGTTGAACCAGCCCTGCATCTCTGGGATGAAGCCTACTTGAGCATAATGGATAATTTTTCTAATGTGTTCTTGGATACGGTTTGCCAGTATTTTGTTGAATATTTTTTCATCGATGTTCATGAGTGAGATTGCCTTGTAATTCTCTTTCTTGTTTGAGTCTTTGTGTGGTGTTGGTATCAGAGTGACTGTAGTTTCATAAAAGGAATTTGGCAATGACTCTTCTGTTTCTATATTGTGAAACACATTAAGGAGTACAGGTATAAGCTCTTCTTGGAAATTCTGGTAGAAGTCCACATTGAAACCATCTAGTCCTGGGCTTTTTTTGGTAGGGAGGTTTTTGATGACAGCTTCTAATTCTTCGCAACTAACAGGTCTATTTAGATTGTTCACCTGGTCCTGGTTTAACTTTGGTATATGGTATTTATCTAAAAAAGTGTCCATTTTCTTTACCTTTTCCAGTTTTGTGGCATACAGGCTTTTGTAATAAGATCTAATGATTATTTGAATTTCCTCCGTGTCTGTGGTTATGCCCCCCCTTTCATTTCTGATCTTATTAATTTGCATATTCTCTCTCTGCCGTTTGATTAGTTTGGATAGGGGTTTATCAATCTTGTTGATTTTCTCTAGGAACCAGCCTTTTGTTTCATTGATTCTTTGGATTGTTTTCTGTGTTTCTATTTTGTTGATTTCAGCCCTCAGTTTGATTATTTCCAGTCTTCTACTCCTCCTAGGTGAGTCTGCTTCTTTTTTTTTCCTAGAGCTTTCAGGTGGGCTGTTAAGTCTCCAATGTGTGCTTTCTCTGTTTTCTTTAAGTGGGCAATTAGTGCTATGAACTTTCCTCTCAGGACTGATTTCATAGTGTCCCATAAGTTTGAATAGGTTGTTTCTTTATTTTCATTGAATTCAAGGAAGACTTTGATTTCTTTCTTTATTTCTTCCTTGATCCAGGTGTGGTTCAGAAGTTGACTGTTCAGTTTCCATGAGTATGTAGGCTTTCTGTGGGTAGAATTGTTGTTGATTCTAACTTTAATCCATGGTGGTCTGATAAGATGCAGGTAGTTACGAATATTTTTTTTGTAACTGTGGAAGTTTGCTTTGTTATTGAGTATGTGGTCAATTTTTGAGAAGGTTCCATGAGCTGCAGAGAAAAAGGTATATTCTTTCCTATTTGGGTGGAATGATCTATAGATGTCTGTTAAGTCCATTTGATTTATTACTTCCATTAATTGTCTTATTTCTCTGTTAGGTTTCTGTCTGATTGACGTGTCCATTGGTGAGAGAGGAGTGTTGAAGTCTCCTACTATTAGTGTGTTCCATTTGATGGCAGCCTTGATTTTTAGTAATGTTTCTTTTATGTACGTGGGTGGTTTTATATTAGGGGCACAGATATTCAGGATTGAGACTTCATCCTGATGAATTGTCCCTGTTATGCTTATAAAATGTCCCTCTCTATCTTTTCTGATTGATTTAAATTTGAAGTCAACTTTGTTAGAAATTAGTATGGCCACACCTGCTTGTTTCTTCGGTCCATTTGCTTGATAAGCCTTTTCCCAGCCCTTTACTCTGAGTAGGTGCCTGTCTTTGTGGTTAAGGTTTGTTTCTTGTAAACAGCAGAATGTTGGATCCTGTTTTCTTAGCCAATCTTTTAGCCTGTGCCTTTTTATAGGTGAGTTGTGTCCATTGACATTAAGTGATATTAATGACCAGTGGTTGTTAACTCTGGTCACTTTTTTAGTAGTAGATTTTGTGTGTTTCCCTTCTTTGAGTTGTGCTGGTGAAGGGTCTCTAGATGTTTCAGTTATTGTGGTCATTGTTGGACTCCTTGGTTTGTGATTTTCCTTCTATTACTTTCTGTAAGGCTGGATTTGTGGCTACGTATTGTTTAATTTTTTTATTTATCCTGGAAGATTTTGTTTTCTCCTTTTATAGTGAACAAATATTTGGCTGGGTATAGTAGTCTGGGCTTGCATTCATGGTCTCTTTCTTTCTGAAGTCCATCTATCCAGGACCTTCTGGCTTTCATGGTTTCCATAGAGAAGTCAGGTGTAAGTCTGATATGTTTACCCTTATAAGTAACTTGACCATTTCCCTTTTCAGCTCTTAATATTCTTTCTTTATTCTGTATGTTTTGTGTTTTTATTATTATATGGCGAGGAGATTTTTTTTTTTTTGGTCCAGTCTATTCGGTGTTCTTTATGCTTCTTGAACCTTCAAAGGAATATCTTCTTTTTAGGCTGGGAAAGTTTTCTTCTCTAATTTTATTAAATATATTTTCTGCACCATTGAGCTGTACTTCTTCTCCTTCTTATATCCCAATTATTCTTAGGTTTGGTTGTTTTATTGTGTCCCAGATTTCCTGAATGTTTTGTGATGAGAATTTGTTGGTTTTGCTGTTTTCTTTGATCAGTGTGTTTATTTTCTCTATGGTATCTTCAGTGTCTGACATTCTTTCTTCTATCTCTTGTAATCTGTTGTTAGTACTTGTCTCTGTATTTCCTGTTCATTTACCCAGATTTTCCATCTCCATCCTTCCCTCAGTTTGTATTTTCTTCATGGCTTCCATTTCATTCTTCAAGTCTTGAACTGCTTCCCTAACATTTTTGATTGCTTTTTCTTGTTTCTCTTGGTTTTCTTGTGTGTCTTTGAGTGATTTATTCTTTTCCTCTACCTTTTGTTTGTAATCTCTAATTGTTTATGGCAGTTTTTCACCTCCTGTTTAACGTCCTCTATTATTTTCATATAGTTCACTTTAGAGTCGATTTCTTCTAATTCTTCTGGAGTAGGGTGTACAATTCTTCTTATTTCGGGATCCCTGGATTCTGATGGTGTCACGTTGCCTTTCTGGTTGTTGGAGGAATTCTTGCATTGGCGCCTTCCCATCTCTTCCTTCAAATGGAGCCAGGGGAGCCCTGGTGTCTTGGTCCAGTCTTTGCTGTGATTGACTCTCTGGGTGTATCTCTTCAGTGTAGAAGCAGGAACCGTTCCCGTCCAGATGAACTCCTCAGCACCAAAATATGGACGCCTGGTAGTCCAATGACCTGAGGACAAAAGGGGGAGCTTGGGGGGGGGCAGGGTGGGGACGAGTAGAACACAGGACACCCTGCCGCACAGTCTGAAGGTGCATGTGCTCCCTTACCGGGGGTCCTTGAGGCCTGCCACTTAGTTAGGCTCTCACCACTCTTGTTGGGTAGCCTTAGTGTAGGAGCTTAAAACTGTTCTTGAGCACTGGTCCTAGCATACATCAGGGCAGGTTTGGGGAGGGGTGCTGGGGGTCTGGGTCTTGGGAAAGAAAGACAGCCCTGCAGAAGGAGCTGCGGGAGGGGGGTTTGTGCTCTCTTCCGGGACAATCCGCCCCTGGATAACACACACTCACCTGTCCAGATGGGATTCCTCAGCAACTAAACAGGGCCGTCCGGTAGCCCAATGATCCGGGGACAAAAGGATGAACGGAGCAAGGGGGGGGGTGGCGGTATCCAGCAGAGCACATGAAGCCTGGAGCACGAGCTGAAGGTGCCCAGGCTCCCTTACAGGGGACCCTGAGCCCTGCCCGGTAGGCAGGCACTCACCGCTCTGGGTGGGTAGCCTTAGTGTAGGAGCTTAAAACTCGCTGCTGAAGTTTTTAAGGAGATTATATCCATTAAGTTACAAAGATTCCTCAGGCTCAACACGAATAAAGCAAAGGGAAAATCAGGGAAAGACCCCTCCTAATAATGCGTTCATCATGTAAAAGAGAGATGTTAAGGAATACACTCTAAAGGTGTGTCTCTGAATATGGTACCATCTGTTTGGTTTTTAAAAAGAGCTAAATGGCCAATAGTTAGGCAGAATAGACTAGGTGTGATTTGTGGGATGAAAGAGAAAATGGGAGAAGGACCCTAGACTCAGGATTTACCCAGCAGACTCAGAACAAGTAGGATGTACTGTACTAAAGGAGTTGACCAATTTGGATTTTAATTTTGTGTATAGTAATAGATTTGGATCTTTTTGAAAGATGCTCAATCATACCACTAGGACATGTGGTCAACTATGCTCATAACAGCATAATTTCATAATATACAGAACCTGGAAACAGGTTAGATGCCCCTCAACTGAATAATAGATAAAGAAAATGTGGTACATTTACACATTTGAGTGCCTCACATCAGTAAAAAATAATTGTAATGATTCGGTCACACAACATTGCTGACACTACCAGGTTCCGGGGCCACATTTGTTAGGACAAGCCCTCAGGAAGGAGTGCCTTATGGCCCCGGGAATATTAAAAAACCTGGCATGACTCACATGCAGCATGGTTGCATCATCTATGTATGATAAAACTGAGTGAGCCCTTACATGCATGTGTGAGCTCCGTAACCTGCATATGATGCAGCCACATCATCACCCTGTGTGCATGTGCCAGGCAGCCTTTAAAAGCTGGACATGCCATCTTCAAGTGCTTTCTCTCTCTCTGCACACTGACCTTTTACTAGGCCTGTACACCCTCCCCCCAATAAACTCCTAAGCAGGTTTATTGCATGTTCCATGGTTCCTTCTCACTTGCACCAGGTAATTCCTTTGGTGTTGTAAGACTCAGGAGGCTCTCCCACCCTGAGCCCCTCTCCCAGGGTCAGGATCTAGAAAGAGCTATTTTTTCTACAACAACCATATATTCCATCTGCCTGAGTGTGATCTCTACACACACCAACGGCTTCAATTGGTGAGTTCCCCATTCTAATTAGCTTAACCATTTCTCTGAATCTGAGGAATTAACTGAGCTCCCAGAAATCTTCTAGTTTTCCTAGAAATGGGAGGGGCAGCACCCAACTAAGGCCTTCCTGGTTACACTTGGGCCCTTTGCTGATTTTCATCTTTGGATTTCTTCCCTTTGCTGAGATTGTGCTTGGATGATGCCATGTCAGTCTTTCTGTGACTGGGGGCCCAGGGTCCCTTGGATTTTTCTTTCTCTTTTTTTTCCTTTTCTCTTAGAAAAAAAGAGAGTGGACACTGCTGTGAGAGACTGCTCAGTCACTAGACTCTCTGGCTTCCCAGTCACCCAGACTGCAGCCAGTCAGGTTTTAACACCCTGCTTGTAGACATAGGATGCTAATTTACAAGCCTTGTGGTGTTTGCTGCTATTATACCTGGCCTATAGAGGGGAGACATCCACCTATAAGCCTTGCAGTGTTGCTGTTTTTGTGGGTTTTCAGTTTCAGCTATGGGTAGCAAGCCATCCAAGACCATCAATCCAGCCTCCGTCCCCAAGGTGTCTTTTAGAGGCCCTAAATCCCCAAACCTTAATGCCTTACTTATAGATTCACTCACTTGTCCATATTTGTTCAAAAGATGGCCTCGTTACAATTTAGATAACACTTTAAAGTGGCTGCCTAATGGCACCTTTGAGCCTAATATTCTATGCGAGCTTTCTAACTACTGTCTGTGCACAGGTAAATGGAAGGTGTTTCCTTATATCCAAACATTTTACTACCTAAGCTCTAAGTCCTAGTCTTATAGTCTCACCTTTCATGATATCTATATGATCCTATCTAATAACCCACTGCCCAAAGAGTGCAGGCAAATTTGGGAGCAGGCCAGACTACATGAAGAGGAGATTCATGAAACACATGCAACATACCTTCCAGGTCAGAGGTGGTCCCCAAGCATGAACCACACTGGAATTATAACATGTCAGGTTAAATTTTAGCTAGGGACCGGTTTTTGACTTGCCTTCTGGTAGGTAAGGCTGCCCTCAAGCCAGTAAACTGTAAGCTCTCAGAGGTCATACAAGATATGAATGAAATTTTTTCTACATTTTTGGAATGCCTCACTAAAGCTCTGTTACAATATACTAACTTAGATCCAGAAACCATGGGAGGTAGGCAGTTACTCATGTCTCATTTTTTTCTCAGTGCTACCCTGACAGTAAGGCTAAACTTAGACATTGGGAGAAAGGCCCCTTGACCCCACAGGCAGAAGTATTAGAATTGGCTTTTAAGGTGTACCACGCAAGGAATGACAAAGCCAACAATCATCACAGTTACATGCTAGCTATGGCCCTTCAACCAGCTGAGGTGACAGAATGTCTGATCTGTGCTGTCAGTGCTGCTCCCTTGCCACCGCTCGGGGCTCAAGAACTGCCAGGCCTGTGTTTCAAATGTGGTAGAGCTGGTCACTAGACTTGAGCATGCCCTAATCCTCATCTTAGTCCCATGAGACCTTGTCCAAGATGTCTTATGGAAGGACATTGGGAAGTTGATTGTCCACATGCACATTATAGCATGGAGACAAAAAATCTGGGAAATTCCCAAGTTGACTCTCTAAGTATGGCAATAGACAAGTGAAGCTGCTCAGGCTCCTTTGACCTGACCACAACCATCATCTGTAACAGGGAGCCATGGGTAAGCATCACGGTATCAGGACAGGCCATCACCTTTCTCTTGGACACTAGAGCCACATACTTGGTACTAAGGGAATTCTGGGAACCTACCTCTCCTTCTAGTTTCCCTCCTGTCAGGGTATGAGGACAGCCTACCTCAGCAGACCCCACCACTTAACTGTGTTTTTAGGGGTATTTATCTCACTCATTTTTAGTCATGCCAACCTGCCTGGTACCTCTTATGGCAAGAGTTTTTTTTAGCAAAAGTAAGAGCTTCCATCTTGTTTGCTCTTTCAATTCACTTTATGTCACACTCACCAACAGCTCCCCTCCCCCTTCTCCTAGCCTCCCAACCTCCCAGTTCCAATGTGTTTTTCCCCTACCAGCCTCTCAGGTAGACCCCTGTCTGGGACACCCAAAACCCTTCTGTTCCTAAACACCATTCCCCAATTGTTATCTAATTACAAGACCCTACTAAGTACATTATCCAAGCTCAGTACCCGCTCTCTCTCCAGATCCTTAGTGGAGTTAAACTTATTATCTCAGACCTTCTGAGAAAAAAGCTATTTCACCCCACCTCTTCTCCCTTTAACACCCCAATACTTACTGTTAAACAAACTAACGGAACCTATCACCTGGTTCAAAATCTCTGGCTCATTAACTCCACATTGGTTCCTCTTTATCCGGTAGTGCCTAATCCTTATACACTTCTTTTTACTACCCCCTCATGAACCTCCTATGATCAGTTCTAGATCTTAAGGATCCTTTTTTCTCTATTCCTCTCAGTTGTCAATCTCAAAATATCTTTGCCTTCACTGGGCTGACCAAGCTGCTAGAATAGCAGCATTCCATAGCCTAAAACTACCTCAGTTACCTCAGGGGGTTTATACAGCACAGCCCACATTCTTGCAGACACTCCCTGACACCCTGGAAATTCAGTCCTACCTACATCAGCTTTTTCACCCTAATAGCAAAGCTCTGTTTTATCTTGTCAAGGCTTACTTCCAACCCACATGTGAGTATTTAGAGTTCTTAAAAGCTATAAATGCCTCTTGTAAAATCTGTCAAAAGCCAGATCCCAAGACCAAATGTCATAGCTTCCCTTTTCCCACCCACCAGGCCAGGGGCTCCCTTCCAGAAACTGACTGGCAGCTTGAATTTTCTCAGATGCCCACAGTCAGATTAGTTAAATATCTCCTGGTTTTGGTGGACACCATGTCTGGGTGGATTGAAGCATTTCCCTCCACTAACAAGGAGGCCCAGACAGTTTCCCATGTTCTTCTCTGAGAAATTATTCCCCAGTTTGGAATACAAACCTCTCTTCAGTGGGATAATGGCTCAGAGTTTACCTACCAGATCTCACAAACTTTAGGTAAGGTGCTTAACATTCCCTGGTATTTTCATATCCCATACCATCCTCAGTCTTTAGAGAAGGTAGAACGAACTAACCATTCCTTAAAAAATGTTCTTGTTAAGATGTCACAGGAGTTTCACCTTGACTGGGTAAAACTTTTGCCTCTGACCCTTCTTAGTCTTAGGGCTCTCCCCCAAGGGCCCCTTTTCATCTCACCCTTTGAACTCATGTATGAGCAGCTGGTTTTAACCCACAGACTCTCACCCAAATCCTCTCCCTTTCCTGATCACCTTCTTACTCTGCTGTTATCCCATCTTTGCTCCCTATTATGGAGGAATTTACCAACTACTCATTACCTCATTCGTGTACCAATTCATGTCTACTACTGATTAAAATAGGAGATTAGGTACTATTCTCTCCCCCACACTAGCACTCCTTATCACTTTTCCATAAATGGCAGGGCTCTTTTAAAGCATTTTTGTAACTCCCACAGCTGACAAACTCAAGGGACCCTCTCATTGGATCCACCTGTCTCACCTTAAATATTTCACTCTTCCAGCTCAAGATACCTCCTCATATATGGTAACTCAAACAGGGCCCTGTTCCCTTAGATTCCAGAGGAAACCAAGATCAGTCACTTTTTCTCCAGTTCCAGAAAAATAAAAGTTTTATCACCGTACTCAAGCCTCCTATGCTAAAAACTCCATATATATTTGCTCTTTATCCTATCTTCTTTACCAACTTCTCTATATCTCCAATGTCATACTTAAATTTCCAGATTAACCACTCAGCTCTTATAACAGGGACCATCATTAAACATAGAGCCAGAGGTACAAGGATTGCCAGGAGCCCATTCGGTAAGAAACAATAACGAACTTGGGACATTCTCAACCCCAGACTCCAAAAACTCATAAAACAGACATTAACATAACAGGTTTATCACTGACTACAGCAGTGTCTCCTGGATGTTAAGGTGTTACCATGATGCTAAAGAGAATAAGTGTTTTAAGATTTGCTTCAGGTAAAACTTTGAGGGGTCTAATAATTCCCCTTTCTAATACCCCCTTTCTTTTATGCCCTCCTCCCTGCCGTCTTCCATTCCAATACTATATCATCATAATCATAAGTTTTTAATGTCAAATTTTATTTATTTTCCAACATTTTTTTGTAAGGCCCAGGGAGTCAATTGGACCTATCTAAGGCAGACAAGACTCACCCAGAATAAGAATCATTTAATTCTTCCCTTATCATTCCTGGTCTCAGAAAAGCCTGGGAAATTTTATCTTCCACTATCGCAAAATACCCTTTATATGCCATCTTAGGACACTCCTCCCTTAATCACCAGGATCTAAATTGCTTTCCAGAGAAATTTTTCTGCATTTCTAGCATCTGGCATGGTCCAAGCTGCCAGCCAACGAGTTCCACAGAGCCAGGAAGAAACACAAAAGTAATCTGCCACAATAGAACATGGTTAAAAATCTCAATTCACTGATGCCCACAAAAAGCAGTCTTGAGAGAACTGATGATGCCCACAAATCAGCAGGAAGCAGTCATAAGAGAACTTACAATGATCAATTCCCACTCATTAAAAACCCCAAATTCCCCAAATTTTTGCCCCATTCCCACCCATTAAATACCCAAAACTTCCTATTTTTTTTATAATGAACAAAAGGGTAGAATGTAATGATTCAGCCACCCAACATGGCTAACACTTGCAGGTTCCAGGGCCATGTAAGTATGGACTAACACTGAGGCAGAAGTGCCTAATAGCTACAGGAATTATAAAGGACACTGCATGACCCGTGCACAGCATGGTTGCCTCATCTACCTATGACGCAGCTGCGTGAGCCCTTGCACACCTTCATGAGGTCTATCATCTGCATATGATGCAGCCATACCATCTTCCTCTGCGAATGTGCGAGGCAGCCTTTAAAAGCAGGACACACCATCTTCAAGTTCTCTCCCTCTCTACATAGAGCCTTCACCAGACCTTTACACCCCCCAATATACACCGAAGCAAGTTTGTTGCATGTTCTGAGATTCCTTCTCGCTCCTGCCAGGGAATTCCAGTAATGATATCTTGAAATTTTCAGGCAAATGGATATAGAAAAAAAAACCATATTGAGTGAGATATTCCCAAAACAGAAAGGCAAATATAATATGTATTCACTCATAAGTGGCTTTAGTTATTAAGCCAAGAAAAACCAACCTACAGGTCACAACTCCAGAGAAACTAGATAATAAAGACAATCCCGAGAGAGACATATATGAATCTACATAGGAAGGTGAAAAAGACAAGATCTCCTGACTAAATTGGGAGCTTGGTGGTCATGGGAGAGGGTAGAAGAAGAGAGGATAGGAAGGGAAGGGAGGGAAGAAAAATGTATAGCTCAATAAAATCAATAAAAATTAAAAAGGAGAGGTGACTGAGCCATGTGATAGAATATAGACTATATATATTTGGAAAAAGGCCTAAACTTAGGCAAATCTTTCACAATGAATAATAGGAATCCATGTCATCATTTGCTAGTTACTGATCCAAGAAAGTCTGATGAGAATGTGTACTATAAAGAGCCTAATCCATTTCTGCTCCTAGAAATCTTAGTTGATTTAGAACAACAAAAAAGTTGTGCTGAGAGTGCAACAAGGAGAACAGGTTACACCTCAAGCTGGTAGTCAGGGTAGTCTACGTGACACTGGTTTTAAAGGCATATCACATGAATGAAGCCGTCATAGATTTTCTTTCATTTCATTTTTATCTTTTAACATCTTATTTTACATATCAATCCCAATTCTTTCTTTCTCCTACCCTTCTGCTCCCACCATCTCCTCTCCACCCCCTCCCCCATCCACTTCTCAGAGTTTGAGGCCTTCCATGGGGAGTCAACAAAGTTTTGCACATCACTCGAGGCAGGGCCAGGTCCCTCTCTCCTGTATCTAGTCTTAACAATCTATACCTCCTAGGGAATGTGCTTCAAAAAGTCAGTTCATGCATTAGGGATAAATAGTGGTTCTATCATTAGTGAACGGACAACCTGACCAAGCCATACACTTGTTACTCACATTCAGTGGGCCTAGTTCCGGCTTATGCAGGTTTCACAACTGTCAGTCCAGAGTCAGCTAGCCCCCCAACCCAACTTGTTCTGGTCAGCTGTTTTTGTGGGTTTCCCAATCATAGTCTTTATTCTTTTATTCATAATATCACTCCTCTCTCTCTTTGCCTGGTCTCCAGGAGTCCAGCCCAGTGCTTACCAGTGGATCTCTGCATCTACTTCCATCAGTTATTGGATGAGGCTATTTTGATGACAATTAAGGTAATAATCAATCTGATTACAGGGGCAGAGCTGTTCAGATAGCCTTTCCACTACTACTTAGATTCTTAGCTGGGGTCATCCTTGTGAATTCCTGGGAATTTCCCTAGTGACTGATGTAGTAATAGGAGTGGCGGGCTGCATCCTGCCAGCCAGCTAGCTTTACCTGGAATAATTACACGGAAACTGTATTCTTTTAAACACTGCTTGGCCCATTAACTCTAGCCTCTTATTTATTGGCTAGCTCTTACATATTGATCTAATCCATTTCTAATATCCCTGTAACACCACAAGGTGCCTTACCAGGGAAGATCTTAACCTGTGTCTGTGTCTGAGAGGGGAATCATGGCGACTCACTGACTCAGCTTCTTTCTCCCAGCATTCTGTTCTATTTACTCCACCCACCTAAGGCTTGGTCTATCAAATGGACCAAGGCAGGTTCTTTATTACTTAACCAATGAAACAACAGATAAAAAGATGACCCTCCTCCATCATTTCCCCTTTTTCTGTTTAAACAAAAAGAAGGCTTTAATTTTAACATAGTAAAATTACATATAACAAAACAGTTATCAAGCAAGAATTACAGTTGTAATATTTATATCTATTTTATCCTTTATCATAACTAAGGAAACTATAACTAACCAATTTTTTAACTCCATCAAAGACTCCAGAAGTATATAATACTACCTAAGTAAACAACTTCCAAAACTCTAGAAATGACAGAGACATCTCGCTGCCTAGACAGTCACACAAAGTTCCTCTGTACCATTGAGGCATCCATCTTTAGCCTTCAGGCCCATAGTATCCAGTAGACATTTCCATGAAGCAGGAAATTTTAAAGACAGTTGTCATTATCTGCTGTGTCCTTTAGAATGTCTCATAGACTCTTTCATGAGTCAGGAACCCTGAAAGACCATCTCACCTTTAGGGAAGATCAGCAGTTTTCTGTCTGTGGGTTGTTTGTGTCCAGTTTATGCAACAGTCCAGGCAAGAGCAGTTTCTTGCCAAAATGACTATTCAACTCCATAAGAAGCCTCTTTGATGCCCGTCTTCCTCTTGAAGTAGATTGGTGCTGCCAGGAACAGACGTGTCTCATTGTCATGAAAAGCCCTACATTATTAAAACATTTTTTAATTTATTTATTTATTAATGATTTCTGCCTCGTCCCCGCAACCGCTTCCCATTTCCCTCCCCCTCCCCCGATCAAGTCCCCCTCCCTCATCTGCTCGAAGAGCAATCAGGGTTCCCTGACCTGTGGGATGCCCAAGGACTGCCCACCTCTATCCAGGTCTCGTAAGGTGAGCATCCAAACTGCCTAGGCTCCCACAAAGCCAGTACGTGCAGTAGAATCAAAAACCCACTGCCATTGTTCTTGAGTTCTCAGTATTCCTCATTGTCAGCTATGTTCAGCTAGTCCGGATTTATCCCATGATTTTTCAGACCTAGGCCAGCTGGCCTTGGTGAGTTCCCAATAGAACATCCCCATTGTCTTAGTGTGTGGGTGCACCCCTCGTGGTCCTGAGTTCCTTGCTCGTGCTCCGTCTCCTTCTGCTCCTGATTTGGACCTTGAGATTTCTGTTCGGTGCTCCCATGTGGGTCTCTGTCTCTGTCTCCTTTCATCGCCTGATGAAGGTTAATATTCATGAGGATGCCTATGTATTTGTCTTTGGATTCACCTTCTTATTTAGCTTCTCTGGGAACATGAATTATAAGCTCAATGTCTTTTATTTATGGCTAGAAACCAAATATGAGTGAGTACATCCCATGTTCCTCTTTTTGGGTCTGGTTTACCTCACTCAGGATAGTGTTTTCTATTTCCATCCATTTGTATGCAAAATTCAAGAAAATGCCATATTTTGTAGTCTTTGAAATATATGAAAAATGCCTATCCAACAGAAATATATCTCTATATATTTAGAAAATCTAACATGACTATAAGCTTTACTATTATCAGTGATTATTCATTAGCAACCTATATTTCCTAATTATACATTACATTTTTAAATGAACTACACAATCACAATACCTTAATCAAGATCAGAAATACATATACATATAACAAAATTGACCTTAAAATCCACACCAATGTAAATTGTTCATATCCATATCATATCCCCCTTTAAATGTAAATATATATATATATATATATATATATATATATATAAACAATATTTAGGGTTTTATGTGTATTTAGTCCATCCCATTGGGCCCCACTCTGTAGTAATAAGAGTGGAAGGCTGCATCCTGCCACCTGGCTAGCTTTACCCGAAATAATTACAAGAAAACTGTATTCTTTTAAACATTGCTTGGCCCATTTGCTCTAGCCTCTTATTGGCTAGCTCTTACATATTGATCTAATCCATTTCTAATATCCCTGTAACACCACAAGGTGCCTTACCAGGGAAGATCTTAACCTGCGTCTGTGTCCGAGAGGGGAATCATGGCGACTCACTGACTCAGCTTCTTTCTCCCAGCATTCTGTTCTATTTACTACACCCACCTAAGGGTTGGCCTATCAAATGGAACAAGGCAGTTTCTTTATCACTTAACCAATGAAACAACAGATAGAAATATGACCCTCCTCCATCAGACTGGTTTCTCACTAACCCCATAATGGCTCCCTTCTTCAAGGTATCTCTTTCCTTGCTCTCTCTCTGTGTCTTTACCCAACTTTACCTTTCAGATCCCTCATGTTAAATTCCCAAAATGTGTAAGTGTTCTCCATTTCCCAACATCCACACCATCATTTGTTATCTAGTATTCTTGTTGATTGCCATTCTGACTTGGGTAAGATAGAATCTTACTATATAGTTTTATTCTCATTTCTCAGATAGCTAAGAAGATTGAGCACTTTCTAAATGGTTTTCTAGCCATTCATATAACTGTTTTGAGAACATTCTGTTCAGCTGCAGAGACCATTTTATTTTTTTTTAATGTTTAACTATTTTTATTTTGTGTATATTAGTATATTACTTGGAGGGTTATTTTTTGCTGTAATAAAATACCATGGGGAAAGGCAACTTAGAGATTAAAGGACTTATTTCATTATATATTTTTCAAGTTACATTCTGTTGCTAGGGAACTAAGTGTAGGAACTCAAGACAGGAGTTTGCAAGCAGGCACTGAAGCAGAAACCATGGAGAAGTGATGTTTACTGACTTGCTCCCCATGGTTCGTTCATTCTACTTTCTTATAGCAACACAGTTTGCTGGGTCCTACCACATCTATCACCACTCAAATATTACACAATATGTTTCCCTACAGGCCACACTTATGAGAGCACTACCCAATGGAGGTTCACACTTTCAAAATTACTTTAGTTTGTGTCAATGTGACTTAAAACTAGCCATCTTAACAGATCCTTTATCAACATCATACAAAATACACCAGTGATAAACTATAACTTTCCCTTCTCATTCAATGCCAAGATGTCATAGTCATACTAATATAACAATTTTAAACATTCCAACTTTTGAAAATCCTACAGTCTTTAAAAATTCAAACACTTTAAAAGCTCAGACACTTCAAAACATCCAGTGTCTTTCAATGTTGAAAGTCCCTCTAAACTGTCCAAAGATTCTAAAATTCTAAACTCTCTCAACATTGTGCTCAATTTAAAATGCAAAAACAACAACAAAAAATCAAAATCTAACAAAAAAAAGCACTTCTATTTCAAGGGCACATTCACAATAAAATAAAAAAAAAATCAAAACTCAGTAGTATTCAGTGCTACAAGTCATAGCACATTCATCTTGTCTCCTAAATTCTGGCCAACTCCATTCCACAGCTGTTGCTGTCTTTGGTATTCGTTCAATGGTGCTGGCATCTTTAAAATGCTGGAGTGCCTGTCACAAATGGGCTGCACCTTTTTCTATAAACTCTGCTGGTTTCTCTTTAAGGACTGTGATTCTGGTAATTATGACACCTTCAGTACTAGATCTTCCACAGAAACTGAGGTTGCACCTTCACTAACAGTCTCTCTACAGGAACTTAAGTCTTGTAACACTGTTCCCAGATTCAGCTGCTCTCTCTGACTTTTTCATAACGTCAAAACCAGGACCACCTGGAGACCCTTATTAATTATCGTATTTGGCTGTCAGCATTTGTTTCAACCTTGGCCATCTCTGTAGCATAAGTTTTGTATGCTGACCCTAAGGATGTACTCCCAGAAGATTTTGACTCAATAATTCTGGTCACTTCTTAATCACAGCTGATTGTTCAGCTACAAGTAGTTAGTATCAATTGTCCCAGAAAAGCAAAGGTTTCACTTTAGTGGTTCTTAAATTTAAAATATCACATGAATAGACTTATAGTCTTTGAGGTATTATCAAACTTCCTTCTGAAAGCTTCAAAATTCAAGCCTTCATCATCTGCACTGCTCGAAGCATTATAGTCTAAGTTCTCTCAATAGCTTACTAACTTCTGACCACTTGATGACTTTTCCAGCCCAAAATTCCAGTTTGTCCGCAATCCTCTCAATAACATGATCAAGTCTGTCATGTTTGTGACCAATTTATTATTTAGTTAGGACTTTATTTCTTTGATAAAAAATCATGACATAGAGCAATTAGTGAAGAAAAAGGTTGATTTAATATTATACTTTTCAGGTTATATTTCATTACTGAATAGGAATCACAGTAAGAACTCAAGACAGGAATCTGGAGTCAGGAACTAAAGAAGAAACAATGGAAGAATAATGCTTATGGACTTTCTCCTTATGGATTGTTTGGTTTATTATTTATAAACTATAAACTCAGAGTTGGAAATGTCTCTGTCCATAATGCTCTGGGCCATTCCACATCAATAATCACTCAAGAAAATACATTATATGTTTGCACATGGGGCAATCTTATGGGGTGTTTTATTTTATGTAAGTCTCCCCCTTACATGAGTTGCTGAGGAATCCCATTAGGACGGTTGCTGAGGAATCCCATCGGGACGGGAACCGTTCCTGCTTCTACACTGAAGAGATATACCCAGAGAGTCAATCACAGCAAAGACTGGACCAAGAGCCCAGGCCTCTCCTGGCTCCATTTGAAGGAAGAGATGGGAAGGCGCCAATACAAAAATTCCTCCAACAACCAGAAAGGCAACATGACACCACCAGAAACCAGGGATCCCGAAATAAGAAGAATTGTACACCCTACTCCTGAAGAAATAGAAGAAATCGACTCAAAAGTGAACTATATGAAAATAATAGAGGACCTTAAACAGGAGGTGAAAAACTGCTATAAACAATTAGAGATTACAGCTGGCCATCCTACAAGGGCTATACTGCCCAAACCCCCTCTCTCTTCCTATCCCACTCAGCTTACATCCAGATCCCCACATCCCCTGTCTCCCTCCCTCCTTTGGGGCATAGCACCTCCCTGCCCAGCCTGCTAGGGCGCTGGGACCGAATCTGAACCGGGAGGACATAGGGGTGGCCGGTAGCTCCTTTGTTCCCATAGCCTGCCCGCAGCGAGCGGGGTGGGCCCTTTGTTCGCGAGCTAACCAAGCAGCGCAGCGTTTCGATCTGGGCACCGAGTGAAACATCATTGTGGTGAGTGGGTGCTGTGGCAGCTGGGATCACACCTCAGCCTGCCCACAATTCCTGGCCATCCTACAGGGGCTATACTGCCCAAACCCCCTCTCTCTTCCTATGCCACTCAGCTTACATCCAGATCCACACATCCCCTGTCTCCCTCCCTCCTTTGGGGCATAGCGCCTCCCTGCCCAGCCTGCTAGGGCGCTGGGACCAAATCAGAACCGGGAGGACATAGGGGTGGCCGGTAGCTCCTTTGTTCCCATAGCCTGCCCGCAGCGAGCAAGGTGGGCCCTTTGTTCGCGAGCTAACCAAGCAGTGTGGAGTTTCGTTCTGGGCACCGAGTGAAACATCATTGTGGAGAAACATCTCTGGGGAGTGACATCACTGGGAAGGTACATCAGTGGGCAAGAAGACCTGATCCTATAAAAGAAGATCCAAAGGGGAGTATTGGGAGGAAGAGATGGGCAGACGCCAATGCAGGAATTCTCCCAACAATCTGAAAAACAACACGAAACCACCAGAAGCCAATGACCCCACAACAGGGGGACACGAACACCTTAATCAAGAAGAAGTAGAAAAAACTGACTTCATGAAAGTGATTGACACCCTTAAACAGCATATAAAAAACGCCCTTATAGAAATGGATGAGAAGTATAATAGAAAGTTCAAGGAATTGAGTAAATCAGTGAATGATACCCTAGGAAACCAAGGAAAAACAATCAAGCAGATAAAGGAAACAGTTCATGACTTGAAAACTGAAATGGAGGCAAAGAAGAAAACACGGACAGAGGGCCGACTGGACATGGAAAATCTAGGTAAACGAATAGAGACTACAGAATCAAGTATAACCAGCAGAATACAAGAGATAGAAGAAAGAATCTCAGATTCTGAGGATAACATACAGAAAATAAACACTCTGATCAAAGAAAACAGCAAGTCCAATAAACTCTCATCACAAAACATTCAGGAAATATGGGACACAATAGAAAGACCAAACCTAAGAATAATTGGAGTAGAAGAAGGAGAAGAAGTGCAGCTCAATGGTACAGAAAATATACTTAATAAAATTATAGAAGAAAACTTTCCCAACCTGAAGAAAGAGGTACCTATGAAGGTTCAAGAAGCATACAGAACACCAAATTCGCTGGATCAAAAAAAAAACATCCCCTTGCCATATAATAATCAAAACACAAAACATACAGAATAAAGAAAGAATATTAAGAGCTGCAAAGGAAAAAGGCCAAGTTACTTATAAAGGTAAACCTATCAGACTTACACCTGACTTCTCTATGGAAACCATGAAAGCCAGAAGGTCCTGGATAGATGTACTGCAGAAATTAAGAGATCATGGATCCAAGCCCAGACTATTATATCCAACCAAGCTTTTATTCACTATAGATGGAGAAAACAAAATTTTTCAGGATAAAAAGAAATTTAAACAATACGTAGCCACAAATCCAGCCTTACAGAAAATTATAGAAGGAAAATCACTAACCAACGAGTCCAACAATGCTCAAAATAACTCAGTCATCTAGAGACCTTTCACCAGCGCAACTCAAAGAAGGGAAAAACACAAACTCTACTACTAAAAAAGTGACCGGAATTAACAACCACTGGTCATTAATATCACTTAATGTCAATGGGCTCAACTCACCTATAAAAAGGCACAGGCTAAGGGATTGGATATGAAAACAGGATCCAAAATTCTGCTATCTATAAGAAACACACCTCAACCAGAAAGACAGGCACCTACTCAGAGTAAAGGGCTGGGAAAAGGCTTATCAAGCAAATGGACCGAAGAAACAAGCAGGTGTGGCCATACTAATTTCTAACAAAGTTGATGTCAAACTTAAATCAATCAGAAGAGATGGAGAGGGACATGTTATACTCATAACAGGAACAATTCATCAGGATGAAGTCTCAATCCTGAATATCTATGCCCCTAATATAAAAGCGCCCATGTATGTAAAAGAAACATTACTAAAACTCAAGGCAGCCATCAAAGCGCACACACTAATAGTAGGAGACTTCAACACTCCTCTCTCACCAATGGACAGGTCAATCAAACAGAAACGTAACAGAGAAATTAGAGAATTAATGGAGGTAATGAAGCAAATGGACTTAACAGACATCTATAGATTATTCCACCCAAAGAGGAAAGAATATACCTTCTTCTCTGCATCTCATGGAACCTTCTCGAAAATTGACCACATACTAGGTAGCAAAGCTAACTTACACAGTTACAAAAAAATATTAGTAACCACCTGCGTCTTATCAGATCACCATGGATAAAAGTTAGAAATCAACAACAATGCTACCCCCAGAAAGCCTACAAACTCATAGAAACTGAACAGTCAACTACTGAACCATACCTGGATTAAGGAAGAAATAAAGAAAGAATTTAAAGTCTTCCTTGAATTCAATGAAAATAAAGAAACAACATACTAGAACATATGGGACACTATGAAAGCAGTGCTAAGAGGAAAGTACATCGCACTAAATGCCCACTTAAAGAAAACAGAGAAAGCATATATTGAAGACTTAACAGCCCACCTGAAAGCTCTAGAAAAAAAAAAGAAGCAGACTCACCTAGGAGGAGTAGAAGATTGGAAATAATCAAACAGAGGGCTGAAATCAACAAAATAGAAACACAGAAAACAATCCAAAGAATCAATGAAAGAAAAAGCTGGTCCCTGGAGAAAATCAACAAGATTGATAAACCCCTATCCAAACTAATCAAATGGCAGAGAGAGAATACGTAAATTAATAAGATCAGAAATGAAAAGGGGGACATAACCACAGACACAGAGGAAATTCAGAGAATCATCAGATCTTATTACAAAAGCCTGTATAACACAAAACTGGAAAATGTAAAAGAAATGGACACTTTTTTAGATAAATACCATATACCAAAGTTACACCAGGACCAGGTGAACAATCTAAACAGACCTGTTGGTCGCGAAGAATTAGAAGCAGTTATCAAAAACCTCCCTACCAAAAAAAGCACAGGACCTGATGGTTTCAATTCGTTATTCTACCAGAACTTCCAAGAAGAGCTAATACCTATACTCCTTAATGTATTCCACAATATAGAAACAGAAGGGTCATTACCTAATTCCTTTTATGAAGCTACAGTTACTCTGATACCAAAAATACTCAAAGACTCAACCAGGAAAGAGAATTACAGTCCAATCTCACTCATGAACATCGACAAAAAAATCCTCAACAAAATACTGGCAAACCAAATCCAAGAACACATCCGAAATATTATCCATTATGATCAAGTAGCCTTCATTCCTGAGATGCAGGGCTGGATCAACATACGAAAATCTATCAATGTAATCCAGCATATAAATAAACTGAAAGAAAATGACCATATGATCATCTCATTAGATGCTGAAAATGCATTCGACAAAATTCAACATGAATTTATGATAAAAATCTTGGAAAGATTAGGGATACAAGGGTCATACCTAAATATAATAAAAGCTATATACAGCAAGCAGACAGCTAACATCAAATTAAACGGAGAGAAACTCAAAGCCATCCCGCTTAACTCAGGAACACGACAAGGATGTCCACTCTCGCCATAACTCTTCAATATAGTGCTTGAAGTTCTAGCAATAGCAATAAGACAACATAATGGGATCAAGGGGATTCGAATTGGAAAGGAAGAATTTAAACTCTTGTTATTCACAGATGATATGATAGTGTACTTAAGCGACCCCCAAAACTCCACCAAAGAACGTTTACAGCTGATAAACAGCTTTAGTAATGTGGCAGGATACAAGATCAACTCCAAAAAAATCAGTTGCCCTCTTATACACAAAGGATAGGGAAGCAGAGAGGGAAATCAGAGAAGCTTCACCTTTCACGATAGGCAGAAACAGCATAAAATATCTTGGGGTAAATCTAACCAAGGAAGTGAAAGATCTATTTGACAAGAACTTTAAGGCATTGAGGAAAGAAATTGAAGAGGATACCAAAAAAATGGATGGATCTACCTTGCTCTTGGATTGGGAGGATCAACATAGTAAAAATGGCAATTCTACCTAAGGCAATTTATAGATTCAATGCAAACCCAATCAAGGTCACATCAAAATTCTTCACAGATTTTGAGAGGACAATAATCAACTTTATATGGAAAAACAAAAAACCCAGGATAGCCAAAACAATCCTATACAATAAAGGATCTTCTGCAGGCATTGCCATCCCTGACTTCAAACTCTATTACAGAGCTACAGTAATGAAAACAGTGTGGTACTGGCAAAAAAACAGAGAAGTCAACCAATGGAATCGTATAGAAGACCCGGATTTTAACCCACAAACCTATGAACACCTCATTTTTGATAAAGGAGCTAAAAGTATACAATGGAAGAAAGAAAGCATCTTCAACAAATGGTGCTGGCACAACTGGATGTCAACATGTAGAAGAATGAAAATAGACCCATATCTATCACCATGCACAAAACTCAAGTCCAAGTGGAATAAAGACCTCAATATCAGCCCGAACACACTGAAAAGGATTGAAGAGAAAGTGGGAAATACCCTACAACAGATGGGCACAGGAGATCGCTTCCTATGTATAACCCCAGAAGCACAGACATTAAGGGCAACATTGAATAAATGGGACCTACTAAAACTGAGAAGCTTCTGTAAAGCAAAGGACACTGTCTCTAAGACACAAACCCAACCTACTGACTGGGAGAAGATCTTCACCAACCCAGCAACAGACAAAGGTCTGATCTCCAAAATATATAGAGAACTCAGGAAACTAGACTTTAAAATGCTAATTAACCCAATTAAAAAATGGGGCACTGATCTGAACAAAGAATTCTCAACAGAAGAAGTTCAAATGGCCAAAAGACACTTAAGGTCATGCTCAACTTCCATAGCAATCAGAGAAATGCAAATCAAAAAAAATTTGAGATATCATCTTACACCTGTCAGAATGGCTAAAGTCAAAAACATCAATGATAACCTTTGCTGGAGAGGCTGTGGAGGAAGGGGTACACTCATCCATTGCTGGTGGGAATGCAATCTTGTGCAACCACTATGGAAGTCAGTGTTTCGGTTTCTCAGGAAATTCGGGATCAACCTACCCCTGGACCCAGGAATACCACTCTTGGGAATATACCCAAGAGATGCCCTATCATATGACAAAAGCATTTGTTCAACTATGTTCATAGCAGCATTATTTGTAATAGCCAGAACCTGGAAACAACCTAGATGCCCTTCAATGGAAGAATAGATGAAGAAAGTTTGGAATATCTACACATTAGAGTACTACGCTGCAGAAAAAAAAAAAAAAAAAATGACTTCTCGAATTTTGCATGCAAATGGATGGAAATAGAAAACACTATCCTTAGTGAGGTATCCCAGACCCAAAAAGATGAACATGGGATGTACTCACTCATAATTGGTTTCTAGCCATAAATAAGGGTCACGGAGTCTACAATAGGTGAATCTAAAGAAGCTAAGGAAGAAGGGGAACCCAAGGAAAAACATATAGTTATCCTCTTGGCTAAGGGAAGTAGACAAAATTGCCGGGGAGAAAATTGGGATCTTGGGGGTGGGGTGGGATGGGGGTAAGGGGAGATGGGGAGAGAAAGGGAGAATTGGAGAATGGGGGGAACTTGGGAAAAAAGGAGGATTGGGATAAAGGAAGGTTGGACAGGGGAGCACGGAACCACAATTCTTAGTTATGAGAGCCACTTTAGGGTTGGCAAGAGACCTGACCCTAGAGGGGCTCCCAGGTGCCCAAGCTGAGGTCCCCAGTTAGTTCCTTGGGCAGCTGAGGATAGGGAACCTGAAATGACCCTATCCTAGAGCAATTCTGACGAATATCTTGCATATCATCATAGAACCTTCATCTTGTGATGGATGGAGATAGAGACAGAGACCCACACTGGAGCACTGGACTGAGCTCCCAACGTCCCAATGAGGAGCAGAAGGAGGGAGAACATGAGCAAAGAAGTCGGGACCACGAGGGATGCACTCACCCACTGAGACAGTGGAGCTGATATATTGAGAGCTCACCAAGACCAGCTGGACTGTGACTGAAAAAGCATGAGATAAAACCGGACTCTCTGAACATGGAGAACAATGAGGGCTGATGAGACGCAAAGGACAATGGCACTGGGGTTTGATCCTACGTAATGTGATGGCTTTGTGGGAGCCTAGCCAGTTTGGATGCTCACCTTCCTAGATATGTACGGAGGTGGGAGGTCCTAGGTCTTACCACAGGGCAGAAAACCCTGACTGCTCTTTGGACTGGAGAGGAAGGGGAAAAGTAGTGGGCGGAGGGGGAGAAGGGTGGGAGGAGGTGGCGTAGGGTGGGAGGAGGGGGAGGGAAATGGGAGGCTGGGAGGAGGTGGAAACTTGTTTTTTTTTTCTTTTCTCCTTTTCTCAATAAAGAAAAAAGAAAAAAAAAGACTCCCCCTTACATAATAACTATATATTATGTCAAGTTGACATAAAACTACATAACACAATGAGTGTTTTACCTAAATCTATGTATATTCATGGCAATCATGCCTGGTAGCCTTGAAAATTCAAATGATGCTATCTTTGCTGTACAGAAACTTTTTAATTTTATGAGATCTCATGTATCAACTGATACTGTAACTTATTTAGCTTCCAGTTGAATTTAGAAAATTCTTAACTGTGTCAATAAGTTGAAATACTTCACATTGTGTTGCCTGTATGTGCACGTTTGCAGGGCCATTTATCAGAAAGTCACATCCCTGAAAACTTACTATCCTCTTCCCAGCAGGCATCAACTACCATTAGCTCTTTAGATATGGGTAAAACTTCACAAGGCAATCCCTCAATCTATGCTGATATTTTTCTGGCTTGATTTTGTGCCAGTCTTGTACATAGATTCCTAGTTAGTGTGAGGTCAAGTGTGCTGTCATGACCAGAAAATATTGTTTTGCTACAGAATACCACTATGTCTATCTAGCTATTACAATCATTTTCCTCTACCTTCCACAATATTGCTACACCTCTCCCATTTGGATCTGAGCATTCCATATTTTCTTATTTCCCACACACTGAGTAGTTTTGGTCTCTCTAACAACATCTACTACGATTTAAGCAAAAGCTTCTCTAATATGAGTAGATTGAGAGGTGTCCTAATCTGTGGGTATAAAGACACATAGTTGAGAGCAGTTTTATTACCATGTCCATTTATCAGAATCATAGTATTAAGTTTTTATATAAGGTCTATGAAATAATCAGTGTTATCCTTTATTCTATTTTATTTTAGTTAATGTTAGAAGGCATCAGTTCCATCTTGTGGAGCTGACTTTAAATACAATTAGAATATTGTGGATTACTACCATAACATGTATATCACTGATGTACTAATGAGCCTATCTTATCAAACTAGTTGCTATTATAGCTCATGGTCCTTATAGGTATGTGGGTAAGACTAATGATTACTTTTCTCCTCTTGTAACATAGCATTTTCATTTTTTTCATTATATTTTTATATTTAACACAATTTTCAAATTCAATTATATTTTGATCATGTTCTTCACCTCTCCAAAGTCCTTCCAGATCCTATCCCTCTCACTACCCACCATTTTTAAGTTCTTAAAAAAGAAACAAAAAAACAAACAAAAACCAATACAACAAAACCTCCAAGACCAAGAAAAAAAAACACATTCGAAAAGAAAATGAACAAAAAACTGTAATCAAATAAAAGTACACATGCACATTAATAAAAATGTGAAGTTGAATTATATATTGGATAAGTACTCCTGAACGTAAGGCCTGCCCTGGAGTAGTTGATATACCTAGTTTCACACTGTTGGAGAAAACTGATTTTCCCTCTCCCAGAAGTTTTGGTGATAGTTCCTCTGTTAACATTTAACCTCATGGCTGGTTTTAATTCATTCATTCTTTCACTTTTTACAAATACAACAAAATATAATAAGACAAAATAAAAACAGTAACAATGACATTGGGCAAGACAAACAAACAGAAGAAAAATAGCCCAAGAGAAGGCACAAGATTCAGAGACTCACTTGTTCACACACTCAGCAATCCCATAAAAATGTTAAACTGCAAGCCATAATATTAATGCAGAGGAACTGTTCCAGGCATTGTGCATGTTACTTCCCTCTCTGTGAGTTCATATGAGCTTTCTTCATATTGATTTAGAGGTTCTTGATTTCTTGCTGTCCTCCAACCCTCTGAATTTCATATCCTTTCTGCAATCTCTTCTCTAGGGTTCTCCAAGCTCTGAGGGACAGGATTATGCATATTACTTTCAAGCACTATTAAAGCTAGCTAGTAGAGATGAAGTTTCCTTATAAATACCACTTTGATGCATCCATGTCCTATAACTCATATATGTGGTGTTTACAAAATTCAGGTCTGATCAACAATTTATGGAGGGAAACTATGTACAATTACTATATCCGGTATTGGTTGGAGTGTCTATCACCAAGAACTCAAAAATATTAATCCATAAGTGATCTGCATTTTCAATTTAATACTCTGTGGTATCTGTCGGAGGCATTGTCCCCTACCTATTATAAAATAACTCTAAATTCCTTTCAAATGCACATATTTTAGGAAGTTGCTATATTAGGAGGCTTCCATATTGCATTCTCAAATATCTTCAGTGTTACCTATTCATTCCCATACTGAGTCCTCTGCCCTCCACTCTGATCCCATCCTCCACCTCATTTAATCTTTCCTCTTCCATAATTCACATTCTACATTCATATCACATGATGTTTTACCTTATGCTTTAGTGTAGATGTTCTCAAATTTTACTTGCATATTTATGATACATTTGAATATTTATGGTATAACTTTATAATTTGTATGGTTTCATACAAGAAAAAATTTATATTTAAATCTCGTTCAAAATAAAATGCTAAAAATGCTTTATTTCATTATTGAATTGCCTGTTAGTTTCATTATAATGAACTAACTTTATGTATATATGTATATACTGTCTTAAAGAAATTTTTAATCGTAGCACACATTTTCATATTAATAAAAATTAGTCCTTGCTCTTGCTTCTCTTTTTTTTTCTGTTCAAGCATGCTTTTATTATCTTGTATCCCTTACATTTTTTTTATAAATTTAAAACAGCTTGAAAATATTTTTGTGCAAAGAATTGGGTAAAACTTGTATTGGAATTATATATGATGTACAGAAAAAGTTAGGGGAAGGGCACTTCAAATATATTATTGTCTTAGTTAGGGTTTCTTTTTCTGTGAAGAGACACCACGACCACAGCAACTGTTATAATGGAAAACATTTAATTCGGGCTAGCTTACAGGTTCAGAGATTTATTTCATTATTGCCATGGTGGGAAGCTTAGAGGTCTGAATAGGCAGACATGGTGCTAGACAAGTAGCTGAGATTTATATATCTAAAACAGACAGAGTGACACTGAGTTTGTTTTGGGATTCTAAAACTTCAAGGTTTACACCTATTGGCACACTTCTTTCAACAAAACCACACCTAATTGTGGCATTCCCTATGACCATATGGGAGCAATTTTCCTTCAAAACACCACAATTATGTCATAAAATATATAAACAGGGACTATTTTTACATTTGATCATAACTTCTTGAATTATGCTGTTTTTTATATTTTAAGTGTCAATATATTATTCAAATTTATTAAATAAATCATAATAAATTTGAGCCAAACCATTTATTTTATAATTTTTGAAAAATATATAATTATTAATGTTTATAATTACATTTTGATTTTATACAGAAAAATAATTGCTTATATCCACCTTTTTCATGATCTAGTTGCTATCTTGTAACACATATTTGGATATGGCTTTTAAGATTTTCTACTGAAGCACAATATTATAACTTAACATTATTTATAATAAGCTCAGTTTACTACAGTGTAAATTTCATAATGTAAATTTAATGTAAGATGGATAATAAAGTGTTTTTATGTATTCACAAGTAAATGTAACTTTCACTACCACCTAATTCAAGAAACGCACATCATGTAAATAGGAAGCTCTATGCCTCACAACAGTCAGCCCCTATTATTCTGTTTCCACCACTTAAAGAGATTCTGTGTCCTGTGGTACCAGTTTTTGACAATTTTGTTTAATGTAACTGTATATGTAGTGATTAATTTCAATGTCAACTTGGTTAGTTAAAAAACACATAAGACATTAATTAAGCCAACCTCTAGTCATGTCTGTTAATCTGATTAAATTAAGAATCACCTAAAACATTAACAAAACCTGTCTCAAGGTATGTCTGTGAGTACATTTCCGGAAAAGTTTAATTGATGAGGAAGGCCTACTTTGAATATGGTTGGTACTATTCTATAAATTAGGACCCAAGGTTAAATAAAGTGGGAGAACAGACAAAGTCTGCTGAGCACCATTATCCCCCATCGGGCTTTCTTGTTGAACATATGGACCAAGTCAATTCCAGTATCATGCTTTCTTTAGTATGACAGATTAAATTCCTTTGAATCATAAACCCAAATACTTCCTCCTTTAAATTGCTTTCTGTTAATTTTTGATCACAGATTTGATAACAATAACAAATGCAGATTAATAACGCACAAGCATTTATGTTACTATTCTTTCCTTCTTATCACTAAGATGTACTTCCATTCAGATTTCTTTCTACATTTTGAACTGAAGTATATTGACACATATTTCATGTTCTCAAATTTTCATGTTATTTTAGACTTGGAAATATCCACTAAGGCACAAATCTTAAACATTTATCATGAACAAATTTATGAATTATTTTATTTTATTTCTCATATTTTTTTTATTTTATAGGTAGGATGACTTAATTCTACTTGAAGTTGAGAAGATTTATTTACTCCTGTATTTTCTCTGAAATTATTATAGTTACAGCTCTCTTCTTCATGCCCTTCATCCGTTTTGAGTCAGTATTTTGCATGGTATAAGGAAGGGGTTCATTTTCATTTCTGTTCATACAGCTATATGAAGATTAACATTATTTGTAAAAAACTTTGCTCACCCCCTTACATAGTCATACACACGCATACACAGTATATAGTATTGTTCCTTTTCTTGAAATGCAGTGTATAAATGTCACATGATCTTAATTCTGGATGACAGATTGCTTCCTTCAATATGTGTTTCTGTCTTCATGTCAGAACCATACTCCCTTGATTACTCTATTTTTGTAATAAATTTGGAATGTAAAACTGTAAGGTTTAGCATTTTCTTCTCATTTCTCAAGTTTGTTTCAAGAATTCTAGATCTACTTAGGTCTTACATTGGGTTTTACTTCCTGTGCTATTAAGCTCTATTTTAAGCTTATACACATTAAGGATTATTATGTCTTCTTTCTGAATTGACACTTTAATCATCATGAAAATTCCCCTTTATCCTCTGCTTCCCAAATTCTTTCAACTTTATCCTCTTTTGACTCTGATTATTTTTAACTCCTCACTCCTTTGCAGTCATAGATTTGCCTCTATGTGAAAATCTAAAAGTTTTTACAAATCACTTCAATTATTCACAATCATCAATGATCACAGTCCTCTCCATTATGCTTCATAAAGTTGGGATACATTTTGTGGGATTATATCCCAGTTTTAACTTTAAACTAAAACACTAATGAGTCATCAGGTGTTCTATCTTGACCACAAAAAAATTAAACTATATTTTTTTGGCAGAGCAAAAAAAAAAAAAACAGTTTAAACTGTGTCAAACATATTGCTTTGGAGTTAGACAAGATTCAAATTCTGATCATACTTATACTATGCAAATTATTGTGATTTGGTGCCTATATTTACAATTTTTTTTCACTTTTAATGGTAGATGTTTTAATGAACATGTGATTGTTAAAAATATTTGTAGATATAAAATTTAATATACTTAATGTAAGTACATTTGAATCACTGTTAATAAAACCTCAGAGAGAGAAATTGGAGTTCAGCCTGAAGGTCAGAAAAGCAAAAGAGCTATCCACTGTCTCTTACCTCAACCTCAGTCCACAATGGCTATTCTGCATCCAGGAATCTCAGAGTAAGACTGTCTGAGAGCTGTTTCCTTCCGATTTATAATCCTCTCTGTGTCTCAGATTGAAAGCTTGCACCACTAAGATTAATCACATTCACACTCTGGTTTACCTGGCAACTAAAATGTGTACTGGGATTAAATGTGTGTTACCAATGCCTGGTCTGGAAGGATTATCAGTGGAGCTGTTTTACTCTCTGATCTACAAGCAAGCTTTATTTATTAAAATACAATTGATATGCCACTACATACATTAATGTTAAATAATATAGGAAACTGATCATCACTATGGTGAATATCTAGAGCTGTTCTAAAATAATGGAAGCAATTCAGAAATAGTAAGCTACATATCATGCTATTTATAGTATTCTTCATGTTTTTGATAAACTAATAACTAGTAAAATTCTAAGGACATCTGAAGGCGTAAGTCACAAACAATGCCACACCAGTTTGGAATTATGATTAATATAGTGGTATTTATTTAAAGGGGAAAAAACTTACAGATAACGTCCCAGACAACAGCCCTCTGCGCAATCAGGAAGAAGTCTAGTCGCCAGAACTGGAGCAGGAAGCAAAGAGAGTGAGAAGGGAAGTAGCCGCTTTTTTAAATGGAGAGAGACCACGCCCCAATGGGCTGGTATCTCAGCCGCTATTGGCTGGAGGAGTGGAAGGAACTTCCGCAACAAACGTCTTTTAAATAAGATTGCAAGGATACAGACATACTATTTTTCTTACAACATAAACTTTCCACAAGACTTTAGGAAATTATCTGAGACATGCTCATTTTATTCTAGAGACATTGAAAGCAGAATTTCACACAGATAATAAAGGATCAGGCAAATATCTACATGACAATAAAGGATGAGGTAAATATCTACATATAAATATTTTGTGTGTGGTATCTGGGGTTTTAGAAGTGGCATCACTGAATAGAAAATAGTTTCTTCTACTTTCCTTGGGTTGTGAGAATAGCAACACATAATCTTAAGAAATATTAGAAAAGCATGACATAATTTTTTACAAGGAACAGGTTGGGATATTTACTGGGAGTTTAGCTTGACTACTCATTAGAAAACAAAATTTTATTTTTATAGGCAAGTGAAGTACGAGATGAAAGAATCAGTAATTGTTCATTTCTTAATATTCTAATGGATGATTGAAATAAGAATATTATAATGTATTTAAATAAATTATATCAATGTTATAATCTAAAATTAAACTTATCTTAAATAATCTATAAAATATAACAATGTGCATAGTTATGAAGACCATGCAATGATTAGTTACAGGTATACATTGAGCAAAAATAAAATTATAATATTTCATCAAATACTAACTTTTTAAAGATGAAATTTGAAGTTTTCTTTATGACTATTTGAAATATAGAGGACACTTTTGTTTATAGTCATCCTGCTAGGCAATAGCACAGCAAAATTTCTTACTGTTATATTTCTATATAATTTAATCCATATTTGGTCAATTTCTCCCTTTTCTTTCATATGCTGCATTATCATCAACTTCGTGTGCTTATTATTCTACAATTCTGTCAGATCAATTTTTATCAAAATTAGATTCTTCTCTAAAACAATATATCATGACCACAATTACCCTTTCTTCTATTCCTTCCAGTCCTCCCTATGTCTCCTCACTCCCTCAAATCAACTTCCCTGTTTCTTTAATACAAAGCAGGCTTCCAAAACATGATAAAATATGACAAGACAAAAAGCCCTCATATCAAGATCTGATCTCCAAAATATATAAAGAACTCAAGAAACTAGACTTCAAAATGCTAATTAACCCAATTAAAAAATGGGGCACTGAACTGAACAGACAATTCTCAACAGAAGAACTTCAAATGGCCAAAAGACACTTAAGGTCATGCTCAACCTCCTTATCGATCAGGGAAATGCAAATCAAAACAACTTTGAGATACCATCTTACACCTGAGAATGGCTAAAATGAAAAACATCAATGATAGCCTTTGCTGGAGAGGTTGTGGAGTAAGGGATACACTCATCCATTGCTGGTGGGAATGCAAACTTGTGAAACCATTTTGGAAATCAATATTGAATAAAAAAAATATCAAAAAAGTAAAAAATTAAAAATAACAATAAAAGAATGAGAGTTTAAAATAAAGTCTTGTAAATATGGAAAATAAAAAAAAAGATTATCAGATTAGTTGTGGTTTACTTTACATAAATAAATCCTGCAAAAAACTGAAAAAAAGATGTGATGAGTATAGCATTAATTATTAACTTCAAACCATTTCATTATTATGCAATGATGTGGGATATCCCTCTGTATGCTGTGAATATATTTTATTACCATTTGTTAATAAAGAAGCTGATTTGGCCAATAGCGAGGCATAATAGATGAAGGGAAAAAGAAGACAGAGTAGGAGAGATGCAAACATCTGCCAGAAAAGCAGGATGTTAGGTAGCAATTAACAAGCTTTGTGGTAAAATATAAACTAATAGAAATGGGTTAATTTAATTGTAAGAGCTAGTTAACAACAAGCCTCAGCTTACAAGCCAGACAGTATGTAATTAATATTAAGCCTCTGAGTGGTTATTTTAAAAGTGTTTTGATTGAGTAAAATACAAAATCAAATGATCTTTCACATAGACACATACAAGTACAGAGCTCTAGAAAGAAACAATTGGTTATCTTTTTATGAGATTATAGGCCTTTGAAAATTTGTTACTCATTTGTCAAATTTTTCCCTTGTCATTATATCCTTAATTTCTATACAACATTTTTACCAGATATATGGTTGACAAATATGCAAACATTTCAAATATTTCTTTCCCCTTAACATGTTCATGTTCTTTTATTTATTTATTTATTTTTCATTTTCAGCTTTCAGTTTGATATTGTTATGGAAGTACAAAAGTCTTAAATACTAGAAAGTTAGTTTCCTGTTTTTAATTTTGATGCTTGTGCTTTTTATGTAATATACAAGAAATAATTAGCTCTTTCCGTCTCCGTCCGCCATAGAAGAGGAGGCGCCACCATGTCTGCGCATCTGCAATGGATGGTCGTTGGGAACTGCTCCAGTTTCCTGATCAAGAGGAATAAGCAGACGTACAGCACTGAACCCAATAATCTGAAAGCCCGTAACTCCTTCCGCTACAACGGGCTGATCCACTGCAAGACAGTGGGAGTGGAGCCCGTGGCCGACGGCAAAGGGGTTGTGGTGGTCATGAAACACAGATCCGGTCAGCGCAAACCAGCTACTTCTTACATAAGGACCACCATCAACAAGAATGCACGGGCCACCCTGAGCAGCATCAGACACATGATCCTAAAGAACAAGTACCGCCCCGATCTGCGCATGGCGGCCATCTGCAGGGCCAGTGCCATCCTACGAAGCCAGAAGCCTGTGGTGGTGAAGTGGAAACAGACCCGTCCCACCAAGAGATCCTGAGCCCTACACCCCAGAAGCAATAAAGAGTTTATTGACTTTTTTCAACCAAAAAAAAAAAAAAGAAGAAGAAATAATTACCCAAGTGAAGGTAATTAGATTTTCAGTTATGTTTGCTTTTAAGTCTTTTCCAGGATCAGTACTAATATTTTAAGTCTTGGTATATTATGTTGGTATATTTTACATCTTTTAAATTTGGATATGAATTTGTCCTAGCACTTGAACAACTTATGTTTTTTTTTTCCTAATTAACTCATTTGGTACCATATATTTTAAAATTAACTGAGTATGAGCTAAGGTGTTTATTTCTAGAATACAAATTCTAATAAAATTTTAAACGTTGTTTTGATTACTGTAGCTCTGTTGAATATCATCATATCAGTAAATGTGAGTTATAAAACTCTATTGTTAATTCTCAATATTGTTTTGGTTATTCTAGGTCCTTTGGTATTTTGTACATTTCCAAACTCAGATTTTCCATTTCTGAAAAAAACAAAACAACAAAAAACTGCCATTAGTATGTTTAATAATATAAAATGGTTGGTTTCTTAGTTCTGTTATCATGTCTTTTAAATTATAAAGAAAATGTAATGTTTTCAATGAGCAGGTTTATTTTTTAGTTTTTATTTCTTAATATGAATGTTATTTAACTCCATTTTATTGCCTAATTGTTCTCCAAATTCTGGCAGAGTATTTACTAACAGTAGTGAGAGTAGACATCATTTGCTCATTTCGTTTTTTTTTTTTCCAGTGGCAAGTAAAGTGATTTTACCTGCGAATTTCCCATATTTTCTATTTATCATGTGGAGTATGTATCAATTTGTTGAATTATTTTTGAAAATCATGAAATAGCATTAAATACTGTCAGACCCTTTGCTCAATATCAACCATGGTGATTATGCAGATTTTCATTCTTTAAAATGGCTTATTTTGTGTATTTAATTTGGGGGAATAATTTTACCCTTTTTGTTATGTATATTCCATTGAAGATAGTGTCCTAATATCCAATATCCAGAACTTTGAAAACTAATTTTTATTGTTAAAAAGTTATACAATATATGGTATTTTTCTATAACAGCAACATTTGAAATAAACAGTATAATTTTGTTTACTCCCTTTTAGATAATCAATAAGATTAAGGTGTTTTCTTGGCTTGCTGGTTGTCAAAAATAAACACCATATTAGCTGGAATTGGACAAATACTTACATTGCTCTCACATTTGTATCATAAAGAGTTTTGAAATTAAGGAAATGACTCAATCATTAAATGCTTGATTGAACACATCCATGAGGACTTGAATCTAATCCCTGATGCCTGATGAAAAAAGAGTATAAAAAAAAAAAGAAAGAAAAATGAGTATGGTGGTGTGTTCCTGTAATCCTAATTCTGAGGAGACAGAAAGAAATAAGTGGATTCCTGGTGCTTTTTGGCCAACTACATTTGAAGAATGGATGCACACCATGTTTAGCAAGAACACCTTTTTCAAAAGTTAAAATGGAGAGAAATGGAACCAAACATATTGCATCAACCTGTGACTTCACATGTACATACACACACACACACACACACACACACACACACACACACAACAACAACAACAACTCATGTAAACACCACATATAAACACACACACATACGTAAAAAATTGATTAAAAAAGTTAAGGATGGAAAGATGGCTCAGCAGTTAAGGGCATTTATTAACTGTCATGGTTTGAATGACAATGACCTTCACAGGCTTACATTTTTGATGTTTCGCCCACAGTGACTGGAATTGTTCAGGAGGGATTAGTAGGTATGCCTTCACTGGACAAAGTGTGTCACTCAGTGAGTTATGAGGCTTCAAAAGCTCAAGGCATTAACAGTTAACTTTGTCTGCCTCCTACTTTAAAGAAGAATGCAAATTTTTAGGTACTGCCCCAGGACCATGCTTACCCTTCTGCTGCTATTGTTCCAGCCATGATGGTCATAGACTCCAAACCTCTGGAACTGTGAGCCCCAGCTTAAATTTAAACATTTTCTTTCATGAGTAGCCATAGTCATGGTTTTGTCAAGGTAACAGACAAGTAATTAAGACACTGTTCTGAAAGATGTGAGTTCAGTTCCCAGTACTTAAATCAAGTAGCTCACAAACACCTGTAACTCCATGTGATAGACTGAATGCAATTGCCTACAATAATCTCATTGAAAGTAGCACTATTAAGAGGTGTGGTTTTGTTGGAGTGGGTATAACTTTGTTGGAGGAAGTGTGTCACTGTGGGGGCAGGATTTGAGGTCTGTTTTCCCTCAAGCTTCTCTTGGTGTGATTGTCAGGCGACTTCCTGTTTCCTGTAAGATGTAGCACTCTCAGTTCCAGCACCATATCCATCTGCATGTTGCCATGCTCCCCATCATGATGATAATGAACTGAACCTCTGAAACTGTAAGTGAGCTCTCTCAAGTATATTTTTTTTCCTTTTAAGAGTTGTCATGGTCACAGTGTCTTTTCACAGAAAGAAAAACAGAACTAAGACACTCCAGCTCTAGAGGATGAAATGACCAAGTTTTCTGAGTCCACTCACATTCACATACACATATGCATATATATACATATACATAATTAAAAATAATTATATAAATTCGTTAAAAATAAGTAAATAATTAAATTTTATATGCAATAAATACATTGATTTTTCTTGGTAAAGATGTCAATAATATTGACAATAGACGCTGAAGGAAAAGAAAGTTTATTAAGTAACAACATGTTTAGACCAACTGGAGAATAGTATTCTAAATTAGATCAATTTTTCTTAATTTCTATTTTGAAAAGAGATACAGTATGTACAGTAGCTAAGTGCTCAAACTCTTTAGCTAACCTACTTGCTGTCACTATTTCACATAGTTGTAATAATTTATCATACCACCTTACAGAAGTGAAACCCAGGCAATAAGTCAATGCTTATATCCCTGGCACTATATTTAATCTTTAACCTTACTTTATATAGCAAAAACAGACTTGGTGGTGTTCCCTGGATCTTTTTGTACTCAGCATAGTCTAATTGAATAAGTCTTTTCCTGCTTCCACTTTTAATTTGGCCTTTTTAATTGCCTTTTTGAGGACAGCTACCTAGACCTGACTTGAAACATATACTGATTCTGTTGGACTAGAAGTCCAAACATCAGGGAGGAGTTGCTGCAGACACTGCTCACACAATGACAATTGATGCAAAAGCAAGAGGATTTTTACTCTGTCATGGGAGAGCCCTTCAGGTTCTGGATATGAAGGACCCCAGATAGCTGTTACAGACCATCTTTTAAAGCAAAAGCCACAGACACAAGCGGGGAAACTGAAGGTTGTTTTCCAACTTCTCTGGGTCATCCTGACCTTGTTCCATTGATTAAATCAATACATCAGGAACTGAGTCAACATCTGTGGGTTGTCTTTGCCTCAATTCCCAGAATGGAGTTATGTTTGAAGATTATTCACAAGGACACAGGAGGATGAGCAGTCCGGCATATATGTGTGTGGGCTACTGTCCTGTTTATAAATCTAAGAGGCTTCAGAAAATGTCTTTAGAACTGAGAGGCCTCAGAAATGCATTTAGAGTCTTTCAATTCCTAAGTTTAATAATAAAGCAATTTATTGGAAGCAAACAGCAAAGTAAGAAGCTAAAATTTATTTGAATCAAGTAATATCACCATAGATAGTTAGACTAACAAAAGAGCCAATGCTATTCCCAAAGATGGGAGGAGAAAGACTACCAACACAAATCAGCATAACCAAATTAATTAAAGTAAGCAATTAATTTAAGAAAGTGTTTATTTCAATTACATGGACTGCTCCTTCAAAGGATGGTTTAAGATGTCAGCATTGTGTGTAAAGAAGACAAGGCTTTTATAGAGATCAGAGGTGGGGGATTTCGAAATGAAGGAAAACAAGAGAAGTTACAGGAGCACAATAGGTTGTCATAACAAGGTAATCACAACAGGTAGACATAACAAGGTAGTCATAATTGGTAAAATAACTTTTTGAAACAAAGGTACGTTTGCAAGATGGTTGTAAATAACTTTTAAAAATAAAGACATGAATGCCACTCCTGAAACAGACCTTAGAGAACCATTTGTTCTAATGGTATATTATTTTTATTTTAGTAAATAGATCTTGCCTGAATACCAGAGGCAAAGCTAAAGCCACTAGAGGTCAGGTAATAATGATACATGTGTTTAATCCCAGGATTTGAGAGACAGAGGCAGATGAATCTCCGAGTTAAAGGACACTCTGTGCTACACAAAATAAATGCAGAAACAAATCCAGGTGGTGGTGTTTTACCTTTAATCTACAGACTAAGAAGCCTAAGCCTCTCTTTCCTCCTATTTGATATTCCCTCTAGTGCTGGGATTAAAGGGGTGACTCTCTAGTACTGATATTAAAGGTATAAGCCACTACCATCTGGATTTGTTTCTCCATTTATCTTGTGTAGTCCACAATGGCCTTGATCTCATAGGAACACATCTGACCCTGTCTCCCAAATTCTGGGATTAAAGGTGTGTGTCACAATTGCTTGACCCTAGTGACTTTAGCTTTGCCTCTTGTAATGGTGTAAATGAATGCAGACAGATTGTAAAAATATATCCAGCATTAATAGACTTAAAGAACCAACATTCCTGTGGAGACCAGGAAAGCAGAAGTGAGCACTGCAAGCATGCTCACCAGATTTATAAGTAAACATTAGCCAGAGGCAAGCACGCCCCCTAAGAGGTGGGACTTATCCCTACATCTCCACTTTTTGTCTAAATAAGACAGAACTAAACCAAATACAACTATATACAATAATAACAAATAATAAATATAACAAACAATATTGAGAACAAAAGTTTTGCTAAACATTCTCTCTCAAAGAGTCTAAATAATGTAGAGAGAAACTACAATTACATAATCTTCAACTCCGTCAAAGATCCAAGAAGGGAATAAATATTACTTAACAAACGAGATATATCCAAAATGTGCAACAACTGACAGAGACAACTGACTACCTAGGAAATCACCCAAAGTCTCGTTTGAAATGTTGAGTCAACCAAATTTGGCTAAGGCCTAACATAACTGACATACCATTATTAAAGGCAAGGAACTTTTCAAAACTATTTTACGCTGTCTTGGCAGGATATGACAGTCCTGTTTAATCCTGATGTGGGAATGTCATATATCAATCTGTTGATTTCATTGGTTAAGCAATAAAGAAACTGCTTGGCTGGCCCTCATAGGTTAAAACATAGGTGGGAGGAGTAAACAGAAAAGAATGCTGGGAGGAAGAGGAAGTGAGCTCAGACTCGACAGCTCTCCTCTCGGGAGCAGACGCCTCAGAGAGACGCCATGCTCCTGGCTCCTGGGCAGACACACGCGATGAAGCTCCGACCCAGGATGGACGTAGGCTAGAATCTTCCCGGTAAGCGCACTTAGCTGTGCTACATAGAATATTAGAAATGGGCTAGTCCAGGTACAAGAGTTAGCCTAGAAGAGGCTAGATAGAAATGGGCCAAGCAGTCTTTAAATTAATACAGTTTGTGTGTTCGAGCATAAGCTAGCAGGCAGCTGGGGTGTTGGGGACGCAGCCCGGCCACTCTTATCACTACATTATCCATTGATGCACGTTCTGTATCTCTGTCAGTTGTTGAGGCATGGGCATTTCTTTGCCCAAAGGCCAGTTCTGCCAAAAAGAAAGGCTCTAGATGGAGTGTCTTTGGTGCTCAACATTCTCTCAGGAATAGAGTGGTGTTGCCAGGAGCAACTGTGTCTCACTATCACGAAACTCTGAATTAGATTAAAGGCCATTTTCTACAGCTCTTTGAAGAGGTTGAAGATTATCTATCTATACTGAGTATAATCTCTATATATCTAAAGAACCTGATTAGTGTAATTATAAATGACAAACTTAGATGACTACTAATCTATATAATTCTCAATATTTATCTAACTTAAAGACTAAGACAATAAACAACTGTGTAACAAATGAGGATAATGACCTCCAAATATAAACACTGTACAAATATACATTGCAATATGGTAAATATATATCAATATACAAACATTATATGAGTATCTTAATCAGAGGTAGAAATGTACACTGCAATATAGTAAATATTATATATATATATATAAATACAATATATGTCAATACATAAAAAATGTTTTAAACAGAGGTAGAAACATGCATGCATACAATAGTCAATATAATTTAACTTTGTATCAATATACAAGAATCGATACCAATATATTTGTCTAAAAACAGTAACTCCCAATTATAAATCTATTATCCCATCATTCCCTCTATTTTTTTTTTCAAAATGATCCCTGACCTTATAAAATTCCTCCCCCAACCTCCCAACCCCTAAATGATGTCCCTAAACCCAGGGGCAAACTTTACTGTGAGAGGGAACGTCATCCTCTAGAATTACTTCCAGCTGTCATGGGGGCGACGTTCTTTCTGGGGGATCCTGTGAAAGTAAAATTATGGTTAAATTTCAAGATCAATGTCTTTTAAAATTGCAAATAGTCTCTGATTATTTTGTGGAGGTCTGGCCAGAATGTTGTACAAGATGTGCACCATTTCAGCTAACCAAGTTGGGATCATTTTGTGCAGCTGGTACCCAAAACAGGTCTTGTAGTAGCGCTATCAATATCATGCGATCATATCAACCAGGTAGAGTTGTTGTTGTGGGACCCCATCTTCTTCCTGGAAGCTTCAAATGTCACTTCAGGAAAAAATCATTATTCATTGTGAAAAACTTAAACATTAATCATATAGACATATATAGACATACATATATATTCAATGAAAGGTATGATAGATATATTCAATGAAAAGTATGATAGATATGAAGAAAAGCAAAGATGTTTTCTAAACTCATATTTCTTTCTGTTCCATATCATGGCTCTTGACGTGAGACTGAAACTCCAGAAACTCTGGGTTTTTCTCTTACTAACAGGCTTGGAATTGGAGAGGGACTGAGCCAGAGTCCAAATTCAAAACCAGCTCTACATATGTATAAAGAAATGTTTAATAAGACATATATATATATATATATATATATATATATATATATATATATAAATTAATACTTACAAAATGTGTCCATCCATCAGTAATTAAATATTCAGGGTCCCTTAATTTCTTTGAAGATAAGTATTTTCCTGTGGAGATAAGAAAAGAACCCTGCCCCCAACCTATCTGTATTTCTTACCATCAGTATGCTCTCCATCCTTGTGAATGAATTGTTATTTATATTTTCCAAGTGGCTTCTCTTCTTCAAACCGAACCTTTATTAATTGTGACAGTATCCACAATTTTTCCTCACCTGTGGAGATAAGAGCAAAACCCCTTCCACAACACAGCACATCTCCTAGCTTCCACTGTGAGGTCAGCACATCCTTGAAATAAACTGGTTGATTTAGTTCAGTAGACTTTTCCATTATCCAATATCTTTCTGCAGCCTTTCCCTTCTCATTAGTGTTGAGATAATTCATGGTTAACAGAGCATTATGTAACCTATTTCTGGGGGTGTTTTCCACCCTTTTCTGTTTGTTCAATATATACTTTATAGTTTGATTTGATCTTTCTATGACTGCTTGACCTTTAGGATTGAATGGTATACCTGTAACATGCTTGATATTGTAATAAGCAAAAAACCGTTTCATTTTCCTAGAGACATAAGCAGGACCGTTATCTGTCATTATTTGTGTAGGTATACCCATGATAGCCATGACTTCTAATAAATGAGTGATTACTGAATCAGGTTTTTTTTTTTTTTAACTTAAAGCAGTTGCCCACTGAAAGCCTGAATAAGTGTCAATGGTGTGATAAACATATTTTAATTTGCCAAATTCTGCAAAGTGGAACACATCCATCTACCAGATTTCATTTCTATGGGTGCCCTCTGGATTAGCCCCTGCAGGCAGTGTTGTTTGGTTATAGAAAGAGCAAGTAGGGCATTTCTTTACAATCTCCTTAGCTTGTTGCCATGTAATAGAAAAGTCTTTCTTCAAACCTTTGCTATTAACATGTTGTTTTTTTATGAAATTCATAGGCTTGTAGCACACTACCAATCAATAATTGATCAATTTCTGCATCACCTTGTGCTAGAGGACCTGGAAGACCCGTATGGGATCGGATGTGTGTTATGTACATAGGGCAAAGCCTGTTCCTGATCAAATCTTGAACCTGGAGAAACAAAGAGGTTAATTCTGTATCATCAGGTATAAATTCAGCAGTTTCAATATGTAAAATAACTCTTTCTGTGTATTGTGAATCAGTAACTATATTAATAGGTTCTTTAAAATCCCTTAGCACCATAAGAATGGCATATAATTCCACCTTCTGGACAGAATCATACGGACTATATTCCAACTTACCCAAGTCTTCTGATTTATAACCTGCCTTCCCTGATTTATTGGCATCAGGGTAGAATGTATGGGCTCCAGTTACTGGAGCATCACGGACGATTGGAGGAAGAATCCAAGAAGTTCTCTTTATGAAGTGAAGCCTCTTGCTTTTTGGATAGTTGTTATTAATGTCTCCCCAAAAATTAGCACAAGCTCTTTGCCATGCTTCATTATCTTCCCATAATTTCTTTAGTTTCATCAGCAGTGAAAGGCACTATAATTTTTGCTGGGTCTATGCCTGCTAGTTGATGAAGTCTCAGCTTGCCTTTTATAATTAACTCAGAGACTTTTTCCAAATAAGTTTTCAGTTTCTTACTTGGTTTATGTGGTAAAAATATCCATTCCAAGATAATATCATCTCTCTGCATTAAAATTCCTGTAGGAGAAATTTTTGATGGTAGTATGATGAGAATACAATTGAGCTCTGGATTCACCCTGTCCACATGTGCCTGTTGTAATTTTTCCTCAATCATTGTCAGTTCCTTTTCTGCTTCAGCTGTTAATTCTCTGGGACTCTTTAAATCTTTTCCACCATCTAAGGCTTTGTTCAAATGAATTATTAGATCAGGTGTTATCCCAATAGCTGGTCGTAGACTTCCTCGAAGGTTGAGAATTGTTATAAGTAGGCACTGTGAAGGCAAATTTTTCTCTATCTTCTTTTTGTAAAGGTATAGTGAAAAAACAATCCTAACAGTCTTTGAAAGTCATTAAGAGTCCGTAGGTGATCTCTCCTAATTTGTGCTTTTTGTGTCTTAATTTTTTGTAAACCTATTTTATAACCTAAATAATTAACAGAATCTCCCTTCTGAATCTTTTCAGGAGCGATTTGCAATCCCCATTTAGGTAAAAGTATCTTTATTTCTTCAAACATTCTGTTCAAGGTACCCATGTTTGAATTGGATAAAAAAAATGTCGTCCATATAATGGTATACTATAGATTTGGGAAATTTCTTGCTTATTATTTTCAATGGTTGGTTCACAAAATATTGGCACAGGGAGGGGCTATTTAACATACCCTTGGGGAGGACGGCCCAGTGGTATCTCCTCGAAGATTGAGAATTGTTACAAGTAGGCACTGTGAAGGCAAAATTTTCTCTATCTTGTTTTTGTAAAGTTATAGTAAAAAAACAATCCTTTAAATCAATAACTATGAGAGGCCACCCTTTTGGTAATAAAGAGGGCAAAGGAATTCCAGATTGCAGAGGGCCCATAGGTTGAATAACCTTGTTGATGGCCCTGTGCTCTGTCACCATTCTCCATTTACCTGATTTTTTTCTTAACCACAAATACAGGAGAATTCCAAGGGCTGGTAGATTCTTCTATATGTCCAGCATCTAATTGTTCTTGTACCAGCTCTTCTAAAGCCTGTAACTTTTCCTCAGCTAAAGGCCATTGCTTTGTCCATATTGGTTTCTTAGTCAACCATTTTTGAGGCAAGGCTGTTGGTATCTCTGAAGGGACATCAA
This sequence comes from Microtus oregoni, assembly GCF_018167655.1. Classification (NCBI taxonomy): domain Eukaryota; kingdom Metazoa; phylum Chordata; class Mammalia; order Rodentia; family Cricetidae; genus Microtus; species Microtus oregoni. Next base: position 2,744,838 of record NW_024543828.1, on the reverse strand, counting down.
TTGCTTGTTCTTGTACAGCCGAAAGGTCAGTTTTCTCTGTTTGTAATATCTTTTAATATTATTCTCAGAAATATAGGCTCTAGAAGTAGCAGGAATGTTAATTTGGGTATTCCATTGTTGTAATAGGTCACGACCCCATAAATTCATTGCAATATTGGCTACATATGGCCTTAATTTTACTATTTGTCCCTCTGTCCCTATACATTCAACCCATTTCGTGCTCTGCCTTACTTGAGATAGGGTTCCAATTCCCAGGAGTTGAACATTTACATTCTGAAGAGGCCAATACGGATGCCAAGATTCTGGGGGAATGATACTTACATCAGCACCTGTGTCCAGCAGGCCAGTAATAAAAATGCCATTTACACACACTCTCAGTTTAGGTCTTTGATCATTTATAGAAGTTTGCCAAAACACACGTAACTTATCTTTCTGATCATTATTGCTTGTAACAGTAGGCATATGGCTTCCTAATTGTCCTGATGAGGCACCTTCTCTGCAGAAACTGGAAATGACTGAACCATGTTTGCCATGGGGGCCTGTGAGCCCCCCCTCATGTTTCTGGTCTGTATCAGGTTGCCTTGTCTATCTCTTGTAGACCTGAATTCATTCATCCAATGTCTACCTTTTCCACATCTTCTACATAAACCTGAACTCTAAGTCCTCCTATTTCTGTTATTTCTAGAAGATGCAGTATTATTATTTCTGAAAATCTGTTGTCTATAATTCCTTTTCCTATGACCCATTTTGCCACAATTAAAACATTTGGTATTCTGGTGTCCCCTTTTACCATTGGAAATTGCTGCTTCTACCCATGCTTCAGTGCCATAATCAAATGTATCAACATTGAGTGTGTGCAAAACCCATTCTTCCATAGGTACTGATCTGAGTTTTAAAGGCCCCCAAATCCTTTTGCATTCCACATTTGCATTTTCATTAGCCAAAGATTAAATCATTATACGTCTTGCTTCTGGGTCAGATATCTTTATTTGTACAGCCTTAGTTAGTCTTGGTAAAAAGTCACTAAAGGGTTCTCTCTGACCCTGTTTAACTCTGACAAATGATTCCATTCTCAGTCCTGGGTCTTATACCCTGTCCCAAGCCCTTAAGGCTGCTGTAGTACACATGGAGAGTGTGTTTTCATCCAAATTAGCTTGTTCCTGAGGGTCGGAAAAGAACCCTTCACCTAGAATTTTATCTAGGGAAATATCAATTCCCTTTGCTTTTTCATGCTGTTCTAAAAGTCTAGCCTCTTGCCTGAATAAGCATTTCCATTTCAGTTGCGGTCCACTCTCAAGTACCACAGAGCTCAGCTGGAGCCAGTCCGAGGGGGTTGCCCTGCTTGTCGTGGCCCAAGATTTTAGCATCTCTTTAACAAAAGAGGCATGCATCCCAAAAGTCATGACAGCCTGTTTAGTTTCTTTGAGATCATCCATACGGACAGGTTCCCATGTATCTTCCTTGATGACCCTAGGGTTTCTGAATTCAATCACATTCTCTGTTGTTACTACTGGAAAGGCAGGTAGAGCTGTAGGTAGGGCTTTATGGAAATTGTCCCGGAGAGATTTACCCATAGATGTAGTTAAAATTTGCCTTTCTACCCTTTGCTCTTCTTCATCAGAATTTAGAAATTCCTCAATCTTTTCAATTCTAGTCGCCATTGCCTTCTGCAATGTCTGAATCTCCTGTCCAGAATTATGTTCCAAAGCCTTCATTGAGGATTCTAAAGTATGAAGTTTGTCCATTAGAGATAACATCTCATCTTTGGAAGTAATTTTTATGGCATAAATCGTGCCTTCTTGTATTGACAATCTTTCTGCCTATCTGTCATAAGCTTTAGACAAAATCTGATTGCCATATTCAGCAGTTTTGATTCTCTCAGTTAATGTTTCAGTTCCTACAGAAAGGGACTGAAGATTACAATCCAAATCAGTTGTTCCCACTTCCATAGTAATGAATTTCTCCTTAATATCAGCTGTTAATGTTTCAGTTCCTACAGAAAGGGACTGAACCTTACAATCCAAATCAGCTCTTCCCCCTTCCATAGTAATGAATTTCTCCTTAATATCAGCCACTAATGTTTCAGTTCCTACAGAAAGGGACTGAAGCTTACAATCCAAATCAGCTGTTCCCTCTTCCACAGTAATGAATTTCTCCTTAGCATCAGCCTGTTCCTTTTTAAATTTTGCTCAGTTGATCAAATCATGTTAAACAAAGATCTGTTCTCTTCCTGGAGAACTTCAAACTTATTCTTGAGAAGATTGTTGTCATTCTCAATTGCTTTTAATCATTCAACCTCTGCCTTAAGAATCCTGGATTCGTCTCGTAAAGAATTTATCATAGTTCTATTATTAAACCATATAGTGCCAAGGAAAACTATGAATCCCAGAAGGATCCATAGATGTTACATAGGCACCTGTTGTAAAATCTCCCACATGGTACAATTAAAAAAAACTGTTAAATTCTTCAGTGGTAATGTATTTAGACATTTTATTTATAAAAGAAAAATTTTTTACCTGCAATGACCGGTTCCTGCCAGTGGTGGTCTCTGTGGTTTTGGAGTCTGTCCTGGAACTAGCACTTGTAGACCAGGCTGAAACTCACAGAGATCCGCCTGCCTTTCTGGATATTATGGGCCTGAAGGCCGAGTGTATCTCAGACTCAGCACTGGGGCCCGAGTCATGAAATAAAAAAACAGCACCCAGGAGCGTGCTCTGTTAGCTAGCAGGCTACACGGTTGAGTCGGGGGCAAAATAGCCCGACGTTGGATGCCAAAATGTAATGGCATAAATGAATGCAGACAGATTGTAAAAATATATGAAGCTTTAATAGACTTACAGAACCACCGTTCCTGTGGAGACCAGGAAAGCAGAAGTGAGTGCTGCAAGCATGCTCACCAGTTTTATAGGTAAACATTAGCCTGAGGTGAACACGCCCCCTAAGGGGAGGGACAGCCTCTGGTCTTTCAGGTGATATTTACTTATCAAAATGCAAATAATATACCATTACAATTTGTAATAAAGGTTACAGGTGGTCCACAACTCAATCCTTGAGAAACAGAGGTTTTATCATAAACAGGAATGAACGTAGTTCGTCTTTACTATAAGAAGGCTCAGAAAATTCCAGTTGTAGTTTTAGATTTAAAGTTGAATACAGGAAAATGAACACTTAGTTTCTGATTAATTGCTTCATTATTAATTACTTATCAGTTTTGTTTGTTTTAATCTAGATTGTCAATAAAAGGGAGGTATTTTTGTTCACTTTTTTTGTAGACATGTTGTCCTGGAACTCACTTATGCAAACCAATCTGGCCTCAATCTCAGAGATTCACTTGCTTCTGTCCACTGAATAATATTATTAAAGGCTTACATCACCACAACCAAGGTTTTTTTGTTTGTTTGTTTGTTTTTATCAGTTTTAATAAACTTGGAAATTAAAACTTGAGAAACTGAGGCAACACTGTCACAAATGCTATGGTCAAAAATTTTACTTGTCCAAAACTGAATAATCAAAAAGTAGGTATTTATAAAATAATAGGGGAGATATTAGTGAAGATACTGATTGAGGGCTCTAAGAATATATTTTATGCAATATCATTTTAACATTGCCTGTATGACTGACAAGAAATAAAAAGACAAATAAACTCTTGCATACAAGAATTTCTTTGAAATCCCCTGTAAAGGTTTATAAAGATATTTAGTAGAAGATTGGGATGTTAAAAGAAAGTGAGGAAATTTATGAGGCCTAGGAGAAACGAAAAGATCCTAAGGAGACTCTTGTATCTCTCAATCTTATTGACAGACTACAGAAAAAAAATAGATTTCAATGAAATGGATATTCCCCTTAGAACCTCATGTTGAGAGAAGGAAAAGGCTCAGCTAGTGGTATTCTGACAAGCTGTGTGAAAACTTGTCAGGCAGGATTTATAGGATGATACTAAAGCCCAAACAAAAATGGGCTCATAGTAGGCTGGGCCATACTGAGAGTGAGACTGCTTAGATGTGCATGTGTCCTAGACACAGTATTTAAATTTAATCACTGGATTTCATTGTCTATTCTTCCAATCATGCCATACAACTTACATTTTCATTTTCTGCTCTTCACTATGTAAAAAAGAATATTTAAATTCTAGAAGCTAGCTCCTGCAACCTCGGTGGAAAGCTGAAACACAGCTTGCTCCAGTACAGAGGGGACTTAAGAGGTGAGTGATCAGCCACACAGCAGGACAACCTACTCTCTAGATCCTCCCCAGTAGGAAAAGACCTGGGCCTCTCCCCCAACTCCTTTGGCTTTTCTAGCTAGTAGGGAGTTTTCTGTGCCAGGTTGCCCAAAACACAAATACATCCAATGGTCATCCAAACTACAACCACACCCTGCCCCCACACCTGCCTGTCCTCCTACAATCTCAGTGTAACTCTAAAACACAGCTTGCTGCAAAATGGAGGGGACTTAAGAGGTGAACACCCCATTCTCTGGGTCCTTCCCAGTGGACAAAACCCTGGGCCCCTCCCCCAAACCCCTTGGTTTTCCTAGTCAGCCAGCAGGGAGTTTCCTGTAGCTGGCTCCCCCCAAACCCAAACCCATCCACTGGACTCCCCCAAGTTACTAATCACAACCAACTTAAGAGCTGAGAGCTTGCTATAATACTGAGGGGACCATGAGCTTGCTAAAACATTGAGGGGATTAAGAGAGAGCACCAAGTAAACAAACCAGGAGAGAAGACCAAGAACAGACTTATAGAAAGCCTCAGAGGCTTTTTGAGACAGACATTGACAGTACAGAGCAGGCCAAAAAAATCTCCCAAACCCTCAGACAACCACTGCAAAGATTGGACCAAGACACAAAGTTACTCCAGGCCTCATTTGAAGGAAGAGATGCATAGGGGCCAACGCAAGAATTCATTCAACAACCGAAAAAGCAACATGGTAACACCAGAACCCAGTGGTCACACAACAGGAAGACTTTATCATTCTAACCAAGAAGAAACAGAAGGAAACAACTTTCAATGTAAATTTATGAAAATGATGGAGACCTTTAAAGAGGAAATGAAAAACTTTCTTAAAGAAATGGAGGAGAAGACAAACAAAAATTGGAAGAAATTAATAAATCCCTCAAAGGAAAGCAAGAAAAAAACTATCAAACAGGTGAAGGAAACAATTCAAGACTTAAAGACAGAAATAGAGGTAATAAAGAAAACAAACAAAAGAAATTCTGGATTTGGAAAATCTGGGTAAATGAATAGGAACTACAGTGGAGAAAACAAGATATTCCATGACAAAAACAGATTTGAACAATACATATCCACAAATCCAGACTTACAGAAAGTAATAGAAAGAAAACTCCAGCCCAAGGAAGCTAATTGCACCCACAAATAACATAGGCATCTGATAATCACCCACCAACATAACCCAAAAAAGGGAAACACACAAATGCTACTACCAAATAAATATCCAAAATTAACAACCCCAAGTCATTAATATTGTTTAATATCAATGGACTCAATTCACCTATAAGAAGACAAAGGCTAAGAGGATGGATATGAAATCAGGATCCAGCCTTCTGCTGTATAAAAGAAACACATTTCAACCTCAAAGACCCACACTACCTCAGAATCAAGGGTTGTGAAAAGGTTTTCCAATCAAATGGACCTAAGAAACAAGCAGGCATAGCTATCCTAATATCTAACAAAATTGATCTCAAAGTAAAATCAATCAGAAGAGATGGAGAAGGACACTTTATATTCATACCAGGAACAGTTCATCAAGATACAGTCTCAATATTGAATATCTATACCCCCAATAAAAGAGCACCCACATTGTAAAAAAAATAATAAAACTTAAATCACACATCAAACCCCACACACTAATAGGAGAAGACTTCAACACTCCACTTTCACCAATGGACAGGTCAACCAGACAGAAACTTAAGAGAGAAATAAGAGAACTAACAGATGTAATGAATAAAATCGACTTAACATACATCTACAGAACATTCTTCCCAAACACAAAAGAATATACCTTCTTCTCAGCACCTCATGATCCTTCTCTAAAATTGATCACATACTCAGTAACAGAGCAAATCCCCACAGATACAAAAACAAAGAAACAAACAAAACAAAAACAAAAACAAAAAACCTGTGTCGTATTGGATCAACAGGAATTAAATTTAGAATTTAACAACAATGCTACTCTTAGAAAGCCTATAAACTCATGGAGATTGAACAGTCAACTACAGAACCACCCTGGGTCAAGGAAGAAATAAAGAAAGAAATTAAAGTCTTCCTTTAACTCAATGAAAAGTTAGGCACAAAATGTCCAAACCTAGGGACACTATGAAAGCAGTGCTAAGAGGAAAGTTCATAGCCTTAGGGACCACATAAAGAAAATGGAGAAAGCTCACATTAGTGACTTAACATGACACCTGAAATTTCTAGAATAACAAAAAAAAAAAAAACAGACTCACCAAGGAGGAGTAGAAGACAGGAAATAATCAAATCAATAGCTGAAATCAACAAAAATAGAAACAAAGAAAACAATACAAAGAATCAGTGAAACAAAGATCAGGTTCCTTAAGAAAATCAACAAGATTGACAAACTCTTATACAAAGTAATCAAAAGGCAGAGAGAAAACATCCAAATTAACAAAATCAGAAATGAAAAAGGGGACATAACAACAGACACTGAGGAAATACAGAGACTCATTAGGTCATACTACAAAAACATCTACTCCACAAAATTGCAAAATGTAAAAGAAATGAACAATTCTTTAGATAGATACCATATACCAAATTAAATCAAGAACAGGTGAGCAATTTAAATAAGCCTATTAGCTGCAAGGAAGTAGAAGCTGTCATCAAAACTTCTCAACCAAAAAAAGCCCAGGATTAGGTGGTTTAAGTGGAGAATTCTACCAGAACTTCCAAGAAGATCTAATACCTACACTCTGCAATGTATTCCAAATAATAGAAACAGAAGAGACTTTGCCAAACTATTGTTTTAAGGCTAAAGTTGCCCTGATATCAAAACTACACAAAGACTCAACCAAAAAAGAAAATTAATGACCAATCTCACTCATAAACATGGATTCAAAATACTCAATAAAATACTGGCAAACCGAATTCAAGAACACATCAAAACATCATCCACCATGATCAAGTCGGCCCCATCCCAGAGATGCAGGGCTGGTTCAACATATAAAAATCTATCAATGTAATTCATCATACAAATAAACTGAAAGATAAAATATGATCATTTAATTAGATGCTGAAAAAGCATTTGACAAAATCCAATACACCTTCATGAAAAAGATCGTGGGGAGATCGGGGATACAAGGAACATATCTAAACATGATAAAAGCAATATACAGCAAGCAGACAGGTAACATCAGATTAAATGGAGAGAAACTCAAAGAGATTCCACTAAAATCAGGAACAAAACAAGGCTGTCCACTCTCTTTGTATCTCTTCAACATAGTTCTTGAAGTTTTAGCAATAACAATAAGACAACAAAAGGAGATCAAGGGGATTCAAATTGGAAAGGAAGAAGTTAAACATTATTATTTGCAGGTGATATAATAGCGCATATAAATGGCACCAAAAACTCTACCAGAGAACTCCTACAACGGATAAATACCTTCAGTGATGTGGGAAGATACAAGATCAACTAAAAAAAAAAAGTAGACCTCCTATACATTGTTGTAGAGAGGGTGGCAGGAGGCATTCCCTGTGCCCGGCTGCCTGGCTAGCTTACACCTGAAATAATTATATGGAAACTGTATTCATTTAATCACTGCCTTGCCCATTAGTTTTAGCCTCTTATTGGCTAACTTTCACATCTTGATTCAACCCATTTCTAACAATCCATATGTCACCATGAGCTTGTAGCTTACTGGGAAAGATTCAGCATGTCTGACCTGGCAGCTTCAAGGCTGGCAGCTCTCTGACCTTGCTTACTTCCTCCCAGAATTCAGTTCTGTATACCCCACCTACCTATGTTCTGCCCTATCAAAAATCCAAAGCAGTTTATTTATTTGACCAATGAAAGCAACACATAGAAAGAAGATCCTCCTACACTTATACACAAATGATAAAGAAGCTGAGAGGGAAATCAGAGAAACATCACCATTCACAATAGCCACAAACAACATAAAACACCTTGGGGTAATGCTAACCAAAGAAGTGAACAATGTATTTGACAAGAACTTTAGGTCTTTAAATAAAGAAATTGAAGAAGATACCAGAAAATGGTAAGGACTCCCATGCTCTTAGATAGGAAAAATCAACATAGTAAAATTGGCAATCCTACCAAAAGCAATCTATAGACTCAGTGTAATCACCATCAAAATCCCAACACAACTCTTCACAGACCTTGAAAGAACAATACTCAACTTCATATGAAAAACATAAAACCCAGGATAGCCAAAACAACCTTGTACAATAAAGAAACTTCTGGAGGCATCACCACCTCTGACACCAGGCTCTATTACAGAGTTACATTAATGAAAATAGCTTGATACTAGCAAAAAAAGTTGACCAATGTAATCAAATTGAACACCTGGATATTAATCCACCTCAATTTGACAAAGAAGCCAAAATTATACAATGAAATAATGAAAGTATCTTCAACAAATGTTGCTGGCATAACTGGATGTCAACATGTAGAAGAATGAAAATAGATATATATCTATCCCCATGCACAAAATTTAAGTGCAAATGGATTAAAGACCTCAATATAAACCTAGCCACATTGAGCCTGATAGAAGAGAAAGTGAGAAGTAGTCTTCAATGCATGAGCACAGGAGACCACTTCCTAAATATAACCGCAGTAGCACAGATACTGAGAGCAACAAAAAATAAATGGTACCTTCTGAAACTGAAAAACTCCTGTAAATCAAAAGACACAGTCAATAAGACAAAAAGGCAGCCTATTGGATGGGAAATGATCTTTACTAACCACACATCAGGCAAAGAACTGATCTGTAAAGTATATAAAGAACTCAGGAAATTAGACATTAAAATTCTAAATAACCCAATTTAAAAAATGGGGCACTGAACGAAACAGTGAATTCACAACAGAAGAATCTCAAATGGCCAAAATATGTGCAAGGAAATATTCAACATCCTTAGCCATCAGGAAAATGCAAATCAAAATAACTTTGAGATACCATCTTATACCTGTCAGCATGGCTAAGATCAAAAACACTAATGATAGCTTATGCTGGGGAGGATGGGAACACTCATCCTTTGCTGATGGGAATGCAAACTTGTACAGTCACTTTGTAAATTAGTATTTAAGTTTCATAGAAAATTTGGAATCAACCTACCTCAGGATACAGCAATCCTACTCTTGGGCATATACTCAAAATTCTCAATAATAATACAAAAACATTTGTTCAATTATGTTCATAGCAGCATTATTTGTAATACCCAGAACCTGGAAAAAAACTTAGATGCCTCTCAACTGAAGAATGGATAAAGAAAATATGGCACATTTACACATTAGAGTACTACTCAGCAATAAAAAAAAATGACATCTTGAATTTTGCATGCAAATTAATAGAATTGAAAAACACTATCCTGAGTGAGGTAACCCAGATGCAAAATGATGAATATGGTATGTACTCGCTCATAAGTGGATAGTAGCTATAAACAAAGGACATTGAACCTATTATTTTGGGGCATAAGCTAGCCTGGTGGCTGGGAGCCGGGTGGCAGGAATACAACCCACTGCTCCATCTACAGATGGCGCCCAGACGTGGAAAACTGAATCCACAGAAAGCCTGAGAAAGCTTGGGAAAGAATAGAGTAAAGCATGCTTTCTTGGTCGCAGCAATTTCTTGGGTCTGCTCTGCTTGCTAGAGGCAAGCAAGAGCACTCATCTAAGAGAGGCTTCCTGACTCAGCTTTAGCAGAAAAACCCTGCAGCTCTTAAGAGGTCCTGCCACAAAACACGTAAATGGTGTTGATAAAAGCTGACTGAATCCTTGTTTGTTTACAGCCATAGCAGAAAAAAAGTTGTGCTGTTTTAAAATGCTGGCATTCTGGTCTATAGTGCCAGGGCAAACTCTGACTCTTTCAGGCAGGCAATCGGACTACAGAGTGTTTGAGTGTGGTTTCTGAGTGCAATGCTGCAGCTTGCTTGCTGGCAGGGACCTTGAAATGCCACATAGTTGTGGCAATAAAAATGGCTCCAGCAGTACCTCTGCCATGAGGTTCGAAAGCTAATGAATGGGCTGGATCTAGCCATCAAAGCCACGGCATTAACCCTCTCCTTAAAGGCTCATGTAGTCAGAAAGAGAGAGATATACAGTAAAGAGAGATTCAAAGAGAAAAAAAAAACCTCAAAATGGTTTACTTTGTGTTAAAAATATATGCTGGCTTGGGAGAGAAAAGAAAAAAAAGTTAAAGTTCTTAAAATACAGAGAGAGAGTAGATGGGTGTGGTGGTACACACCTTTAATTGCAACACTTGGGAGGCAGAGGTAGATTGACCTCTGTGACCTCAAGGTGTGGCAGGACACACCTTTAATCCCAATGCCTGGGAGGCAGAGACAGATGGATATCTGAGAGTTCAAGGACAGCCTGGTCTACAGAGTTGTTCCAGGACAAAGATATACAGAAAACCTGTTTCAAAAAATAAAGGTAAAAATAAAAGAAATAGAGGTTAAAATAAAGCTGCACAAAGATAGAAAATACACAGAGAATCTTTATACTGTATGCTATTATGCTCTCTTTGAATTGTTTGAATTCTGAGGAAGGAGCAACAGCTGCCAAAAGTTATTTGTTTATAAATGCTACTGAACTAATCCAAGATAGATATTTTGAAAATACATTGACTTCAGAATTTGGATCTAAAGTTATGATGCTTTAGAAAAATCCTTCTTTTGTTTTCACAGAGTATGAGATCCTGTGGATTGCTTCTATCCCAATATGGTATGATAGACTATGCCCTCCTGAAAGGTTGCTGTGAATACCTTCAGAAAATTACTTCACTCAACTGATGACTGAGATGAACCTAGCACACAGGTTATACAATGAAAGACCTAAATAACAGTGCCCCCATTCATCACGAAGCAGTTTGGAGACAAATAACTGTGCCCATATTCCCAAATATTGTTTATAAATGTTCTTATATGTATTTCTGCTCTTGATTAAGGTATTGTGATTGTGTAGTTTATTTTTAAAATGTAATGTATAATTAGGAAATATAGGTTGTTAATGGATAATCATCAATAATAGTCAAGTTTATAGTCATGTTAGTTAGATTTTCTGGATATATAGAGATATAGTTCAGTTAAATAGGCATTCATCTTATCTTTCAAAGACTACAGAATATGTCATTTAATGTTTTAATAACATAGGGCTTTTCATGACAATAAGACAAACGGCTACTCCGGGCAGCACCAATCTACTTCAAAGGAAGATGGGCATCGAAGAGGCTCCTTATGGAGTTTGATAGCCATTTGGGCAAGAAACTGCTCTTGCCTGGACTATTGCATAAACTGGACACAGAGAATCCTCAGAGAGAGGACTGCTGAACTTGCTTAAAGGTGAAATGACTCATCATGGAAGAGTCTGTGAGACATTCTGCAGGGCACAGCAGATAGTGACTTTGAAATTTCCTGCTTTGTGGAAAAAGTCTGCTGGATACTATGGGCCTGTAGCCCGAAGATGGATGCCCCAACCGTCAGAGGAGCTATGAGTGATTGTCCAGGCAGTGAGATGTCTCTGTCATTTCTAGAGTTTGGAAGTTGCTTATTTCTTGTTTACTTAGGTAGTATTATATCCTTCTGGAGTCTTTGATGGAGTTGAAGAATAAATAGTTATACTTTTCCTTAGTTATGATAAAAGATAAAATAGATATAAATATTGTAACTGTCATTCTTACTTGATAACTGTTTTGTTATATGTAATTTTGCTATGTTAAAGTAAAAGCCTTCCTTTTTGTTTAACCAGAAAAAGGGTAAATGATGTGGGAAGGTCTTTATCTATCTGTTGCTTTCATTGGATAATAAAGAAACTGCATTGGCCCTTTGATAGGACAGAAAATTAGGGAGGTGGAGTAAACAGAACAGAATGCTGGGAAAAAGGGAAGTTAGGAAGAGGCCGTGTCTCTCCTCTCCAGGGCAGACACGATGGTGCCAGCTGCCAGGTCAGACATGCTGAATCTTTCTTGGTAAGACACTACCTCATGATGCTACACACATTATTAGAAATGTGTTAAGCAGGACATGAGAGTTAGCCAAGACGAGGCTAGATATAATGGTCCAGGCAGTGTTTAGAAGAATACAATTTGTGTGTTATTATTTTGGGTATGAAGCTAACCATTCAGGAGCCAGGCAGGACGAAAAGCAGGCCTGCCAACAGCCTACTACAGCCTACTACATTATGCTAGAGAAGTTAAGTAGCAAGATGAACCCAAAGAAAACACACACACACACACACACACACACACACACACACACACATATTAAAGTTTTTATTTTGTACACTGAAGAAATCTCTTTCATCAGTCTAGTCTCCCACCTTACTCAACACAGAAAAATAAAATAGAAATATAGCTTGTTCTTTTTCTCTTATTTTCATTCACTCAATAAATGTCACAGAAAGAAATAATCCATTTATTAGAGCATTACAAACTAACATTTCCTATTTATATGTTCCATAAAATTCACATTAGGAGTTAGTATATAATCAGGCAGATAGAAAATAATCAAGAATTTGTTTTTAAAACTAAAAACAATTTTAACAATGTGGTATTCATTATTTCTCCCTTCCTATATGAACAATGAATAGTCAATCACTGGCATCACTATTGAGTTTGAATCAAACAAATAGTGGGAGGAGGGGGAGGGAAATGGGAAATGGGGAGGAGGCGGAAATTTTTTTCAACACCTAAAAAAATAAATAAATAAAATGAGGCAATGTTTACAAATAAGTTATTTATATCCTCCTGTAGCGTTTAAATCTTCTCTCTATTCCTAGTAAATATGATACAGCAAAAAAAAAAAAAGGAGCAAGAATCTACTGAGGAGGATCTCAAGCATATCATTTTAGTTTGTATTCACCAGCCATTATGCTCAAAGGTGATCCTTTCCTAATTGATGTGCATTGTCACATTAAAGCAAAACATTTAGAAATTTTTTATTAGATGATATCCAATTTTAGGATCACAATTTTCTAACTTTTTAAAACTCTTACTGAATGTTAAAGGTAAAAGAAAAGGTGGTTAATTTGGGAGTTTTTGTTAATTTGCTTTGTTTTTTGTTGGTTGGTTTGTTTGTTTTTCAAGAAAGGGTTTTCTGTGTAACAGTCCTGGCTATCTTGGTACTTGATTTGTAGATATGGAACCCACAGAGATCCCTCTGCCTCTGCCTCCTGAGTTCTGAGATTGAAGGCATGCTCCACCACTGCCAGGCCTTCTGTTTTGTTTGTTTGTTTGTTTTTATAAAATTCCTTTTATTAAATTACAAGGTTAAACCAGGTGGTGGTGATGCATGCCTTTAATCTTAGTGCTTGAGAGGCAGAGGGAGGGAGATCTATGTGAGATAGAGGGCAGTCTGGTCTATAGAGTGAGTTCCAGGACAGATAGACCCACACAGAAAAACCCTGTCTCAATAAAAAGAAGAAGAAGAAGAAAAGAAAAAACGAAGTTAATGTTTCCAATAACATTCACTGATTTTTCTACTTGACATGATGTTGAATTAGTCATATATATATTGGTTTAATTGAGGTGGGAAGACCAAACCAAAATAATACAAAATGCACCTTCCAGGAATTCAGGGCTAAAGCTAAAGGAGAAATCAAACTGAGAACTAGCATCCATCATCTCTGTTTTCCGAAGGAATATGCAATATGACAATATGACTTCCATCTCTTGCTGTCATGATTCCTCCTCCATGGGGAAATATAACTTCAAAATATGAGTCAAAATAACCTCTTCTATGCTTAAATTGTTTTTTGTCCGGCAGTTTCTTATATCAGTGAGAAAAGTAACTAGGACAATTACCATAGTAAAAATTAATAACCAGTAAAAGAGAATACATAGAGAAAAATCATTTCTCTACTCCCTAGCCTGATTCCAGAAGTTATCTGTACCATTCTAGAGTGTTATGGTGTTCATGTAACTAAAAGAAACTTAATTAGATAGAAACTTAGTCTACATGTACACTGCAAAACTGTAAAACTTCCAGAATATAATATTAAATAGATAAATTATTAATTACAGGGAAATAACACAGTATGCAAATTACACAGTGTGTCAAAAAGAACAGATTTTTTTCCATTACATGTTGGTATTAGAGTCCTCAAAGAAAATACAGAACAGTCATCCTCTGGGTGGAATAATCTTTATGTCTATAGGAAAAAGACAAAATGTGGTTAGCTGTAATAGTCTGTGTCAAACCCTCATCCACTTAAAGGCTAACAGGGCAACTGTTCTGTTATTAAAATACAGAATCACACAATGTACTAGCTTGCTTTATATATCTGTGATAAGCAATAAATTCAAAGGCAACATGAAGAGGGAACATTTTATAATCTTCTGCACTTTACTCTCTATCGTTGAGGGAAGCCAAGGCAGGAACTCAAACAGGGCAGGAACTTAGAAACTGAAGCAAAGTCCATGTAGAATGATGTTTACTGACTTGCTCTGTTAATTTGCTCAGTTTGCTTTCTAATACAATCCAGGACCACCTGCCTTGAGGTGGCACTGCTCAAACTGGACTGGTTCTTCTTTTTAAAATTTATTTATTTTTTATTGAAAGTTTCCACCTTCTTCCCTCCTCCCACTTCCCTCCCCTCCCTGGACTGGTCCTTCTAAGATAAATTATTAAAAAAAAAAAAAAGAAAATGCCCCCAGAACTTGTTTTTCAATTAAGGCTACCTCTTCTCATATAATTTTATTGATGTCAAGTCAATAAAAATTAGCCAGTACATACAACTCATATGTGATAAAATAATGTTGTGGACTATAATTTTCAGGTTTGTTATGAGGCCACCAAGAGACCACCATTTCAAGTTTGTATGCAAAAAGAAAGAGCCTTTATTGCTAGCTTAAGCTTGGTCTCTCCGGATATTCCAACACAGCAGATGGATTAGGGAGAGCCCTGAGCCCAGTTATGGCAGGTTTTTTAAAGAGTAAGGATCGGGAATAGGGTGATTCTGGATTCAGATGGTTTGGGGTTGAACTGCTAATTGGGCAGGAGTGGGGAAACAGAAGTCTTGTCATACAGGGATTGGTACTTATGTTTCTGCAAGGAAATTGGTAGCCTATAAACAAATTGCATAAGCTATCCTTAATGTTCTGGAACATCTAGTACTGGTTTGTCTCAATTATTATTGGTCCCACACAGGGTACAGTTTATGGTTTTTCCTCATTATTGTAAAGGTGAAGCCTAGTGCCAGTATTGTTAGCCTGCAGCCTGTCATGGCTACACTACGTTAGGCCTTCTCAGCAGGCAGAGAGAATAAATGGAAGGAGCCAGAGAGGAAGGGACCAGCAATCTAGCTACACAGCCTGCCACAGAGTAAAAGTGAATTTAGGTTGCAAAAACAAGAATAGGAAAAAGCCCAGAGGCAAAGGATAGATGGGATTATTTTAGATAAGAAAATCTGGCAAGAAACAAGTCAAGTAAAAGTCAGGTATTTATAAGTAATATATCTCCATGTGTGTTTATTTGGGAGCTTGGTGGTGGTTCCCCCAAAAAAGCCAAAAGATTAAAAAACGACAACACAACAAAGAATCCAATATCTCTCCAAAGGACTCTGAAAAGCCAGAAGCTGGAAAGATACCTGAGGCCCATTACATACTTGGTTAAGCAGATAAAAGAAGATTCACTGACTCTAAAGCAGGTAAACATACCCCCACTCCACTTAAGCTAACAATGTTTGGCATAGTATACCAGGCCCCTTTATGTCTTGGTAAGCAAGCATTCCGGACAGAAAACTATGTGTAATGTGATCAAGAGAGCTAAAAATAATTGTGCATATTTACAGATACAGGAGGAAATCTAGTTTATCTTAAGTTTATCAATGACCATGTAGATATAGCATCAAAGGCACAAGCTATAAAAAAAGATCAGCTAGATTTCAACATCAAAATATCAAGAGGCTTTGCATTGTAAAGACTATGTAGAAGAATGAAGAAGCAAGCCTAACACTGAGAGACAATGTTTTCAAAGGACATATTTGAGAAATGACTGTTATCCCAAATGTGCAATGCTTTTTGTGTAAAAAGCCTTTTATGATTCTTACTAACTAAAATATAATTACAACATGCATCCCTTCCCTTTTCTCCATCCCATAAACCCTCCTTTCTATCTTTCAAGATGCTCCTCATTAAGTATCATTAAGGAAATTAAAATGGCAGTTATCACTACAGTGACCAAAAGTAATAAACCTGACACCACCAAGTACAGTAGCTCTCATTTAGTGAATTTGTAAATGTAAAATGGTTCATCTACTATATAGGAGAATTGGGCATTTTCTTACAAGTCAAATATTCTAAACACGCAATCTAGCATCAATACTACCAAGGGAGGTAGAATCCTATGTTCACATGAAAGCATAAACCAAGTTACTTATAGTACCTTTTGTAGCATAATTACTATAGTTTAAACTATTCAGTTGGAATCTCTGGCTTTGTCCCTGCAAGGTCTGAGAAGACCTAATCCCCCCCTCTCCCTCTCTCCCACTCTCTCCCTCTCCCTCCCTCTCCCTTTCTCCCTCCCTCCCCCTTCCCTCCCTCTCTCCAAACCCCTCCTACTCAGATAGTCTTCTGAACAAATGAAAGACAAGGCGCTAAAAAGACCTGTTTTATATTCTTGGCAGCTACTGAAACTTCCTCCCCTAAAGTTGCCAGAAGCCCAAGTCCTTGCCTTGTTTGCTCAGCTTTGACCATACTTGCACAAACCCAGCTTGTGACTGACACATCATCACCCCTTGACTACAGTCTATAAAGTCTCCTAGCTTTACTTTGGTGTATGACTTCTCTGGCTTTGATATCTGGGATTGAAGTTGCTTAAGTCAAATAAACCAATGGTTATACTTTTTAAATTTGACTTGACCTGGCTTACTGGTCTGGGGAGAAACCGGGCTTTCTCCCCCCAAATATGTTCTCCATATGTTCTCACCCAAGGGAGCTCTCAGAAGAATTAACTAGATGAATATGGGAGGGTTATTGGGGGTTTGATGTGTTGCTTTCTGTTTCATGTTTGTAAGACTCCTGAACCATCAGGTGGAGTCAGAACCAAATGGCAAAGCCCCGGGATTCTTCAGGTGGGGAGAGCCTTCCATGTAGCACACATGTGCAGAACAGACTACATTTAAAGACTGAGAGATACCTCTCATGGGTAAAGCGTACAGATGTACAGGAGGGACAGGCACAGTGCCTGCCATGAAGGCAGCTCCCAGGAGTGCAACTGGAGTGTGTGGCTAAGGCCCAGAGGCTCTGCTGGGGGACCAGTGGGCTTCACTGAGGAGAGGGAGAGCACAGTGCTTTTCATTGCTAGGACTTAGTAAGTGGACATCACAGGACAGCCACAGCCCACTGGCATGGGGCTCCTCTCCAGAGCTCTTCTGGCACTTGTCCCATGAGCTGCCTGTGGTGGTTTCAAAGAAATGGAACCTAAAGCGAATGGTATTATTAGGAGGTGTGGCTTTGTTGGAGTAGGAGTGGCTTTGTTAGAGAAAGTATGTCATTGTGGGGGTGGGTGTTGAAGTCTCATATATGCTCAAGCCATGTCCGGTGTCTCAGACCACTTCCTGCTGCCTGCGGGTCAAAATATAGGACTCCCAGATACTTCTCCAACACCATGTCTGTCTGCAAACCACCGTATTGCACCATGATGACATTGGGCTAAACCTCTGAAAATGTAAGCCACCCAATTAAATGTGTATCCTTTATAAGAGTTGCTGTGGACATGGTGTCTCTTCACAGCCAAGAAACTCTAAGACATGGCCCCTCAAGGCTAGGACCCAAGCTCTTTTACATCTTATCTCACAGAATGAAGTTGTTAATTCTACCTTTAGTTTGGAAGGATGGTGCCATCATGAACATAAAAAGGAAACCAGTCACTCTCCATCCTTCTCCTTGGACCACTGCCACCCACCATCATAACAGAGTTCACTGGTTACTCAATGACAAAACTAGTCAGGTGAAATTTAAAACCAGATCACCATACTATCCAGAGCTCCCTGTGCGCCTTCTCATTGGGTTGAAAGCAAACTCTATTCCTTCTCCACCAGATCATTGGCACCTCGGGAACCTCCTCCAGCTTCCCCTTGCCTCTTCGTCTCACCTTGTGTGGGTCTTTTCTTCTGATGTTTTCTTTTAGGTGTTGGCAGATGCCACCTTTGCTTTTTTTTTTTTTTGCTAAAGAGAAAGAATACAAAGTCTTTTATACTCACAAATATAGACCTATCAATCTTTTCTATTTAGAAAAATTAAATAATATTTTTGATGGTTAATTGTGTGTGTATATGTGTATGTGTCTGTGTATGTATGTATGCATGTGTGTATGTGTGTATATATGTGTATCTGCATACATGTGTATGTGTGTGCCTTAACCTTGAGACAGCTCTCCATGCTCACCCCTAACCTGTCAATCTTTTTTATTTAGAAAAATTAGATAATATTTTTGTTCATTAATTGTGTGTGTACATGTGTATGTGCTTGTGTATTTATGTGTATGTCTGTGTGCTTATGTGTGCATATGTATGTATGATTGTGTGTATGTGTGTGTACATGTGTATGTGCATATATGTGTATCTGCATGCATGTGTATGTGTGTGCCTTAACATTGAGACAGCTCTCCAAGCTCACCCCTAACCTTTTAAAGAATCAGCTGGAAAGGAGAGATCAGAGGTTGAACATGAAAGAACAAACATCAAGGACTGCTCTGAGACAATAGTCTTTTATCCTGTCACTTCAATTATTTTTAATAAAATGTTGATTGCCAGTTAAAAAAGAATGTAGGCTTCTGTGTATTTCTTTGGGACTGAATGGCTGCAGAACTGGGCAGGACAGAAATATCAGTCAACAAATGGTACCCAATGTGTGGACAACTACATCCACATAAAGCCTGAGAGAGCTTGGGAAGTAATTCTAGACAGAAGAGAATAGAGTTAAGCATGGCTTATTGAGAGTAATATTTTCTCAGGTGGGCTCTGTTTGCTAGAGGCAAATGTGTCTCATTTAAGAGAGGATTCCTGACTCAGCTTTAGCTACAAAAACTTTGCAGCCCTTTTAAAATACTCTGCCAAAAAACACTTAAATGATATTTATGAATAGCTTACAGCATGCTTCTTGGCAGCTGCATAGACCTTGAAACACCATAGAGTTGTGACAATAAACATAGCTTTGGCCAGTGCCTCTGTAATGAGGCTAGTATCTCAGAAAGCTAAGCAGTGGGCTGGATTCAGCCAAAGCTAAGGCTTTAATCCTGGCCATATCTTTAGCAAATTAAAGACTCACTGTTGAAGGGGCTGTGGGCTGCATTTCTACCGTCCAGCTCCCAGCCAACGGCTGCTTTACCTGAAATAACAACACACAAAGTGTATTAATATAAACACTGCTTGGCCCATTTCTATTAATGTGTGTAGCACCATGAGGTGGTGACTTATCTTGCCTAACCCATATTTAGTAATCAGTGTAGCACCAGTCTTACCTGGAAAGATTCAGCATGTCTGAACTGGTGGCTTGCTTCATCGTGTCTGCTCTGGATTGGGGAGACATGGCATCTGAGCTCACTTCCTCTTCCTCCCAGAATTCTGCTGTGTTTATGCCACCTACCTAATTTTCTGTCCTATCAGGGCCAAGGTAGTTTCTTTATTTAACCAATGACCTTCCTCCATCAACACACAGATACAGTAAAGATAGTTTCAGGCAAAAAAAAAGCCTCTAAAGAGTTTACAGTGTGTTTAAAAATATGTAGAATTTGGAAAGAAAAAAGAAGGATAAAGTCTTTAAAAGAAAAAAAAAGAGTATTTGGGTGTGGTGGCACACACCTTTAATCCTAGCACTTGGGAGGCAGAGGCGTGTGGATTTCTGTGAGTTCAAGGACAGCCTGTTCTACAGAGTGAGTTTCAGGACAAAGATACACGGAGAAACCCTGACTCAAAAGGCCAAAATTTCAAAATAAAAATGAAAGAAATAAGAGTTTAAAATGAAGCCACATAAAGATGGGAAACACACAGAGTCTTGATACTGTATGTTATTATGCTCTCTCTGAATTGTCTGAATGCTGAGGAAGGAGCAACAGCTGCTAATAGATATTTGCTTGTAGATGCTGCTGAACTAATCCAAGACAGATATTTTGAAAATTGAAGTCAAAATGTACATTACTTTGGAGAAGAGATTTTGTTTTTTTGCCACAGGAGATGAGAGGTTATGGATTCTTTCTGGGTTAAGTAAAATCGGGTTTGATCATAAAAAGACCCCCTGAGAAATCTCTGATGGATGTGGATGACCCAGATATCTGAGTTCTACATCCAGAACAGATTCAAGACTGCTGAATGAATCAATCCTCACAGGATATTCCAGTCAGTACTTGCTCATAATTCCAAATTTTCTTTTGGTCCCCATAAGATTATCAGCACCCCAAATAAGCAGGAAATTGCCTTGAAAATTATGCTCACATTCACCCCAAATGGTTCTTGCCTGGAGTAGTCTTTCCTTCCTGAACGAAGCCAAGGGGAGGCATAGATGTGTGAGAAGGACTGGGATGCTCATCCAGAATCTCAGTGATTTGCTATGAGGCTGCTCAGGGCTCATGGACTCTTGGTGAAGAGGACAGATGGCTTGGTGGAGATGGTTGTGGTGGGGGTAGGGTCTGGACACTTCTCTTATTCTCTTCATAGGCAGTAACAACTGGAATTAGCAAAGGAACACACTTCATAACCCTGGAAGTTATCTGGCAGATGGGATTGCCTAGTACATCTTTTCCCACAGCACAGGAGGCAGAGTTACTGATTTTCCCCAGATTCACAGAATGGGTTCATCACCACCCATGTCCATTATGTGGCTGCTTTTGGCTTTTGCTTTATTTGGACAATCAGTGTTATTTAGTCCCTGATATATCACCAGAAATTGGATTGACCATATAGAAACCTACCACAGTAGAAGCTCCCTCAAATGTATACAAATATAAGTGGAATTTAAAGAAAATTATCATATAACAGGGGAGGCAATGCCCTGATAATATATCATATGCTAACAACTAAAACTCCTAGTTCCTGGAATGTGTCACATCTATTTGAATCATTGGCTAAAGGAGTACCAGAGGTTCCCCTGCCCCAAACATTACAGATCATTGCCAGTGCTATTGGTTACTTTCCATAACCTGCTAATAAGACCCTATCAATGAATGCATCATACACTTATGCCATCTTGCAGGAAGAAATCACGCTAGTGTTCAACTAGAAGCTTCACCACCACGGACTAGCATTCTTAGTGCTGGAGAAGATCCTATGCACACTACCATAGGTGAAAAGTCATAATCACTCTCACTCAGATAGGAATGCTGTGAGCTACAATAGTGAATTACAATACTGTGACCTGCTGTACTCAGTAGTACAATAGTGGCACAAACGTTATGGGGGTGTCCAACTACCTTTCAATTGGATGTAAGGGCAGTTTTATGAGATTGAACCCACATTCGACACTGTTAATACGTCCAAATATCTAAGGCTAGACAGGTCATGGACCTCAAGTAAATCCTACTATGTTAATTTTCTAAATGAGCATAGAAACACAATCACTACTAATAATGTTTTGCTATGCTCATCGTGATGACTATTTTTGGCTATGAACTTGACTACATCTGGAATTACCTAAAATCCAAGTAACTGGGTACACCTGTGAGGGATTTTTCTTAATTAAATCATTTGAAGTAGGAAGCCCCATCTTAAATCAAGATCTTTTTAGGTGGTAAGCCCCACCTCTAATCTGGGACACACCTTCTTCTGGAAGTTTATATAAAGGGCATGGAAGAAGAATGCTAGCTCTCTTTGCATGCTTGATCTTGCTGGCAAGAACAGGCATTTGAGCTTACTTCTTTGGGATTTAAGAGTATACTGAAGACCAGCTAAGATACCCATCCTCCTTGATTGAACAACTACTGTATTATTGAACATTCCATAGGTGAACAGCCACTGTTTGACTAGCTAACTATAGCCTATAAACCATTTTAGTAAATTCTCTTTCTATAAATAGATTCATTCTATTATTTCTGTTCCCCTAGAAATCCCTCATACATCCATAGATAACTGCACTACTTAACCCTTGGCAGTGAAGCTTCTTTTTGTGGAAGATGGGAATTAACACAGAGACCTATGGCTGGACAACATTCAGAGAGTGGAAGATGTCTTAGTTATGGTTTCTGTTGCTGCAACAAAATACCATGACCAAAAAGTAAGTTGGAGAGGAAAGGGTTTATTTGGCTTACACTCCAGCACTGCTGTTCACCACTGAAGGAAGTCAGGACAGGACTCAAATGGGGCAGGATTCCAGAGGCAGGAGCTGATGAAGAAGCTATGGAGGGAAGCTGCTTACTGGCTTGCTTCCCATGACATGCTCAACCTGCTTTCTTATAGACTCTAGGACCACCAGCCCAGGGATGGCACTACCCCCATGGGCTGGACCCTCCCCAATTGATCACTAAATGAGAAAATGCCTTTCACCTGGATCTCATGGCAGCATTTCCTCAACTTTGGAATACTCAGTTCTAAATGGGATATCTGTCACATCCTCCCCTCAAAGCTCAGGGATCTATGCTATAAAGGAGGTGCAATGAGAAGAGGTGGTAGATGACTCCAGGGAAACAGCTTCCTTTGCACACAGAGGGACTTGTGCATACTAAATGCACAGAGAATGTGTCAACATGCCCAAGACCAAGTTCAAACCAGATAAACATCTGAGCATTGAGAATGGGAAATGAGCACAAAATCCCACTCCTAACAAAGAAGGTATTTGCAATTAACACTTGATAGAAAAGGGAAAATCAGTTTTCTTCAATGTAATGACACTGGATAATCAAAAATACTCCAGGTCAGACCCCCATGCTAAGGAATCATTGACTTGTACAAGATAGACTCCATTTTTGTCTTTTTCTTTTTTCAGTTTTATTTGTGTCTATATGTGCTTTTTTTTCTGTTTGTTCTCATTTGGGTTTGAGGTTTTCTGAGGGTTATTTGTTTGGTTTCTGTTTTTTTTTCTAACATAGGGATTCATCTATGTAACAGCCCTGCCTGCCCTGGAACTCACTCAGTAGAACAAGCTGGTTCAAACATGCAGAGATCCACCTGCCTCTACTTGCCAAATTCTGGTCTTAAAGGCCTATAGTGGGCTTGGATTTTCCAAAAGAGAGAGAGAGAGAGAGAGAGAGAGAGAGAGAGAGAGAGAGACTACAAAGTGGGTGATAGAGGAGGGTCATCTGTCTATGTGCCACTTTCATTGGTTAATAAAGAAACTGCTTTGGCTTTTTGATACGACAGCAGTTTAGATAGGCAGAGTAGACCTAATAGAATGCTGGGAAGAAGGGAAGTGAGTCAGTCGCCATGATTCTCTGACCCAGGACAGATATAGTCTACAATCTTTCCTGTTAAGCCACCACCTCATGGTGCTACACAGATTATTAGAAATGGGTTAAGCAAGATATAAGAGTTAGCCAGTAAGGGGTTAGAGCTAATGGGTCAGGCAGTGTTTAAACGAATACAGTTCCTGTGTAACTGTTTCTGGGGCTAAGCTATCCATGCAGGAGCAGTCGAAAATCAGGCCAGCAGCACTTCACTACAAGTGGGGTGGATAGAGTGGGAGGAGCTGAGAGCACTTGAGGGAGGGGAGAGGATGTGATAAATGTATGGAAAAGGTTTCTAAAAAGACAGCAAAATAAATAAATACAAATATAAGAATGTTAAGCAAAACCAGGTTTTGACAAATAAAATTGAATATTTTGTACCCAGGGATTTAATTTCCTATAATTTTAGTTTTATAGAACTTAGTCAATTGTGTGAAATTTTATCATACAATTTTAATTGTGCAATGCTAACAAAAGTCCCTATTTAGATATATAAATACATCTCCCTGGAATAGTAAATGAAACAAAGTCTCCTTAGCAGAGTGTATTGAGATCTTGATTTTCTGGTTTCTGCCCATTCTTGCAGGTCCCTATGACCTGGCCACTTCAGTGGGAATGACCTATGACCTTCCTTTCCATCCCAACACCAGGCCCTTGGCTTCACACACACTGTTCCCTTTAATAGATTGGGGATGGTTTCTTTTAAGACTGTTCTTCATCATTTATTTCAGAAATAAAAATGCCTCGACCAACGAATGGGAATAGCCATGGACACAAACAAGGTTCAGAACAAAACCACAGAGCTGCACAGGCCAGGAGATGTGCCCGGTCAGGTCTCGGAAGAGCTGAACATATACTGGAAGCTCCTGTTCTCCTGGCTTTGCTGGGGCCAGATGCCTGGGCAGCTGCTCTGGTTTCGAGATGAAGCCTTCCTGCCACTGTTCTCTTAGCTTAAGGAATCATCTCTCCTCTGGGGAGGGCCTTTAGATGGTGAAGAGTCATCAAGAGTGACCCCAGCGATGACAGTGTCACAATTCAGTGTTACTGTGTTTGGACTCTGCTGTGTATGTTCTCTCTACTCTCCAGTGATTTTATTGCCTGGTGGTCCAATTACTCCCACCTCAACTTACCAGACCTGTTTCTGTTCCTTACTTATCTAGCTGCTATAGTTTGGATGCCAAATGTCCCTTCAAAACATAGGTGTTATGGGTTTGGATCCCAGGGTGACACTACAGACATCATTCTCAACCCCTTTGGCGCTCAAACGACCTTTTCACAGGGATTGAATATCAGATATTCGGCTTATCAGATATTTATATTATGGTTCATAACAGTAGCAAAATTACGGTTATGAAGAAGTAATGAAAATAACTTTATGGCTGGGGGTCTCCACAAGATAAGGAGCTGTACTGAAGGATGGCAGCTTTAAGAAGTCAGGCTGAGAATCACTGCACTACAGGGAAAAGGTGATACTTGAAGAGTTAACTGAGTGGCCCTGTTTAGTCCCTGGAGTATCCCTTGAAGGAGATTATGGAATCCAAGTCTCTCTTCATTTTTCAGAGCACACAGTGAGCAGTTTTACTTAGTCACATATTCCTGCTGTGACACGCTGCCTTGCTACAGTCCTCAACTATGACAGGCGTGAGCCCTCGTAAATTATCTTGGGCATTGTGCACCAAAGATAGGGGTCTGACAAACGTACCAGCTCTTCCTGTTCCATCACACCTCGTGCTCCATTATTTCTCCTACCCTCTCTTTCCCTGTTGTTTCTGTCTCCCTCATCTTTGTGAGCTCTCTCTCTCCTCCAGCCTTACAAGCTGCTTTCCTGCTGGCTTTTTTGCCATAGTGGTTACTATCTTGGCCTCTGTATTGGGAAATTCATATAGGCATTCCCAATTTTACTTCTAAAACAAACGATTGTTGGAGTTCCCGCCGAACTTTCTTTGTCTGTCAAGTTAACAATGATGTCACAGGTTGATGGAGGTAGGTCTTCTTTCTATGTGTTGCTTTCATTGGTTAATTAATAAAGAAACTGCTTGGCCTTTAATAGGACAGAAAATTAGGTAGGCAGAGTAGACAGACGGAATGCTGAGAGAAAGAAGCCGAGTCAGGCAGTCACCATGATTCTCCCACTCCAGACAGATGCAGGCTAAGATCTTTCCTGTTAAGCCACCTCATGGGCTACACAGATTATTAGAAATGGGTTAGATCAATATGTAAGAGCTAGCCAATAAGAGGCTGAAACTAATGGGCCAGGCAGTGTTTAAAGGAATACAGTTTCTGTGTAATTATTTCTGGACATAAGCTAGCCATGCGGGTGGCCGAATGCTGGGGATGCAGCCCACCATTCTTCAACAACAGGTAGTTTTAAGGACATGAGATGATGATAGAAATTGTG
The DNA here is from genome assembly GCF_018167655.1 of Microtus oregoni. Taxonomy (NCBI): domain Eukaryota; kingdom Metazoa; phylum Chordata; class Mammalia; order Rodentia; family Cricetidae; genus Microtus; species Microtus oregoni. Next base: position 2,718,868 of record NW_024543828.1, on the reverse strand, counting down.
CAGCGAAACTGCACTGTCTCAGAGAGATGCACATTGAACCCCTTTCCTCCCTCTCCATCTCTAGAGATCCCTGTCTTTTTTCCCACATCTGACCTCTGGCATTTCTCTACTCTCAGGTGCTCCCTGGAGATGGCCCAGTACTTGACATTTTTCAAGACTGGTGTGGCCAGGCTCACACCAGTAATACCAGCACTTGGAAAGAAGGCCAAAGCAGAAGGACTACATCATGAGACCCTGTCACAAACAAAGTTATACCTGAATGAAAATCCATTGAGTAGCTGCAACAAAAACATCTGTGCCCTATAAAAATTTACCTGGGGGCAACTGAGACCAAGGCAGCAAAGCTTACCCCCTCCAGCTGCTTTTGTGAGTGAGGGTGGTTTACTTTTTCACAGGAGGAACACGCATTGGAAGCATATTCCACACTGGAAACAAACCCAGGCTTTTAGTATCATAACACTGCACATGGAAAAGATATTAGAGAAACCACCTTACCATTTTCAAAGCTTCTGAAAATTGCCTGCAGGCTGGGGCATTTGCTTAGGTTATATTCGTGGAACAATCTCAGTAGCAGTGATGGGTGGAAAGTCCGTTCGAGATCGCTGAGGACTTTGTATGCCACTCTGGGTACAGGGACCAGATTCTCACAGGTTTCCTGAGAATCCTTCAAAGAATGGAGCAAGGATGAATTAGTTTGAAAGGTTCTTCACTGAGCTGAGAAGTCTATATTTGTGGTTTTCTATATTGTAAGAAAGCTACTTTGCGCTGCTGAGGCTGGCTAAGTGGGTGAAGGTGTTGGCCATCGAGCCTGAGGACAGGAGTTTGATCCCCAGGATCCATACCATGAAAGGAAAAAACAGAGTTTACAAATTCTCCTTCAACCCCCACACCATGCATGTGCCCACCCCTCCACCCCCCAAAAAATACATGATTGTAATTAAGAAAAAAACAGGAGCCAGGCTTGATGACTGTGGGAGTGTCATATATCAATCTGTTGATTTCCTTGGTTAAGTAATAAAAAAACTTATTACTTAGAACATAGGTGGGTGGAGTAAACAGAACAGAATGCTGGAAGGAAGAGGAAGTGAGCTCAGACTCGACAGCTCTCCTCTCGGGGGCAGACGCCTCAGAGAGATGCCATGCTCCTCTCTCCCGGGTAGATGTGATAGTTCTGCTCTCTGAGACACACACAATGAAGCTCAGACCCAGGATGGACATAGGCTAGAATCTTCCCAGTAAGACCGGTGCTCACTAAGACCGGTGCTCACAGATTATTAGAGATGGGTTGATCGGGATATCAGAATTAGCCAGTAAGGGCTAGAGCTAAAGGGCCAAGCAGTGTTTAAATGAATACAATTTGTGTGTTGTTATTTCGGAGCATGAGTTAGCCAGGCGGCCGGGGTGCTGGGGACGCAGCCCCATCGCTCCTATTACTACAAAATGGCCCTGAGACGTGTTGGTAACTGAGTCCACAGAAAGCCTGAGAAAGCTTGGAAAAGAATAGAGTAAAGCATGTTTCTTGTGGCAATTTCTTGGGTCTGCTTGGCTTGCTAGAGGCAAGCAAGCACTCTCATCTAAGAGAGTCTTTCCTGACTCAGCTTTAGCTGCAAAACCCTGCAGCTCATTAAGAGGTCCTGCTACGAAACACTTAAATGCTGTTGACAAAAAGCTGAACACATGCTTTTCGGTTTTCAGCCGTAGCAGGAAAAAAGCTGCACCGTTTAAAAATGCTGGCTTTCTGGGCCATCCTGCCAGGGAAAACTCTGACTGTTTGAGGCAGGAGGGCCAGCTACAGAGAGAGGATTTGAGTGTTGTCTGTTGTAGCTCACTGGCTGGCAGGGACCTTGTAACGCCATAGAGTTGTGGCTATAAACATAGTTACAGCCAGTACCTCAGCCATGAGGCTGGAAAGCTAAGAAATGGACTGGATCTAGTGGGCAAATCCACGGCTTTAGTCCTACTGATATTTGATGTGGGAGTGTCCTATATCAATCTGTTGATTTCATTGGTTAAGCAATAAAGAAACTGCTTTGGCCCTGATAGGCTAAAACATAGGTGGGAGGAGTAAACAGAACAGAATGCTGGGAGAAAGAAGCTGAGTCAAGCAGTCTCCATGATTCTCCCACTCCAGACAGACGCAGGTTAAGATCATTCCTGGTAAGACAGCTCGTGGACTACAGCAGATTATTAGAAATGGGCTAGTCCAGGTGCGAGAGCTAGCCTAGAAGAGGCTAGATAGAAATGGGCCAAGCGGTGTTTAAAAGAATACAGTTTCCATGTAATTATTTTGGGGCATAAACTAAGCTAGCCATGTGGGCGGCCGGGTGCTGGGGACGCAGCCCCGCTGCCCTTATTACTACAGATATTGCTTGGTAAATTGAGGGCTCATGTGGTCAGAAAAAGAGAGATATACAGTAAAGAGAGATTCAAAGACAAAGAAAATTTCTAAATCGTTTAAAGTGTGTTAAAAATATATGCAGACTAAAAGTTAAAGTTCTTAAAAGTAAAAAAAAAATGAAAGAAAGAGGGTAGTTGGGTGTGGTAGTATACACCTTTAATCCCAACACTAGTGAGGCAGAGGGAGATTGACCTCTGTGACTTCAAGGTGTGGTAGCACACGCCTTTAATCCCAGTGCCTAGAAGGCAGAGACAAACAGATCTCAATGAGTTCAAGGTGTAGTAGTGTACACCTTAATCCCAATGCCTGGAAGGCAGAGACAGGCGGATCTCTGAGAGTTCAAGGACAACCTGGTCTACAGAGTTATTCCAGGTCAAAGATATAGAGAACCTGTCTTAAAAAGCAAAAAGTTAAAAGTTAAAAAATGAAATAGAGGTTAAAACAAAGCTGTACAAAGATGGAAAATACACAGAGAATCTTGATACTGTATGCTATTATGCTCTCTTTGAATTGTTTGAATGCTGAGGAAGGAGCAAAAGCTGCTAAAAGATATTTGTTTATAAATGCTGCTGAACTAATCCAACATAGATATTTTGAAAATGCCTTGACTTTGAAATTTGGATCTAAGAACATGATACTTTGGAAAGGAGTTTCTTATATTGTTTTCACAGAGGATGAGACCCTGTTCATTTCTTCTATCCCAATATGGTATGATGGACCACACCCTCCTGAAGGGTTGCTGTAAACATCTTCAGAAAATTGCTTCACTCAACTGCCAACCGAGATGAACCTAGCACACAGGTTATACCATGAAAGACCTAATTAATGACGCTCCTATTCAGCAGGAAGCAGTTTGGAGAGAAAAAACTGCGCCCATGTTCCCAAATATGGTTTATAAATGTTCTTTTACATTTAAAGGGGGCAATGATAGAAATATGAATAATTTACATTGATATGGATTTTGTTTTAGTGATTTAAATTTAAGGTCAATTTTGTTATATGTATATGTGTTTCTGATTTTGATTAAGGTACTGTGATTGTGTAGTTCATTAAAAATGTAATGTATAATTAAGAAATATAGGTTAATGGATAATCATCAGTAGTAGTCAAGCTTGTAGTCATGTTAGTTAGATTTTCTAGATATATAGAGATACATTTCAGTTAGATAGACATTCTTCATATCTTTCAAAGACTGCAGAATATGGCATTTAATATTTTAATAACTTAGGGTTTTTTATGACAATGAGACACTCTGCTCCTGGCAGCACCAATCTACTTCAAGAGGAAGATGGGCATCGAAGAGAATCCTTATGGAGTTTGATAGCCATTTTAGCAAGAAACTGTTCTTGCCTGTACTATTGCATAAACTGGACACAGAGAACCCGCAGAGAGAGGACTACTGAAATTGCCTAAAGGTGAGATGATCTTTCTGGGGTCCTGATTCATGAAAGAGTCTGCAAGACATTCTTCAGGACAAGCAGATAGTGACTGAACAGCCTTTGAAATTCCCTGCTTTGTGGAAATGTCTGCTGGAAACTATGGGCCTGTAGGCCGAAGATGGATGCCCAACGGTACAGACGAACTTTGGGTGACTGTCCAGGCAGCAAAATGTCTCTGTCATTTCTAGAGTTTGAAAGTTGCTTTTTTCTTCTTTGCTTAGGTAATATTATATCCTTCTGGAGTCTTTGATGGAGTTAAAGAATATATAGATAGTTATAGTTTTCCTTAGTTATGAAAAAAGATTAAATAGATATAAATATTGTAACTTTTACTTGATAACTGTTTTGTTATATGTAATTTTGCTATGTTAAATTTAAAGCCTTTTTTTGTTTTGTTTAAACAGAAAAAGGTGAAGTGATGTGGGAGTGTCAGATATCTATCTGTTGATTTCATTGGTTAAGTAATAAACAAACTGCTTGGGCTCATAGCTTAGAACATAGGTGGGTGGAGTAAACAGAACAGAATGCTTGGAGGAAGAGGAAGTGAAGTAAGACGCCTCAGACAGAGACGCCATGCTCTGCTCTCCCGGGCAGACGCGATACAGCTCCGACCCAGGATTGATGTATGCTAGAATCCTCCCGGTAAATGCACCTTGGGGTGATTAGAAATGGGCTAAATTTATATGTGAGAATTAGCCTAGAAAAGGCTAGATAGAAATGGGCCAAGCAGTGATTAAAAGAATACAATTTGTGTGTTGTTATTTCGGGCATAAGCTAGCCAGTGGCGGGAGCTGGGTGACAGAATGCAGCCCCACAGCTCCCACTACAGATGACACTTGCCTTTTATCCTAGGAGACAAAGAGTCAGATCTCCAATGTTTTCTACTGAGGCCAGCCTGGTCTACAAAGTGAGGTCTAGGACAGCTAGGGCTACACAGAGAAGCTCTGGTGGGTATACGCCTAGATCTCAATAGTGGAGCATACTTAGTGGGGATTAGACTGCCCTGTGGAGAGTCCACCGGCCTCACCTTGTTTTTTTTTTTTTTTTCCAGGGATGAAGCCGTAGTTTCTGAAGGATTCTAAGAAGGGTAAAGGGCTGTTGATGACATAGGCGATGTCCAGCTTCATCTGAATGAAGTGCTGGAGAAGAACCTCCTCAGTGGTCTTTGTCATAGTTAATATCCTGGAGAAAGAGGCAGGCTGAGGAGACAGAGAAAGAGGCAGAGGCTATTCAGAGTATGGGGAGTTGCTTTTGTTGGAATGGGTACTTGAAGGTAGCCATCCTAGTCCTCAAGCATCCTTAGCGGTCTATAGAAAATGAAGTCAGTGCCCAGTGACCACAGAGGCTGAGAGTGACAGACAATAGCATGCCACCACCCTCAAAGTCATTTTCAAGCATGAAGGGGTTTTGAAAATATCTGCTATTCCCTGAGTGCTTGTTATGTCCAGCCTTTGTTCTTAGGATTTCACTGGTAGTAACTTCCTGAGTTCACAAAGTATGCATGATGCTAACTGTCATTGCAAATGTGTATCTGTGGAGAGCTCCAATGCAGACAAAGGTGGGGAAACTCGCATGTTAGATGATACAATGTAGATGGGGCTGAGTATGTACCAAACCCTGACTTTCTGGTGCTGGTTTAAAGTTGAATGAATGCTTGACACTGAGCAGGGTTAGAACAGATCACCACAGTGAGGCTGAGCCCATCCGGTATGAATGTTCTCAAGAATAGGGACCACCAAATGTGGACAGCTAGAAACCTGGCCATATTTAGACACTGAAAAAAAACACATATTTTGGCACAAACATGTGACACAAAATAAAACCAGGAAAGGTGTGAATAATAGGATTGGTCAAAGTGATGTCACCGTTTGGATTTATAAATTCATTTCATTCTTCAGACAGACCTATGCATTTTCCCATACCCATGTGATAGTCATAAAAAGTGATCACTTCCAGATCATGAGGAAATAACCAGTCAGTTGTAACAGGACCAAAACTTCTTACATGACACAGTATTGGCAAAGAGTTGTAAAAGCAGAAGCCCTAGTAAACAGTGCCATCAAGGACCTAGCTGGGCACATCTCTTTGGAACCCTGGGAACCCCTCTAGAGTCAAGACTCTTGCCAACCCTAAAATGGCTCCCTTAATTAAGATATATATTTCCCTGCTCCTATATCCACCCTTACTTTACCGCTACTACCCCATTCCCCCAAGCTCCCCCATCCTCTCCTTCTCACTTTTCTCTTTCCATCTCCCCTTTCCCCCATCCCACACCACCCCCAGTTCCCAATTTTTGCCCAGTAATCTTGTCTACTTCCAATATCCAGGTGAATAACTATGTTTTTCTTTGGGTTAACCTTCTTATTAAGCTTCTCTGGGATTGCAAATTATAGGCTCAACGTTCTTTATTTACAGGTAAAAACAATTATGAGTGAGTACATTACATGTTCATATTTTTGGGTCTGGAATACCTCACTCAGGATAGTGTTTTCCATTTCCATCCATTTGCATGCAAAATTCAAGATGTCATTGTTTTTTGCTGCTGAGTAGTAATCTAATGTGTATATATTCCACATTTTCTTTATCCATTCTTCCATTGAGGGGCATCTAGGTTGTTTCCAGGTTCTGGCTATTACAAACAATGCTGCTATGAACATAATTGAGCAGATGTCCTTGTGGTATTCTTGAGCATTCTTTGAGTATATACCCAAAAGCAGTATTGCTAGGTATTAAGGAAGGTTGTTTCCTAATTTTCTGAGAAATTGACATACTGATATACAAAGGGTCTGTATCAGCTTGCACTCTCACCAGCAATGCAGGAATGTTCAAACTAAATGCCACTCGACCAAAGAATGGATAAGGAAAATGTGGTACATTTACACAATGGAGTACTATATAGCAGAAAAAAATAATGACATCTTGAAATTTGCAAGTAAATGGATGGATCTAGAAAACATCATATTGATTGAGGTAACTCAGATACAGAAAGACAATTATCACTTGTACTCACTCATAAGTTGTTTTTAAACATAAAACAAAGAAACCAGCCTACAAATTACAATCCCAGAGAAACTAGACAGCAATAAGGACCCTAAGAGTGATATATATGGTTCTAATCTACATAAGAGTAGAAAAAGACAAGATCTACTGCATAAGTTAGGAGCATGGAGACCATGGGAGAATGTTGAAGGGGAGGGAAGAAGCTGGGAGGGGAGCAGAGAAAAATGTATAGCTCAATAAAATCAATTAAAACATTCCAAATTAATCATTGCTTTATTTCATTTTCTTTCCCAATTTTTAAATATAATGGAATATTTTAACATTTCAATGCTTAGTGTATCTGATTGGAAATTTTTCTTAGAATATTTCATGTTCTTCAGTCATAATATTTTTCAAAGATAGCTTATGGTTTTACTTATAACCTGGCAAAACTGATTTCAGAAATATTTGTTCTAATTCCGTTGCTAACATTTGTAACAGTAATTTGGAAACCAATGCAGATTTATACTTTTACAACATTAAAATATTGTTTGAGCAACCCTAGAAGTAATTTTTAGTTACTTTTCAAATGCTGACAAAATTCCTCCTACTACCCAAATGTGCTTCCTTTTCCAAATTATCTCAGACTGAAAATTTGTCATAGTTTATAATGGTAAGTATTTTGGATAAATAGAACATAACTCTTATACTGGTACACTTCTGAATTGTTCCACATTCCAATAAATTGTGCTTATTGCCAAGGTCATAGACAAGTCAGCATTGCCTTCTGTGGAACAAATGGGCAGACAAGATTTCTTGCATGATTTAACTCATAATGGGAATACTAATTTTACTTCACTTGGGATGCTTTTTATTTCAAACTCTGTCTCTCTTTCTCTCTGTCTCTGTATCTTTCTCTCTCTCTCTCTCTCTCTCTCTCTCTCTCACACACACACACACACACACACACACAAACACATACACACAAAATATTCTCGACTTTGTACTTATTTTTATGTTTGTCATTTCCATATTTTTAAATCAAGTAAGCTTTTATATTTCCTTTTTCTCTTGCAATATATAATACAGTATTTGAGATATAGCAATAAAGATCAAAGAACCAATGACAATCAAGGTGCAAGCTAACTCATTATACCATTAGATAGGGACAATTTTTTATGTTCTTTTGCTTACCAAAATTGGAGTATTGTCACTTCTACATATATGGTTGAGACTTAACCATCAGCCATACTGTGGTGAGAAAAATCATCAGATACAAAGGGTAAATGAAAGACTACAGTAATATTTTGAGTTCAATATGCTGCTTTTTTATTGATTATGATGTGGTTAAGTAGTGTCCTCTGAATAAATGTTTATTTCCATAGAAAATGTCTCATTTTAGATTTATTTTTAACTTGTACTTCTTCCTGCTAGAAATAGTTATTCCATATTGATACCACAAATGTTGGCAACATACTAAATGTGAGAATAATTCAGAAATGTTTTAAAAGCATAAAATGAGAATCATTTGCATCTAGCCCTGAAAATACAAGATTATGTATAATTACTTGGAAAAACTCTTCTTGATTCTCTGACTAGGTTTGACTATTAGGTTTTCCCCTATTATATGCAACATATATTTTAGTAACCTTTTATTTTGCTATCATTTCGATTTTATAAAATTAGTTACTTAAGTAATACACAAAATTTGAATATACTTTACTTTAATTATCTACTTATACAATGATATATAAACAATCACTGATCTTCCCCTCCCTTCCTCCCTTCCATTTTCTCTTCATATTCTCATCATGTGAGAATAAGTCTTACATATGTTGATTTGTCTCTAAATATTTGAAAATCTCTTCCCTAAGATGCCACTTGTATAATCACCATAATCACAGCAGTGCTGCTAAAGTACAGCTGTTTATCACAGATACAATATTAGTGTATAATTCATAGTATACACTAAAGTGTTGTGAAGTGACTTTGTTTCTTTTAGACTATAATAATAAAATATTTTATTGAGTACACTACAAGTAACAGCAGGCAGAGCAGTAAACGACGGCCTGTTATAAAATGTCTTAAAGTCATTTATAACTGCTTGTTTTTCTCATAGTCCAAAAGACAATCAAGAATCAGGCATTGTGCCAAACCTGTGACATACAATTGCAATCTCAGCATTTGAAGCACTAAGGATGAATGATTTGGGGTACATGGACAGCCTGGCTAAATATTAAGATGAAAATGTTTATAAAAAAACAATTGAACAAATAAGACAGTGAATTTAGCTGCCATGTCTCTTTAATTTGAATCAAAATTCTCAGACATTTTCAATGATTTTATTTTAAGCAGTTAAACTCGTTTTTTTTCCAGAAATATTCCTTTATTTTGACTTCCTAATTAATTTTTGATACTCTATTTTTACTAAGTACATTTTGAAAGTAAACTAGTGTTCTTCTCAATGCATCTTATAGGAGGTGTATACCTATTTATTTCTTCACTAACTATTTTGATCTCCATTGTAATTGCATTAAAATTTATAATTCCTAGTTTTGAGGGGTGACATTAAATGTGCTATATTTTCCTATTGTTCTTTACTTTTCATCAATTGGTTTAATATCCATTGACTTCATATCATATACAAGTAATAATTATCAATTTATTAGGAAGACCTTGCTTTATATGCACATATTTGTGTATACAAATTTTGTATAAATTGACAAGAATCGTTGAACCTTATTTTCTTTAGGATTTTCAATTCTTTAAAATTATTAGTTACTCTGATGCTCAAATTACTTGTCTCATTTTATATGCCACATTAAACCTTGAAAATTTATTAATTTTAGACACATTCATCTCTTTACTTGGCCCAATATTGTTATAAAACAAATGTCTATATAGATTCATTTCTTTTAGAAAATAAAATATAAGTAGTAGCTGTACTGACTATGTTTAGCCTATCTTTGCTAACAGAGTTCATAATATAAATTTTTACTAAAAAATTCACTGTTTTAATTATACTCTTCTATATTTAATTGCAACTGTCTTCCATGCAACTTTGATTTTTATTGTCTATAACATGTATATATATATATATATATATATATATATATATATATATATATATATATATATATATTCCAAAGATTGGAAAATCACAAAGTAGTCTAAAATTTATGACTAATACTATTTTGAAAATTAAAATTACAAATCCTTAAACTAGAGTTTATTTTCTCACAGAAAATTGCACATTTGGAATGCATGTATCAAACATGCCTATTTAGACATATAGTATTACCAGTCCACTAAAAGTATTTATATGACATCTTGCTATCAGATGTTTTAAACTGGCAATACAAATCCTGCTTTTAATCATAAGTTACACTGTACTTTTAGAATATTTATAAATGTAATGGTATTGTTCTCTGTATATTTGCATTTTGATAAATTTTCAGTTCACCTATATTATTTTGGGTTAAAAATTGTCAAAATGTTTTATGTTTATTGGTAGGTAACTTTATATTGTATGACTATGTCAAACTTTTAAAACATGTGTCCTCTCCAGATCTGTGAAGAATTTTGATGGGATCTTGATGGGGATTGCATTGAATGTATAAATTGCCTTTGGTAGAATTGCCATTTTTACTATGTTGATCCTCCCAATCCAAGAGCAACATAAAAGTGAGTAATACAGTGAGTAAATAAAAAAAATGTTTAGTACAACTATTACTCTGAAAAGAATATTCCCACACATACAAAATGGAAAAGTTATCTATCAGTTATGATTGACAATGTTTTCCAAAAACTGATTTATAGACTAATTATCTTTAATGGTTGCTACTGAAGAATATATTTTTGTTTGATAAAGTTGGTTATATTTTGTCTCTGTTAAAACTTTCTGACAGAATACTTTATCCCAGGTTTATGAGAATATTTTCCTATTTTTTAAAGAATTTTCTTTCATATGTATATATAACAATTCCAAGATTGATATATTTCCAAGTATATATTGTTATTATTTCTGTTAATTATGTAAAGTAATTTCCAGATTTATTTGTTAAAGTATGTTTATGTAAGATAAATTCATATCGTAGATATCACTTCACTAGAATTACAAAGACTATTATAAAAATGCAGATGATAAATGTTTTTGGTGATAATGTTGAAGAATTACATTCTTTGATGTGGTTGTTTGAAATGTAAGACATACAATGACTATAAAACATATATGATTCATAAAAGGTAAAGTATAAGTATTATATTCTTCAAGTCCACTATGTAATTGTATTTATGCAAAATTATTGATTGATATTAGCATGAGGTATCTGAACTCCAATGTTCACAACAATATTTTTTACAATACCAAAAGTATGTATGGGCATGGTGGTTTGTTTTTATCATCCTTAATATCAGAAGGCTGAGACAGGAAGGATTGGCATGAGTTTGAGACCATACCTGGCCTTAAAGAATTTCAGCTCAGTGTGATTTACATTATATGAGTTTTTCTAAAAAAATACTCTAAATCTCAAATTCTAGTCATCTACTAATAAATGACTATTGCAGGTTTTAGATCTCATACAAACCACAATAGTCTCAAGCATTTGGGTAATTGGTTTCTAGTGGATGGAACTGCTTGGGAAAATTGAAAAGTTATAGCAACTTTTCAGGTTTTAAAATTAAATCCTTTTATTTTTTATTTATAAATGCCGCTTTTACTTTGCTTTCTCTTCTATGTGCTTGTAGTTTAAGATGTGAACTCTCAGCTTTCTGCTCATAGCATCTTGTCTGCCCCTTATTCCCATGCTTTTATGACATCTTAGTTTCTTATCTGCCTAGAACTATAAGCCAATATAGTCTTTTCATTAAATCAACTTTGGTTGCAACATTTTCTCATATCTACAAAAAGTAATTAATACATAAGATGGTACTAGAAAGTAGAATGTTGCTGTGGTAAGCGTGACTATAATTTGTTAGATAAATTGCCCCGATTATGGTGTTTAATCATAGCAACATAAAAGTGAGTAATACAGTGAGTAAATAAAGAAAATGTTTTGTACAACTATTACTCTGAAAAGAATATTCCCACACATACAAAATGGAAAATTATCTTAAGCCAACTTATCTTTGAAGGACATACATTGTACATATTCTAGTTAATTCATCTATATAATTGAGTCAATTCATACAAGTAGACAATAGTTATTATCAGGACACATAGTGAGAGAGAAATTATGTGTTTGATGTTCAATTGATAAAAAGTTTCAATTATTCTAGATGAAAAAATACTGGAAACATGCCATGCAACAGTGTTTATAGCTAATAATAGAGCATCATACACATATAACTAGATAAGAGAATAGGCTACAAGTGTTCTTACCATAATACAAATCACAATGATATTAAATAATCTTTTGCATTCTTCATTTCCAATGTAACTGAATAGAACATAGTACACTTTCAAATATCTAAAGTTAGGGGGTAGAAATTATTTTAAATATGGGTTTCAAATTGATAATATTTAAAACTATATAACTAACAAAGATTTTGGAAAACCATTAAAAGATTTTAATAAAAAATAATTAAACAGCTGTAACGGATTAAATCATGCTTTTCAATTCATTAGCAATAGGTCATATATCATTATTAATAATTTTCTCTATGGCTAGACAAAATCATTGTTTTATAACATGAATGATTACATCACATAAAATATAAATAATTTTCATAAATTTATCATTGAAATAATAGTATACCAAAAGTATTGTATTAATTTGTATGTTGCAAAAATTTAGAAACTTGTTATAATTTGATGATATTAGGGCAAATAGTAGTGGCATCCTTGGTATCTAGTTAAGTATGCAAAGTTCTTCCTTGGCACCTCTGTAGAAAATGGCAATTAAAGAAATAGAATCTGATTGCCTCACACTAGAGGCCAATTTTATTCACTGAAGCATGTTTTTATCGGATTTGTCTGTTTGTTTTCTTTTTAGTAAAATAGTCTTTGCTTGGTTACACAAGTATCAAATTAATCCACAAAACAACTGAGCCAACCAAAAGTTCTGTGTTTACTCTAAACCAGCACAAAATCCTCTGGTGTCTTATGCTTCATAGACATGTTAGAGAACTATTCCCTTTTTATCAGATTTCTAACTCAAAACAATTAATTTCAAAAAACTTTCTGTGAGTGTTCAAAAATCTTCAAAATAATGTAACATTATAACTTTGTTGAAATTCAAGTGAAGAACAAAAGTTAAACTTCTCACATTTATAGCACTGTTATTTCTACCAGATTAATTAGTGCTTGACTTCTTAAGAATTAGTAATTGAGAATCTCTATTGTCTTAGAACAAATAATATTAAAAACCCATTTTTGCTCTTTTATTCAATAAAGACATCTGTGTACCCTTTTGAAAATCAAACTGAATTTCTTGTGGCAGTTAAGTTAAAGTTTGCTAAAACTCAAAATCCATATGAAGTAATTTTGCTATATGTGAATTAGAAAATAAATCATTATAATGATGTATTTACTAATTATGATTAGCTCAAGATGTTGTACTGCTTTGAATATAACATGGGGCTTTATATTCAGAAATTGTAGGTTGAAATATAGATATGATGGTAACCTGATAGTGCCGTGTATGAAAACAGGTTGAAATTTTTTATGTTTTGGACATAAGATGGATCCTCTTTCTCCTCCAAACTGGCTGGCTTCAGATACAGCCAATGACTGGATAATTTGGACAAAAATTAATTACTTCATTCTGAAGGATCCTGTTTAAGAGATGTGAAAGTCCCTTCGAATGTTACCACTGGTAAAATAAAAGTCATCCAAGTCTTTATCTTGGAGGAAAAGAATAACACAGAGTTTGCTATATTAAATGTTTAAGTGAAAGGACATGTCTACCTTGTGCCTCTTTTTCCTGTCTTTCTGAATTCTATGATATATTAGTTCAAATATTCACCAGCATTAGGATCTTGAACCTCAGATTCTAATTCTGTAAGTATTGTATAAGAATTCATGTATTTTTTTCATAATATAATTTTTTCATTGCTTCCATTCTATTTTATTCTTCCATACCTTAATCTGAAAAAGAGAGATGGAGAGAGGGAAGAGAGAGAAAAGAGGAGAGAGAGAGAGAGAGAGAGAGAGAGAGAGAGAGAGAGGATATCTCACTAGCATAGACTGGGAAACAAATATTTTTCAGATACACAGATTTTCCCAATGGTATTTGGCCAAACCTAGTAGCTTCTGTTTCTGCAAATATGCATTTTCAAATCATCTTCAGTCTGCTAAGGATGTGACTATGTGACTAACAATAAAATTTCGATGATTTTCTACTTCTCTGAGAGATGCTTCATCTAAATTTGTAAAAAGAAAAGTTCATATTAAAAACACAATTGCCAGGATAGGTGACACAGACCTTTGCATTTTCAATTATAGTACTTGGGAGACAGAGGCAAAAACAGACAGATCTCTGTGAATCTGAAGTCTGCTTGATCTGCATAGCCAGTTCCTGGACATCCAGGGATATACACTGTGACCCTTCTTCAAAAATAAAGAAACTAAATCAAAATGAAAAGCATAAACCTCTAAGTTTAACATTGACATGTAGTTTTATGAATTTAATCTTGGCTATTGTTCATAATTAAATACTAATTAATGCTATGATAACAATGCAAAACAAATTTCTTGGATATCCAGATAATTATAATAATTGTATGACATTAAATTTGATGTGATGTATAAACATCTGTAAAATAATCATGTTTGTTGACAAGTTCTCTATTAATCAATGCTTAAATAACATTTTAAATACATTTTTAGTAGTACTTGGGACTGCATCCAGAGCCTCATCTATGACAGAAAATACTTTTCCACTTAACTGCATTCTTAGCACTGAAACAATCCTCTGAGTGTTTTAGCTTTTTTCCCCGTTCTCAATGCAGTTTACTATTTTATTTTTATTAAAAATTTCCACCTCCTCCTATACCCCTCCCCCTTCCCCCACTCCCTCTCTCTCTCCCTCTCCAATCCAAAGAGGAGTCAGGGTTCCCTGCCCTGTGGAAAGTCCAAGAACCTCCCCTCTCCATCCAGGTCTAGGAAGGTGAGCATCCAAACAGACGAGGCTCCCACAAAGCCAGTACATGCAGTAGAATCAAAACTCAGTGCCATTGTCCTTGACTTCTCAGTCAGCCCTCATTGTTAGCCACATTCAGAGAGTCCGGTTTGATCACATGCTCCATCAGTCCCAGTCCAGCTGGTCTTGGTGAGCTCCCATTAGATCAGCCTCACAGTCTCAGTGGGTAGGCACACCCCTAGCGGTCCTGACTTCCTTGCTCATGTTCTCCCCCCTTCTGCTCCTCATTTGGACCTTGGGAGATTAGTCCAGTGCTTCAGTGTGGGTCTCTGTCTCTATCTCCATCCATCACCAGATGAAGGTTCTATGGTGATATGCAAAATCAGTGTGGGTATAGGATAGAGCCAGCATTTCATGGAACCTTCTCAAAAATTACCACATACTCAGTAACAAAGCAAACTTCCACAGATACAAAAAAAAAAATATTAGTAACCACCTGTGTCTTATTGAATCACCACAGAACAAAGTTAGAATTTAACAATAATTCCACCCCCAGAAAGAAGTTTTCCTTGAATTCCTATATACTTACTTGCCCATATGTACCTATACAGAAACCTAACATGTCTTGCTCTGTGACCCCACTTCAGTCTTTCACTTTGTATCTGAACCATCAAACTGTGATTCCAGGGCAGTTCCCTCCCATAACTTCTGTGGTTCCTTATCTTATTGATATAGGTGCTTTGTTAGCCTGTTTTTGAGACCTCTTGAACTCTGCTTCACTTTCTTTCATTTATACTCATGCTGTAAAACCCATCACATATGCATACCTATGTGAATACATTGAAAAGCTGGTACAGAAAGTGTTCTGCCATGGTGATGAGTAGAAATAGCAGATCAACCTGAACCTACTGTACTGTGGTCTATGGTTAACCACAGACTCCTCAAAACAAATAGAACCTTAGAGATCATTATTTTTTTTAAATATTTTTATTTATTATGTATACAGGATTCTTCCTGCATGTATCCTGCAGTAAGAAGAGGACACCAGATCTTATTACAGATGGTTGTGAGCCACCATGTTGTTTCTGGGAATTGAACTCAGGACCTCTGGAAGAGCAGCCAGTGCTCTTTACCTCTGAGCTATCTCTCCAGCCCCCAGTGTCATTATTCTTAACATCCAGCAAGTCTGAATAATCCAAACATATACCAGCTGACTAATGGACAACTGCAATGTGACAATATCCATATAATGAGATATTATTGGTCAGTTAAAATACTGAGAAACTGATTGGATGGCTCATCTAAAGGCATTTGTTCCCTGACCTAATGACCTGACTTCAATCCCTGGGATCCATATAGTAGAAAGAGGGAACCAACTCCTGCACATGCACACAAGATCATTATTAATTCAGTCACCATTCTAATTCAGAAGTTGCTTTTTCAAAGTGGTTCGCACATTGATATAAAGATTTCCTTCACTCTCTCAGTGATGAGAGTCACTGATTTTGTTTTTCCCCTAAGGCATTAGATATCTATAACAATATTGGAATAACTTCCATCTTAATTATGCTTACTGGAATGGAATTCCTTTCCTAAACCCAAAGCAATCAAGACAGATGGCATGATTTATATTAGTACTATATTGAGGAATTAAAGTGTGTGTGAGATTGGAAAAAATGGAAATAAATTGTTGCAAATAAAATCTCATAATCTACATGTGTTGAATATTGCATGTATCATTTATATTTTATCAGAATTTTGAGAACCAGACATTTTTGATGAAGCTACATATCAATTGTAAAATTCTGCAGCTTTTGAGACAAGGGTTATTCATAATAAGTCATCATAATGAATGGTATTTATTGAGTTGTTTGGTTTTCATGGCTCTCGGAATAGGACAATATTTAACATTTATCATTAGTGATTTTGTTATTGGTGGTGGTTGGTGTTTTTTTTGGATTTATCTTTAGTTATTGAAGAACAGCATTTGAAATGATCTATAAATATGACTTTCCTTGAAGACAAAAATCTCATAAAATTATCATACCCATATATTCTGATATATATAACCTAAAACTAGGCACATATGTAATGATCTGTAATAAAGAATATATTAAAAATTCCAAAGTAGAAGTAATTTTGTGACCATTCTCAGGTTGGCATTCCTATCATAGTTATTTTAATTAAGAAAACTCTCCAAAGACATGCCCCTGTCCAACATAATCTAAGCAATCTCTCATTGAAAATTCCTTTCTGCTGTAGAAACTCATTCAGCCAGTAGACTTTAAATTATATGCCCACTTAGATGTGGCCTCTTATACTATAAATGCTTATGCAAGGCATGCTCCCTCTCTCTTTTGGCTGCCGAATTTGGTGGTTGTTTCCCTTTCGAGAAGAGGACTGTGATCTGTGAGTCTACTCCTTAATAGATAAGCCTTTATTTTACTCAATTCTGAGCTGGTGTGGAATTTCTTTTTAGCATCCGTCTACTCTGGCACCCCATGTGGATACCAAATCCATACCTATCAGGTATCTGGTCCAAAAAGCCCAAATGGTCCACTGCCCAGAAGCTCTCCAACCACACCCACCTGGTTTGCTTTCACCTACTAAGTGATTTTTGTAAAATCCTAACTACAGCAGAGATGAGTAGCAACTTGGATATTTTCCAAGCTCGCACACATTTCCCCTAACACTGCCATGTTCCCTGATACAGAGTGACTTGCACAGCTTCCAGTTTGTGATCCCTGCTCGTGAGTTCTGAGCTCCTTGCTCCATGTGCAGAACTGATTTAATTGCTTTTAATTTGTCAAGAAAAACATATTTGTTAGTATTTAACCAATACGAAAGCAGAAAACCAAAATGGCACAGGACTATTCATGCCACCATCAAGTACAACTCTGCAAGTGGGACACCTGCTGGACAATAAAGATTATTACACCTAAAACAATTTACTGGATCTCATAACACAGATTTTTTGATTAATAAATAAATCAATAAACTTGAAAGTTATATAATTGAAGACAACATTACCATGCAAAAATTTAATAACATTTTTGCTGATATTATAGATTATATTCTGCAAGGCTTATATAGTTATTATAATATATCCATTTATTGGATATTGGAAGTTTTTTCTTCATATTATATCCTTAAGAAAATGGTTTGATAACAGAGCCAAGAATGAGGAGTATTAGAAATGATAAAGTCTTTACAGACTAAAAATGATCAGCTAGCTGACAGGATTAATACCATCAAAAATCGAAAGTTACCAGAAAATATTAATTCTTTTGAAAAGGATATCATTAATATGAAAGACAAAATTCAATCCATGACAAAGGATACTGAGAAATTATGAGAAAAAATACATACTGTTGAATTTTACTAACAAAATCTGTTAAAAAGTTATGATTGGTTAGCAGATAATATATCTCTCCAGGAAGCCAATCTGCATGCTATCCAAATAATGTCCAAGGATGATGTTTTCTCTTTAAAGGATAAATATCAGACCTTGGAATCACATGTGCAGAATGAGTACCAGAGGCTATGTGCCTCGATGAAACCACTAGAAATATATACAGACCAGGAGATTCAGGCTTTACAAAAGAAAATAATTTAAAAAAATGAAATTACTAGGGAAATTATTGGAGCTGATGAACACGGAAAGAAGGTACAAGGACAGGCTTCAACATCACCAGTAGCTGTCAGTGATGACTTTCCAAGGGTTTTAGATTTCTAGCCTGCAATCTACTCTGAAGAAGCATCAAGCCATAAATGACTAAAAGGTTCCAAAGAAGGTAGATGGATACTTACAGAAAGTAATGATCTAAAAGAAATGAAAGCAAGCTATAGTATCATACAAATTGCATCCATCATTAATTAGAGAGAAAGTAAAGATATGGGCTTCTAGCAATAAGGTAACCCCACATGATTGGCCTTAATTAGTTTCAGCAGTCTTGGATAATGGACCACAATTACTGTGGAAATGATATTTGAGAGAAGAGGCAAACTTTTTAGAACAACAGGGAAAAGAAAAATGACTTGACGAGACTTTCAAAGATAAATTCTAAGTGAGAGCATTGTTGCTGACCCACAAGCTCAAGTTCTTAACAATAAAAAAGTCTTGTCCCTATGCTATAAAGCAGCCTTAAATACTTGTTACTGGATTCAATATGAGGAAAACTATTTGACTCATGTACTAGAGTTAAATTGTGTCAAGAAAACCCCTTTGTGATATTTTACAAAGATTGACTAAGTCTATAATAATAGCAGTGCCAGAACTAGATGCTAAACAAGTACTTATTAAAATCTCTGGCTTTTTAAAATACCAACTTAAAATGCAAAAAGATACTTGTGCCATTAAAAGTTAGATCAGCACCAAAGGATGAATGGATTCTGCATGCAATGAACATTGAGACATTTGACTATAATACTGAATCTTAAGTAGGAGACACCATTTCCAAAGTTATGAGGAGTCATCAAAATGCCATATGTTTAATTGTGGTAGAATAGGACATCTGAGAAGTAATATTAGACAAGGAATTCCAAGGAAAAAATGTCCTTTCTGGGAATGGCAAAAATAAAAGGTATCAACCTTCTGGATTATGTAGAAGGTATGGCAAAGGCTGGCATTGGACCAATGAATGCTGATCAACAAAAGACACAAAAGGCAACTCAATAACATCAGAAAACTCCTTGGAAGGCCTTTTGCAGGCCCCCAAGTTCAAAGTGGTCCATTCAATCTCAGTCACTGTGGAGGACATGTCTCACCAGGAAAATTAAAAAATCCAGAGCCTTCCTTAAAAAAAATGTTCTGGATTATGTAATAAACAAGAAGGATGAATCAAAAATTCCAATAGAAAATAGGAAATGTATATTCTGGCAGACTTCTATAAATGATCAAAAACGAAAGCTAAGACTGTGTATAAATGGCATTGTAATTGTGGGTATGACAGACATGGGTACGGATGTTAGTATCATTACTCCAGAATCTTAGCATCCAAATTGGCCTCTTCAAGAGGCAGATGTTCAAATCCTAGGAATGGGAATCCTATCACAAGTGTAATAAAGTGTGAATTGTGTTGAATACATAGAGCCAGAAGGACAGAGAGGAAGCCTGAGGCAGTATTTGGGTAATATTGCAGTCAATTTATAGGGCAGTGACCTATTGCAGCAATGGATTAATCAGATTAACATTTATGCAATCTCAGAATTTCATATTCCTGGGAAGGATATTATAAGGTACTATACACAAATGTGACCAGTCATTCACACTGTACAAGAACACAAAGCAACTAGCAAACTTTTAGAAGTAGTACCAGTCCTACTTTTAAAATGGTTAACTGAGAAACCAATATGGGTTAAACAGTGGCTTTTAACAGAAGATAAACTGCAGGCCTTAGAACAGCTGGTACAGGAGCAACTAGATGCTCACCATATTGAAAAATCAACCAACCCTTGGAATTCTCCTGTATTTGTTGTTTAAGAGAAACCCAGTAATTGGATATGGTGACAGATCTAAGAGCTATCAGCAAGGTAATTTAACCAATGGGCCCTCTATAATCTGGAATTCCTCTGCATTCACTATTACCAAAAGGACGGCCTCTTAGAGTTATTGATTTAAAAGTCTGCTTCTTTACTATACCTTTAAAAGCAAAGTGCAGAAAAAAAATTGCTTTCACAATGCCTGCTTAAGATAATACTCAGCCTACTAGGAGACTATCCTCCCACAGCGAATACTCAATATCCCCACCCTACGCAAATACTTTTTAAATCAGCCATTGGAAATAATACATAAAAATTTACTAAATATATAATTTATCATTACATGGATGACATTTTGCTGTTTGATTCAAATGTAGATAATTTAGAGAGAATGTTTGAAGAAGTAAAGACATTTTGGAAAAAATGGGGATTACAAATTATTCCTGAAAAAAATACATAGTGGAGATTATGTCAATTACCTGGGCTATAAAATAGGTTTATAGAAAATTAGATTACAAAAGGCACAAATTAGAGGTGACACATTAAAGACTCTTAATGATTTTCAAAAATTGTTAAGAGACATTTCCAGTGCATGACTGGCTATTGGGATAACACCTGATCTAATAGTTCATTTAAACAAAACCTTAGATGGTGACAAAGACTTAAATAGTCCCAGAAAATTAACAACTGAAGCAGAAAAGGAATTGGTAGTTATTGAAGAAAAAGTATAGGAGGCACATGTATATAGGGTGAATCCAAATCTTTATTGCATTCTGTCATATTACCTTCCAGAATTTCCCCTACAGGAATTTTAATGCAAAGGGAAGATATTATTTTTGAATGGATCTTTTTTAACCACATAATCCAAAGAAAAAATAAAAACTTACATTGCAAAAAGTCTGAATTAATTATAAAAGAAAAATTGAGACTTCGTCAACTACCAGGTATAGACCCAGGAAAGATTAAAATGCTTTTTACTACTGATGAAATTTAAAAAATTATGAGAAGACAATCAACCCGGGCAAAGAACCTTTGCTAATTTTTAGAAGAGATTAATAGCAATTATCCCAAAAGAGAAAGAAATAACCTTATAAAGAGAACTACTTGAATCTTTCTTTGCATTGTATGGGACACAGCAATAACTGCAGCCCATATATTCTACACTGATACAAACAAATTAGGAAAGGCAGGTACAAATCAAAAGATTTAAATAAGGTATAACAAAACAGTTATAATTCTGTCTGGAAGAAAAGATAAAGGTGTTCCAATTTGCAAAATTTGGAAAATTAAAATATGTACACCACACCATTGACACTTATTCAGGTTTTCAATGGGCAACTGCTTTGAGCTCAGAAATTCAGAAATCACACATTTATTAGAAGTTATGGCAATTAGGGGTATACCCAAACAAATAAAGACAGACAATGATCCAGCATATGTCTCTAAGAAAATTAAGCATTTTTTCTTATTATAATATAAAGCATATTACAGGCATATCAAACAATCCTATAAGTCAAGTAGTCATAGAAAGATCAAATCAAACTATAAAGAATATGTTAAACAAACAGAAAGGGATGGAAAATATCCCCAGAAATAGATTACATAATGCTTTATTAACCTTACTTTATTTTACTGCTAATGAGAAAGAAACAGCAGCAGCAGAGAGACTTTGGATAATGGAAAATTCTTCTGAATTAAATCAGCCAGTGTATTTTGAGAGTGTGTTGACTTCATAATGGAAACCAGGATATGTGCTATGTTGTAGAAGGGCTTACATTCTTGTTTCCAAAGGAGAAGAAAAGTTGTGGATACCATCAAAATCAAAAATTTGGTTTGAAAAAGAGAAATCTCTTGAGAAAAATGAATAATAGCACATCAACAGAGGTGACAACCATATAGGTGGTTAAAAAAAAAAACTTCTTGAGGGCTGGTCCAGGGTTATGTTTTGTCTTTGCAGGAAATACTTCATCTTCAAAAAGTCAAGAGACGCTGGACATCTAAATGCCTAAAATGAAAAGATAATTATCCATATAGGATCACCAAGCTATGAGAATTATGACTTATGAAGACTGTAAGGGTAAGAATCTCTGAGCATAAACTAGGATAATAGTCATGACTCACTTAACAATCAAAGCTGGCTTTGGACTTGGACAATGGCTCTGTCCTCTAAATCCGAGCATTTTGTTAAAAGAAAAATTCATGTCATGAGATATCTGGTATGTGACAGAAAGAAGAAAGAGTTTAGAAAAAAAAATACTTTTCTTCATATATATTTTTGTCTCTTGTGTACCTTTCATTGAATATATGTCAGTATAATGTTTAAGTTTTCCAAAATTGAACAATGAATTTTTATGCAGTAATCTTTGACATTTCCAGGAAGTTGTGGCTCCACAACAACAACCCCACCTGGTTGATATGACATTATGATGCTGATAACACTACTATAAGACCTGTTTTTAGTACCATCTGCTTAATATGGTTCCAACTTGGTAGCTGAAATAGTGCACCATTTTACAATGTTCTGGCCAGAACTCCAAATAGGAACCTCAGAAAGACACTACTCAATAATCAGAGACTATTTGCATTTATAGTAATATTGAAACTGAATAATCATTTTACATTCACAGGATACCATAGAAAGAACACAACCCCCTTGACAGCTGGAAGTAATTCTAGAAGATGATGTCCCATCTCACAACAAAGTTTGTTTTCAGAGTTAGAGACGTCAATAAGGGTTTGGTAATAATTGCCATAGTATTGGGGATTGGGAAAAAATAATGTAGACTCAGAGATCTCTTTGAAAAAAAAAGCAGAAATTGGATAGGATAATAGATTAGTGTGAGCTTACTGACACTAATAATAAAAGTGAGTAATAGAGTGAATACTTGTGAGCTATTATTTATACACATTTTACATTGGTATAGATTCTTATATATTGATACAAACTTAAATTATATTGAATATGTTCCTATTTTTGTCAACAATAATTGTATACCTAGGCAAAGTTATTTTGTCATACTGTATGCATGCATGTTTCTACCTTTGCTTAAGACATTTTGTATATTGATACAATTTTAGGATATATTTATCATATCACAATATGCATTTCTACCTCTCATCAAAATATTTATACATTGTTTACTTTTTGGGGCCATTGTCCTCATTTGGTGCACAGTTGTTTTAAGTTTGTTTAATATTCTAATTTGTAGTCTTAGTTTTTAAGTTCTATAGTTATTAAGACTTATAGGTCAATAGTCATGCATATTTCTCATACTTATGGTTGGACTAATCAGGTTCTTTAGATACATAGAGATTGTATTATTCATTGATAGGTCATCTTGAACCATTTCATAGAACTGTAGAATATGGCAATTAAATAAATTAGGGTTCTATTGAAGTGAGACAGGATTGCTCCAGGCAGCACTGATCTATCTTTGAGAGAATGTTGAGCACCTAAGATATGTCCTCCACAGTGACTTCTCTAACATTACAAATGAGACTCTGTGTGTTGTCCAGATAGTCAGTTGATTCTGTCATGTGTTGAATATTTTGGAAGTTGCTTGATTGCACATCCTGCTTACTCAAGTAATATTATTTCCCTTCTAGTATCTTCGATGGAATTGAAGACAAGATAGCTAAAGTTACTTTTCTCTCATGACTTTGCCAAGTATTTATAATACAAGAGTTAGATTCCTTGGGATAGGATAATTATTGAAACATTTATCACATGTTTTTTGCTTGTTATTGTTTATATGGGTTATAATTCAAATTTTTATACTTGATATTTATTCTTATTGTTTGTGATCTTGTATTACACTTAGAACTCTCTTATTCAAACAAAAGGGAGAGGTGCTATAGGAGATTCTTCAGCCAATAGCCTTTAAGTTACCTGCCCATTTGGGTGTGGCCTCTTATAGTATAAACGCCAATATAAAGCATGCACTCCCTCTCCTCTCTGGCTGCTGGATTCAGTGGCTGTGTCCCATTCTAGCAGAAGACTGTGATCTGTGAGTCTACCCCAAAATAAATAAGTCTTTATTATATTCAATTCTGAGCTAGTGTGGAATATCTTTTTAGCATCCATCTTCACCTTCCCAAACTATGTTAGATTGTGGCAATTTAATAACTAAAACTAATTCATAAACACATACACACACACACAAACACACACATACATACACACACACACTTCTAACTTTCCTATCTCTATTCTCACTATGAGACACAGCTCTGTTTTCTGAGTATCTTTGTTACTACACTTCAACTATAAGTATAATCTAGAACACTCAACACAATATTCTTATTTACATTTAAGTCATTTTAATACGAAAATGTCCATATTCACACGTTCTTGGAGTCAGGGTGTATAGATCTTGGAAATAGTAATATTCTTTCTGTCATAGCCTGTCTTTAAGATCTAGATGACTTCATTGTTGAAAATGTGTATGTTTTAAAAATACACAGTTTTGTCTCCATAGCCTGCCAGCAGCAAGCAGGATGGCCCTTTTTTGCGAGCTACCCAAACTGCATGGAGTTTCGATCTGGGCACCAGGAGAGACATCATTGGGGTGAGTGAGTGCGGCGGCAGCAGGGAACAGGGAACTCAGATGTTCCTCATCCCTCGTACACTTCCTGGTCATCCTGCAGGGGCTACACTGCCCGTTAACTACTCTCTTCCTATCCCATCCAGCTTACATCCAGATCCCCCCACCCCCTGTCTCCCTCCCTCCCTCCCTTCCTTGGCGGCATAGCACCTCCCAGCTCAGCCTGCTCGGGCTCTGGGACCGAACCAGAATCGGGAGGGCAAAGGGGAGGGCTGTAGTTCCTTTGTCTCCATAGCATGCCTGCAGCAAGCAAGGTGGGTCCTTTGTTTGTGAGCTACCCAAGCAGAACAGAGATCCGATCTGGACACCAGGAGAAACATCACTGGCGAGTGACATCACTGGGAAGGTACATCAGTGGGCAAGAAGAACTGATCCTGTAAGAGAAGATCCATATGGGAGCATTCGGAGGAAAAGATGGGCAGGCGCCAATGCAAGAATTCGTCCAACAATCTGAAAAACAACATGAAACCACCAGAACCCAGCGACCTCACAACAGGAGGACATGAAGACCTTAATCAAGAAGAAGTAGAAAAACTGACTTTATGAAAGTGATAGAGGCCCTTAAACAGCATATAAAAATCACCCTTATTGAAAAGGATGAGAAGTATAACAGAAAGTTTAAGGAATTGAATAAATCAGTGAATGATACCCTAGGAAACCAAGGAAAAACAATCAAGCAGATAATGGAAACAGTTCATGACTTGAAAACTGAAATGGAGGAAAAGAAGAAAACACAAACAGAGGGCCGGCTGGACATGGAAAATCTAGGTAAACGAATAGAGACTACAGACACAAGCATAACCAGCAGAATACAAGAGAAAGAAGAAAGAATCTCAGATTCTGAAGAAACGTAGAGAAAATAAACGCACTGATCAAAGAAAACAGCAAGTCCAACAAATTCTCATCACAAAACATTCAGGAAAAATGGGACACAATAAAAAGACCAAACCTAGAATAATTGGAGTAGAAGAAGGAGAAGTGCAGCTCAAAAGTCCAGAAAATATACTTAATAAAATTATAGAAGAAAACTTTTGCAACCTGAAGAAAGATGTACCTATGAAGGTTCAAGAAGCATACAGAACACCGAATAGACTGGACCAAAAAAAAAAAAAAACCATCTCCTCGCCATATAATAATAAAAACACAAAACATACAGAATAAAGAAAGAATATTAAGAGCTACAAAGGGAAATGGTCAAGTTACTTATAAGGGTAAACCTATCAGACTTACACGTGACTTCTCTATGGAAACCATGAAAGCCAGAATGTCCTGGATAGATGTACTGAAAAAACTAAGAGACCATGGATGCAAGCCCAGACTACTGTACTCAGCCAAGCTTTCGTTCACTATAAATGGAGAAAACAAAATTTTCCAGGATAAAAACAAATTTAAACAATACATAGTAGCCACAAATCCAGCCTTACAGAAAATAATAGAAGGAAAATCACTAACCAAGGAGTCCAACAATGACCACAATAACTCAGACATCTAGAGACCCTTCACCAGTGCAACTCAAAGAAGGGAAACACACAAACCCTACGACTAAAAAAGTGACTGGAGTTAACAACCACTGGTCATTAATATCACTCAATGTCAATGGGCTCAACTCACCTATAAAAAGGGACAGGCTAAGATATTGGATACGAAAACAGGATCCAACATTCTGCTGTTTACAAGAAAGACACCTCAACCACAAAGACAGGCACCTACTCAGAGTAAAGGGCTGGGAAAAGGCTTATCAAGCAAATGGACCTAAGAAACAAGCAGGTGTAGCCATACCAATTTCTAACAAAGTTGACTTCAAACTAAAATCAATCAGAAGAGATGGAGAGGGACATTTTATACTCATAACAAGAACAATTCATCAGGATGAAGTCTGAATCCTGAATATCTATGCCCCTAATATTATAAAGCACCCAAATACGTAAAAGAAACATTACTAAAATTCAAGGCAGCCATCAAACCGCACACACTAATAGCAGGAGATTTCAACACTCCTCTCTCACCAATGGACAGATCAATCAAACAGAAACCTAACAGAGAAATTAGAGAATTAATGGAGGTAATGAAACAAATGGACTTAACAGACATTTATAGAGTATTCCACACAAAGAGGAAAGAATATTACCTTCTTCTATGCAGCTCATGAAACCTTCTCGAAAATTGACCACATACTATGTAGCAAAGCTAACTTACACAGTTACAAAAAAAATATTAGTAACCACCTGTGTCTTATCAGATCACCATGGATTAAAGTTAGAATTCAACAACAATGCTTCCCCCAGAAATCCTGCAAACTCATGGAAACTGAACAGTCAACTACTGAACCACACCCGGATCAAGGAAGAAATAAAGAAAGAAATTAAAATCTTCCTTGAATTCAATGAAAATAAGAAACAACATACTTGAACGTATGGGACACTATGAAAGCAGTCCTAAGAGGAAAGTTCATAGCACTAAGTGCCCACTTAAAGAAAACAGAGAAAGCACATATTGGAGACTCAACAGCCCACCTGAAAGCTCTAGAAAAAAAAAGACTCAGACTCACCTAGGAGGAGTAGGAGACTGGAAATAATCAAACTGAGGGCTGAAATCAACAAAATAGAAACACAGAAAACAATCCAAAGAATCAACGAAACAAAAATCTGGTTCCTAAAGAAAATCAACAAGATTGATAAACCCCTATCCAAACTAATCAAACCACAGAGAGAGAATACGCAAATTTATAAGATCAGAAATGAAAAAGGAGACATAACCACAGACAAAGAGGAAATTCAGAGAATCATCAGATCTTACTACAAAAGACTGTATGCCACAAAATTAGAAAATGTAAAAGAAATGGAAACTTTTTTAGATAAATACCATATACCAAATTTAACCAGGACCAGGTGAACAATTTAAACAGACCTGTTCTTCACAAAGAATTAGAAGCTGTTATCAAAAACCACCCTACCAAAAAAAGCGCAGGTCTAGATGGTTTCAATGCGGACTTCTACCAGAACTTCCAAGAAGAGCTAATACCTATACTCCTTAATGTATTTCAAAATATAGAAACAGAAGCATCGTTAAAAAATTCCTTTTATGAAGCTACAGTTACCCTGATACCAAAACCACACAAAGACTCAACGAGGGAAGAGAATTACAGGCCAATCTCACTCAAGAACATCGACGCAAAAATCCTCAACAAAATACTGGCAAACTGTATCCAAGAACACATTAGAAAAATTATCCATTATGATCAAGTAGGCTTCATTCCAGAGATGCAGGGGTGGTTCAACATACAAAAATTTATCAATGTAGTCCATCATATAAATAAACTGAAAGAAAAAAAAATATGATCATTTCATTAGATGCTGAAAAAGCATTTGAGAAAATTCAACATCCAATTATGAAAAAAGGCTTGGAGAGATTAGGGATACAGGGGTCATACCTAAATATATTAAAAGCTATTTACAGCAAGCCGACAGCTAACATCAAATTAAACAGAGAGAAACACAAAGCCATCCCGCTAAACTCAGGAACACGATAAGGCTGTCCACTCTCGCCATACTTCTTCACTATAGTGCTTGAAGTTCTAGCAATAGCAATAAGACAACATAATGGGATCAAGGGGATTCAAATTGGAAAGGAAGAAGTGAAACTTTCGTTATTTGCAGATGATATGATAGTCTACATAAGCGACCCCCAAAACTGCACTAAAGAACTTTTACAGCTGATAAACAACTTTAGTAATGTGGCAGAATACAAAATCAACTCCAAAAAAATCAGTTGCCCTCTTATACACAAAGGATATGGAAGCAGAGAAGGAAAACAGAGAAGCTTCACCATTCATGATAGCCACAAACAGCAAAAAATATCTTGGGATAAATCTAACCAAGGAAGTGAAAGATC
The DNA here is from genome assembly GCF_018167655.1 of Microtus oregoni. Taxonomy (NCBI): domain Eukaryota; kingdom Metazoa; phylum Chordata; class Mammalia; order Rodentia; family Cricetidae; genus Microtus; species Microtus oregoni. The sequence continues at coordinate 2,689,995 of NW_024543828.1, read as the reverse complement.
TATTTGATTTGACAAGAACATTAAGGCATTGAAGAAATAAATTGAAGAGAATAAGAGAAAATGGATGGACCTCCCTTGCTCTTGGATTGAGAGGATCAACATAGTAAAAATGGCAATTCTACCAAAGGCAATTTATAGATCCAATGCAATTCCCGTCAAGATCCCATCAAAATTCTTCACAAATCTGGAGAGGACAATAATCAACTTTATATGAAAAAACAAAAAACCTTTTATAGCCAAAACAATCCTATACAATAAAGGATCTTGTGGAGGAATTACCATCCCTGACTTCAAACTCTATTATAGAGCTACAGCAATGAAAACAGTGTGGTACTGGCATAAAAACAGAGAAGTCGACAAATGAAATTGTATAGAAGACACGGATTTTAACCCACAAACCTATGAATACCTCATTTTCAATAAATGAGCTAAAAGTATGCAATGTAAGAAAGAAATCATCTTCAACAAATAGTGCTGGCACAACTGGATGTCATCTTGTAGAAAAATGAATATAGACCCATATCTATCACCATGCACAAAACTGAAGTCCAAATGGATTAAAGACCTCAATATCAGCCCAAACACACTGAAAATGATAGAAGAGAAAGTGGGAAGTACCCTACAACAGATAGGCACAGGAGATTGCTTCCTATGTATAACCCCAGCAGCACAGACATTAAGGGCAACATTGAATAAATGGGACCTACAAAAACTGAGAAGCTTCTGTAAAGCAAAGGACACTGTCACTAAGACAAAATGGCAACCTACTGACTGGGACAAGATCTTCACCAACCCCGCAACAAACAAAGGTCTTATCTCCAAAATATATAGAGAACGCAAGAAACTAGACTTTAAAATGCTAATTAACCCAATTAAAAATGGGGCACTGAACTGAACAGAGAATTCTCAACAGAAGAATTTCAAATGGCCAAAAGACACTTAAGTTCATGCTCAACTTCCTTAGCAATCAGGGAAATGCAAATCAAAACAACTTTGAGATATCATCTTACACCTGTCAGAAGGGCTAACGTCAAAAACACCAATGATAGCCTGTGCTGGAGAAGCTGTGGAGGAAGGGGTACCCTCATCCATTGCTGGTGGGAATGCAATTTTGTGCAACCACTGTGGAAATCAGTGTTTCAGTTTCTCAGGAAATTTGGGATCAACCTACCTCTGGACCCAGCAATACCACTCTTGGGAATGTACCCAAGAGATGCCTTATCATATGACAAAAGCATTTGTTCAACTATGTTCATAGCAGTATTATTTGTCATAGCCAGAACCTGGAAACAACCTAGATCCCCTTCAATGCAAGAATGGATGAAGAAATTATGGAATATATGCACATTAGTGTTCTACACTGCGGTAAAAAACAATGACTTCTCGAATTTTGCATGCAAATGGATGGAAATAGAAAACACTATCCTGAGTGAGGTATCCCAGACCCAAAAAGATGAGCATGGATGTACTCACTCATAATTGGTTTCTAGCCATAAATAATGGTCAGGGAGACTACAATTGGTGAACCTAAAGAAACAAAATAAGAAGGAGAACCCAAGGAAAAACATATAGTTATCCTCTTGGCTATGGGAAGTAGACAAAATTGCCGGGGAGAAAATTGGGATCTTGTGGGTGGGGTGAGATGGTTGTAAGGGGAGATTGGGAGAGAAAAGTTAGAAGGGAAGGAGGGTGGGTAACTTGGGGAAACAGAAGGATTAGGATAAAGTAAGGTTGGACAGGGGAGCACGGAACTATAATTCTTAGTTAAGGGAGCCACTTTAGGGTTGGTAAGAGACTTGACCCTAGACTGGCTCCCAGGAGCCCATGGTGATGTTCCCAGTTACTCCCTTGGGCAGCTGAGGATAGGCAACCTGAAGTGACCCTATCCTATAGCAATACTGACGAATATCTTGCATACCACCATAGAACTTTCATCTGGTGATGGATGGAGATTGAGACAGAGACCCACACTGGAGTACTGGTCTGAGCTCCCAAGGTCCCAATGGGGAGTGGAAGGAGTGAGAAGATGAGCAAGGAAGTCGGGACCACGAGGGGCGCAACCACCCACTGAGACAAGGGGGCTGATCTAGTGGGAGCTCACCAAGGCCAGCTGGACACTGACTGGAAAAGCATGGGATAAAACCGGACTCTCTGAACATGGCAAACAATGAGGGCTGATGAGAAGCCAAGGACAATGGCACGGTTTTTTGACCCTACTTCATGTTCTGGCTTTGTGGGAGCCTAGCCAGTTTGTCTGTTCACCTTCCTAGACATGGACAGAGGGGGAGGACCTTGTACTTTCCACAGGGCAGGGAACCCTGACTGCTCTATGGACTGGAGAGGGAGGGGGAGAGGAGATTGGGGGAGGGGGAGAAGGGGGGGAGGAGGGGGGGAATGGGAAGCTGGGAGGAGGCGGGTACTTTTTTTTCCTTTTCTCAATAAAAAAAAAATACACAGTTTTCCCAAATAAAGAAAGTTATAAAATATTTCACATTATTACCTTAGGTTGATTTACAAAGACAAATGTGAATAATGTATTAAGTGATGACTGTACTATACTAAGAATGTTAAATTGGAAATTCTAATAAAATGTTAAAATGTCATTCTCTCATTTATTAGCTTATGAGAAATATGATTTTCACAAGCTTTTTAAAACAATAGTATGAATTCTGCTTTTCACATCACCCATTTTATATTCCCTTTGTACTAAGTTTGCACAACTCTGGCATACACTAGATGTAATAATTTGTTCAATACACATAGATTTAAAATATGAAGATAGTACTTTCTATTATCTTTGATTGATAATTTTTCTGAACGTGTTCTTTTATAAACATGCAAATGATTTTTTTTATTGTTTAACTGGTTTCTCTGGTTTATTTTTTTTACCATGTGGTTTTCATGTATAACTGTGGTCTAATTGACTGGAATAAGGAAACTGACACAAATATGCAAATGCAGTCAGAATATGAAATATTTCTTCCATAATTCTTTTCTGCACTATTGATTGAAATATAACTGCTTAAAAATATTCCTTTGGAGCTAGTCAATTTGAGTAGTTTATTACTACATCCACTATCCATTGTTTACAGCACGAGCAAGGAACTCAGGACCGTGAGGGGTGCACCCACACACTGAGACAATGGGTATGTTCTATAGGGAACTCACCAAGGCCAGCTGGCATGGGTCTGAAAAAGCATGGGATAAAACCAGACTCGCTGAACATAGCAGACAATGAGGACTCCTGAGAACTCAAGAACAATGGCACTGGGTTTTGATCCCACTGCAAGTATTGGCTTTGTGGGATCCTAGGAAGTTTGGATGCTCACCTAACTAGACCTGGAACTAGGTGGGTGGTGCTTGGACTTCCCACAGTGCAGGGAACCCTGATTGCTCTTCGGGCTGATGAGAGAGGGGGACTTGATTGGGGGAGAGGGAGGGTAATGGGAAGTGGTGGCGGGGAGGGGGCAGAAATAATAAATAAATAAATAAATAGTATGACACTAACACAGAAAAGCTGGTTGACCAAGTGCATTTATTCAACACAATACCAATTACAGGAAAATATTAAGCATTTGTATTTGGTTAGCATGAACGTCTCCCAATAAACCTACTGTTACAGATATACTATTGTATAACAAAATCCTATGCAGTAGCATAGAACTTTAGCCTAATTTTAGATTACATACATGGTAAAATTATTTTTAAAGAAACCATTTAATAATCGTAAATCAAATTTTCTATCCTTTCATTTGGCTCTTTTTCCATTTTTTTCCCTCAGAAAACAAAATGCAGTTGTATTAATTAAGATCTGTATCTGCTTTAATCACTATGCTATTTCTCATCATTTTTTTGTCTGATCTACCACAATCTGTTCACATTAATTATGAGTTAGATCATGTCATCAGTGACCATATTTTCATTTTAACGATTGTGAGTTGCCAGTACAGCATTCTTACATTCTGGTTTTCCTTTGCACTAGCTCAAAGTATTGATGAGTCTACACTATCCTCTGTTTTTGCATTCTTTGTTTTCACAACGTTACAAAGACTTATGAAATGTTAGCCACTTCATGTCCCTTTGCCATCCCGCAATTTTCTCTCTAAAGTCCACTTTTCACTGTGAGATATACATAGTATAATTTTAAAAACATATGTTACTTGCCGAGCAGTGGTGGTGCATGCCTTTAATCCCAGCTCTTGGTAGGCAGAGGCAGGTGGATCTCTGTGAGTTCGAGGCCAGCCTGGTCTACAAGATCTAGTTTCAGAACAGGCTCAAAAGCTACAGAGAATCCCTGTCTCGAAAAAAAAAAATGTATTTTACTTGATACTAATCTCGTAGTATCTCTCTCTCTTCTCTCTTTCTCATCTCTCTCTCTCTCTCTCTCTCTCTCTCTCTCTCTCTCTCTCTCTCTGCATGTGTGAGTGTGTGTGTGTGTGTCTGTCTCTGTTTCTGTCTCCCTCAGTTCAGCAAAGGTGAATTTTTTTTTTTTGTTTTTCAAGACAGGATTTTGCTGTGTAGCTCTGGCTGTCCTAGAATTTACCTTGTAGAGCAGACTGTCCTTGAACTCACAGAGACTTCCCTGTCTCTGCTTCCGTGAGAGCTGGGATTAAAGGTGTGTACCGCCACTGCCCACCAAAAAAGAAAATTTTAAGAAATACATTTTCTTTATTCATGTGCCTCATGTGTCAAAGTATATAGTTCAAAGCAAGATATGCAATATAATTTAGTGAATACTGGCTGTCAGTCTGGTACAATAGCAGCATATTTAAAAAAATGCATCCTACCAGCCAGTTTCCTCAAAATATTCTTAGTCTCTGACTACTATGGTTATACTGGAGAATATTTTCCTTAGGGCACTGAGATGTTATTGAAAATAGGAAGGTAATGGACAGGTTCATTATTAGATATTATTAGATTGTCTCTAGAATTGAAAATTATAGCATGTAAAGTCTTACTGTTTGCTTTTATTCTTCAGGTTGATGACTATGTAAAGCCATTTTCTATCTTAGTTTGAAAGAATCCTCTGTTGAACATATGGACAGTGGATTTGTTCACGAAGAAAAGCAGAGTCTGAAAGCAATTCAGTAAAACACAGTATTTAATTTAATTTCTTTAATGCTTTAGTGATGCTTGAAGAATATATCATCATGATCTTTATAACATTAATTTATTGCAATTTTGGAAATTGTCAGACAATGTAGACAACAGAACATATTCCCACTATTAAGTTCTGGATGGGTTTTCATTTGATGAAAATAAAGTATTTTTAAAGAAGTGATAAATCAGTCAATCATTTTCTATTAACAATGAATCTGTTCTTAAGTTTACCTTTTATCCAGGAATTTTCCTCTATGTTTGGTGATTCTTTCCATGACAAAAATTCAATAGTCAAGATAAATAAGAATTAGGGTTCTTTAATGTTGTACTTAGATAATTTTCATTATTGGGAAGTAACTTTTTCCATAACTTATTTATTCATTCCTTGAGGTTGCATTATGCCACCACTACTCACAAATGATTATATATACATGGAAATATGTACATACAGATGTCGATGTATGTCTGAGACATTTGTTCTGTTTTAACTGGCTGAGAATCAAATAAGAAAAAGTTGATTTAATATTATTTGACATGGAAACCAGATGGAGGAGTAGGCAAAGCTTTTGTGTAGTGACCCAATATATAGGGGACAATTTCATTTTTTTGCCAAGATACACTTTGATTTCTCACTGGGGAATGTTATTCAATTCTGCATCCTCATGTGCCAGCTGAGGCTTGCCCATCTGTGACTTACCTTCAGGCCAAAACTTGTGTTTTCTTTTCTAATAAGAGAAAATCATATATATTCTATCTTCCTCTAGGACATGTTTTCATACTAAGTCTGTCCATTGGCAATATTTTCTGTATACCTTTCATTAAGAAACTAAAATGAGTGCAACTTGCCAAGATGAAACCATTACTACAATGTCATATGATATTTAAAATTAAATGTTTTGCAATAATCTAGGAGCTATGTCATACGTGAACGTGATCCTTATTTGATCACAAACATGACACATACTGACTACCATGCAAACCATAGCTAGTTGGTACACAATATAAACTGTTGTTCATAAGTAACTGAAAATAACAAAAATGAAGATAGAAATAAATGTAAAATTACATGCTGCATTATAAATCAGTGAATACTTGTAACAATAATTTTCTTATCAAATATAAGTATTTCTGAGTCATTTTTTGTATTTTTGTATTTACAGAAATACTTACAAATTACCAGATTGATTTATAGGACACATTATTCTTGGTTTGTTGTTGTTATTATTATTACTATTATTATGGAAACCATATAAACAGATAATATTAGCCAAAATCTGTAAAATGAGGTGTGTTATCCATCTGTAACACTCAAGAGTAATACATTGGGTTCACCCATTCCAAAGCTGTACTATCACAAAGTTAAACAGTACCATTAGACTATCAATTAAGTGAATGCAAACTAATGAATACTGTTATCATTCAAGTCAAAATTACTAGGTATTTTCAACTCATTGTTGTAAAAGTACTTAAATCTAAAGTTTAATATAGCTACCAGATGAGAATTCATCTAAATATTGCAAAAACTATTCCAGTAACTTCCAAACACAAACAAGTAGAAAATTCTAGGTAGTAGGTTAGTGTAGTTTATGTAAAAACTTATTTAACTAATTTGTTGTTTCATACTAGGAATTATGTTTTTTTGTTCATGCATGTAAGTGTATGTGTTCATGTCTATGCCAATATGCATGTGTGGTATATGTGGATACGTATGTATGTATGTATATATGTATGTATGTATGTGCATGAGAGTATGTAAAGAGGCAAGAGGTCAATGCCAGATGTCTTGCTCAATTGTTCTCCAACTAATTTTGAGACATTGTCTCTTTTTGAACCAAAAGCTCACCACTTAAATGAGAATGAGGTCGTAAGATCCCCTACACATATATACCCAACTACGTGCAACTTTTTATATGGTTGTTTTGAGATTGAACTCAGATCCTCATACTTATACCGCAAGTGTTTTACTGACTGAGCCATCATCTTAGTTTCAAAAATTGTGTTTTTGTTAGTATATTTTGGACTATATCAGTATCACTTAGAATTTTTTTATTTAAACTGAGATACAAAGGAATTGATATTATTTCTCTGTATGCATTTTCTGTATCCTGTTTCATTAATAAAAAAGGGTCAGAAATTCTTATTCCAAAGTTATTTTAATAATCATTTTTGTGGTCCTTAATGATGTGACATTATGTCATTTATGTCCCAACCAGAAATATTTGTTACCAAAGATAGCTTTTCTATTTTTTTTTAAATAATGTGGTTAGTAACTCACACCGACATTAATTATTAGGTCATGATCATGCTATGTAATTAAGGAGGACACTAAACAAAAGATTTTGTCAGAGAAGAGGAAAGTGTGATTAATTTTGATGTACTAATTACAGAGCACTTGACAGAAGCCACGTTTGAACAGAACTTTGCATCATGACTCAATTCATTCATAGTAAAGAATTTCTGAGGAAATTGCAATTTCTTATTTGTTTTTTTTTCTGCATAGTGCAATCTGGGATCATACTCAGCAAACACTTTGTCACTCATTTTTTTGTATTCTTGGCTTCTCCCTTAATCATCTGATTTACTCATTCCAGGGCCAGTTACCTGATGTCTAGAACATATTTTGTATCTCACAGAGCAGTGAAATTTTTTCATAATACTCTTTATTTTGTATTTTTATTGTTTTTATTGCAATATATTTTTTCTCTGCTCCACTCCCTTACTCCCCTCTCCCCTTCTTCCCTTTCCCATGACCCCCATGTTCCCAATTTTCACAGGAGGGCTTGTCTTTTTCTCCTTTCTATTTAGATCCGTCTATGTCTCTCTTAGGGTCCTCTTTGTTGTCTAGGTTCTCTGGGTTTGTGAATTGTAGGCATCCTACTCTTTCTAAGCATGCTTACCCCATTTTCTTCTTTCCTGCCTAAAGCATGAAAATTAATTTTGCCTACATTTCCCTCTGAGGTAGTTTTAATGAATTTGGTCCCCATAGACTCATATATTTGAATTCTTGGGAAGGATTAGAAAGTGTGTTGTTGCTAAAGGAGGTGTAGCTTGTTGGGTGAGGTTAGTCACAGAGAGAGAAATTTGGGGTAGACATTGATGTTCCAAAAAGTTTATGCCAAGCCAAGTCTTGCTCTGTCTGCCTACCTGCCTGTGTATGTATGGATCAGTATGTTAATTCTCAGCACCATACCTGCATGTCTGCCTGCCATCATGCTTCATGTCATGATAAGCATGGACTAATGCTAGTGGTCATGTAAGAGGAGCAGCAAGTGGCAATTGATGTTCAAGATGTCAGTCCATCAGGAGGCAACTCCCAGATGGATGAATCTTGGATAGGAAAATTCCAGAAACTACAGACACCAGAATAACTTTTACTTCTGTTGTGCCCATTTCTTATGGTGGATGCCTTGTTCCATCTTGATGCAGAGTGGAGGGGGTGGTCCTGCCTAAACTTAATGTATGAGGATTTCTGAACATCATTACATGCTCCTCTGCATATATATATATATATATATATATATATATATATATATATATATATTCTTCTGTTATATAGAGCAAGCTTTTTGTTACGTCTTTGAGAATAGCTCTTAATCTTCTGTATCTTGCTCAGTTTACACCAGCAGCACAAACTTCTTACCTTCTTCTAAGACATCAGCTATATACTTTATAGTGTCTGCTTCTTTTGCATGGAACATATGCCAAATAATTAAACAGATCATCACAAAGCTAGAATTTGAATTTGAATCCAGTTTTAGTCACACCAAACAAATGCTTTCTTTTTAAGTATTTTTTTTACCTTGAATATACTACAAAATCATACATTGTCTCTCAATAATCCCCTTACTGCTTTTCCATTTTGTCCACACTCTATATCTACTCAAACCTTTGTTTACTTCGTCGCAGACATAACTGTCCAACTGCCTAATCATAGGAACATGCCATAGTTCTTCATTAGTGTTTGTATATTTCACTCTCCTGGGAATATTTCTTCCTTCCAATGCACATCTGATGTGATCCCTCATTTCTTTCAGGTCTGGGCTTTGATATCATAATTTCAATGAATATATTTCTGTTCCACTTAAAGAAATGACCCATATTAATGCATTCATGTTAACCTCCCTACTTTCTCAATTAGATTATCATTTATTATATTACATATTTTTTACATCCTTCTATTTCTATACTTTATACAGTAGTGTAATATTCAAATACACAAATATTTGCAAATAATAGTATATGGAAGCATGGAGATAAATTAATCCCAGCAACTTGAACAAATTTTTGTTTTGTGTGTTTGAGATAAGATTTCCTTGTGTGGAACAGGCTGGTCTGGAACTCACAGGGATCATCTTGCTTCTGCCTTCTGAGTGCTGGGATTAAAGGTATGTGCCACCTCTGTCCAGTAATTTGAACAATATTAACATGAAAATAAAGTGGGAAAAATAAATAGAAAGATAAAGTAAATCTTCACTCTATTTTATTCTATGTATTGTAAATAACAAAACAAAAGAATATATAATTGTAATTGTCCTCAGCAATACCACTGTTATCCTTGGTTTTAAACATATTGTCATTCATTAATATGCTGTCTTAATGTTCTACTAATGTGAAAATATACTATGACCACTGTGATTCATGTAAAGAAGATATTCAATTGGGGTTGTGTTACAGTTTCAGATACTTAGTCCATTATCGTCATGGTGGAAAGCATGGGGGCATAGAGGTAAAAATAGTGCTGGATATATAGCAGAGAGTTCTGCATCCTGATCTTCTGACCAAAACAGAGACTCTGAGCTGGTGAGCTTTGACTTTTCAAAAGCATATATTAAGCTTCAAGCTGCTATAGCTTGAAGACACCAGCCTACTTTGGGCATGATCTCATGTACTATAAATGCAGACATAAAGTGTATGCAGGCCTCTTGGTGGCTGGATTCAGTTCCACCTCCTTGCTCATGCCAAGGACTGCTGATCAGTGCTTTTTCTGTGAGTCTACCCCTAAATAAATAAATCCTTATTATACTCCAAAAAAAAAAAAAGAAAAGAAAAGTCAAAGCTCATTCTCAGTGACCCTTTCTTCCAACAAGCCCACAACTCCTAATCAGATAGTGAGCCTTTGGGGCCACTCTTATTCAAACAACCACATGTGTGTACTGATTTGTTGACAGATATTTCTGTCCCACCATGTCCCACAGCTGTTCAGTCACAGGGATGTATATTAATAATAAACTGGTTGACCTATCAGCTCAGGCTTCTTATTAACTCTTTCATCTTAAATTAATCCATAATTTTTGTCTGTGTTAGTCATGTGGCTTGATACCTTTTATCAGTGAGGCATTCTCATCTTGCTTTCCCTGCATCTGGGTGACAACTGCAGTCTGAGCCTTTGCTCTTCCCAGAATTCTCCTATTCTGGTTGCCCCACCTATACTTCTTGCCTGGCTGAGTTTTATTAAACCAATACAAGTGACAAAACTTTACAGTGTACAAGACCATTATTCCACAGCACTTCCCCCTTTTTATTAGAACAATAAACTCTGAATCTAATGTCCTTTGTTTAGCTTTCTTCCTGACCATTATCCATAACAACTTGTTACCAACATTCTAAAGAAAAACAAACATCCATAATCCACTTTTTAGGAATGCGGGTGTAGTGTTCTAGGCTACTTCCTGCTGATTGGGGGTGTTGATAATCTTATGGGAATCTGAAAAAAATTAAGATTATGGTCAAGTCATGAATTGAATATTCTGTGAGCCTTGATCATCTTAGCCAACAGTCTTGAGGCTGCTCTGGATGTAGAACTCAAAAGAAACTCCAGCAGAGGTCCTCTGAAATGCTGGATAATCTGGGTCATTCATTTTCATTGGAGACTTTTCATGGAGCCTTCCTTAATCAAACCTGATTTTTCTTAACCCAGAATGAATCCACAGCCTCCCATTTTCTGTAGAAATAAAAACAAAACATCTCCAAAGTAACATATCTCTTGACTTAAATTTTGAAGTTAAGGCATTTTGAAAATATATATGTTGGATCAATCCAGCAGCATTTATAATCAAATGTCTTTTAGCAGATGTTGTCCCTTCTTCAACAGTCAAAAAACTCAAAGATACCACAATAGCATACAATATCCAGATTTTATGAGTATTTTCTATCTTTGCCTGGCTTTACTTTAAACATTATTTCTTTAATTTTTATTTTTAATTTTTGGTTTTCTGAGACAGGGTTTTTCTGTGTACTTTAAATGTCCTGAAATTCACTATGTAGACTAGGCTGTCCTTGAACTCAAAGAACTGCCTGCCTCTGTTTCCTGAGAGCTGGAATTAAAGGCATGTACCAGCACTGCTTGGCCTGGAGCCACAGCTTTTATCAGTGAGGCATTCTCATCTTGCTTTTTCTGCGTCTGTGTCACAAGTGAAGTCTGAGTCTTTTCTCTTCACAGAATTCTTCTATTCTGGTCACTCCACCTATACTTCCCACCTGGCTGCTGGCAAATCAATGTTTTATTAAACCAATACATGTGACAAATCTTTACAGGTTGTTCCACAGCACCTGCCCCATTTTTGAAACAAAAACGTTGCATTTAATCTCATTTGTTTTGCTTTCCTCCTGACCATTATCCATAACAACTTGGAACCAACACTCTAAACATTGACAAACATCCATACTCCATTGTTTTTGCGATATGGACATAGTTTTCCAGGCTATTTCCTGATGACTGAGCATACTGATAATCTTATGGGAACTTAAAGAAAATTTAGGATTATGGTCAAGTCCTAACTAAAATATTCTGTGAGCCTTGTTCATCTCAGTCATGAGGTTCTTCTGGATGTAGAACTCAGAGGAAACTCCAACAGAGGTCCTCTGAAATGTTGGATCATCTGGGCCATCTGTTCCTATCAGAGATTTTTCAGGGGGCTCTTCTTTGAACAATACGTGGCATGACCAGAATAGGAAAATTCTGGGAAGAGGAAGGGCTCAGTCTTCCGTCATCACCCAGATGCAGAGGAGAAAAAATGAGAATGCCTCACTGATAAAAGGTACCAAGCCACATGGCTAACACAGGCAAAAATTATGGGCTAATTTAAGATGTAAGAGTTAATAAGAAGTGTGAGCTAATATGCCAACCAGTTTATAATTAAAGTAAGCCTCTGTGTGTTTCTTTGGTAATCAATGGCTATGGGACCTAGCAGGACAGAAGCCTTTGTCAACACTGATTTATTCCCTAAACTAATAAAACAATGAAAAAGTTATTAATCACAGATCATCATATAAAAACAGTAGCATTGTTTCACAAAAGTAGCTTGTCAAAAAATGTATAAGACTTAGGTGATGGGGTAATTGGAAGTATAGAAAACAAGTAAGACCTTTTTTGTGGTTAATTTTACAAACACTACTCAAGCACAAACACTACTCAGGCAAACTATGGAGAATCATTAGTTTAATTTAATACTTCATTGTGCTTAGTGAAAATGAAAGAATATTCAGAAACCTGGATACATACCAAGATCGTATCAAATAGATTTCAAATTGTGAACTATATAAAAACAATATTATTGACTTTAGTGTTAGGGGAATATTGAGTTAGCTCTTCTACAACTGAGAACAGTTTGCCTATTGATCTGTTTTTCAAATTAATGGAATAAGGGTGATACAATTCAACTTATATTTTAAGATATAAATTGTTAAAATAAAGACCTCTCTGTTATGGCTATTATTAATAAATTATCTTGTTATAAATAACAGAAACTTCTAAATAATCAATAAAAGAGATTTGGTGTCAATCTATTGATTTTTTTTTTCAAGACAAGGTTTCTCTGTGGCTTTGGAGCCTGTCCTGGAACTAGCTCTGTAGACCAGGCTGGTCTCGAACTCACAGAGATCCGCCTGCCTCTGCCTCCAGAGTGCTGGGATTAAAGGCGTGCACCACCACCGCTATTGATTTTAACATCAAACAAAATTGTTGGTGTAGGACTTTGATACTATCATAGAGAAAGGATAAAAATAGAGCAGCTACTTTGCAAACATTCCTTTATCCTTCAGCATTGCTCTATGTGCACATTCTTTTTAGATCAGGAAACAACCAAAATAAAACAATGTAGTATGAGTTGGAAATCTTTGGGTTTAATGGAAAGATCCTTTGATTTTATGACAACTCTGACGATTTTTTTTTTTTGACAGGGTTTCTCTGTAGCTTAGGAGCCTGTCTTGGAACTAGGTCTTGTAAATCAGGGTGGTCTCAAACTCACCGAGATCCACCTGACTCTGTCTCCTGAGAGCTGGAAATAAATGCATGTACTACTACTACCTAGCGTAAGAAAAACTTATAACACCTGCTTATACACGTGCTCATGAAAGTAAAATTAAAAGATCTTATTCAATTCTAAATAATCACATGCTTGACTATGGAACTCAGTGAAATTACAAAATTCAGAAATACTTTGTTTGAATCCAAACATCAAAACAACATGCTGGAAAAAAATTACTTGAAATAAAAGTGAAGATTTTCCAAAAGGAAAATGGTCTGGACTTTGTTGATTTTAATCTCTCTGTGGTCACAGAATTCACCAGTAATTGTAGAATTATGTGCTATTCACTTGTAATTTAAAAATTACTCCAAGGTGTTTGCTTTATTTAATTTTAATTTCTTTTCATCTGCAGAGGATCAGAGAGTAAATACTCAATTAAAAAAAAACACATATAGTGACAAATGGCAGCATAAACAAGACTGTAAAAAAGCCATGGCAAAAAAAAAGGAAGAAAATCTGAGATACACAGTGTCCCAGTTTAACAAAGAAGAATAAAAGCACAGAAAAAATGGAATGGAATGGGCATTTTGGGCATTTGGAGTCTTGTCAGGATTTGGATTTAGGATCTTGATGAAACAATGGATGAGACAAGCAGAAAATGTTCAATTTGACAGAATGATTCTCACTACAATGAAACCAATCAATGTGAGAAGGCACTGACAAAAACAATTTTCACATACTTTAGAGAGGTAGCAGTTGACATTAAATAAAAAAGTCAATGAATAGTAATCTTGCTTGCTGTGATTTTGTGAGACACAGATTAATCTTAGCTAACTAGATTCAGCAGGCATAGAAAGGGCAGTAAAGATGTGAATCAGCAGGGTTTTTCTCAGGTGTTTGGCCTTCTATTACTGGCTTTCCTAGCATTTCATTGTTAAGCCAGTTATGTAAACTAATAGTATGTATATCATGAGACTTTTAGGCTAGTACAAAGTTAATGCATATACAAAATAAAGTATTTGATATAGTAGTAGAAACAAACTATATTTTAAAACACCTACCTTATAGTGCTTATTATGAGAGTGAAATAAAGAGAATAATATCTTTACCTCTCTGTGATATATGAATAAAGCCTCAGATTTTCTTAGAGCATGGTATGAGGAAAATAACATTTGTTTGCCTTCTAAGTTCATAAGCTTCTGTTTTCCAATAATGGTGCCCAAATTCTGCCACTGATTTCCTCAGTTTGATTTCCTAATATATCAAGACTAGTTTTTAAACTAAAGAAAATAAATAAAATGTACAACTTTAACACTTTGCTACTCCTTCATTTCTGTGCTTCATATTTTGTATTTATAATTTAATTTATGTATTTTAATTGAAATAAAATTATATTACTTTCTTCTTTTCCCTTTCCTCCCTCAAGTTCTTCCCAACTATATTCCCTTGAACATCTACCATGTCTTTCTCAATTCTCAAGTTTATTGCCTATTTTATTTGATTATTATTGTTACATAAATATATATTTATGTGTATGTACATATATATACACACAAATATATAATTATATTTATATAATAAAAATAGAATTGGCAGAATTCATGTCTCTTGATGTGTGTATAATGAGCAGTTATCATTTGCTAGTGTGATCTGGCACACTAATTCATGTTCAGAACATTGTGTATAATGTACAAATATATAGGCCCCTGTTTCGGTGCTGACGGGTTCCATCTGGACAGAACAGTTCCTGCTTCTACACTTAGGAGACCCACCGAGAGAGTCAGTCACAGCAAAGACTGGACCAAGACAACAGGCCTCTCCTGGCTCCATTGAAGGCAGAAATGGGCAGGCGCTAATGCAAGAATTCCTCCAACAACCAGAAAGGCAACATGATATCACCAGAACCCAGGGATCCCGAAACAAGAATTGAACACGCTACTCCAGAAGAAATAGAAGAAATCGACTTTAAACTGAACTATATGAAAAAAACAGAGGTCCTTAAACAGGAGGTGAAAAACAGCCAAAAAGAAATAGAAATGACAAACAAAAGGTAGAGGAAATGAATAAATCTCTCAAAGATACCCTAGAAAACCAAGAGGAAGAAGAAAAATGCAATCAAACGGGTAAGGGAAACGGTTCAAGACTAAGAATGAAATGGACATAATGAAGAAAACAAACAGAGGGAAGGCTAGAGATTGAAGATCTGGGTAAATGAACAGGAAGTACAGAGACAAGCATTACCAACAGAATACAAGGGATAGAAGAAAGAATCTCAGACACTGACGATACCATAGAGAAAATAATAGCACTGATCAAAGAAAACAGCAAATCCAACAAATTCTCATCACAAAACATTCAGGAAATATGGGACACAATAAAAAACCAAACCTAAGAATAATAGAAGAAGAAGAAGGAGGAGGAGGAGAAGTACAGCTCAACAGTCCAGAAAATATATTTAATAAAATTATAGAAGAAAACTTTCCCAACCTAAAGAAAGATATTCCTATGAAGGTTAAAGAAGCATACAGAACACCAAATAGACTGGACAAAAAAAAATCTCCTCTCGCCATATAATAATCAAAACACCAAACATACAGAATAAAGAAGGAATATTAACAGCTGCAAAGGAAAAAGGTCAAGTTACTTATAAAGGTAAACCTATCAGACTTACACCTGATTTCTTGATGGAAACCATGAAAGCCAGAAGGTCCTGGATAGATGTAGTGTAGAAAATAAGAGACCATGGATGCAAGCCCACACTACTATACCCAGCGAAGCTTTCATTCACTATAAATGGAAAAAACAAAATATTCCAGAATAAACACAAATTTAAACAATACGTACCTACAAATCCAGCCTTACAGAAAAGAATAGAAGGAAAATCACAACCCAAGGTATCCAATTATGCCCACAATAACTCAAACATCTAATGACCCTTCACCAACACAACTCAAAGAAAGGAAACACACAAACTCTACTACAAAAAAAAAGAAAAAATGACCAGAGTTAACAATCACTGGTCATTAATGTCACTTAATATCAATGGACTCAACTAGTCTATAAAAAGACACAGGCTAAGAGATTGGATACGAAAGCAGAATCCAACATTCTGCTGTTTACAAGAAAGACACCTCATCCACAAAGACAGACATCTACTCAAGGATAGGGCTGGGAAAATGTTTATCAAGCAGATGGACCTAAGAAACAAGCTGGTGTGGCCATACTAATTTCTAACAAATTTGACTTCAAACTAAATTCAATCAGAAGAGATGGAGAGGGACATTTTATACTCATAACAGGAACAATTCATCAGGATGAAGTCTCAATCCTGAATATCTATGCCCCTAATATAAAAGCACCCACTTATGTAAAAGAAACATGACTAGAACTCAAGGCAGTCATCAAACCACACACACTCCTCTCTCACCAATAGACAGGTCAATCAGAGAGAAACCTAACAGAGAAAAAAGAGGATTAATGGAGGTAATGAATCAAATGGACTTAACAGACAGCGACAGAACCTTCTATAGAACATTCCACCCAAAATAGGAAAGAATATACCTTCTTCTCAGCATCTCACGGAACCTTCTCGAAAACCGACCACATACTCGGTAACAAAGCACACTACCACAGTTACAAAAAAAGAATTAGTAACTACCTGAGTCTTATTGGATCACCATGGATTAAAGTTAGAATTCAACAACAATGCTACTCCAGGAAAGCCAACAAACTCATGGAAACTGGACAGTCAACTACTGAAACACACCCGGATCAAGGAAGAAATAAAGAAAGAAATTAAAGTCTTTCTTGAATTCAATGAAAATAAAGACTCAACATACTCAGACCTGTGGGACACTATGAAAGCAGTGCTAAGAGGAAAGTTCATAGCACTAAGTGCCCACTTAAAGAAAACAGAGAAAGCACACATTAGCGGCCCACCTGAAAGCTCTAGGGGAAAAAAAAAGAAGCAGACTCACCTAGGAGGAGTAGAAGACAGGAAATAATCAAACTGAAGGCTGAAATCAACAAAATAGAAACACAGAAAACAATCCAAAGGCTCAATGAAAAAAAAAAAGCTTGGAGAAAATCAACAAGATTGATAAACACCTATCCAAACTAATCAAACAGCAGAGAGAGAATACACAAATTAACAAGATCAGAAATGAAAAGGGAGACATAACCACAGACATGGAGGAAATTCAGAGAATCATTAGATCTTACTACAAAAAGCCTGTATGCCACAAAAATAAAAAAAATGTTAAAGAAATGGACACTTTTTAATATAAGTACCATATACCAAAGTTAAACCAAGAACAGGTGAACAATCTAAATAGACCTGTTAGTCGCGAAGAATTAGAAGTTGTTATCAAAAACTTCCCTACCAAAAGAAGCTTAGGTCTAGACAGTTTCAATGCAGAATTCTAACAGAACTTCCATACTTCTTAATGTATTTCACAATATAGAAACAGAAGAGTCAATGCCAAATTCCCTTTATGAAGATACAGTTATACTGATACCAAAGCCACACAAAGACCCAACCAAGAAAGAGAATTATAGGCCAATCTCACTCAAGAACATCGATGCGAAAATCCTCAATGAAATACTGGCTAACTGAATCCAAGAACATATTAGAAAAATTATCCATTATGATCAAGTAGGCTTCATCCCAGAGATGCAGGGCTGGTTCAACATATGCAAATCTATCAATGTAATCCACCACATAAAAAAACTGAAAGAAAAGAAAACATATGATCATTTCATTGGATGCTGAAAAAGCATTCGAAAAAATTCAACACCCCTTTCTGATAAAGGTCTTGGAGAAATTAGGGATACAAGGGTCATACCTAACTATAATAAAAGCTATTTACAGCAAGCCGACAGCTAACATCAAATTAAATGGAGAGAAACTCATCGCCATCCCACTAAAATCAGGAACATGACAAAGCTATCCACTCTCTCCATACCTCTTCAATATAGTGCTTGAAGTTCTAGCAATAGCAATAAGACAACATAAGAGGATCAAGGGGATTCAAATTGGAAAGGAAGAAGTTAAACTTCTGTTAATTACAGATGATATGATAGTGTACATTAGCAACCCCAAAAACTCCAGCAAAGAACTCATACAGCTTATGAACACCTTTAGTAGCATGCAGGATACAAGATCTACTCCAAAATATCAGTTACCCTCTTATTCACAAAGGATAACAAAGTAGAGATGGAAATCAGAGAAGCATCACCTTTCACGATAGCCACAAATAGCATAAAATATCTTGGGGTAACTCTAACCAAGGATATGAAGGATCTATTTGACAAGAACTTTAAGTCTTTGAAGCAAGAAATTGAGGAGGATACCACAAAATGGGAGGATCTCCTTTGCTCTTGTATTGGGAGTAAAAATGGAAATTCTAACAAGGGCAATTTATAGATTCAATGCAATCCACATTTTGCTCCCATCAAAACTCTTCACAGATCTTGAGAGGACAATAATCAACTTTATATGGAAAAACAAAAATCCCAAGATAGCCAAAACAATCTTATACAATAAAGGAACTTCTGGAGGCATTACCATCACTGACTTCAAACTCTATTACAGAGCTACAGTATTGAAAACAGCTTGGTATTGGAATAAAAACAGAGAAGTCGACCAATGGAATCAAATAGAAGACCCGGATTTTAATCCTCAATCCTAAAAACACCTAATTTTTGATAAAGTAGCTAAAAGTTTACAATGGAAGAAGGAAAGCATCTTCAACAAATGGTGCTGGTATAATGGATGTCAACCTGTAGAAAAATGAAAATAGATCCATATCT
Organism: Microtus oregoni; assembly: GCF_018167655.1. Classification (NCBI taxonomy): domain Eukaryota; kingdom Metazoa; phylum Chordata; class Mammalia; order Rodentia; family Cricetidae; genus Microtus; species Microtus oregoni. The sequence goes on along the minus strand of NW_024543828.1, from coordinate 2,670,838 downwards.
ATCACCATGCACAAACTCAAGTCCAAATGGATCAAAGACCTCAATATCAGTCTGACCACACTGAACCTGATAGAAGAGGAAGTGGGAAGTACTCTACAACACATGGGCACAGGAGACCACTTTCTACGTATAACCCCAGCAGCACAGACATTAAGGGCAACATTGAATAAATGGGAAGTCCTGAAACTAAGAAGCTTCTCTAAAGCAAAGGACACTGTCACTGAGATAAAAATGCCACCTACTGACTGAGAGAAGATCTTCACCAACCCCGCAACTGACAAATGTCTGATCTCCAAAATATATAAAGAACTCAAGAAACTAGACTTTAAAATGCTAATTAACCCAATTAAAAATGGGGCACTGAACTGAACAGAGAATTCCCAACAGAAGAAATTCAAATGGCCAAAAGACACTTAAGGTTATGCTCAACCTCCTTAGCAGTCAGGGAAATCCAAATCAAAACAACTTTGAGATACCATCTTACACCTGTCAGAATGGCTAAAATGAAAAACACCAATGATAGCTTATGCTGGAGAGGTTGTAGAGTAAGGGATACACTCATCCATTGCTGGTGGGAATGCAAACTTGTGTAACCACTTTGGAAATCAGTGTGATGATTTCTCAGGAAATTTATAATTTGTATAATGAACAGTTATCATATGCTACTGTTGATCTGGCACACTACATTCAGGTTAATAACATTCCTGTGATGAAAGATGCCAACCTCAGGTTTGTGAAGTTACATCCAAATATACACAGCTATGAAGAATAACAGTGGATTTAAAAATACATCTCCTAACCCCAAAAACTTTGTTGCTTATCTTAAGTTTATTATGAGTCACAAGATTATGTAAAGGAGTAATAAGTGATGAAAAGCATTATTTAAATGCAGTTCTTCTGAGCTAAATGATTTAGCATAACAAAACAGTACTTCCCTAGCATATGCAACACATCAGGTTCTATTTCCATCACTGCAACAAATAATTATAAATACATAAATAAATAAATAAATAAATAAATAAATAAATAAATAGCAAGCAGTACACTTGGAAAAATCTTCGAGTCTAAAATGACAGTACACACGTGCGACCCCACTATAGACAGAGTCTTTCATAATGTCTGATGTTCCTGTTGACATGGAAGGCCAGGCAGACACCCATGATCAAAGGCCAAGTTAGTGTCTCAGGGCCATAGTGCCTCTGGGGACAGTGCTGACATTCAGACCCATCTGCTGCTAAGGACTATGTTGGGGTCCATGGTCCTACCATGGCTGGGGTGGTCATAACTGAAGTCCCAGTCCTGAACTCTCACTAATGAGGCCCAGGTTGGAGCTGCAACCTGAGGCCTTGGGGGTGTCCAACTACCACACAGCTGCCAGAACCATTCCCACCTGTATGGCCATTCCCTCCATCCAGAACCAGTATGTCCTTGAGGCCTAAGTTGCTGCAAGGGCCATGTCTGGGTCCATAGTTCAAACAAGCAAACAAAAGAAAACAAAAAAAAAAATATGTTCTGTTGTAGAACAAATGTATGTACATTAAAAGGCATTTCCATTCATAATAAAACCTCCCTCTGTGTTCTGAGGAGATTGATACCTAGATCTGCAGAGAGTCTAAGCAGGAAGAATACATTGACTCACATACACATAGCAAACCCGACCTTTGTTCTAGGTGCATTGCTGACCACATCTTAGACATTTAAAAAAAAAAAAACAGAAACTTTCAGCACAGCAGCCTTTCTTTGTTATTAACTAGGATGGTTTTTAAAGTATCAAGCATAGATGCTTGCTTTGCCATGTAATCTGGATGTTAATGCAATTCTCTGTGTTTTCCCTAACATGCACACGATGGCTACATGCTAATAAACTCTTTTTAGCAAAACTCTAAATATAAAAATAAAATAAAATGACAGTACACAGAAGCTGAGGCCAAATGTATCTAAAACACTAAGTGCCCTCTCTCTGTAGAATCAGATGATTTTTCAACACAGAGTATCGGTTAACTGGGGAGGTTGACATGACCCTTGGTGCTGACATTTTTGTTGAAATTTTATTGTATAATCATTTTTAATGAAACACTGGCCACCACTTAAATTTAGTCTTTACCTTACAGATATCTCTTGTGTCCATGTTATATCCTGTAACCATAATGTGAGTCTTTATGGCTTGATCAGTCTGTCTCTGAAGTTACTTATTTAATATAAATAATCTAGAGTCTCACTGAGTCATTTAATGAACATAATTTATCAAGCATGGTTTGAAGGGTTTCCCATGAATAATAAAAGATATTTTTCACCACTCTAGAAATTCTATGGTTTTAGAAGCTTCTTTTTGCAAATAAGTTATTATATAACAATCATGAATCCGATGATAAAACCATCATAGTATCGAAATCATTTCTTACTATGAGAGAAAGTGATATTTGGAGTGTCTTAAACTGGTAATTAAATATGGTGATCCAGATCTGTCATGTTATTTCTGTTCACAACTCTTTATTTCAAACCAGCCACATGAATCTACCAAGCCACCAGGGGGCCACAAAGTGCAATCTTTAAAGGTAAAAGAAGGAAATACTAGAGAAGCATCTGGAGACCCAATAACTTACAAGTTAACTCAAGATTGATCATTATTTTCTTATTATAGTCAGACTTGTATCAACATATTCATTAACAAATTATGTATCTGCATGAATGTGTTTTTAACCCTAAGATGCCATTGAATGAATCATCTTATTAGGAATTCATAATTGATTTTTATGAATATAGGGGGAATTTTAATGACTGCAATAATTTCCATATATAACACTGCATTTAGATTTTACATCCACCAACCATATTTTAAATTGTATATTGAAAATAAAAGATCACATGAAACAGAGTAAATTTGTCATTTTGTGTACTTTCCTTTGGTTCTGTGTGAAAGAATTTAAACAAAAAATAATTTTGCTGATAAAATTTAATCACTGTTACACTGAATTAAAAGGCATTTATAATCAAATATTTCTTTTTATATGTCATGTAATCTAGACTTTTATCTAGTTTATTTTTCTTTCACCAATCCTAGGGGCACTGGAGCAGTCCTAAACTCTTAGTCACAATATCATGCACTCAAATAAGCAGCTATTAATATCACTTCAGAAAGTACTGGATTTTTCCTTTGCAAAATAAAACTTATATTAAATGCATTAGCAAACTCAAAAGCAGTATTCAAAGCCATTCATCCATCATTCAATAATCAGTATATATAGATACTTCTGGATGACGTCAAGTATATCACATCAATGGAAAAGAATGAAAAGAATTGAGGAAGGGAAAGACAAGTATTTTAGAAAACAGTCTTGATTTTGTTTAGAGACACAATAGTTCAAGCTCTTCACTTTCACCATGCCCTTACCCATATGAATAATTTCTTATTTATCATTACCTAATAAAATAGCACTTCTCAGACCTTCCTGAAATTACATCACTCTCCCCTGCACCCATAACCTCCCTTCACTAGAATTTCAAATAAGGAAGTGTATAATTGTTTAGACAATAGGAAAATTTATGGTTAATTTTCAAAGGGTTTTTATAAGATTAAAAACTTTCTGAAGAAGTTCTATTTAATAAAAAAAGAAAAAAAAGAAGTTACAAATGTTGCTGGACTCTTTTAAGTCAAGGAGATATCATACAAGAAAGTTTAAACATAGTAAGTTCAATAGCAAAGAAAAAATTTCAATTGGACTCTTAACCAGTCATTCTTAACAATAATGAAAATGTTGAGTGGTTAATGTGTATGACAAATATTTATGATTTCTAGTATTTAAAAGTAGGTTCAATGGTTCTTCAAATTAAAAATAGAACACAAAAGCTTCAAACAGTTAATTATTTAATCAACTTCCCACATTAAATTCAGTGGTAGGCCATACTAATGAGATTCACATCTCATGCATTTATTCTAACTATCAGATACATTTTAATTAGAGATAACATCCATTATTGTAGAAAAATCAACTCTTACATTTTCAGTACGTGTATGTTTGTGTGCATATGGTTGCATATTTGTGTGTATAAGCTAATATATTAATAAGATATATGCTTATACTACTGTATATGTGAGTGTGTGCCTGTATGTGTAAGAAAAGTGTGTGTGTGCGTGTGTGTTATATGTGTGTATGTATGTGTCCAAAGATCAACTTTGGGTACTTTTTAATCGGGCAACACCCAAATTTTCTTGTTTTCCCTTTTATTTTATTTTTATTTCATTTTATTTATTTTATTTTCTTGTTTGTCCATATAATCTCGACATGGATCCTTTGAAACATAGTCATTAGGTTGGGAAGCCAGAAAGCTCTGGTTATCTGCCTGTCTCTACCAACCCAGTGCTGAAAAATGAATATAATTATACAGAGCTATTTCTTCTTATAAATGTGTTCAAGCACATAACTTATAATGCATATAAGGCAAGAACTTTACTGACCAAGCTATCTTCACAGCCCAATTTTGTAAGAATTTATTAAGACAGAAAAGAAATTAAAATTAAAGTAAAATCCCACATAATGTAAATTTTGTCAAAATTGAAAATTTATTTAAAAATCATTAGTATCTAACTTTTTTTACTGTATTTTATTATTATTGCATTTAATTATGAGACACCTGTAGCAATATTGTTAATAGCAATAAAGTGTGTGAAATAATCACAGCATTTGAATATTTTCAGTGTTTCTGGAATAAGATTACTTCCTTTCTGAAAAAAGAGAGTGAATTTGGAATATTTATTTATATGTTCATCTCATTCCTTAACATTGTTGAAAATACCAAATAATGCTTATTGTTAAAAATATGGTAATTCATCATTTGCGATGAGAATGCAGGCATTTCATAAATACTAACAAATGAATTCACTGAGAATAACAACTGAACAGAACAAAGATAAATACATTATATATATATATATATATATATATATATATGCATATATGTGCACATATATGTATATATGTGTGCACATGTTTCCAATGCTGCCTAGATATATAATAGTATGTCACAGACTTCTATAGTATAGCATTGTCAAAATTCAATGAATCTGCTTTTGCCTAAAAAACTGAAAGGCCTTTGTTTTAGTATAGCTTTTTTTTTTCCTCAAGGGATAATAAGATGATACCACCCAATTTGGGGCTAAAAATTACCATGGTACTAGTAATTAATTATGCAAAACAATAGAGAGATGTCCTGATCAATAGTAATGGTAATGGAGATATTAATACACTTTAGAAGAATGTAAGTGTTAATGAAAATAAAGAGACAACATACTCAAACCTATGGGACACGATGAAAGCAGTGTTCAGAGGAAACTTCAGAGCACTGAGTGCCCACTTAAAGAAAACAGAGAAAGCATACATCGGAGACTTAACAGCACACCTGAAAGCTCTAGAAAAAAAAAAGAAGCAGAGGGACAGAGGAGGAGTAGAAGACTGGAAATAATCAAACTCAGGGCTGAAATCAACAAAATAGAAATACAGAAAACAGTCCAAAGAATCAATAAAACAAAAAGTTGATTCTTGGAGAAAATTGACAAACCCCTATTCAAACTAATTCAATGACAGAGAGAGAACACGCAAATAAATAAGGTCAGAAATGAAAAGGGGGACATAACCACAGACACAGAGGAAATTCAGAGAATCATTAGATCTTACTACAAAAGCCTATATGCCACAAAACTGGAATTTGTAAAGGAAATGGACACTTTTTTAGATAAATACCATATACCAAAGTTAAACCAGGACCAGGTGAACAATCTAAATAGACCTGTTAGTCGCGAAGAATTAGAAGAGGTTATCAAAAACCTCCCTACCAAAAAAAGCCCAGGACCAGATGGTTTCAATGCGGAATTCTACCAGAACTTCCAAGAAGACCTAATACCTATAATCCTTAATGTATTTCACAATATAGAAACAGAAGAGTCATTGCAAAATTCCTTTTATGAAGATACAGTTTCTCTGATACCAAAACCGCACAAAGACTCAACCAAGAAAGAAAATTATAGACCAATCTCAATCATGAACATCGATGCAAAAATCCTCAACAAAATACTGGCAAACCGAATCCAAGAACACATTAGGAAAATTATCCATTATGATCAAGTAGGCTTCATCCCAGGGATGCAGGGCTGGTTCAACATATGCAAATCTATCAATGTAATCCACCACATAAAAAAACTGAAAGAAAAGAAAACATATGATCATTTCATTGGATGCTGAAAAAGCATTCGAAAAAATCCAACACCCTTTTATGATTAAAGTATTGGAGAGATTAGGGATACAAGGGTCATACCTAAATATAATAAAAGCTATATACAGAAAGCCGACAGCTAACATTAAATTAAATGGAGAGAAACTTAAAGCCATCACACTAAACTCAGGAACACGACAAGGCTGTCTACTCTCGCCATACCTATTCAATATAGTACTTGAAGTTCTAGCAATAGCAATAAGACAACATAAGAGGATCAAGGGGATTCGAATTGGAAAGGAAGAAGTTAAACTTTTGTTATTTGCAGATGTTATGATAGTGTACATAAGCGACCCCCAAAACTCCACCAAAGAACTTTTACAGCTGATAAACACCTTTAGTAATGTGGCAGGATACAAGATAAACTCCACAAAATCAGTCGCCCTCTTATACACAAAGGATAGGGAAGCAGAGAGGGAAATCAGAGAAGCTTCACCTTTCACAATAGCCACAAACAGCATAAAATATCTTGGGGTAAATCTAACCAAGGAAGTGAAAGATCTATTTGACAAGAACTTTAAGGCATTGAAGAAAGAAATTGAGGAGTATACCAGAAAATGGAAGGACCTCCCTTGCTCTTGGATTGGGAGGATCAACATAGTAAAAATGGCAATTCTACCAAAGACAATTTATAGATTCAATGCAATCCCCATCAGGGTCCCATCAAAACTCTTCACAGATCTTGAGAGGACAATAATCAACTTTATATGGAAAAACAAAAAACCCAGGATAGCCAAAACAATCCTATACAAAAAAGGATTGTCTGGAGGCATTACCATCCCTGACTTCAAACTCTATTACAGAGCTACAGTGATGAGAACACTGTGGTACTGCCATAAAAACAGAGAAGTCGACCAATAGAATCGGATAGACGACACGAATTTTAACCCACAAACCTATGAACACCTCATTTTCAATAAAGGAGCTAAAAGTATACCATGGAAGAAAGAAAGCATCTTCAACAAATGGTGCTGGCATAACTGGATGTCAACCTATAGAAGAATGAAAATAGACCCATATCTATCACCATGCACAAAACACAAGTCCAAATGGATTAAAGACCTCAATATCAGTCAGAACACATTGAACCTGATAGAAGAGAAAGTGGGAAGTACCCTACAGGAGATGGGCACAGGAGATCGCTTCCTATGTGCAACCCCAACAGCACAGACATTAAGGGCAACAATGAATAAATGGGACCTACTAAAACTGAGAAGCTTCTGTAAAGCAAAGGACACTGTCACCAAGACAAAAAGGAAACCTACTGACTGGGAGAAGATCTTCACCAACCCCACAACAGACAAAGGTCTGATCTCCAAAATATATAGAGAACTCAGGAAACTAGACTATAAAAATGCTAATTAACCCAATTAAAAAATGGGGCACTGAACTGAAGAGAGAATTCTCAGCAGAGGAAATTTAAATGGCCAAAAGACACTTAAGGTCATGCTCAACCTCCTTAGCAATCAGGGAAATGCAAATCAAAACAACTTTGAGATATCATCTTACACCTGTCAGAATGGCTAAATTAAAAAACACCAATGATAGCCTTTGCTGGAGAGGCTTTGGAGGAAGGGGAACCCTCATCCATTGCTGGTGGGAATGCAATCTTGTGCAACCACTTTGGAAATCGGTGTTTCGGTTTCTCAGGAAATTCGGGATCAACTTACCCCTGGACCCAGCAATACCACTCCTGGGAATATACCCAAGAGATGCCCTATCATATGACAAGAGCATTTGTTCAACTATGTTCATAGCAGTATTATTTGTAATAGCCAGAACCTGGAAACAACCTAGATGCCCTTCAATGGAAGAATGGATGAAGAAAGTGTGGAATATCTACACATTAGAGTACTATGCTGCGGTAAAAAACAATGACTTCTCAAATTTTGCATGCAAATGGATGGAAATAGAAAACACTATCCTGAGTGAGGTAACCCAGACCCAAAAAGATGAACATGGGATGTACTCACTCATAATTGGTTTCTAGCCATAAACAAGGGTCACGGAGTCTGCAATTGGTGATCCCAAAGAAGCTAAGTAAGAAGGTGAACCAAAGGAAAAGCATATAGTTGTCCTCTTGGCTATGGGAAGTAGACAAAATTGCCGGGGAGAAAATTGAGATCATGGGGGTGGGGTGGGATGGGGGTAAGGGGAGATGGGGAGAGAGGGTGGATGGGTGAAAATGCGGGGAGCTTGGGGAAGGGGGAGGATTGGGATGAAGGAAGGTTGGATGGGGGAGCACGGAAGCACGGTTCTTAGTTAAGGGAGCCACCTTAGGGTTGGCAAGAGACTTGATCCTAGAGTGGCTCCCAGATGCCCAAGCCGAGGTCCCCAGTTAGTTCCTTGGGCAGCTGAGGATGGGGAACTTGAAATGACCCTATCCTATAGCAATACTGACGAATATCTTGCATATCATCATAGAAACTTCATCTGGTGATGGATGGAGACAGAGACAGAGACTCACACTGGAGCACTGGACTGAGCTCCCAAGGTCCCAATGAGGAGCAGAAGGAGGGAGAACATGAGCAAAGAAGTCGGGACCACGAGGGGAGCACCCACCCACTGAGACAGTGGAGCTGATCTATTGGGAGCTCACCAAGGCCAGCTGAACTGTGACTGAAAAAGCATGAGATAAAACTGGACTCTCTGAGCATGGCCAACAATGAGGGCTGATGAGAACCCAAGGACAATGGCACGGGGTTTTGAACCTACTTAATGTGCTGGCTTTGTGGGAGCCTAGCCAGTTTGGATGTTCACCTTCCTAGACATGGACGGAGGGGGGAGGACCTACGACTTACCACAGGACAGGGAAATCTGACTGCTCTTTGGGCTGGAGAGGGAGGGGGAGAGGAGTGGGCGGAGGGGGAGAGAAGGGTGGGAGGAGGGGGAGAAGGGTGGGAGGAGGGGGAGGGAAATGGGAGGCTGGGAGGAGGAGGAAATTTGTTTTGTTTTTTTTTCCTTTTCTCAATTAAAATATAAAAAATAAAAAAAATAATTGCAGGTAAATAGTCATATATAATAATCAAACTTATAGGTATGTTGGGTATGTTTTCAAGTCTAAATAGATATATTTTAGATAGACAGATGATCTTTAAACCCTCAAAAGATATACAGAATATGTCATTAAGGTGTGTAATACGTTAAGACTTTTCAGGATAGTGAGACACACTTGCTCCCTGGTAGGACCAATTTACTTCAGAGATGATGGGCTACAAAGAAACCCCTTATGGAGTTTGCTTTCATTATTTCAAATTAGTCACCAGGCAAAGAAACTGCTCTTACTTTGACTATTAAAGGTATGCTGTACGAACTGGACATGGAGGTCTCAAGGGAAAAAGACTATTTAACTTTGCAAAGATAATTCAGGATACACCTTCAAAATTCATGCTTCATAAAAAAAAAGTTTGCTAGACATTCTGCAGGACACACATGAAAGCAACTGCTGACCTTTTCAAAACATGGCAGGATAGCCCTTCAAAATTTCTGCTTCATAGAAAAGTGTGCCAGATATTCTAGGCCTATAGACTGAAGATGGATGATGCAACATTATAGAGGGATCTTGAGTGACTGCCCAGGCAGACAGATGTCTGTCTTTTCTATAGCTTTTTTGGTGGATTAAACTGTATTCTGTTTACCCAGGTAAAATTATATCCTACTATGCTCTTTGATGGAGTTGAAGACTAGATACTTTTATTTTTCCTTGGTTATAATAGAAGGTAAATTAGGTACAAAACTTTGGACTCATCAAGATGGCATTAATAATTGAGTATTTTCTCTAAGTTTAACAAATGCAAATGGAAAGGATCCTGTGAATATAATCTTTATTTTACAACTGTTCTTAATGCATATAGTCTTACTATGCTAAAGTTAAAACCTTTCTTTTTACAGAAACAAAATGTAGAATTGTTGTAGAACATTTAACTATTTAAAGATGTGTTACATTTCTTTATGCTGTGGAATATTACTTTAACTGTGTAAACACATGTTACATTTGCTTACACTTTTTTTTTACACTCTGAGAACTTCTACCCAGCTCCCAAATAAATACACAGACTTAATTCTTATTTATGAATGGCTGAACTTAAATTGACTTATTTCCAACTGGTGTAGGAATTCCTTCTGTTTGTGTGTTCTTTTCATTGGTTAATGAATAAACTGCCTCAGCCTAGTTGATAGGGCAGAATTAATGTAGGCAGAAAAAATAGAACTGAATGCTGGGAGGAAGAAGTGCATAGTCAGAGAGAAGTCCAGGATCCTCTGCCTGAGATGGACACTGGTTAGAATCTCTGGTAAGCCACAGTCACGTGGTGATACACAGATTAATGGAGATGGGTTAAGCTAATATGTACGAGTTAGCCAATAAGAAGTTAAAGCTAATGGCCAAGCATTGTTTTAATTAATACAGGTTTTGTGTGGTTATTTTTGATATAAGATAGCTGGATAGCTGGGAATAACAAGGGGCCTCCTCCTCATGCAAGAATTGGTGCCAGCGTGATGGACTAAATCCACTTAAAAACCTGAGAGAGCTAAATTCTAGACACACACAAAAAACAGAGTGTTAACACAGCTTTTTACTGTTTGTTGGTGACATGCCACAGAGAGATTTTCCTGACTCAGCAACAGAAACAGATAAAAGTCATGCCATTTTAAAACATGACTTCCTGGGCTGTGCCGCCAGTGTGAACTCCAGCTATAAAGCATTTCAGTGGCATCTGTGGGCCTGGGTGTTTATGAGCCCACTAGAGTTAGGAGGAAATTGGCTAAGACCATGCCTGTGGCTCAGTACTCCCTGCCTGGGCAGGCAGAGGGATCAGGTCTACAAGGTGTGCACAAGTAAGAGAGCATGACAGATTCCTGCTACCATACACAGAGATGTTTCCAGGCTGTGCAGTGCACTGCATGGCAGATTTGGCTGTAACTCAGATTAAAAGGGTTTAGGTGCTGCACACTTATTCTCGGGGTTGGACTGCTGAGAGTGGCTCCTGCCTGGTGGCCCCAGAGCTAGCACTGGTGGTGCTTCCACCATTTTAAAATTGGAGAGAGGCAGAGCCAACATCCAGAGAAGCTACAACCAAGCTGCTTAGTATTTTAAAAGCTCTTCAAGACAGTAGAAAATTACAGACAATGCAATAAGGACAGATTCAGAAAAAAAAAGACCTAAAAATGGGTCACAATGTTAGATAAATATATGTAGGCTTGAGAAAAAAAAAGAGTATCAAGAGTCATAAAATAAAGTTAATACTTAAAAAAAATGGTAAAGTCTTTAAAGAGACAAAGTAATAGAGTAAAAACAAGTCACGTAAAGATGAAAAATTCACAGAGTCTAGATTATATATATTATAGTGTTTTCTTTGGATTTTTGGACTGTGAAGGAGCTAAGTACAGAGAAACATTTCATTGTATAGGCTGCTAAGCTAAACCAGCATGTATATTATAAAGTTATTATGACTTTCAAATTTGAGTTTAAGGATTAGTTGCTTTGGAAAGGAGGTTCTACTTTTGATTTCACAAAATATGAGAATCTGTGGATGCTTCTACACCAATATGGTTTTTTGGACCAAGACCTCTGAAAAGTTTGCTGTAAACAACCTCAAAAAATTTCTTCACCCAACTGCTGACTGAGATAAACCTAGCACACAGGATACACCATAAAAGACCTGATTAACAGTGCCCCCAATCAGCACGAAGAAGAATGGATAAATATATGCCAATATTCCCAAATATTGTTTATAAATGTCCTTTTACATTTAAAGGGAGATATGATATAGATATGAATAATTTGCATTGGTATGGATCTTGGTTTTTGAAATAAATTTAAGGTCTATTTTGTTATATGTATATGTATTTCTGATCTTGATTAAAGTATTGTGATTGTATAGTTCATTTAAAAATGTAATATATAATCAGGAAGTATAGATTAATAGATAATCATCTAATAATAGTCAAGCTTGTAGTCATGTTAGATTTTCTAGATGTGCATAGATATATTTCAGATAGATAGGCATTCTTCATATCTTTCAAAGACTACAAAATCTGGCATTTAAAATGTTTTAATAACTAAGATCTTTTCATGACAGTGAGACGTGTGCTCTCCTGGCAGCACAAATTACTTAGAGAGGAAGATGGGCATCAAAGAGGATTCTTATGGAGTTTGCTAGCCATTTGGGCAAGAAACTGTTCTTGCTTGGACTGTTTTAGTGGATGTGCAGGACCCGCAGAGAGAGGACTGCTGAACTTGCCTAAAGGTGAGATAATCCTTTAGGTTTCCTGCTTCATGAAAGACTCTGTGAGACATTCTGCAGGATACAGAAGAAAGTGAGTGAACTGTCTTTGAAATATCCTATTTAGTGAAAAAGTCTGCTGATTACTATGGGGCTGTAGGCTGAAGATGGATGCCCCAACAGTATAGAAGAACTTTGGGTAACTGTCCAGGCAGCAAGATGTCTATGTCATTTCTAGAGTTTAGAAAGTTGTTTATAATGCACTTCCAGTTTACATAGGTAATATTACATCCTTCTGATGTCTTTGATGGAGTTGAAGAATTTATAGTTAGAGTTTTCCTTAGTTATGATAAAAGATAAAGTAGACAAAAATATTGTAATTGTAATTGTAACTGTAATTCTTTTTTTTTTTTTTTTTGGTTTTTCGAGACAGGGTTTCTCTGTGGCTTTGGAGCTCATCCTGGAACTAGCTCTGTAGACCAGGCTGGTCTCGAACTCACAGAGATCCGCCTGCCTCTGCCTCCCGAGTGCTGGGATTAAAGGCTTGCGCCACCATCGCCCGGCTGTAACTGTAATTCTTGTTTGATAACTGTTTTGTTATATGTAATTTTACTATGTTAAACAGAAGGGGCCCCCTCTTCATGTTACACACCAGCTTTTCTAACTTAAATTAACCCATTTCTCTTTACCTTTTGCATCTAAGCTTTTGGCCTTTATTCTATACATCACTCTTTCCTTCTTACTCCATGGCTGGCTGTGAGACTCAGTGTCTGCACCCTGATATCTTCCTCTTCTTTTTTGCTCCTCCCTCCCCTCTTCTCCTGAGCCTAAATATCTCCTCCTATATATTCTTCTGCCTGGCAACCCCACCTATCTCTCTCTTCTGCCTTGCTGTTGTCCATTTGGCTTTTTATTAGACCAATCAGATGTTTTTGACTGACAAAGTAACACAGCTTTACAGAGTTAAACAAATGCAACAAAAATAAATGTAACACCACTTAAACCAACATTCCACAACATAATACTGCATTTGTGTAATGAAGTAGAAATATGTATTTAATTATGTAAAGATGTGTTGTGTTTATTTCACCTTGCAAGATTAAGTATGAGGACAAATCTAGGCTCAAAAAGAATAAGAGGAGAAGAAAAAGAAAAGAACAGGTATGTGGAGACAGACAGCCAGGCAGCCTCCAGACAGTCAGACATGAGAAGTAGTGAAAATAACATATAGAATGAAAAAGTAAAAGGCTCCAAATCAAAAAGTAGATAAAGAGAAAAAGGTTAATTCAAGTTAAAAGAGATAATCAGAAATGAGCTTTAGCTGGGCCTAGCATTGATAGCTAGTAAGAAGTCTCTGTATTATGATTTGGGAGCTGGTTGGTGGCCCAAAATAAAAAGCTGATACACAAAAAAACACTAATCATTTACATTATAAAATACCCAGTTTAGAATTTTTTTATTACATTAGAAGCAGATTGTGACAATATGTAGTATTCTCTCCTAATATCAGTTGTCATAATAAAACTATGTAATGATTTATGGACTCAAATTCATGAAGAAACTTTTAACCATGCCTATGTTACTTATAAGCCATGTTTTTCAATAAACCACTAACCACTCTGAACTTCCACACTATTTCTTCTAAAACTAGCCTCAATAAAATGTATTATACTTACATATTGAGTTTTCTTTTTTTCTCTCTCTATTTTTTATTTATTTTTAGTTGTTGAAAAAAAATTCTGCCTCCTCCCCATTTCCCATTTCCCTCCCCATCCTCCCACACAATGCTCCCTCCACCCACTCCCCTCCTCCTCTTCCCCTCCCCCACTCCATTCCCCTCCCTCTCAAGATTGAAGAGCAGTCCAGATTCCCTGCCCTGTGGGAAGTCCAAAGTCCTCCCACTTCTATCCAGGTCCAGGAGGGTGAGCATCCAAACAGGCTAGGCTCACACAAAGCCAGTTCATGTATTAGGATCGAAACCTAGTGCCATTGTCCTTGGCTTCTCATCAAACTTCATTTTCCGCCATGTTCAGAAAGTTCAATTTCATCCCATGCTTATTTAGTCCCAGTCCAGCTGGTCTTGGTGAGCTCCCAATAGATCAGTTCCACTGTTACAGTGGGTGGGTGCTTCCCTTGTGGTCCTGACTTCCTTGCTCATGTTCTCCCTCTTTCTGTTCCTCACTTGGATCTTAAGATCAATTGGAGCACTTGGTCCGGTGCTCCAATTTGGGTCTCTGTCTCTATCTTGATCCATCGCTAGATGAAGGTTCAAAGGTGATATGCAAGATATTCATCAGTATTGCTACAGGATAGGGTCATTTCAGGTTCCCTCTCCTCAGTTGCCCAAGGTACTAGCTGGGGGACAGCTCCCTGGACACCTGCGAGCCCCTCTAGAGTCAAATCTCTTGCCAACCCTAAGGTGGCTCCCTTAATTAGTATATATATTTCTCCGCTCCTGTGTCCACCCTTGCTTTATCCCAACCATCCCATTCACCCAAGCTCCCCCAATCCTCCCCCTCTTACGTTTCTCACCCCAATTCTCCTTATCCCCATGCAACCTCATCCCCAAGTTCCGAGTTTTTGCCCGGCAATCTTGTCTACTTCCTATATCCAGGTGGATGACTATATGTTTTTCTTTGGGTTTACCTTCTTATTTAACTTCTCTAGGATCACAAATTATATGTTCAATGTTGTTTATTTATGGCTAGAAACCAATTATGAGTGAGTACATCCCATGTTCATCTTCTTGGGTCTGGGATTCCTCACTCAGGATAGTGTTTTCTATTTCCATCCATTTGCAAGCAAAATTTGCGAAGTCATTGTTTTTTACTGCTAAGTAGTACTCTAATATGTATATGTATATATTCGACACTTTCTTCATCCATTATTCCATTGAAGGGCATCTAGGTTGTTTCCAGGTTCTGGCTATTACAAACAATGCTGCTATGAACATATTTGAACAAATGCTTTTGTCATATGATAGGGCATCTCTTGGGTACATTCCCAAGAGTGGTATTGATGGATCTTGGGGTAGGTTGATCCCGAATTTCCTAAGAAATTGCCACACTGATTTTCAAAGTGGTTGCACAAATTTGCATTCCCACCAACAATGTATGAGTGTGCCCCTTACTCTACAACCTCTCCAGCAAAGGCTATCATTGGTGTTTTTGATTTTAGCCATTCTGACACATGTAAAATGGTATCTCAAAGTTGTTTTAACTTACATTTCCCTGATCGATAAGGAGGTTGAGCATGACCTTAAGTGTCTTTTGGCCATTTGAAATTCTTCTGTTGAGAATTCTCTGTTCAGTTCAGTGCCCCATTTTTAATTGGGCTAATTAGCATTTTAAAGTCCAGTTTCTTGAGTTCTTTATATATTTTGGAGATCAGACCTTTGTCCGTTGTGGGGTTGGTGAAGATCTTCTCCCAGTCAGTGGGTTTCCTTTTTGTCTTAGTGACAGTATCCTTTGCTTTACAGAAGCTTCTCAGTTTCAGGAGGTCCCATTTATTCAATGTTTTCCTTAATGTCTGTGCTGCTGGGGATATACGTAGGAAGTGATCTCCTGTGCCCATATGTTGTAGAGTACTTCCCACTTTCTCTTTTATCACGTTCAGTGTGTTCAGCCTGATATTGAGGTCTTTAATCCATTTGGACTTGAGTTTTGTGCATGGCAATAGATATGGATCTATTTTCATTCTTCTACAGGTTGACAACCAGTTCTGCCAGCACCATTTGTTGAAGATGCTTTCTTTCTTCCATTGAATACTTTTAGCTCCTTTATCAAAAATCAGGTAGTCATAGGTTTGTGGGTTAAAATCCAGGTCTTCTACTCTATTCCATTGATCGACTTATCTGTTTTTATGCCAATACCAAGCTGTTTTCAATACTCAAGCCCTGTAATAGAGTTTGAAGCCAGGGATGGTAATGCTCCAGAAGTTCCTTTATTGTATAAGATTATTTTTGCTATCCTTTTTTTTGTTTTTCCATAAAAAGTTCATTAATGTCCTATCAAGATCAGTGAAGAATTTCAATGGGATTTTCATCGGGATAGCATTTTATCTATAAATTGCCTTTGTTAGAATTGCCATTTTTACCATGTTGATCTTCCCAATCCAAGAGCAAGGGACATCCTTCCATTTTCTGGTATCCTCCTCAATATCTTTCTTCAAAGACTTAAAGTTCTTGTCAAATAGATCCTTCATATCCTTGGTTAGAGTTACCCCAAGATATTTTATGCTTTTTGTGGCTATCCTGAAAGGTGATGCTTCTCTGATTTCCCTCTCTGCTTCCTTATCCTTTGTGTATAGGACGGCAACTGATTTTTTGGAAGTGATTTCGTATCCTGTCAAGCTACTAAAGGTGTTTATCAGCTGTAGGAGTTCTTTGCTGGAGTTTTTGGGGTCGCTTATGTACACTATCATATCATCTGCAAATAATGAAAGTTTAAATACTTCCTTACCAATTCGAATCCCTTTGATCCCCTTATGTTGTCTTATTGTGATTGCTATAACTTCAAGTACTATATTGAAGAGGTATGGAGAGAGTGGATAGCTTTGTCGTGTTCCTGATTTTAGTGGGATGGCTTTGAGTTTCTCTCCATTTAATTTGATGTTAGCTGTCGGCTTGCTGTAAATTGCTTTTATTATAGTTATGTATGAGCCTAGTATCCCTAATCTCTCTAAGACCTTTATCATAAAGGGATATTGAATTTTGTCAAAAGCTATTTCAGCATCTAATCAAATGATCATATGGTTTTTTCTTTCTGTTTATTTATATGATATTTTATATTGATAGATTTGTGTATGTTGAACCAGCACTGCATCCCTGGGATGAAGCCTACTTGATCATAATGGACAATTTTTCTAATGTGTTCTTGGATTCGGTTTGACAGTATTTTATTGAGGATTTTCGCATCAATGTTCATGACTGAGATTGGCCTGTAATTCTCCTTTTTGGTTTAGTCTTTGCGTGGTTTTGGTATCAGTATAACTGTAGCTTCACAGAAGGAATTTGGCAATGACTTTTCTGTTTCTATATTGTGAAATTCATTAAGGAGTATAGGTATTAGGTCTTCTTGGAAGTTCTGGTAGAATTCTGCATTGAAACCCTCTAGATCTGGGCTTTTTTTGGTAGGGAGGTTTTTTTTTTTTTTGTTTTATAACAACTTCTAATTCTTCGTGACTAACAAGTCTATTTAGATTGTTCACCTGGTCTTGGTCTAACTTTGGTATATGGTACTTATCTAAAAAACTGTCCACTTCTTTAACATTTTCCAATTTTGTGGCACACATGCTTTCGTAGTAAGGTCTAATGATTTTCTGAATTTCCTCTGTGTCTGTGTTTATGTCTCCCTTTTCATTTCTGTTCTTGTTAATTTGCGTGTTCTCTCTCTGCCGTTTGATTAGTTTGGTTAGGGGTTTATCAATCTTGTTGCTTTTCTCCAAGAACCAGCTTTTTGTTTCATTGATTCTTTGGATTGTTTTCTGTGTTTCTTTTTTGTTGATTTTAGCCCTTAGTTTGATTATTTCCAGTCTTCTACTCCTCCTAGGTGAGTCTACTTCTTTTTTTTTTTTCTAGAGCTTTCACGTAGGCTGTTAGGTCTTCAATGTGTGCTTTCTCTGTTTTCTTTAAGTGGGCACTTAGTACTATGAACTTTCCTCTTAGCACTGCTTTCATATTGTCCCATAAGTTTGAGTATGTTGAGTCTTTATTTTCATTGAATTCATGAAAGTCTTTAATTTCTTTCTTTATTTCTTCCTTGATCCGGGTGTGTTTCAGTAGTTGACTGTCCAGTTTCCATGAGTTTGTTTGCTTTTCTGGAATAGCATTGTTGTTGAATTCTAACTTTAATTCATGGTGATCCGAAAAGACTCGGGTGGTTACCAAATTTTTTTTTTTTTTTTGTAACTGTGGAAGTTTGCTTTGTTACCAAGTATGTGGTCAATTTTCGAGAAGGTTCCGTGAGATTCTGAAAAGAAGGTATATTCTTTCCTATTTGGGTGGAAAGTTCTATAGATGCTTCTATAGTTGTCTGTTAAGTACATTTGTTTCATTGCCTCCATTAATCCTCTTTATTCTCTGTTAGGTTTCTCTCTGATTGATCTGTCCATTGGTGAGAGAAGTGTGTTGATATCTCCTACTATTAGTGTGTGTGGTTTGATGACTGCCTTGAGTTCTAGTAACGTTTCTTTTACATAAGTGGGTGTTTTTGTATTAGGGTCATAGATATTCAGGATTGTGACTTCATCCTGATGAATTGTTCCTGTTATGAGTATAAAATATCCCTCTCCATCTCTTCTGATTGATTTTAGTTTGAAGTCAACTTTGTTAGAATTTAGTATGGCCACACCTGCTTGTTTCTTAGGTCCATTTGCTTGATAAACATTTTCCCAGCCCTATCCTCGAGTAGATGTCTGTCTTTGTGGTTGAGTTGCATTTCTTGTAAACAGCAGAATGTTGGATCCTCTTTTCCTATCCAATCTCTTAGCCTGTGCCTCTTTATAGGTGAGTTGAGTCCATTGATATTAAGTGATATTAATGACCTGTGATTGTTAACTCCTGTCATTTTTTTTCTTTTTCTTTCTTTCTTTTTTTTTTTTTGGTATTAGAGTTTGTGTGTTTCCCTTCTTCGAGTTGTGCTGGTGAAGGGTCTTTAGATGTCTGAGTTATTGTGGGCATTGTTGGACTCCTTGGGTTGTGATTTTCCTTCTATTACTTTCTGTAAGGCTGGATTTGTGGCTACGTATTGTTTAAATTTGTTTTTATCCTGGAAAATTTCGTTTTCTCCATTTATATTGAATGAAAGCTTGGCTCGGTATAGTAGTGTGGGCTTGCATCTATGGTCTATTTGTTTCTGCAGTACATCTATCCAGGACCTTCTGGCTTTCAAGTTTCCATAGAGAACTCAGGTGTAAGACTGATAGGTTTACCTTTATAAGTAACTTGACCTTTTTCCTTTGCAGCTCTTAATATTCTTTCTTTATTCTTTATGTTTGGTGTTTTGATTATTAAATGGGAGGGGATTTTTTTTGATCCAGTTTATTCGGTGTTCTGTATGCTTCTTGAACCTTCATAGGATTAACTTTCTTTAGGTTGGGAATGTTTCTTCTATAATTTTATTAAATATATTTTCTGGACCGTTGAGCTGTACTTCTCCTTCTTCTACCCATATTAGTTTTAGGTTTGGTCTTTTTATTGTGTCCCAGATTTGCTGAATGTTTTCTGATGAGAGTTTGTTAGATTTGCTGTTTTCTTTGATCAGTGCGTTTATTTTCTCTATGGTATCTTCAGAATCTGAGATTCTTCTACCTCTTTTATTCTGTTGGTTATGCTTGTTTCTGTAGTCTATATTCATTTACATATTGAGTTTTCAATAATAATAGTATATATGTTCTTTAAGATTATAATAAGGAGTTTAAAATGTAGGTGAAAATTCTTTCAGGAAGTTTGTTTACATTATTTAAACTTTCTTAAAAGAACTAAATTCTATGATTGTTTTCTAACATCTAAAATTAGGGTAATTTTCAACCTATTTTTTTTTAAATATGTAAGTAAAATCTATTCATTTTTTAAAATATGACACATATATTCTAAGTTTAATATAGTTTTATTATAATTCAGTTTCACTTTTATTATTACAATTATTATATATAATTTTCTATGCGTTCATTAAAAAATAATATTTAAAATTCTAAATCTTTAAATTCTAATATTACTATAGTTTAATGTATTTTATTATGTATTTTAGTTGTATTTTATTATTGATATAAGGTGTTGTCTACATTTGTCGAAATGCTGTTTGAAAATTCATTACTTTGGTGGCCTCTAGTATACTACATTTTCTTTCATTCTTTCCTCTAATATCACAGTCATATTAACTGTAAACTTATTCAGGTGATAAGCATTGGTGACAGGAAGACTAAATCCCATAGTATACAATGATAATTGATAAAATTAGAAAATGTAATACTTCATTTGTACTTTCTTTTGATGAATTCAACTCACAGTTTTTCAAATGCAAGAAAGGCCACATGCTTGAGTAATTGTTATATAACAAAACACCTTGAAATTTAACATCTAAAAAAGAAACCTGTTGTGTATTAGCTGAGTGGTTTTCTGCTTAATGTGGTGAAAGTAACTGGGTCATTAGGGCACCTGGAAAGTTCAAAGTAGCTTTATTCATATGACTGGCAATAGACTGTGGCAGATGTCTGGGAACACAACTGGGGATGTTGGCAAAGGATCTTTTCTCAATTCCAGGCATTTATTTGCACACTGGGCTTGGGTTTCTCCCAACTTTGCAGCTGGCTTCCAAGGAGTGTTTTTCCATAAGATATCATATTGCTTAACATCATAGAGAAATATTTTATGGGAAAAAAATTACAGAAAAAGGTAACAAGATATAGAAAAATTAACATTTAAAAAACCTAGACTATTACATATGCATTCCATAGAAGTGAAATATTAGAGGAAGGAGACTAACACTATAAAATTATACTAGCAAACAGGCTAAAAAGATAAACAATATGAAGCAACAAAATAAGAAGATAACAATGTAAATCACATTGTGAAGCAAAGATTATAATCAATAAAAACAAGCTCACAACACGAAGAAAGTAGAAGAAATACAAGTTTGGAAAAGGTTGTCAAAACTGTATTTTACATAGAAAAATGATATAGGAATACAGGATAGAAATCTGATAGATGATACAAATTGAAATAATAATAATCATACATTTTCCAAATAAGAAGAAATCAAATATCTAGAGACAAAGGTGGTAGAGAATCAAAGCAAATTAATACTGGAAATTTATATACCATCCATAAGATGTTGTCTAATCATGTTCACAGCTCAATTTATATATTTGCTTTTGCTTCTCTTTTGAAGCTGATATCAAATCAGTATATATTTAATGGCCTTAATATGAGATTTCTTTACATTTATTTTTAAATATTTCTAATTGAAATAGAATTATATTACTTCCCTCTTCCCTTTCCTTCTTCCAACCTTTCCCAGCTCCCAGTTTCCCTACCTTTAATATCCCCCATGCCCCCAAACTCTTAATTTGATACCTTTTTTTTATTTTGATTGTCCTTAGTGTGTGTATGTGTGTGTGTTAATAGATGTAGAAATTCAACCTCGTGAGTCTGTTGATATGTGGTATCGAGGCTGACCATATTGCATTGGACAAACAATAAAGGGGTTAATTTCCTGGAAAATACCAATTCTCCTTCTCCTTGAAGTCAATTAGTTGCCTGTATTTTTTGGGGGGGGGGGCTAGGGGTGACACACTATGGAATTTCTTCCTTTCAATGATAGTATGTCCTTTGATATTACCTTCCATAAATAGCAACAAATAATAAAAAGAGTGACCCTGTCAGAGAAACAAGGTAGAAGATGGGGACTAATATCCAATGTACTGGGTAATTTTATGTGAACATGATACAAACTAAAGTATTTTGGGAGAGGAACTCTCAATTGAAAAGATGCCCCCAGAAGATTTGCCTGTAGGCAAGTCTATCATGCATTTTCTTAATTACTGATTGCTATTTAAGGGCCCAGCCCATTGTAAATAAGTTCCATCTCTGTATGCAGGCTGAATAAGGCAAAGGGAAGCAAGTCAGAAGCAGCACTGCTCCATGAGCTATGTTCAGATCCTTCTAGGTTGATGCCTTGAATTCCTACCTTGACTTCTCTAGACAACGAATACGTTTCTCCAATGTTGCTATTGGTCATGGTGTTTTATCCCAGTAATAGAAACATTAAGATACCCAAGGATGTCCTCTGAACTCCCATGTGAGTCCACACACACACACACACACACACACACACACCTCACACACATGCTCATACACACACACAATCATATACACAGAGAAAAGGACAGAACTTAATGAAATAAAGTCAGTGCTGTAGTATAGCAAACGAATAAGCCTACAGTAACTTAAGAAACAATCAAAGACAAAAGCATGAAAAACTGAAAGAGAGGGCTGGACAGATGACTCAGCTGTTAAGAATACTAGTTACTCTTGTAAAGAACCCAGGCTCAAGTCCCAGCATCAATATGCTGGCTCACAATGGTCTGTAACTCCAATTGCAAAAGGACCCAATACTCTCTTCTCATCTCTGTGGGTGCTAAGCACACATATGGTGCTCATAAATACCTGCAGGTAAAAATATCCATATACATAAAATAAATAAATCTCAAAAATAAATAAAAAATAAAAGAGAATGTGCTTACATATGCTGTATAAATTTAAAGGGAAAGAGGACATCTCTAACTATACACCAAAATTTGAAAATCTAAAAGGAAATGATAATTATAACTGATGAATAGGCCCACTATGAAAATACAATAATAAGCAATTAAATATTTCATTCATTGAACTCCAAATTTTTTTTTTAGGAATATAAGGAAAAAAAATAGTACAGGGAGTACTAAGATACTAGTTACTAAGAATGTTAGTTATTTCTTTTCTGATTGTGACATAAATATAATGAAGTCAATTTACGTAAGGAAACAGCCATTTTGGCTCCCAGTTAGAGGGGTATATTGTATCATGGAAGGGAAATTATGGTGCTGAATCAATCTTTAGCCAGAAAATAGAGATGAATGTTGGTATTCAGCTTGCATTTTCTTTTTGTCATTTTAATTAAGTTCTAGATTCCAGCCTCTGCAAGTTGTCACCTACATTCTGGGTGTGAATTTATACTCTGTGAAAGCTATCTGGGAATGCTGGTACAACATTCACAGGTGTGTCTTTTAGGTGAGTCTAAATTCAATCCAGTTGATAATGAAGGTTATTCATCACAGCAAAGGCAGGTATGCAAAGAAAAAGCAGTTGTTTAGTATCAGAGTACAGCCATTATGCTGGTGAATGTTATTACAGCTAAATGGACAAAAATGAAGCTGAGGTAAATAGAAGGGGAATAATAAGGAGGCCGGTAAACCTTAACTGTTGTAAACATTCGCCAGTGATCATCCATCCATCTTCAGAGGAACCATCTAGTCTGTGGCTCAGATCAGATTTGAATTACTTGCTCACCTGCTTTCTTTGTCAAATGATGATAAGACAGATTTTTCCCAACAAATACATGATATATAGCCAAAAAGACTCCTGAATCTGCCCAGTGATTCAATTAGTGTTGATTGCCTCTTTATCAGTTTTTTTTTTAACAAACACTTGGCCTCTTTTTGACAATTATGGACAATGATACCATAAACATTGATGTAGAAAGATCTTTCCAACAAACTGATTTCTTTTGTTTGGTATATATACCCAGAAGTAAGGTTCCTGATGGTTATTTTGAAATTTAAAAAATTGGAAGAAACTCCAAGCATTTTTCTTTAACAGGTCCAACATTTATTTCTACTATAAATATTCAAATTGCTTAACTTCCCCACTGCTTTTTTTATGGAAAATAGATTATTCTCTCATGCAATACATCCTAACCACAGTTTCCCTTCCCTCCATACCTCCTAGTATCCCCCATCTCCCCTCTCTCACATACCCACTCCTCCTTCATTTAATCTTCAGAAAAGAGCAGAACTCCAAGAGATGACAGTCAAACAGCACAAAACAGATACCACAAACAAGGTAAAAAGCCCTCAAACCAAAGACGGGAGAGGCAACCCAGAGAGGAAGAATAGGTTCCTAGGAGCAGGTAATACAGTCAGAGATATACCTGCTCCCACTAGTATGACTTCCACAAGAACTCCAAGCCAGCAGCCATCATATATATGCAGGGGACCTATTGCAGACCCACGCAGGGCACACACTGCTTAAATCTCTGTGAACCCTGAGGAAAAGCGTCCTAAGAGCAAGCAGAATCAACATTTGCAATTTTCAGTTTTTTAAATAATGGTCATCCCAAAAGGAGGGGACAAATTGTGTCATTGTATTTTCAGGGTGCATTTCACTGGTAGGTACTTATGTTGAAAATCTTTTTTAAAAAAAATTATGACAATAAAATTTTTTCATTGTTTTGTCTTTGTAATATAATTTGAAATTGGGAACAGTGAAATTTCTAGGTTTGTTCTTCCTCAATGTGTTTTTGGTATCTTTTGAGATCTTTTTCTATTCTTTGTGAATTTGTAAAAAAAGATGTTATTAGCATTTTAATAGCACCTACCATTTGGATTGCACTAGGTAGAATCATCTAGATGATGAACCTCTGGGCATGCCTATAGGGGATTAACTTGATTGCTGATTAACATACAAAAACCCTCTCTTAACTGAAAGTGAGACTGCTCCTTGAGTAGAGATACTGGACTGTACAATACTTATAATGAAAGTTGAGAAGCAGCAAGAATTGTGGATTAAATGTTATCACCCAAACTTCCTCTTTCTGATGCCACAGTGTACCAACTTTCCCACCAAGAAGAACTACATCCTTCTCGAACAGTAACACCAGATAAACCCTTACACATTGAAGAAGATTTTGTCAGTCTTTTATTAATACAATAGGAAAAATAAACCAAGATACTGTGGTAACACATCAAATGTGGCCTTTACCAATTTGCAATAATTTCTTTCTCTACCTGGCTTCTAGAGATTTCTATTTTATACAGATTCTTAATTTCTTCTGTGACTTTTTCAAATACTAAAATGATTGAGCAGTATGTGTTTTTTTACATTTTAATGTTGTATATTTATTTATTTGGGTAGTACAATTAATAAAGACCCAGAGACAGATATTGGGGTTCAACCTGAAGGTCAATAAAGCAAAACAGCCAGCCACTGACTCTTACCTCTACCTCAGTCTGAAATGGCAATCCTGTCTCCAGTAATTCCAGAATGTGACTGTGTCTGAGATCTGTCTTCTCCCATCTTATATTCCTCCCTAATGCTTGGACTAAAGACCTGAACCACTGTGATTATTAGTATGCACCACCTGGTTTCTGTGCAAACTAGTGTGGCTACTGAAATTAAAGGTGTGTGTCACCACTGCCTGGTCTGTAAGACCGACCAGTGGGGCTGTTTTACTCTCTGATCTTCAGAAAAGCTTTATTTATTAAAACACAAATAAAATATTAGTACAGATTTGTATATGTTAAATCTTCCTTGTATTCCCAGAGACTTATAATGTTTTTGATGCTTTTCTAGTTATTTTTATTTTGGATTTTGCATTTTGTTTTTTGATAAATGTAATCATCAGAGGAGTTTAATTTGCTTTCCTTCTAGTGTCCTCCTTGGGCACTGGAGGTAGGATAAACTGATTGGTATGACGTGATGCTTCCTTCTTCATTTCAAACTTTATTAATTTTTGGCTGACAGGAAGATTGATAATTTTGTCAATTAAAAAAAATCTCTACTTTTGTATTTTGCATTGTTTGCCCACTCTTTCTTTTCTTTCTTTCTTTCTACTAAAGTGCTAACTTTGGAAGTTTATTTCTTTATTAATAGGTTTTTAAAATAATAGTGCAATTATATTAGTTTTTTCTCCTTTCCATTTCCTCTTTTTTAATATTTATTTATTTATTTATTTATTCATTTATTTATTATGTATACAATATTCTGTCTGCATGTATGTCTGCAGGCCAGAGGAGGGCACCAGACCTCATTACAGATGGTTGTGAGCCACCATGTTGTTGCCGGGAATTGAACGCAGGACCTTTGGAAAGCAGGAAATGCTCTTAACCACTGAGCCATCTCTCCAGCCCCCTCCATTTCCTCTTTTTAAAACTTCCCATGCATCCCTCAATCTCTTTCAAGTTCATGGCCTCTCTTTTTAATAATTTGTATTTCATGCTTATAAGTGTATATGTTTTCTTTTAGTAGTTCATTTAGGTATGTTTTTCAGCTATTCATTTCTGTCTCCATTTTTTCATTCGGGTGTTTTCAACAGGATTTGTCTGCGGATATTGAGTATAGATTAGGTTGAGATTCTAGGCCTCTAATATTTATTTCTCTTGCCATCTTCCCAGGAAAGTTGCCAGCATGTATGAATATTTTATGGTAATTGTGCAACACCAAGGTTCTTGGGCAAGGTAAATAATACACATCTTAACTTCAACCAATTATAGAGCAAGCCTATATTTACTAATTCTGCAATTATCTTGACTGACTTATTCAAGATGCTTTACTTTTTATGTGTAGGTAGGCAGATATTTTCTATTATATTATGAATAGAATCTCATTATTATACAGGTGTTTCATTTCTAATTCAACAGTTTTTATGAACTCAATACCTCTTATAATAATGAACCTTCAAATATGAGCCTTTTCCTTATAAAGACAGGGAAATCTACCCCTTCCAGTTTGTTACTTTAGATTTATGTTTGCTATTTTTGTTTAGCTCCCTAGAAATTTCTTTAATTTGATCACTCTGAGTATTTATTTGAAAGTATGTAGTTTTGCTTTATTCTGCCTTTCATAGTGAGATTAGTTTTGAATTTTTGCTTATCTGAGAGAATTTTTATATAAAAATTTAAATTTTACATACTAGCCCCAGTTTCCCCTCCTTCACCTTCTCCTGCCTCCCACCTTCCTCCATAACACCCTGCCCTCATCAAGTCCTCTGAGAATGTAAGGCCTCCCTTGGGGAGCCAACAAAGTCTGGTATATCAAGTTGAGGTAGCAAGTTATCCCACCATAGGGAATGGGCTCCAAAAAGTCAGTTCATGCATCCAGGATAAGTCCTGGTTCCACTGCCAGCCCTTCTCCCAACAGATCAAGCCACATAACTGTCATGCACATTCAGACGACTTAGTTAGGTCCCATGCAGGATCCCCACCTGTCAGTTCAGTGTCTGTGAGCTCCCTGTCAACAGTCTCCGTGGTTTTCCCAATTGTAATCTTGACTCCCCTTGCTCATATATTCCCTCCTCCCTCTCTTCAAGTAAGCTCCAGAAGTTCAGCCAAGTGCTTGACTATGGATCACTGTGTCTACTTACATCACTTACTGGATGTAGGTTCATTGATAAAAATTAGGATAGTCACTAATCTGATTACAGGGGCAGGCCAGTTCAGGCACCTTCTCCACTCTTACTAGGAGTTTTATCTAGGGTCATCTTTGTGGAGTTATGAGAATTTCCCTAGCACTTGGTTTCTCCCTAACCCCAAAATGGTTCCTTCTCTAAAGATATTTTTTTTTGCATTGCTCTTCTCTCAATGCCTTCCCCAACTCGGCCATCTCAAGTTCTCATGTTCCCATTCATGAACTCTTCCCTTCCACTCGCCTTCCTAGTTTACCAAGGAGATCTTAACTATTTCCCTTTTCTGGAGCTCTCCATGTGTATCCCTCTTAGGGTCCTAGCTGGGAAAATTTTTATGATATTTATTCTTCCATATTGCTGAAGACAGGAATGTATATTCTTTTATTCAATCATACACATTTATCTGCCTTTTTTAGCTTATGGTCTTCAAACATAAATCACAAGACATGCTTTGCTATAGATTATTTTAAATATATTTTATATAATTATAAAAGTATATAAAATATAAATTGTGGATTATAAATACTCTAATATTAAATGTAACAAACATTTTTAAAAATAAAATGCTATCATTTATCTATAACAATATGATGCTTAGTAATTTATGTTTTTATTCATTTCTTTCTTGATACCATCTTGATTTTTTTTATGTATTATGTACAGGTTTTGCCTCTGACACAGCGAGAAACATAAGCCAGTTATGATTTTCAATGCTATAACAGTGAATCAAATCACTCTGTCATCTGGACCAGAAAAAGTGAACAATAAACTTGGTGACAGTTAAGAAAACCAAGGAGTTGACAAGCTATCATAACCTGTCCTCCCCATGTCAGAGGTCTTAAATGTCAAAATGTATTGCCAAGGATATGGAAGGGAAACACATGGCTGACTTTGAATCTGTCAATAGAATTTCTGCTAACAACACTTTTTCTGATGTTTTGATGTATTATCTTCTTATTTGCAAAAACACCTCTCTCATTTCATGACATAAAAATTATCTGAGACTAATAATACTCCACCATGAACAGAAAATAATATTTCATTCATTCAATGCTATCTTTTCTTTAGAATGTAAATTGTCTAGCTGGAAAACTACTCCAGAAACCAATATAATTCAGTTATTTCTCCCATACCTTCCTCCCTCATCTTTATAATCTATAGTGTCTTATTTAGGACCTGTGTCTTTACAAATGTCTTTTTAATGTTTCTTTTCACATCAGAATGCTAAAATGAATGGCAGTTGAATATATAAAAAATAAAAGAAATGTTTCCAGTTTTGATCTGACAAAGAGTCTTATATGGAAGATAAAAATGATGTTATAGTTACACAAAGAAAGTCTATTAATATAGAGGATATTATGTGATTTATAGTCTTTGCATAAATATTCTGAGTTTTTCAATATAAAATATACTCTTTGTAATTCTAAAAAAAATGATGATAGAATTATCCAGTATTTTCAATTTATTGATTTTGAAACAAAAAACAACACTTCACTTATATGTCATTAAATACATTCACATTTGCATGTTGTAGTAAAGCACATCTTATGTTTACTGAAGCTAGTTAACACAAAATAGTCATTGTTTTATATTTCCAATTTATGTATTATTCAGAATCAATTAACCTGCGGATTTATTTTAATCAATTACATACATACCCATTTTATCACTTATCTCTATATTAACTGGTCTGCTTTTGATAGGAGGGAATATGTTCTTTGCTATTATGTTTTAATTGCTGAACCGTTGGCATCTAATAAGTGTTGAATTGTACTAAATCTGCTTAAACTTCTACTTTGAACACCATTTATGTTTCATAAAACATAATTTCAGTTTAGTTTTGTAGTACATACCTGTAACCCTAGCACTCATGGGGCCTATGTAGAAGAGTTGCTGATTCTAAGACAGCCTAGATTGCACAGTGAGAACCTGTATCCTGTCTCAATAAAGAGCAGAAGATTCAAAGGGAGAAGAGGGAGGGGGGGGATGGAGAGGGGATGATAGAGAAATAGAAGCGTATAATATTAGCACATGTTTGTTCATAGAAACTTAATAAACTCATTTCACTTTACCTTTCATAATCTTATATTGTATATTATTATTTTGATACATATAAATCTAAACTTTCTGTTAGTTACATGTGTTAATGCTTATGGAGTTGATATCTGAAAATGACCTCTGATCTTTGCAGGCAATGGTATCTTGAGTTAGGCCTCTTGCTTATAAAGTGAAAAGGTAGATAAACATTTTCAAGGGCGAGACACATTAATACCTTAATGTAACTGATTTATACATGGCTTCAGTAAGCCAGTAAGCTAACACCAATTCAGAAGCTCTTCATGCTTCTCAGAACAGTTAAAATTTTTCCACAAAGGATTAAACATTCTTGCCTACAGAAAACAAACAGAAAGGAGAGTCAGATCCACCTATGTGAAAGACATGATATAATCTTAATCTTTATCATGCAATATCAATGACATTTTGAAGTCTTATATGTTGCCAGAAGAGCTCAATTTCTCAAAGAGAAAATCATCTTTTTATGTCTTTGTCTCTCTGTCTCTTTCTCTTCCCCCCAGCCTGTGCTTGTGTATGGTTCAAGTAATTTGATCTGTGTATATATGTACTAGATTATTCATTTGTGGTACGTTCATCTTAGCTATTCTACAAAATACAAAAACATGATTTTTAGAATATGAGTAATATTTTCATACAGAAATCACATAAGTTCTTCAAACAAGTAGCATTATTAAGAAAAAATTCTATTTCCCTAGAAATTTGTTTTCTAGAATAACAATTCTTCTAAGTAAAATCTGTACTTTACATTGATTTTCTTACATTTTCATTATATTTTTATTTCTGTCATACAGCTATTGCTTTGTACTTTTATTAATCTCTCTTATCATCAATAAAATTGACATAATAATACATACTTAAGGGAGAAAATATAGTTTGTTATTTGAACATGATATTTAAACACTTATGGAATTGTGTCTACTATCTAATCACCCCTAAAAGGAATTTGAAATATGATATATCTCTGAGGAACTAATTTTTTGTGGATCTTCATTTTTTTGCAATTCAGGAGGGTTGTGGCAAGCAAATAAAGGAAGGAATCATTGTGTGTATGAAGGTAAATATTCAAGACAAAATATATAAATATGGTTATTGTTAGGGGTGACTGGTAGAGGAAGCCAAATTTCTAACTTACTCCTCTGTGTATATAAGTCATGAGACAGGGAACTAATGATTTTTCTTTAATTCTTCTTTGACAAATGTGGTTGATCCTATTTATCCACCAATTACCTTCTCTTTACTCCCTCCTACTATATATGACATATGTACTCTCCCAAATAGTCTCTTATTTGCCCTCCTATTTCTGTAATTTATGTGTGGTCACATCAGCACTGTGTATATGACTGTATTTTCTTATTTAATATTTATTTAATTTTTTTAATATTTAAATAACTTGGCCCTAATTTAAATGCTATATTACAATCTTTTAGGCTATTATGTATTAGTGACCCAGTTATTTTCATTTTCAGATAAAGTGATACTTACAGAATTAACTTACTCATATTAGAAAGTAAATGGCCTAATTTCAGACAAAATGTTCTTATTACTATTTCAGCATGTCTGGGCTCAGTTAATGGTGACAACTGTTGTTATTTAAAGAGTATGTTGGTCTGAATTGAATATGTTCCCCATTGTTTCCAGTGTTTTAACACTGGCTTCTCAGTTGGTGGCACTGTTTGGGAGATTTACATGGTGTTCCTGCCACCAGCTCCCAGCCGCCTGGCTAGCATATGTTCCAAAATAACAACACACAAATTGTATTCTTTTAAACACTGCTGGGCCCATTAGTTCTAGCCTCTTAATGGCTAATTCTCACATCTTGCATAACCCATATTTAGTAATCTGTGTAGCACCAGTCTTACCAGGAAAGATTCAGCATGTCTGACCTGGTGGCTTGCTTCATCGCGTCTGCCCTGGAGAGGAGCGGCCTGGCGTCTGCCTAACTTCCTCTTCCTCCCAGCATTCTATTCTCCACCCACCTATGTTCTAACCTATCAGGCCAAGCAGTTTCTTTTTCAATTAACCAATGAAATCAAGAGATTGATATATGACACTCCCACATCAGTGTTGCAGTATTGCTGGAGGAAATTTCTCACTAGAGTTGGACTTTGAAAGTATACAACTTCACCCTACGTCTAGTTTGCTCTCTCTACTTTGTATTAGCCTTTGAAGATGTGAGATCTTGGGTTCCTTCTCATGCTGCCATGCCTGCTACATGTTACCACAATGGTGAACTGTTATTGCCTTGGAACTGTAAGCCCAATTCATTGTAATTTATTTCTGGTCTTGATGTTTCACCAAAGCAACAAAAATGTAACTAATGTACAAAGCATTCAAATAGCCTAAAATAAAGAGAGCATGGTATTATTTTTCTAAGAGAATAGCCATTAAGTCTTTGCTAAAAAATTCTAAGATGTTATTATAAAATATCCAAATCTCTAAATCTGATTTTTCTTTTCCAAACTAGTTAGGGCAAGAGAATGGGTTCTAAAATATTTTGGGTAAATTTGGATGGTTTTTGTCACTATCACATATAACACAATATTTAAATTATGAGAATGATGAACTTCTACTCATCAGAGGTGATGGCTGTGAAATTCAAATGCCCTAACTAGGAAAAGAAAAATCAGATTTAGAGATTTGGATATTTTATAATAACATCTTAGAATTTTTTAGCAAAGACTTAATGGCTATTCTCTTAGAAAAACCAATTTTTAGTTGAATTTGTTAGACAAGCTTAAATATGTTGATTTAAGATCCACCCTCAACCCTTGCTCTTATAGAGCTCTCAATAATGCCAAATTTTAATCAGTAGTTTTCCTTACTAATTTAGATATATTAATCTGTGCTTAAGAACCATTTTTAGTTTTCTTGTTGTGAAAAATACCTGAAAAGAACATAGAAGACAGAAAGACAGGTTTAGTGCCAAGTTTGAGAAGAAATATAGTCCATCAGGATAGGGAAGACATGAAAAGAAGAACATGACAAGACTGGTAACACTGTGTTGGCATTTGGGAATTAGAGACCAAATAACAAGTTGACTGACAGATCTCAAGGATCACTCATAGAAATCCACTTCCTCCTGTGAGATTTCCCAGCCTAAACTTTGTACATGTAAGTGGAGACTGCTCATTTGTGTCTCAGCTGCCCAGACCCAAATAATCACACAGAAACTGTGTTAATTCCAACATAGTTTATGATTATTCTTGGATAACTCTTACCTCTTAATTAACCCATTTCTATTAACCTATGTATCATCATAAGGGCTACAAGTAAGATTCCAGCATCTCTCTCCTTTGGCAGCTGCATGGCCTCTCCCTGACTCTGTTTTCTTTTTCCCTGAATTTAGTTTAGTTTTCCTGCCAAACTCTACTCTGCCCTGCCATTGTGAGGGGCTTCTTGTTTATCCTCAGCTGTTCATTCACAAATAAAAATCTGTTGTAGGAAGCTACTTGTTTCATTTTCCTGCCTCTCTCAATTCTGCTAAGCCACTCGCCAAAGCAGATTTGTTTATTTAACCAATAAAAGCAACACCCTGCCACAGGCCAAAGCAGCTTCTTTATTAACCAATGGTATTAAAACATTCATAGCATACAGATGGGAATCCCACATCATCCACAACATTCCAAAACATATCACTGTTGTGTACCACATCTTCAAATATATGAGGCTATAGGTTAAATTTCATATTCAAAAGAGCTTTTGTCCCCACTCTACAGATTAAATGAGTCCTATCTTCAGCTTGTGAAACATATGTTCTGGTTTCCAATGTGAATGCTTATAGATCATCAATGATCCAACCATAAATATGGAGCCACAAATCATGGTTTACAATGATACTCAAAGAGTATATAGAATACGGGATATTTGTATATATAATGTGACACTTCTATGTCTGCAAGGGATATCTAGCAAATAAATTTAGATATTTCAAAGCATCCAAATGTTTACCACTTAAAATAATAAAATAGAGGCTAATTTTCTTCTATATAAATGCCTATGATAAGGCACAGTCAAATTTGACCAAAACAGATTTTTCTGAGTAGGTATTTTTTCCTCCTTCTTTCATTTTGCAAAGCCATTTCTCTTAAAATTAGCAGTTGACTTTTTTCTGTCTCTGTCTCTTAAGGATGCAATGTGTCTCATCCCACCTGCTATTTTTTTGTGGACATCTACATTGAGAATCTTGCTTTTGTTACTTTATAATACTAACATCTTCAAGCATCTCATTCCTGCATAATAAAAGTGTCTGTGCTATTGTATCCTGTGTCCATTTTTTTTTTAAATTAAGGATTCATCATTGAATTCATTCATTCAAACATTTTTCTTCAGTAAATAACAGCTAATAGTAAATAAAACAGAATAAATGTCTCTAATTGACATATTCACTTGGCATACTACTTACTAAATGCAGGTTTTCAGGCTTTCCAATGTTTGAATCTTTCAATTGGCATGCTTCTGTGTAATTAAAAATGGATAAATGAGTTATTTATTTATTTATTTATTTATTTATTTATTAAGTATACAGTATTCTGTCTGCATGTATGCCTGCAGACCAGAAGAGGGCACCAGACCACATTACAGATGGTTGTGAGCCACCATGTGGTTGCTGGGAATTGAACTCAGGACCTTTGGAAGAGCAGACAGTGCTCTTAACCTCTGAGCCATCTCTCCAGCCCCTGGGTCAATAAGTCTTACAGACATTAACATCATGAGAATATGGGATCTACCAAAGTTTTATTATTAACTATAATAGTTTTTTAAGTGTATGGATGTCTTGACTGCTTGTATATCTGTGCACTATGTGTGTATCTGATACCTATGGAGACCAGAAGAAAGTATCAGGTCCATTGGAACTTGATTTCCGGACATATTATGTAGGTGCTGGGAATTGAATCAGGACCTTCCACAAGAGCTATGAATGCTCTTAATTACTGAGCCATTTCTCCAGCATGATTATGAACCTTCTTAAACCATACTGTCTTAGTCTACTTATATTGTTACAACAAAATAAAGACAGAACAGCTAACAAACTACAGGTGTTAATGTCCCTCAAGTATGGAGGTTGACAGTTTGAAAAATCTATACATTATGAGATATAATGTCTGTTAAAAGGCCTGCTTCCTAGTTCACCGACAGATATTTTTTCCTTATTTGTTCCCATGAATAAATGAGTTAAGTGATCTTTCTTGCATCCTTTTGTAATGGTACTAGTCCTATTTATAAGGGCTTCTCCCTCATGACCTTGTCATCTCCTATTATAGTTATATTTCTATTGCTGTGATAAAAGAGTGATAAAGGAAACTTATAAAATAAAGCTTTAAATTGTTCTCAATTATTCATTTGAGAATGCACCAACATGGCTGTCTGTTTATGTAGTTTCTTTTCTTCCTTTTATGCAATAGATCACATATTACTTCCATCATTTTTAACTTTTTTATTTTCTAATATGAGTTATTATCACATTTCTGCTCTTTTTACAATTAAATGTACTGAAACACATATTTGTAATGTTTTCATATTATCATCCCATTCTCTCTTGAATATGCAACACTTAGATTGTCTTCACATCACTGTTCTCTGATACTGGATTAGAAACACATATTAAGTCATTGATGAATTTTAAATTGGCAAAACAAACAGATTTTCTAAGGCCAGACTTGTCACTATAACTTGTTCTTTCCCATAGCACACATTTCTATTTTTAATTTTTAACAGTCTTTCTTTTTCCTTTTATTTTTACAGCAATCTTATATTACATATTAATTTCAGTTCCCTCTCCCTTCCATAATCCAGCTTCTTCCACCTTACATCACCCACTCCTATCCACTATTCAGAGAGGGTTAGGCTTTCCATCCATAGTAAACAATGTCTAGCACATCACTTTGAGGCAGGACCAAGGTCCTACCCCCATATATAGGCTGAGCAAGGTATCATTCCAAAGAGAATGGGCTCCAAAAAGCCAGTTCAAGCAGTAGGCATAAATCCTGGTTCTACTGCTAGTGACTCCACAAACTCCACACCATTGTCAGCCACAATCAAAGTGCCTAGTTCGGTCCTATGCAGTTTCCCCATCTGTCAGTCTGAAATCAGTGAGCCCCGACTTGCTCAGGTCAGCAGTTTTTGTGGGTTTCCCCATCATGGTCTTGACCCTATTATTTCTTATTTATATTTTTTCTGTTTATATCTCCTCCCCTTACTAAATGGTAATGTCCTTATAGAAAGATTGGTTTCTTATTTATTTTACTTTGTTTTGCCATTATTTAATATGCTTGTCTAATTATGGATCTTAAGCCATGAATCAATAGTTATAATAAGTATCTATTACATTCTCAATATTTTTTGCCATTTTAATAATA
Source organism: Microtus oregoni (assembly GCF_018167655.1). Classification (NCBI taxonomy): domain Eukaryota; kingdom Metazoa; phylum Chordata; class Mammalia; order Rodentia; family Cricetidae; genus Microtus; species Microtus oregoni. The sequence goes on along the minus strand of NW_024543828.1, from coordinate 2,634,976 downwards.
GCAGTAGAAAATAGTCAAATCAGACAGTGGTTTATAATTCAATATATGATGGATAATCATTTCAGTAAGAAAAAGCAACATGCTATGGATCAGACAGACAGAAAAAGAGATATCCCATTTGAACCAGTTGCTCTGGTATATTAAGCAATATCTACTACTTTTCTCTATTACATGTACCAGACATATTGTGTAGACATTGGAAAAATAAGATAACAACACTAAAAGAAGCCAAAGCTACTGGAGTTAATATATGAAAAACATTTACTGTTTCACAGTCAGAAAATAAAGAAGCAGTGGAAGATAATGTAACTGATTTGTGTTACCTGTTTCCTGAAATTGCTCTCACATAGCTTATCTTTGAGGGATAAGAACTAGGTCTAGACCAAAGAAATAATTGCCTCTTGATTTTATATATGATTAAAAGAGCAATAAACTTGTAAAGCTCGATAAAATATGCATTACACAATGAAGATATTGAAAATACTCAAATGAAAAATTAGCTCTTGGGCCTATGAAAATTCTGAACATGGAAAATTAAAGTTATAGTTACTTGCCTCCAATTAACGACTTTATAGTCCATTTCAAATTATTAATGAAAAGAAGTATGGAATTTTATATTCTTTCCTCTAGCAACTAGTCTTTTTTTTTTTTTTTGTTTTTTTTTTTTGTTTTTTCGAGACAGGGTTTCTCTGTGGCTTTGGAGCCTGTCCTGGAACTAGCTCTCTAGACCAGGCTGGTCTCGAACTCACAGAGATCCGCCTACCTCTGCCTCCCGAGTGCTGGGATTAAAGGCGTGCGCCACCATCGCCCGGCTGCAACTAGTCTTTTTTAATTTCTAATGGAACAGCAACAATCACTACATTCTGAATTATTACAAGGCACAATGACCAGGTTGACCTCTATTCTAGAAAACCTACTAAACTATATCTAGAAAATACCAAATAGGAATCAGGTCACTTAGTATTGTCATTTGCACTCCAAAATTAAGCTGTCTCACTGTTTCAGCTCTTGTTATACTAAATACCATTTATGTTTGAAACAGATGGGCACTTGCTAATTAAGAAAACTGCTCTAGTTCATTAAAGAAATAGCAAACAACCAAACGAAGTCTCAGTTCTCAGGGTCATTAGGTGTGCAAAGCTTGATCACATTACTCATTTGTTCCATCTTTTACTGAAATATTGAGTCAACCTAAATATTTACTATATATTAATTTTAACTACTATAATTACAAAAACCCCTCAGTATAGCCAAATACCCTTGAGCCATTTATTTTAGTTTCCTTCATTCTCTTTTTCAGTACTTAAAACACTTTTGCTAGGATCTGTGCTAAACATTTGTGAGGCAAAAAGAAATAATAATCCCTGTTGGAATCAAATAGTTTATACTATTTAAGGAGAAAAGTAGTATAAAGTAATAATATTTCCATGTATTATTTTGTGATTAAAATTTGTTAGAAGTTTTGTGATTTGGAGGGGGTATAAAGTAGTTAGAAAAGGTTTAGATATATGAGATAATATTTATTTGAAGTACAAGATATGAACATGCTTACTTGGACAAGGAACAGGAGAAAACAGATGGCATAAGAAAGATTTAAGGAACATTGAGCATTATGTAAATGTGTTCCAAATTGTTGACATGTCTGACATGTCTCTAAGATAGAACAAGGGTGAAAAAAAGGGGGCTAGATATTAGAAAAGAATTAAATATAGGAATATGCCACAATAATTCAGTGATGAAATTATAGTGACCAAACCCTGAATAATATTAATAACTTGATTATCAGATATATTTAAATCAGATTAATGAAGTTTGCTGATGAACTAAGTATATTCTGCAAAATAATAAAGATTTCACCAATTTTTTTTTTAAAAATGAGGTTTATTGATAAGAAAAATAATCAATAAAGGTAACGATAGAAATTACCATGAGTTAATGTGGAACAAGTTCATTTCAATATTGCTGTTAGATACACAAAGTATCAAATAGGCTGAATGATATTTGAAACAAATATTTAGAGCAATGATTGGGGCTATTTTGAATTATTCTGATTTGAAGTCATGTAGGGCAGTCAAAGTAGCTTAGTGATAAAACACTTGTGTAGGAAATGCATGGCCTTAGGTCCAGTTTTCAATACACAAAAATAATTAAAATGTAGAAGAGGAGTCAACAGGGAGACTGAGAAGTAACAGCAAGTAAAATAAAATGAAAATTAAGAAAGCACGACATCCCGAAAGCACAGTGAGAAATATGAAGCTATATTATTCTTTTACCATAAGCACATGTGTTTATAGATAACAATGTATTTTATGTCCATATATATGCATATATATAAAAATACTTAAATGAACACAGATAGCAGTGGTTGCTGCAAAAAGAGTTATCTAGGAAGAAAGATTGACCAAATTTTTGAACAGCCACACAAAAGAGGTTTATGAAGATCAGCACAGCCAAAGTAACATTGGATTTTGCAGTGTAGAGGTTGATATAACATTAACAAAAGCAGGATTATGAGGGATAAATGAGTAATCAGAGTAGATTCAATAAAAGAATAGAAATAAAAAGAGGACCATTGCTACAGGCAATTGCTTTCATATTTTTACTTCAAAAAAGACTAATCCCTCACTAGGAGAAAAATAGTATTATATGTTAAAGAATATATTTTTCAAACATAGCAACAACAAATGAAATGCAGGTACAACAACATAAACACATTTTTAAAGTAAGACTGAGATAAAAATAGGAGAGAATGATTTTTTTACAAAAACATTCATTTATATGTAAAACTTAAGTTTATGAAACCATGTCTCTATGTTCTTTCAGGAATATACACATAATTATTATGTACATTAATTGTATATATGAGTATACTTGTCATACATAGCTTTATTATACTGTCTTTTACAAAAGAAGAGATTTATATTTCTGTAAAATTTTTCTTAATTATATGGCTTTGAAATATTTTAACATTCGGATATATGTCTCAATAAACACTTTGTATATGCCTCTTCATATGTAACTATTAAAGTTACACTAAATTTGATACTAACGTAGCATGATAGTTAAATTGTAACAGAATCACCTTAATTCTTATTTTTGTCAATAATATGGATAGCTATTACTACTAATAAGAAACAGTGAATTTTTGTGCCTATGTATGTATTTGCTTTTCATTTTGGGGTGCTTTTGGAATGAGTTCTATGCTATTCTCTATTGGACTTTTTGTCTTTGTAACTATGCATCATAAATACTAATCCTTTTTTATGTGTGTTGTACATCTGTTCTTGCCTTCAGCTGATTGTAAAGAGGAATAAAAAAATTAAAAAAAAAAAAACCCTGTCTCGAAAAACCAAAAAAAAAAAAAAATTAAAAAAAAACAGCATTTAAATACTTAGAGGTATCTATACACTCTGGCTCTTACATTCTTTGTGCCTACTTGACCACATAGATTCCCGAACCTTTAAGGGAGAGATTTGATGAAAATATAATTAGGACTAAGTATTCAAAAATCTCTCACTCTAAGTACATTTTACAGTGTGGGGATTGATATTAATTTCCACCTACTACAAGAAGTTTCTCTGATGAGGTTTATGTGAGGCATAAATCAGTGAGTATAGTGGTATGCCATTAGAAGTTATTTAATTACTACATTGCTTTAGCAGAATAATAATAGTATTAGGGATTTGCCTAGGTCCATGACCTATGTAGTCTCAGATTCTTGGAAACTTTAGCAGTGTCAGATATGGGACTTAAATACAATCATAAAGTGCTTGGTTATTTTCATATCATTTATGATACTATTGCAGCAATATATTTTTTAGGCACATCAATGTTGAAGGTCACAGGAATTATATATAGGGCATATTTATAATTATTTTCCTTCTCCAAGAACATACACAGTACATTCTAATGCCATGAAAAGTATCTTCCAATAAGATAAAAGTCATTAGGAGTGGAGCTTCTAGTTGACGTCACTGTGTTATATGACATTTGTAAGTGTTGCCGTCATCAGCAATAAAACTGAGACTGAAAGATTTACTTGGTGGTTTAAATTGTCTAGTTGGGGCTTTATCTCCTCTACATGGATTTACATTTAGATCTCCTCTATTATTTGACATTACATTTAGATTCCGTATGTGATATATATGCATATATGTATATGTGTGTGTGCATGTGCGTTCATGTGTGTGTGTGTATCTTAGGGTTTCTATTGTTATGAAGTAAAGATGGATGCTGAAAAGAAATTCCATACTAGCTCAGAATTGAGTATAATAAAGGGTTATTTGTTTAGGGGTAGACTCTCAGATCACAATCCTCTTCTCAAATGGGTAACATCCACTGAATCCAGAAGCCAGAAGAAAAAGAGAGCAAGCAATTTACATCTGCATTTATAGTATAAGAGGCCACACTCAAGTGGACAGATATCTTAAAGGCTACTGGCTGAATGATTTCCCTTTAGAGAAGACTGAGCCATTGTTTAACTCCAATGTCAGCTTTGATTTTTAAGTGAGTCATGACTATTATTCTAGTTTATGTTCAGAGATTCTTACCCTCAGATGACCTGTACTTATAAGTCATAATTCTCTTCCTTGGTGATCCAATTTGGATAGTTATATTTTCCTGTTTAGGCATCTAGATGTCCAGGGAATCTTGACTTTTTGAAGATGAGTGTTTTCCGGCATGACAAGAACAGAAACCAGCACCAACCCTTAAGATGTTTTCTTACCATTTGTATGATTGTCACCTCTATAAATAAGCAGTCATTTATCTTTCTCAAGAGGTTTCTCTTTTTCAAAACAAATCTTTAATAATATTAATGGTTTGGTCCAGTCTTCTACTCGTCCTAGGTGAGTCTGCTTCTTTTTTTTTTCTAGAGCTTTTAGGTGGGCTGTTAAGTTTCCAATGTGTGCTTTCTCCGTTTTCTTTAAGTGGGCACTTAGTGCTATGAAATTTCCTCTTAGCACTGCTTTCATAGATTCCCATAGGTTTGAGTATGTTGAGTCTTTATTTTCATTGACTTCAAGAAAGACTTTAATTTCTTTCTTTATTTCTTCCTTGATCCATGTGTGGTTCAGTAGTTGACTGTTCAGTTTCCATGAGATTGTAGGCTTTCATATTCACAGCTCTTCTTCTCCTGTGGAAACGAGAGAAACCAAAACCCGTTCCCCAATGTAGCACATATCCTGGTTTCCATTGTGAGGTCAGCACATCCTTGAAATACACTGGTTATTTTAATTCAGAAGATTTTCTATTATCTGATGTCTCTCTGCTGTTGTTGTCCCTTTCTCATTAGCATTAAAAAAATTCAATGTTAATATAGCATTATGTAATCTATTTCTGTGGGCATTTTCCATCCCTTTCTTATTTTTTTTTTAGTTGTTGAAAAAAATTTCCACCTCCTCCCCTTTTCCTATTTCCATCCCCCTCCTCCCACACTTTGCACCTTCCCCTGACTCCCCTCCCCCTCGCCACACCCATGCCCCCCTCCCCCTCCTCAATTCCTGCTCCCTCTCCAGACTGAAGAGCAGTCCAGATTCCCTGCCCTGCAGGGAGTCCAAGGTCCTCCCACTTCTATCCAGGTCCAGGAAGGTGAACATCCAAACTGGCTAGGCTCCCACAAATGCAGAACATGAAGTAGGATCAAAACCCAGTGCCATTGTCCTTGGCTTCTAATCAGCCTTCATTGTCCACCATGTTCAGAGAGTCTGGTTTCATCCCATGCTTATTCAGTTCCAGTCCAGCTGGCCTTGGTGAGCTCCCAATAGATCAGTTCCACTGTCACAGTGGCTGGGTGCACCCCTCATTGTCCTGACTTCCTTGCTCAAGTTCTCCCTACTTCGGCTCCTCGTTTGGACCTTAGGAGCTCAGTCTAGTGCTCCAATTTGGGTCTCTGTCTCTATCTCCATCCATTGCCAGATGAAGGTTCTATGGTGATATGCAAGATATTCATCAGTATGGCTATAGGATAGGGTCATTTCACGTTCCCTTTCCTCAGTTGCCCAAGGTACTAGCTGGGGACATCTCCCTGGACACCTGCGAGCCCCTCTAGAGTCAAGACTCTTGCCAACCCTAAGGTGGCTCCCTTAAATAGGATATATACTTCCCTGCTCCCATATGCACCCTTCCTTTATCCCAAGTATCCAATTCCCCCAAGCTCCCCCCATCCTCCCCTTCTCACCCCATTTCCCCTTATCCCCCTGCCACCTCACCCCCAGGTTCCCAGTTTTTGCCCGGCAATCTTGTCTACTTCCCATATCCAGGTGGATGACTATATGTTTTTCTTTGGGTTCACCTTCTTATTTAACTTCTCTAGGATCAAAAATTATATGCTCAATGTCCTTTATTTATGGCTAGAAAACAATTATGAGTGAGTACATCCCATGTTCATTTTTTTGGGTCTGGGATTCCTCACTCAGGATAGTGTTTTCTATTTCCATCCATTTGCATGCAAAATTCAAGATGTCATTGTTTTTTACCTCTGAGTAGTATTCAAATATATATATTGGACACTTTCTTCATCCATTCTTCCATTGAAGGGCATCTAGGGTGTTTCCAGGTTCTGGCTATGACAAATAATGCTGCAATGAACATAGTTGAACAAATGCTTTTGTAATATGATAGGGCATCTCTTGGGTATATTCCCAAGAGTGGTATTGCTGGGTCCTGGGGTAGGCTGATCCCAAATTTCCTGAGAAACCGTCACACTGATTTACAAACTGGTTGCACAAGTTTGCATTCCCAGCAGCAATGAATGAGTGTACCCCTTACTCCACAACCTCTCCAGCAGCTATCATTGCTGTTTTTGATTTTAGCCATTCTGACAGGTGTAAGATGGTATCTCAAAATTGTTTTGATTTGCATTTCCCTGATCCCTAAGGAGGTTGAGCATGATCTTAAGTGTCTTTTGGCCATTTCAACTTCTAAGGGGAATTGGAGAGAGAAAAGTGAGAAGGGGAGGATGGGGGGAGCTTGGGGGGATGGGATGGTTGGGATAGTGGAAGGGTGGATATGGGAGCAGGGAGGTATATTTGTTAATTAAGGGAGCCATCTTAGGGTTGGCAAGAGACTTGACTCTAGAGGGGCTCGCAGGTGTCCAGGGAGATGTTTCTAGCTAGTTCCTTGGGCAGCTGAGGAGAGGGAACCTGAAATGACCCTATCCTGTAGCCATACTGATGAATATCTTGCATATCACCATAGAACCTTCATCTGGCGATGAATGGGGATAGAGACAGAGACCCACAATGGAGCACTGGACTAAGCTCCCAAGGCCTGAATGAGGAGCAGAAGGAGGGAGAACATGAGCAAGGAAGTCAGGACTGCGATTTATCCACCCACCCACTGAGACAGTGGGGCTGATCTATTGGGGGCTCACCAAGGCCAGCGTGACTGGGACTGAAAAAGCATGGGATAAAAAAAGACTCTCTGAACATGGCAGATAATGAGGGCTGATGAGAATCCAAGGACAATGGCGTTGAATTTTGTTCCTACTGCAGGCACTGCCTTTGTAGGAGCCTAGCCTGTTTGTATGCTCACCTTCCTAGACCTGGATGGATGGGGGGAGGACTTTGGACTTCCCAGAGGGCAGGGAATCCTGACTGCTCTTTGGACTGGAGAGGGAGGGAGAGAGAAGTGGGGGAGGGGGAGAGGAGTGAGGGCAGTGGGAGGGAATTGGTAGGCAGGGTGGAGGCAGAAGTTTTTTTTCAATAAAAAATAAAATAAAATTGAGAAAAAAATCTTAAATTCAAATTCTCTTTTGAGATTCATGCACTCTCTTAACTGTAATAATCACCTATAAAAATCATAATCCAAAACATAACACATATTTCCAACACAAAATAGCACAGGATATACATTAGTGTTCCAAGATGTAGGAAGGGAGCATAGGGAGGAAATATTGGATCAAAGTAAGACATAAAAACCAACTTGGCAATCCCCAATATCTGTATTTCAATATCTGATGCTAAACATGCCTCAGATCTCCAACACTTTTCATTTCTTTTTCCTGGGCTTGTTTTAGTACCTGTTAGCAGATCTCCTCAGCAGGTATTCCATGACTCTGGCATTTCTAAGATTTTAAGTTCTCCAAGAAATTCTAGATTGGTACACCCCTGGCATATGCCTGACCTCAGTGGTTTTCCTTAGTTGCAGAGTAATATTCAATAACCCTTTTCTTCTGTACTTGACTGTGAAGCCAGGAAAAACATGACCAAAGCTACCGGATTCTGTTATTTGTAGGACTGGAACATAGGCCTCTCATTCAATTACAACTTCATCAACTTGCTGGTTTTAATGGTTTCCTTTACTGTCTATGCTTGGCTGTCCTGTATCTGGATCTGTAGACCAGGCTGGCCTTAAACTCAGAGATCTCTAGGCAGAAACTGCTCGTTCTCATGGTTTACTGGTAAAAAGGAATATAGAGAGTTATAAAAAGAAGTAAAGTCTTTAAGGAGACAGTAAAAGTAAAAGAGTGAAGACAGCTGTAGATTAAAGGAGCAAGGAAAAATCAGCCATGTAAAGATGGAATATTCACAAAGAGTTTGGATTACATATATTACTGTGTTTTCTTTGAATTGTTGATTGCAGAGAGACATTTGATTCTGAGGTCTGCTAAGCTAAAACAAGATAAAGGTATCTTCACTTCAAAATTTGAGTCTAAGGATATGTTACTTTGCTTTTGTTTCCTCAGAGGATAGAAGCTGTGAATTCCTTCCTGGCTAATGTGGTTTGAAAGAACATGACCCACAGACAGATCTCATGAACCCTAAAAATAATTTGCCCAATAATCAACAGGAATAGGTTTGGAGAAAACAATGCCAAAATTCCTGAAATGATTGTTTGTAAATGTTTATTTACATTTAAAGGAGAATATGCTATACAGATAAATAATTTGCATTGATATGGATCTTGGTTTATTGATATATATTTAAGTCAGTTTTGTTATATGTATATTTCTGCTCTAGATTTAACTTTTGTGTTTGTGAAGCTCATTTAAAATGCAATGTATAATTAAGAAATACATGTTATTAGATTGATAGTCATCTATAATAGTCAAGTTTGTAGTCTTGTTAATTGTTTTTTTTTTTTTTTAGATGTACAGAGATATATTTAAGATGAAGAGGTTTTCTTTAAATCTTTCAAAGGCTACAGAATATGGCATTTAAAATATTTTAAAAACTTAAAATTTTCTCAAAAATGTGACACATCTGCTCCTGGAAGCACCAATCTACTCTAATAGTATGATGGGCATCAAAGAGTCTCCTATGGAGTTTGTTAGCCATTTCAGTAAGAAACTGCTCTTGCCTGGACTACTTGACGGTATTGCTGTATGAAGTAGACATTCAAGACACACTGAAAAATGACTGCTGAACTTACTTAAAGGTGAGACAGTCCTTCAGAGTTCCTGCTTTATGAAAGAGTCCACCAGACATTCTGTAAGATATAAGAGAAAGAAACTGACAAAGTGTCAATATAGGCAAAGCAGTCTTTGAAATTTCCTGCTTCACATAAAGCCTGCCAGATACTATGGGCCTCTAGGCTGAAGAGGGATGCCCCAATTGTAACATGAGGAGCCTGCTTGTTGGAGTTTCTGCCTCGCTCGGTGGCCCACAGCCCCACCCAAAGAAAATCACACAGAGATCTTTATAAGTTATAAAGCTGATTGGCCCATTAGGTAAAGCTACTTATTAGCTCTTGTAACTTATATTAACCCATTATTCTGATCTATTTTTGCCATATGGCTGGGTACCTTTTTCAGCTGGCAGGTCACATCCTGCTTCCTTGGTAGTCTGTGCTGGACTGGGAGGAATCAACTTCTTCCTTCCCAGAAATCTCCTGTTCTCATTGCATCATGTCTACTTCCTGTCTGGTTTTCCCGCCTATACTTCCTGCCTGGCCAATCAGCGTTTTATTCAAAACATGATTGACAGAATACAGACAATTGTCCACACCTCTTGTTACACCCAATGTTACAGAAAAACTTTGGATGACTGTCCATGCACCAAGATATCGCTGTCAACTCTATCTTGGAAGTTGCTTACAATTCAGTTCCTTTTTACTTAGGTAATGTTATATCCTTCCGGGGTCTTTGATGATTTAAAAGCAGATAGCTATAGTTATAGTTTCCTTAGTCATGATAAAGGATAAATTATATATAAAACTTTGGATTCACAAAGATAGGATTGATGATAGAGTATTATCTTTAATTTATCAAATGTAAATGGACTAAATATTGTAACTATAAATCTCTTGATAACTTTTGTATATGTAATTTTACTATGTTAAAGTTAAAACCATTTCTTTTATTTTAACATAAAGGGGGAAAGGTGCGGTATGTCCTTCTGTACATATGTTTCTTTTATTAGTTAATGAATAAACTGTTTAGCCCTATGACAGGTCAGAATGGAGCAAGGTGGGAATTCCAAGCAGAGATAGAGAAGAAAAGAAGGCTAAGTCAGGGAGATACCATGTAACATCTGAAGAAGAAAGAAAACCATATGCAGGAACCTTACCACTAAATGACAAGCCTCACGGTAAAATACAAAATAATAGAAATGTGTTAATTTAAGATATAAGCACAGTGGGACAATGGTCTTGTACCCTGTCACTTATATTGTATTGTTTTAACAAAATGCCGATTTGCCAGTAGCCATGCAAGAAGTATAGTTGGGTGACCAAGCAGGAAGAAGAGGTGAGGTGATGAGAACAGTAGAATTATGGGAAGAGAAAAGGTCAGTCTGCAGGCATCACCCAGACTCAGAGGAAATAAGATGAGAATGCCTTGCTGATAAAAAGTACCAAGCCATGTGGCTAACACAGAAAAGAGTTATGGGGTAATTTAAGAAGTAAGAGTTAATAAGAAGCCTGGACTAATAGGCCAATCAGTTTATAATTAATGTAGGCCTTTGTGTGTTTTCTTTGGGACTGAGTTGCTGCAGGACTGTGCAGGACAGAATCATCTGTCAACAAATGGCACCCAATGTGGACAGCAACATCCACATAAAACATGAGAGAGCTTGGGGAGTAATTCTAGACACCAAAGAACAGAGTTAACACAGATTTTTGATATCAGCATTTTCTCAGATAGGCTCTATTTTCTAGAGGAAAGTGTCTCTCATTTAAGAGAGACTTCCTGACTCATGTTTAAGCTGAAAACCTTGCAGCTCTTTTAAGTGGCCCCAACATGAAACACTTAAATGGTATTGATGAATACTCAACAGCATTCTTCTAGGTAGTGGCATGGACCTTGAAACTTACTAGAGTTCTAGCAATAAACATGGCTTTGGCCAGTACCTCTGCCATGACTCTAGACTCTCAGAAAGCTAAGGAATAGGTGGATCCAGCCATCAATCCCAGGCATATTGCTTAGCAAATTAAAGACTCATGTAGTCAGAGAAAGAGCAATATGCAGTAAAGATAGATTCAAAGATGATCAAAATCCTCTAAATTTAGAATTTAAAAAATATATGAAGGCTTGAAAGAGAAAAAAAAAGGATAAAGTTCTTAAAAATGAAAAAAGTGAGAACTTGGGTGGGGTGTCACATAGCTTTAATCCCAGCACTTGGGAGGCAGAGGCAGGTAGATCTCCATGAGTTCAAGGACAGCCTGATCTACAACGTGAGTTCCAGAACAGCCAAAGATAAACAGAGAAATCCTGCCTCAAAAAACAAAGCAAAACAGAAATTAAAAATAATAAATAGAGTTTAACATAAAGCCATATAAATATGGAAAATGCACAGAGAATCTGAATACTATATGTTATTGTGCTGTCTTTGAATTGTTTGATGACTGAGAAAGGAGTAATATCTGCTAAAAGACATTTGATTATAAATACTGCTGAATCAATCCAACATATGTATTTTGAAAATGCCTTGACTTTAAAATTTAAGTCAAAAGATATGCTGCTCTGGAGAAGAGGTTTTGCTTTTGTTTCCACAGGAAGTTGAGACTGCAGATTTATTCTGGATTGAGAAAAATAAGGTTTGATCAAGGAAGAAACCCTGAGAAATCCCCAATAGGAGCAGATGGCCCAGATGTCTGAGTTCTACATACTGAACAATTTCTAGACTGCTGACTGAGATGATCAAGCCTCACAGAATACTCCTTTCAGTACTTGATCATAATTCTAAATTTTCTTTAGGTTCCCATAAGATTATCAGCAGAAAGTATCCTGGAGAACTGTGCCCACATTCCCAAAAAATGGATTATGAATATTTTTTTTCTTCTTTTAGAATGTTGGTTACAAGTTTTTATGGATAATAGTTAGGAATAAAACTAAAAAAAAAGAGATTACATTCCAAGTTTTTGTTTAAAAATAAGGAGGAAGTGCTGTGGGACAATGGTCTTGTACTCATTTATTGTACTGTTTTAATAAAACACTTATTGGCCAGTAGCCAGGCAGGAAGTAGAGGAGAGGTAACAAGAACAGGGAAATTCTGGGAAAAGGAAAGATCTGTCTGCAGTTGTCACCCAGACACAGAGATAAAAAGATAAGAGTGCCTCACTTATATAAGGTACCAAGCCACATGGCTAACACAGACAAGAATTATAGGTTAGGATGTAATACATAAGTTAATAAGAAGCCTGAGCTACTAGGTCAACCAGTTTATAATTGATGTAGGCCTCTGTATGTTTTCTTTGGGACTGAGCGGCTGTGGGACCAGGTGAGATAGAAACTTCTGTCAACATATACGAATTAGTTAATAAGAATTCTGTGATAGGGACTGGAGAGATGGCCCAGACGTTGAGAGCACTGACTGCTCTTCCAGAGGTCCTGAGTTCAATTCCCAGCAACCACATGGTGGCTCACAACCATCTGTACTGAGATCTGGTGCCATCCTCTGGCATGCGGGCATATATCAAGGCAGAATGTTGTAAAATACATAATAAATAAATAAATCTTTAAAAAAAAAGAATTCTGTGATAATAGGCCTAACAGTGTATAAATTAGTACAGTTTCTGTGTGATTATTTGGGTTTTGGGTGGCCAGAAACAAACCAGCAGCCTCTAACAACAAAAATTCAACAGTCTTTAGCCTCTGTTGATACTTTGATGAAAGAATTAGGTGGATTCTTTATATATTTTGGAGATCAGACCTTTGTCTGATGCGGGGTTGTTGAAGATTTACTCCCATTCAGTAGGAAGCCTTTTTATCTTAATGACAGTGTCCTTTGCTATACAGAATCTTCTTAGTTTTAGGAAGCCCCATTTATTCAATGTTGCCCTTATTGTCTGTGCTACTGGGGTTATATGTAGGAAGTGGTCTCCTGTGCCCATGTGTTGCAGTCTACTTCTCACTTTCTCGTCTATCAGGGTCAGTGTGGTCGGATTTATATTGAGGTCTTTAATCCACTTAGACTTGAGTTTTTTGCATGGTGATAGATATGGTACTATTTTCATTCTTCTACAGGTTGGTATCCAGTTATGCCAGCACCATTTGTTGAAGATGCTTTCTTTCTTCCACTGTATACTTTTAGCTCCTTCGTCTAAAATCAGGTGTCCATAGGTTTGTGGGTTTATATATGGGTCTTATATTTGATTCCATTGGTCAACATCTCGGTTTTTATGGCAATACCAAGCTGTTTTCAGTACTGTATTTCTGTAATAGAGTTTGAAGTCAGGAATAGTAATGCCTCCAGTAGTTCCTTTATTGTATAGAGATGATTTGGCTACCCTGGGTTTCTTGTTTTTCCATATAAAGTTGATTATTTTTCTCTCAATGTCTGTGAAGAATTTTGTTGGGATTTTGATGGTTATTGCGTTGAATCAATAGATTGCCTTTGGTAGAACTGCCATTTTTACTATGTTGATCATACCGATCCAAGAGCATGGAGATCCTTCCATTAAAAAAGGGGCACTGAACTGAACAGAGAATTCTCAACAGAAGAAGTTCAAATGGCCAAGAGACACTTAAGGTCATTTTCAACTTCCTTAGCGATCAGGGAAATGCAAATCAAAACAACTTTGAAATACCATCTTACACCTGTCAGAATGGCTAAAATCAAAAACTTTTTTGGAGAGGATGTGGAGTAAAGGAAAACTCATCCATTACTGGTGGGAATGCAAATTTGTGCAACCACTTTAGAAATCAGTGTGGTGGTTTCTCATGAAATTTGGAATCAACCTACGTCAAGATCCAGCAATACCACGCTTGGGAATATACCCAAGAGATTCCCAAATACTACAAAAGCATTTGTTCAACTATGTTCATAGCAGCATTATTTGTAATAGCCAGAACCTTGAAACAACCTAGATGCCCCTCAATGGAAGAATGGATAAATAAAATGTGGAATATATACACATTAGATTACTGCTCAGCAGTAAAAAACAATGACATCTTGAATTTTGCATGCAAATGGATGGAAATAGAAAACACTATCCTGAGTGAGATAACCCAGACCCAAAAGGATGAATATGGTATGTACTCCCTCATTTGTGCACTCTAGCCATAAACCAGGGGCATTAAGCCTATAGTTCACAAGAACAGAGAAGCCAAATCACAAGGTGAACCCCCCCAAATATATATATATATATATATATATATATATATATATATATATATATATCCTCCTGTAAATTAGAAGCAAACAAAATTGCCGAGCAAAAGTTGTGAGCATGGGGGTAGGGGCAGATGTGGGGGCAAGGTTGAGAGAAGAGGAGAGGGGGAAAGGGAAGGGAGAGGGGAAGGACTGGCAAGAGTTCGATGGAGTGGGAAGGTGGAGATGAAGGAAGGGTGGATATAGGAGCAGGGAAGAAGATATCTACATTAAGGGAGCCATTTTAGGGTTGGCAAGAGAGTTGGCTCTAGAGGGGATCCCACGTATCCACAGGGTTGGACCCAGCTAGTTCCTAGGACAGCAGAGCAGAGGGTTCCTGAAGTGTCCTTGCCCCACTATCACACTGATGATTATCTCAACTATCACCATAGAATCTTCGTCCAGCGATGGATGGAGATAGAGACAGAGACCCTCATCAGAGCAACGGACTGAGCTCCCAAGGTCCAGTTGAAAGGCAGAAGGAGGGAGAAGACGAGCAAGGAAGTCAGGACTGTGAGGGGTTGATTGGTCCTCCAAATGAGGGAGACTGTGTGCCTGTTCTAATGGGAGCTCACCAAATCCAGCTGGACCGGATCTGAATGAGCATGTGATCAAAGCAGAGTCTCTGATTGTGGCTGACAATGGGAACTGACTGAGAAGCCATTGATAGAGGCACTGGGACTTGTTTTTACGGGATGTGCTGGCTTTTTGGGACCATAGTCTATATGGATGCACAGCTCCCTAGGCTTGGGTGTAGGGGGGTGGGCCTTGGACTTCCCATAGGGCATGGATCTCTGCCCTCTCTCTAGCAGGGAGGGAGAGGTAGGAGGGGGTGGGGGAGTGGGAGAGGATAGGGAAGAGGGAAGGAAGTGTAAATATTTGAATGTAAAAATATATATATATATATATATATATATATATATATATATATATATGTCAGTAACATTGAAAGAAAAAAAAATTAGGTGGATTCTGGGTTGCACCAAGAGTTATTTCAATATTTTTCTATTTGGTAATAGTTGCTTCATACCTTACAGTATGATTGATTTAAAGAGAAAGTTTGATGGGATAATAATAAGAATGTATATTTCATAGCCGTTAGATGGGATATCCTCAACACTTCTGTTAAGTTGCTATAATTTATCACACAACTCTGTGAATCCTTTAGTGATATTGTATCTAGATGATCTATTTATAAAACTGAGATATCAAAGATACTCATTATATTGTATCTGGATTCATCTGTCTCTTAAGATCTCATATGTTTGTTTTATGGGTAAATCAAACTTTTCTGAATATCGATTTACAACAGCAATATTTTCTTAAATGATTGTTTTCTTTATTGATATGTAATGTTCTTATTTACCACTTTTGCAATAATTTTGCTCCAAGTTTATTTTGTCATGCACGAGTTTGCCTACTACTGATTTATTTCTACTTCATTTCCTTGAATTAATTTTAATCTGTAACTTTTAAGGTATGATTGTCTTTGTCAATGAGCCGTCTTTTTGTAGGCAACAAATAGTTTTTCTTAATTATTTAATTCTATCTGCCAATTGATGTCTTTAATTGAAGAACTGAGACCATTACACTTAGAATTTTTTTATTGAATGTTATTGACTCATAATATTGTAATCTAATAACATATGTCTTATAATGATAAGTACAACTTAATACAATAATAATAATAATAAATTATTTGGTTTCATAATTAAAATTACAATGAATTTTAAATTATAAAATATGTGAATGGAATGAAAGTCAATAAAATTATTACCCAAATAGTAATAACAAAGTAAGTCAAATTTATTTTAAAAGCCTCTCATTAATGTTTAGTGACTCTATAAACCCAATCACTTAAAATTGCTTATGAAAAACTAAAGTTTGGAAAATGAAAACACTGATTGAAGTAGAACAGAGTTTCCATGACATCAGCGTCTTATTTTTTTTAAATTCATCAGGCTACTTTTTATGTTTTACATACACTCGAGCCTAATGAGAGAAGGCTATGACATTACCTTCACTATGTTGTTTTAAGATTTATCATCTGATCTCTAATCTCTGTTACAATAAGATATCTTTTTGTCTGAAGACTCATGGGGGGGCTATGAATTCATATATTAATTTTTACCCTTTTTCTTGAAGAAAAGTTAAAACAAGTAAGGGACATTAATGGAAAATACATCAAGTTTTTCATAATCTCTCACATAATTTTCAGCTGAAGAATTTTGAAGACATGCTTCAGAATTACAACTTGTAGGTAGTGCTTATTGAATTTTCTCTACTTTGTTGAATAATTTCACATTAATTATGCTGTGATACTATGTGTTTGTTTCACAACAGGGGTTGAAACATTAAACTAATGAATATCTTGCCTCATTTGTCAAGATCTAAAACACTAGCATAAAACATCTTTCATTGTAAATGTAATTTAGGAGATTCAGTGATACTTCTCTTATTTGAAAATAAACAAGTAGTTATTACTAGGCCATTTACTAATAAATTAAAATTAAAAGCATTTGAAATATATGGATACTCTTTGAGACTAGATGACTATAAGGAAAGATTAAATAAGAGGCTACACTATTTTATTTGTAAAATCTACAATGTATCCTTGTGTAAAGAACAAAAAGTCTTTACTGAAAATGACACTTAAGCAATTGAACATATTGTTTAAAATTTTACAAAAATTGATTTCCTTTTCACAGATACTCTGTAAAAACTCTGTCAGTTGTAGCATGAACTGGGTGTCCTTCATTTCAAATACCTAAGACAGAGTTTCATATGATGTTTGAACTGGCAAATCCATATTGGAGTTGCAAAGTATTGAGATCAGGAAAAATTAAAGAGGGCTTAAAAGAGAAAACACTGAAAAAGACACATATATGCCAATTATCTCCTTTTTAATATCCTCTATGAAACTAAAAAGTCCAATTTGCAGCAAGGAGGTTGCACAAGCCTGGAAAATTAGGAAGATAAATATGTTTCACAAAATTCATGGTGTTCTTTCTGATAGAGAAACTGAATTGCTGAATATTTGAATTTATGACTAAATATTGCAACAGCATTCATAGACCTAAATAAAATGGATGAATGATTGTGTAGGGATAAATGGTGCACTGTTCCTATGCAGAGGAGAATAAAGATCTCTTATATAAAATATAACCCTGACAAAATGAGTATGTTAAATATATCTTAACGTATCCTTTATTGACATCTACCTCCTGATATTCATGAAGTTTTGCAATTTCCTCAGACTGGCTACAGGATTTATGATTTTATTCTAACTTGATTTTTTGGAAAGTCCAAGAGATATCAATTCTATGAATATATTATACAGTATACCAGTTGTTTTTACTGTCAACTTCACATAAACCAAAGACATGTGGGAAGAGGGAACCTCAATTTAGAAATTGCCTATGTTAGATTAACCTGTATATATATCTGCATAGAATCATCGTGATTAGTAACCATTGTGAGAGGTCCCAGCCTAGTATTAGTGGTACCATCTCTATGCAGGTGGGTCAAGGCTGTATACAATTAAAAGCTAAGCAAACCACAGGAAGCAAGGCATTGAGAAGAGTTCCTCTAAGATGTCTATTTCAGTTCTTATTGATCTTTCATCTTGTCTTTTTTAGTGATGGACTATGTGCTGTAGGTCAAAATAAGCTCTTTTTTACTCAAGCTGCTTTTGGTTGTGGTGTTTATTACAGCAGCAGAAATCAACTTGAGTATATAGCAAAGGTTAGAAAGCATATGTCCCATGACTATTTTGTACTATATAATACTTTTATCTACAATTCCTTCTTTAAAAAATACTCTTTATAATGAAGTTAGTAGTGATATTGAGTAAACCTAAGGACTAAGTCTCTGTAAAGTAGCTAAAAATTGGAGCAGACACTTCAAACTGATAGCCAATAAGGAGACTGCAGTCTTCAATACTACAATGGCAAGAAAATGGGTTCCACAGAAACTTGAATGAGATTGAAAGTAAATTTGTTCTTCGTGATGTCTCCAGAGAAAGACCTTGCCAACATTTTGATTGCAGCTTTCTGAGAAACTGAAACAAATAACACAGCTTAGCCATACCCACACTAATGGTTCAATAATAACTGTATGTTGTTTAAAATACAAAGTTTGTCCTTACTTGTTATGTAGCAGAGTACGAGTATAATAACTTGTATATTTCTCTGGGAAAACTCACTTTTTCCCACTTCAGATGTAGAATATAAAGGAATTATGGGAAAAATAAGGTAGGAACAGACAATTTTAAGATCATGAAAGTTCAGTTACAAAGCATAAGTTCAGTAACAGAGCCATAAAATCACCAGGAATTTTAAATATATGTTAAATTGCTAACAAAAAAACATGATAGTAAGGACATGACCTATTTTGCTTCTTACTTGCTGTAATAAAACACCGAGAAAAGCAACAGGTTTATTTGGCTTCCATTTCCAGGTCACAGTCCAACACTGAAATTTTAGGGCAGAATTTACAGTGGAAACAATGGGAAAAATGCTTATTTTCTTGTTTTCTCTTAGACCCGTTCTCAGTTAGCTTTCATATATATCCTAGACCTACCAGCCTAGGGATGTGTAAGGCTAAGTGGACTGGGATTTCTCACATCAATTAGCAATCATGAGAATATCCTCACAGACATGCTTATAGGCCAATCACATTGAGACAATCCCACAATTATAGTTTTCTCTTCCTGTGTGACATTAGCTTGTGTTAAGCTGACAATAAAAACTGAGCATCACAGCACTTACTGCAAAGTAATGGAATAAGGAAGGTAGTGTAAATGTAGAATTGGGATTTCTAAATTTTATAGGCAGCACAGACAACTAAACAATATAACAATATGCATCCTCAAAGCAGAAGAGGTTATCTAAGCGATTCGATAAGAAAGTGAGATAATAGACGCCATGAACAGATTGATCACCTGCTAAGGCTACTGTAGCAAAATATAACAGCCTAGGTTCTGGCTATTACAAATAATGTTGCTATGAAGATAGTTGAACAAATACTTTTGTAGTAAGATAGGGCATCTCTTGGGTATGTTCCCAAGCGTGGTATTGCTGTGTCCTGGGGTAGGTTGATCCCAAATTTCCTGAGAAACCGCCACACTGCTTTCCATAGTGGTTGCACAAGTTTGCTTTGCCACCAGCAATGGATGAGTGTACCCCTTCCTCCACAACCTCTCCAGCAAAGGCTATCATTGGTGTTTTTCATTTAGCCATTCTGACAGGTCAAAGATGGTATCTCAAAGTTGTTTTGATTTGCATTTCCCTGAATGCTAAGGAGGTTGAGCATGACCTTAAGTGTCGTTTGGCCATTTGAACTTCTTCTGTTGAGAATTCTCTGTTCAGTTCAGTGCCCCCATTTTTTAATTGGGTTAATTAGCATTTTAAAGTCTAGTTTTTTGAGTTTTTTATATATTTTCGAGATCAGACCTTTGTCTGTTGAGGGGTTGGTGAAGATCTTCTCCCAGTCAGTGGGTTGCCTTTTTGTCTTAGTGACAGTGTCCATTGCTTTACAGAAGCTTCTCAGTTTCAGGAGGTCCCATTTATTCAATGTTGCCCTTAATGTCTGTGCTGCTGGGGTTATATGTAGGAAGTGGTCTCCTGTGTCCATATGTTGTAGAGAAACAACCTAGATGCCTTCTATGGAAGAATGGATGAAGAAGGTGTGGAATATATACATATTAGAGTACTACTCAGTGGTAAAAAACAATGACTTCTTGAATTTTGCATCCAAATGGATGGAAATAGAAAACACTATCCTGAGTGAGGTAACCCAAACCCCAAAAGATGAACATGGGATGTATTTACTCATAATTTGTTTTTAGCCATAAATATAGGACATTGAGCCTATAATTCGCGATCCTAGAGAAGCTAAATAAGAAGGTGAACCCAAAGAAGAACATACAGTTATCCTCCTGGATATTGGAAGTAGACAAGATTACTGGGCAAAAATTGGGAACTGGCCGTGGGGTGGGATGGGGGAAAGGGGAGATGGGGAGGGACAAGTAAGAAGGGGAGGATGGGGATAGCTTGGGGGAATGGGATGGTTGCGATAATGGAGGGATGGATATGGGAGCAAGGAAGTATATATCTTATTTAAGTGAGCCATTTTAGGGTTGGCAAGAGCCTTGAATCTAGAGGGGTTCACAGGGTTCCAGAGAGATGTACCCAACTAGGTCCTTGGGCAGCTGAGGAGAGAGAGACTGAAATGGCCGTATCCTATAGCCATATTAATGAATATCTTGCATATCACCATAGAACCTTCATCTGTCGATGGATGGAGATAAAGACAGAGACCCACATTGGAGCAATGGACTGCGCTCCCAAGGTCCAAACGAGTAACAGAAGGAAGGAGAACATGAGCAAGGAAGTCAAGACCGCGAAGGGGGCACCCACTCACTGAGACGGTGGGGCTAATCTATTGGGAGCTCACCAAGGCCAGCTGGACTGGGACTTAAAATGCATGGAATAAAACCGGACTCTCTGAATATGGTGGACAATGAGGGCTGCTGAGAAGCCAAGAATAATGACACTGAGTTTTGATCCTACTTCATGTACTGGCTTTGTGGGAGCCTAGCCTGTTTAGATGCTCACCTTCGTAGACCTGGATGGAGGGGGGAGGACCTTGGACTGCCCACAGGGCAGGGAACCC
Source organism: Microtus oregoni (assembly GCF_018167655.1). NCBI lineage: Eukaryota > Metazoa > Chordata > Mammalia > Rodentia > Cricetidae > Microtus > Microtus oregoni. The sequence continues at coordinate 2,613,770 of NW_024543828.1, read as the reverse complement.
TGACTGCTCTTTGGACTGGAGAGGGAGGGGAGGGGAGGGGGGTTTGGGAGGTGGGGAGGAGGGAGGGAAAAGGGAGTCGGGGAGGAGGTGGAAATTTGTAATCAAAAAAAATTTAATAAAAAAAAATATAACAGCCTAGATAGTTTAAACAGCAGAAAGTCTGTATTTCCAAGTTCTGAAATGTAGAATTTAGACCATAAGTCTGACTCAGTAAAGGATGTGCCATCTGATAAAGGTACAATGGTCAAATCATATACAGATAATATACACTTTTTATTCTAAACAGTGGACATGGTAGGCTTATGATTATCTAAGAATTTAGTTATAGTTAGGAGTACTGACTTGGTAGTATACTTCTTAGGTTCAACTATGGATATAAAATTAGATTAGACTGACAAGATGCCTCTGACAGTAATGACATTTAGTGTCAAACTTAACAACCCACATTTGATGCACACAACTAATATGGTGCAAGGAGAGAACTGAGTTCCACATATGTATCATGGCACATATTTACTCACATACACACAAGCACATACAGATATTAATAAAGCCTCTCATTTTAAAATATTTTATTGCATATTTTAGTTGTAAGTTATTACATGTCTGCACATCTCAGTTTTACTATGCTGTCTTCAATTGACATGCAAATTTGTAATAGTTCCACCTTGAATAATTGTGGTAAGAATAGAGTCAAATACAACAATTAAGTGGAACTGTTTACATTTAAGTTTCTTATGGTATCTCAGTTTTTGGACCCAGAATTCTTCCTTCTTTCTTATAAATTCAACTACATTTTAAATAAATTCTGACTAATATTACCTAAAATTTGTCTGTATTTTTAACCATATAATATCTATTAGTACAATCACATTATTCTTCCCTAGCTCTAGGAAAACTATCCAGATAAATATTTCTGAAAATAATGTAGTATAAATATGTGGTATGCTAATCACCCAAAATGCTTGGGAAAGGAAACATAGTACCAACACCTGAGATCAGAATTTAGGACATGATTCCTGGAATCTGCATTTTAAATGTGTGCTGCCTTAGTACATTCAAGTAAAAGAACCACAGTATGGGCTTCTCTAAGTCAGCTCCACAAAACATAAAATATAACCAAAGCTCTGTTGAAAGAAAGAGTACCAATTATATAGATTCCTTTGCTTTATTATCCACATGAATAATTTCTACCCCACAAATAAAATTAATAAGCCCACAAAATGTCAGGGTTGTTTTGCTTTATCCCCTGATTTCGGAGCATTGTTGACTTTCAGATTCTGTTTGTTTTATTAATAAGTTCCTAAGTGGGTGTCTTATATGGGCATTCTCTAGAAGATATGAAGCAAGTAATGCAACCTCAGGAACAACAGAAAAACATTAGACTACTGGGTTTAGGTAGAGAAAATAGGACATTTTCTGCTCCAAGTTTATTTGGAGGGTATAGTGACACTACATATAATCACTTTGAAAAACCTTCTGCATCAATTAAATGTCACATACTTTAAATTATCTTCAGGTAAGTTTATGTTATTTAATTTGAAGGTGTTTTATCATTTCAATAGGTGATTTACACATTCTACTTCAATTCTGTCTAGCAATTTCAGTCATTGCTATGAAATAATTCAATTTATACAAATAATGTTACTGATTGTTTAAGACTGAGGTGTTTATTACAAAAAAGGAAGATTCCTATTTCACAGAAAATAGCTTGGGACAGCAATGTGACTGATAAAAGGAGACACAGCAAGATCCCTAGAGTTAGTAGAGGTTATTCACAGCTGTCAATCCTCACTGTCCAAAAGAAACATGCCTTCTCCTATAAAATCTTGCCTTTTCTAGATTGACACATATTGCATATACATTCTTGGCTCTTCCCAATTATTCTAAAATGGATGTATGTCAAAATATTTCCCACTTGCTAAGTGCTAAGTATCAGAAATTATCTACATATTCCACAAATAAACACACACATATGCATACACAAACACATGTGTATGTGTGCACAAGCACCTTTGTGTTTAATGGAAGTTTAAATGAACAAATATTTTCTTAAGTTTCCATATCTCAGAAGTACTATTCCTCATAAAAAGTTGAGGTTATCTTAAACTACAAAATCATTTCACAGAATGCTACAAGGACATCAGAACTGAAACTCTACTTGTAAAAGTTTATAATATTTTATTGAAAAAGTAGATATTTTCAAATTACTTTATTATTTACAAGTATGGGAATTTTTGCCTGAATGCATGTCTGTGTACCCAGTGCAAGCCTGTTGTCCCAAAAGACAGAAAAGAATATCAGATCCCCTCGGACTGGAGTTACAGAATATTGTGAGCCATTAAGTGGGTGCTGAGAGTTGAACTTAAGTCCATTCAAAGATCATACAATGCTCTTCACCTCTGTAACATTTCTTTAACAGCATATTTTATTAGCATATGTTAATTATGAACAATAATGAAATTATTATGACATATTCATATGCATATATAGTAAACTTTGATCATATTCACCTACAGTTACAATCTCTTGTCCTGATACATTTTTATAGATCCTTTTTCTCTTATTATTTATTTATTTAGTGTGTGTGTGTGTGTTTGCTCTTTCTTTTCTTGAAAAGATTTTTTTCCTACTGTATATTCTAATCATGTTTTCCCCTCCCCCAACTCCCCAAGATATTCCCTACCCTCCTCCATCTACCTCCATGCCCTCTTTCTCTCCTTCTCTATAAAACGAACAGGCTAGCCAATAAAATAACAAACAAACCAGAGTAAAAAAAGGAAATACAAGTAAAGAAGAAAAAGAAAAAACATATACAAGCACAGAGGTGTGTCTGTGTTTGTACACCATCTTCATGCATGTGGATATTTCCATCAAGGTATACATGTGTAGATACCAGAGGCAGGCAACTGATATCTTTTTTTTATCCTATTCCACATTATCTCTTTTTCCTTCTGGCATAAAGTCTTTCAATGAACCTGGAGCTTATCAACTTGACAAAGCACTTTGCTAATAAGCCCCTAAGGTTTATCTGTCTCCATTTCCCAGTACTATAGACGTAGGCAACTTTCACTGTCTGGCTGGCTTTTTATCTGAGTGCTGAAGTTCTAAACTCATGTCCTCAGACTTGCATGGTAAACACTTTACGTACTGAGCTGTCCTAATGCTGAATTCAATAAAACAAAGTCAGTATCTTACATAAGAATAAAAGTTCATAACTGAATAAAATTATTATTAAACAATCATAATGCATTCTAGCTCTTTATTGAGTATCCAGGAAAACACATACAAAAACATTACATTGTATTTATTAGCAACATTTTAGTGATTACAGAGCCCAGAGCAAAGCTTAAAATATACTCTAATTTTTGGCTCTTTTATTCAATTTATTTTGTCTATGAAGAGTTTAGTTTGGAGAACGAAGTTATTATCAAGACATTATAATCTCTAATGGGATGTAATCTACTTATAAATTTTATGGTTGGAAAAGAAAATATATCTCTGTTATTTTGTGTGTACATTTAACTATACAAGATGGTCGACCCATCAGCATCTCCTGATAGGTGTCATGTACTATTTATAGGTAAATATATTGAGCCTGAAACTAATGTAACCTTGTTCTCCATCTTCCCACTGGTTTCTGTACTGGGACTCTGACAATTTAATATCTTTAACTATTGTTCTGCCACATTTAATTCTCTTAAAGATGCTACTAATGATAAAATTTCAATAACAACCTCAATGTTCTCAGCAAATAATAGGCTACTAATCGGTCAAAAGATGATATCCAAAGCTTAGAAAAAGTGCTCTTTTAAACTTATTGAGGTTGTTTGGGGGATGGGGCCTAAGACTCTATTTTAAATGGATTAGTGTGATGTCTACAGCTCTAATTTTCTACATTACTTTTATTATTATATGTATATGGATAATTGCCTACATGTATGTCAATGCACCATGTGCATGCCTGTGCTGTACTGGACTTAGAGAGGTGAATTGTCATATGAGTGCGCTAAATCAAGCCCAAGTCCTCTGGAAATCAGTCAGTGTACTTAACTCTGCGTCATCTCTCCAGCCCTATGATTACTAGGTTTGAGTATCTATTTAATACAATAGTGAATCGGTAAATAAAACGATGAGTCATAATCTGGAACTTAGAAATAAAATAAAGCCCGCCCAAAATTGCATTGTTCAGAGTATTTTATCAGAGCAACATAAATAAAACAAAGAAAAATTTGAAGGATTAATAAGCACAATAGCTGCAATTATTTTCCAACTGAGAGAGATTTTATTCCAAATGTGTACCTTAAGATAATTATAATGAAATTATTTAAATCAGTTGTGTATAACCCAAGATGTTTGCAATTAAACTTAGTTTGGTCGATTAAAACTTAGATGGTTGATTTTTTTGTCTACAGAATTCTAGGAAAATAAATGGAAACTTCCTTACTCTTAGTAAAACCAGGTATTTTTATTCCAAAATGAAGAAGGTTGCCTTGCAAAATTAGAGTTGCTATGAAGTCTTCTGTAAAGAAAGTGTCTTCTTCCTAATAAAAGTTTATTCACACATATTAGGGATATTCAACTTCTGAATTCATGAAGCACAATGAACCAGTTTCCAAGAGAAGTGACCATAACATGTAAAAATGCCTTATATGCAGAACCACTTAAAGCCTCTATAAAATGTAATAGTCATGAATACACATTTGTTCAACAAACTCAATTAAATTACAATAAAACTTGGAAAAATTAGTGACAATCTGTAGCACTTGAACCACAACATACACCCCTTCTCCTTCATTCATTTGAGTCTGACAAAAGTTATACTTTATTCAGATATGTCCAAGAGAATGGTCTCTCTGTCCACTATTTCCAGACAGGAATATTGTATCTTTCTGGGAATGATAAAATATACCATTAGAAATTATTTTCATGTAGAATAGTGGAATTAAATTAGACATTAATGACAGAAGGAAATATGAGAAATTCACACACATGTAAAACTAAGTACTACACCACTAAATGGTTCAAAGAAGTAATTAAATTGAGAAATTTTTAAAATTAAATATTGAAAAATGACTAAAAAATAATTTATGGGAAGCAGAAAGTACAAAGAGGAATTTATACTTACATAAGTGAAAAGTATTTACTTGATTTTATATAAAGTTTATAAAAAGACTGTGGGCAAATGACTCAATGGTGGTATAGATTTTATCTGAGGAAAGGATCTGTGTTGAAGGAGTCTTTCATTCAAGAAAGAGAAAGACCATTGTTGGTTTACAACCTGGGATATTTGTAAGACAGAAAAGGAGAAGAAAGAAGTGAACTGATTTTTTTCTCACGGTTTGGAATTGTTTGGGAGTAGCTAGGGAGGAGAATATATGGTGAGATAAAGAATGTTTGGTAGGGTTTGGTGGTGTTAATCCCAGCACTCAGGAGGAAGAGGCAGATGGATTTCAGTGAGTTTGATTCCAGCCTGTTCTATAAAACAAGTTCTAGGGAGGCTCCAAAGATTTACAGAAAAACCCTGTCTTCAAAAACCAAAAAATAAAAATAAAAAAAATCAAAATTTATTTATTTATTTATTTGTTTGTTTATTTATTTATTTATTTATTTATTAAAGATTTCTGCCTCCTTCCCGCCACTGCCTCCCATTGCCCTCCCCCTCCCCCATCAGGCCCCCCTCCCTTGTCAGCCCAAAGAGCAATCAGGGTTCCCTGCCCTGTGGGAAGTCCAAGGACCACCCACCTCTATCCAGGTCTAGTAAGGTGAGCAACCAAACTGCCTATAGAGTACTACTCAACAGTAAAAAACAATGACTTCTTGAATTTTGCATACAAATGGACGGAAATAGAAAACACTATCCTGAGTGAGGTAAGCCAGACCCAGAAAATGGAACATGGGATGTACTCACTCATATTTGGTTTCTAACCATAAATAAAGGACACTGAGCTTATAATTTGTGATCCTAGAGAAGCTAAAAAAAATAAAAATTAAAAATTAAAATAAAATAAAAATCAAAAATAAGAGAGAAAGAGAGAATGTCTACTGATTGATAAACATCTTTTTTTGTAGCCAGGCATTACTGAGGAATTTATAAGATGGGGAGGGGAAAACATCAAAAAATATGTTTCATTGGTTCTAGATCTCAGTTACTTTAGTTTTGAAGAAATGTCATAATTTAACTAAATTGGAAAAACTTTACAAAATTTGTGACTATAGATAATAAATAGTATAACTAGAAGAGTATATAGAAAATTTATTCCTCATAAAACATTGTTATGAAATATTCATAAAATGTTGTGAAATATTTATTATAAATAGAGTTGAAGAGAATTAATGAAGAAATTAAGTAATAATAAAATTCTCTTAAAATATCTTTTTTACATTGTCTTTAGGGAGAAGAACAAAACTGTCTATAGTCAACAGGTACTGGAAATACTTATTTCCTTATTTTTTTTTTTGAAAATTAGGAATATTCCACTACCATTACTGAGCTTAAGGAGTAATTGAACATTAGAGAAAAAAAGAAAATTAAGATAATTTAATTTTTATATTAAATCATCAAATAGCCATAAGATCAGAAACATAGGTAAAAATCCTTAGAATTCTCAATAACGTATATATTTTTTAAAATTGCTGAAAAGCTCAGGGATCACTGAGGAAGAGAGGATGGAAAAATTGTAAGAACCAGAGGTCAGGGAGTTTGCTGTAATATTGTGTTTCCTAGTAACATCAGAAGCTATACCCATAAAGTCCCCACAACATGACTGCCCAAACATGAACTAAACAAGGAGTACACCAATAGACATGCAAAACTGGACAGGCAAAAGCACAAAAGACCTCAATCCCATGCAGAGAACTATAGGCAACTAAGAAAAACTGAGAATAAGAGAGGTAGTCTTTCCTAGGGAAGTAAGCAACTGACTGGCTGTCCAGTGCCAAACAGTCAGCATTGAAACCATGCATACACCCATTTATTGCAAATTTTCATAATAAAGTTTACATAAAATTAAAAAATAAAGCACTGCAAGTAACTGAGATGATAGAACTTCAGTTTGTTCACCTATGTAAATTCTGAAGGTGATATTAACAGGAATGAGGAGAAGCAAGAAGAAGCCAAAAAGTTAAGTAAAGACTGAAAGAAGTTTTATGTTATTAATGAATGTGGAGAAAGGGAGATGAACATTAAATAGAGGCTAAAAATGTCAGAGGATACAGTGTTTCCCATATCTATGGTAAAGAAAATAAGAAATGAGAGAAAAATATAAGAATGAAATTATAAAAGACAAGTATCAACCTAATAATTTGTCACAATTGAATGCAAAGTGACAAGCCTATATAATCTTGGCCAGCATTCCCCCAAGACCTTGAGAAAACACGTGGTAAAGGAAGATACAAATTATTAAATAAAATAAAGTTTACATGTTCTAGGGATTAATAATGTCTGGAAAACTGGAACTAGAAGCCATAGAAGAGTTTAACACAGATGCTATTAAGATATTAAATATATGGTTGCACAAAGATAGATAAGGGAGGTGTTTCTCAGATGACTCATCTCAAATGATCCTACATAGTCATTTCCCAGAGACCCAAAGAAGAATCCATCCATTCCTTAGAAATTAAGAGAGCATTGTGTAGGCACCTGGGATTCGAAAGTAGTCTTTAACTGAGAACTTTTTTTTTGCCAGTATGTATTATCTGACAGATAAAGGAAAAACCTCCTGGGTACCTACTCAAATCATCTTCCTTCTTGGTAAGAGCTTAACAATGCCTTTGCTGACTGAACAAGGTGGGACCTCCTACACAAACAGGTTGGAGCTGTCATTCTTCCTTACATGAAATATAGGCTAAGAATCTCAGATTGCAACTAGCATAGAATAGGCACTAGCGTGAGAGGCAAAGATGAATATGGACTTTCGGGAGGGTGCTTTGAATAGTGGTGTCCATAATTAAGAGAATGATTAAAAAAAAAAAAGTAGAGGGGTGTGAGAGCTTAAATTGCTTAGAGTGGAAAAATTTAATAAGGTAAAAGTTGTAAGGAGGAGGAAATACAGAACCCCCTTCCCCCATGGACTAAAAGCAGAATGAGTAGTATATACAGTTTCCTTGTGTGAAGAGAAAGGAAAATCCAACTAAAAAGACAAACTGTCTCTAGAATCACCCACAGGTATATGTTTTTTAGGCTAGTTCCTTGCAGTGAAAGCTATCAACACATTCTCAAAGGTCATTGACTTCTAGAAAATTAAAGAAGAGGGGTGTATGTCTTATGGTCATATGATGAAATTGCAGTCTGAGTTATGTCAAGGTGCTCAGAACAACCCATAGTCTGAATCACTGTGTACTTCCTAAGGACATAGTTCTACCCTGGGTTTCAAGGGTCAGATGGATGCTACCTTTAAAAATTATGTAAGGCCAGCTGGACTGTGACTGAAAAAGCAGGGGATAAAACCGGACTCTCTGAATATGGCAGACAATGAGGGCTGCTGAGAAGCCAAGGACAATGGCACTGGGTTTTGATCCTACTACATGTTCTGGCTTTGTGGGAGCCTAGCCAGTTAGGATGTTCACCTTCCTAGACCAGGACGGAGGGGGGAGGACTGTAGAGGGAGGGGGAGAGGAGTGGGGGAGGGGGAGAGGAGTGGGGGAGGGGGAGGGGGGAGGGTTGGGAGGCTGGGAGGAGGCGGAAATGATTTTTTCTCAATAAAAAAAAAAGAAGCTGGGCGGTGGTGGCGCACGGCTTTAATCCGAGCACTCGGGAGGCAGAGGCAGGCGGATCTCTGTGAGTTCGAGACCAGCCTGGTCTACAGAGCTAGTTCCAGGACAGGCTCCAAAGCCACAGAGAAACCCTGTCTCGAAAAACCAAAAAAATAATAAATAAAAAAAATAAAAAAATGAAAAAAAAAAGAAAAAAATTATGTAATTGTGTTAGAGAGAACAGTATTCTATAGTAGAAACATCTTCAGTAAAGAATAGCATGAAACAAAAATAAACTCAAGTGACCCATAAGAAGACCATAATGTCTTGGACATCAGAAAGAAGAGGAAATGATAACAGTAATAATAATCACAACAACAGTAGCTGTTCAGTCTGATCTTCATTGTGTGCCCATTCCAATGTTAAGCATTTTATATGCCATATTAAGATGTTTCTATGTTCCTAGCTCTGAAGCCAGACTTACAGATTTGAACTCAGCCTTGTCATCTGTAAGTACAGGTGAAGTCACTTCATTTCATTAAGCTTTAATCTTTGCATCAATAAAGATAATAGTACAACTTCACTGGGATGATGTGAATCTCAAAGAGAAAATGTTCAGAAGACAAATACTAGTACGCTTGTACCATGTGTACTTCATAGGAGTTAGTGGCTTAAAGAAATGTCTCACAATTCATGAAGTAAATGAAGGCATAACATCTATGTCACAGTTAGTGAATCTGGTTCAGGGAGCACTAACATATTATCTGAAGCTGCACACTGAATGAGACAATATTTGAAGATAGGTTACTCTGGATCAGATTCTATGTGTAAAATGTCTGATCTCTATCACTACAATGAGGGGAGGATAGAAATCCTGAAAAAGATCTACCATCTTCTGAGACATTTCAGCAGATAAAAGCGACCTTTGGGTACCATTTAGGCCCTCTAATCCTTCTTTTAACAGATCATATCCTGCCTTTCTCTATATGAGTACTTTATTCAGAATTTCTGAGATGTTTCTTCTATTCCTAAATATATGTGCCAGAGGGGAGGCAGTCTGCTTTGCTAAAGTGAATTTAAGTCTACTATACAGGCATCCTGAGTATTAAGTATTTGACTATTAAGAGGAATGGGCACTGATAGTTACTGAATTTGGGTTTTGCTACTTAAGAGCTATGTGACCTTGGGCAGGTATCCAGATGTATCCCTTAAACCTTAAGTTCTTATTTTGTAAGGCAGGGATATTAAGTGATTCTAATTCTAAGGAGGTGAAAGTTAAATGAAGTGAAGATATGGTAACTGACCTACAGTGAGTATTAAGAGTCCAATAAAAGGTATATTTTTATTTTTCCTTATTAGTTAATATACCTTTATATTTGATTGCCTACCACTTGATAAAAGGACAATATAACATACAGTTCTGCTTCTATAATTGTGCCAAATTCCTTGCAAAATAAATAAATAAGTGCCAAAGGAGGGCAAGCACTGACAGGGGCTGTTTTAGCTAGAGCTGCCAGGAAAGGCCACTCCAAAGATAGGATATTTGATCAGAATGTGGACAGATGAGAAAGGGCAGCCAAGCAAAGATGTGGAGACAGTATCCCAGTCAGAAAGAATTACACACACAAAATATGGGAAGAGCTTGGCATGTTCAGGTTAATATGGCTGAAAGCAGTGAATAAAAAAAGAGATGAAAAGACACAAGGTCACAGAAGGCCTCAATATTCAGGTGCAAAGCCTGGACTCCACTCATGGAAAAATATAGAAAAAACAAACTAACGGGAATATAGATTTAATGAAAATTAGAACATGAAAAATAGTGGGGCAAAATTTGGTCACTAATTGTAACAACTTATGACATACATACTTAGACTTGTCCATCCTTGTGTTCATGAAGAAGCTGAAAAAAACTGTTTGCAAAGGAAAGACTAAGTTTATCATCCATAACTTAGTGCTAGTTTATCTTGCTGAATACCCTGGGACATTGTCAATTCTTTTTAGGAATATATGGGGCAATGGACTAACAGGTAACATTTTCTATGATGACATTAGCTATATTATTTAGTGCTATAGGGGCATCTGATTCCTAAAGTGTTTAAGATCTCATTGAACATATAGAGTAGAGAATACCAAAATTTGAAAATCTGAAGAAAAAGTAAGCTGTAAATTTGAATACCATTACCTCAGACTTTGACTTGGACTTTTCAAGAATGCCGAAAGGAGGTTTTGGTGTGATGGCGCATACCTTTAATACAACACTCAGGAGGCACAGACAGCCAGGCAGAACTCTGTGATTTCAAGGCCAGTCTAATATACACACTGTGTTTCTGGAAATCTAGAGCTGTGTGAAGCTTACTATCTCATGGCCCAAGTTGAAATAAGCTGAGTGCTAATAAAAGATGTGGAAAAATGAAAAAGGTAAAGGAATTCTGAGTACAAATAATTAAATAATGATAGGGGAATGGGGATGAGAAAGAAGAGAAGGTAGTGTTTGGATCGTTAGGAACAGATGAAAACCTGAGTGAGTGTTTATTATTGACACAATATAACCAAAACTAATGAGAATTACAAGTCCTTCTCTTGGTCAGGTTCAGAGAAATGGCAACTCCTTCTCCTGGTTTGAGTATAGATGTTGATTGTGTGAACAGAAATAATCAACTGTAGCTTCCTAAACTAGGATGCCTGCAGCCTGAGACTGCTTCCTATCCCTCCTTCTTCTTGTCAATACTGTATATATCAATTATTTACCTTTTATACATAAAACATAATTCACATATTTATTTGTGTGCTATTATGCAAGAAATGTTCATGGTCTTGTGAATATTGGCTCTAGGCCACAGTATCTTATTAATTAGAATCTTTGTGTTAAACTAAGTTTCATGGTTTTTATGTTTTATTAATATACAAAGTATTAGGTATTATTATAATGCTTTATAACCAAATTTATTTTATATGATTCTTGCTTTCCTTCCTTCCCAGTTCCCCTGCCCTATTCTGTTTTGTTGTATACCTAGTATTACCCCTCTGTTTATAGCCACAGGTGTCTTTAACACCCTATCCCCACCATCACTTCTCACCCCCATGATCACCGATCTTGATTCATAGACTGTACCCACACTCACAACCACTTATATACATACATATTAACATTGAATTTAATATCCATTCGTGAGAGAGAACATCCAAGTTTTTTTTTATTTCAGAATCTTGATCACCTCTTTTAATTTTTTTATTTCCAACTTATTTCCTTCAAATTTCATAATTTTAGTATTATTTCAAAGATGAATAAAATTCTAGTTTGTATGTATAACATATTTTCGTTATTCATTCATCACTTGCTGAACATCAAGGCTGTTTTCATTTGCTGAATATTATGAATACAGTAATCATAAACATGGATGTATAAGTATCTCTGTGGTCGGCTATTGAGTCCTTTGGGTATATATCCAGGAGAGGTTGGGTCATATGGTAATTCCATTTTTAATTTTTTGAGAAACCTCCATTCTGATTTTCATAAAGACTACACTAGATTACACTCCCATAAGCAATAAATAAGCACTTTAATTTCTCCATAGCCTTCCTAAACCAAGATTTTGTTTGCTTATGTGATGAGATTTTTAGCCAGTTACATCATATAATTTGAAGGTCTGATGGGAAAATTTGGATTTCTTGGTTAAAAACTTAGAAAAAATGTATTAGATCTTGGTCATTTTTTTAAATAATGAAGGCATTCCTGGTGGAAATACTGGAAACTGTTCTAGTTGGTGATTTTCCTGGTTAACCATGATTGTCAGTTTGGCATAGGCTAGAGGTACCTCTTTTAAGTCTAGATGATTTGTCTAGATTAGATTGTCCTGTGGATATGTTTGTAGTGAATCATCATGATTATTAATTGATGAATGAGGATCTAGCTTACTATGAGCAGCACCATTCACAGTTAGGTGGATTTTTGTAGGGCCCAGGTCTACCCTTGTTCCTGGGGTTCATCTTGAGGACAGTTTCTCGTCAGCTAACTAAAGCATTCTGTTTGTTCCTGTGCTCCCCCTGCCCAGCCTGGTGATTATCTGTAGGGCATTGTTGACTCCATCTTTGGCATGGTAATTTCCCACCTGCCTGGGCAGAAATCCTTGTGCAGCAGCTAGGTATATATGGATTTCTCCAAGGTTGAATAAACAGCATTCGGCTGATCTCCTTTTGAATGACCCAGGTCTCTTTGTGTGTTCTTTCAATCTCCAGGCCCTTGCCTGACTGGTGTATGGTACAGTGGCATGGCACACGAATTGTCCCAAGGGTGTAACACAAAATTGGGTGTTACAGTTTTGGGGTTCTAAAAGAAAGTTAGGTAAGCATGAGTCAGTAAGTAGTAGTTATCTATGTGTCAGTTCCTGTCTTGGGTGCCTACCTTGGCTTTTCTCAATAATGACCTATGTTTTCTCAATAATGGACTATGTTGTAAAGTGTAAAATGAAAGAAATGTCTTTCCTTTCTTAAGTTGCTTTCTGTCTGAGTGTTTTGCCATACCATCGTACAGGAAATTATAGTGCTAAATGCAAATATGTTGAATTGGTATGTATATAAGATTTTCTAATTATTTATTAATTGAAAATTATGTCAAACTTTTTTTTTTATCTTGAAAACACATAGAGCACTTGGAAAGTCCTGTGAACCCCTTTTCTGTTCTTGAGTTCTGGAAACCTTCAGTGAATTCAATCCTTAGACCATTGCTCTCAACATCACATATGTTATGCCATGGTAAGAAGTTTCTTTAACTCTTCTGGACAAAACAACTTTGGTTTGGGTCTGTGAATAAGGAATTATTCACTCACAATTGATCAAGAATATTTGTAAAAATAATTGCCATTTTGATATAGCTTTTTTGTTTATTATCTACTGAATATTGTATAAGGGAATATTTTGTCACATTAGTATGTAAATGTACAAGGAGGTAATAATATAGGTCTCTTAAATCTTCTATGGCTTTAAATTCGACCTAGTTGTCTAATTCTGTGGGTAAATATCACTCTTTTGTGTGTTCTTACTACTCTGCTGATAATATTCATAAATGAAATTAGCTTATCATTATGACAATACCTATAACAACAGGAAATGGAAATGATAATGTAAAAGTTCAATGATCTTCTATGAAATTTGGAACTACCTTCTAGTAGTACATTAAAGACCAATATTTTCCTATTGATGTTCATGACCTTTAACATTTTCAAACATTCCTTTATCTGTCCTTCCTTTACATCCCACTTTTTGACATATTCTATTTGCTTATGTTGCTTCTTCCCTATTTTAAATGAACCTCTCTTTCCTCATTTTTATTGGAGTTCTGAGCCTCCTTCTTCCTGTTAGCGGCATTTAGAGGATAAAGAGGCTTCCTAAGGGAAACTACTAAAGGCTCACAAAGTTAATTTGAAATCAGTTTGGTTTTCATCTGTTCAGTAAAACTTTGGAGATACTCACACGACCATTTACTGTTTCCTTATTTCCTCATTCAAAATTCTGTCCATAGAATCTATAAGATTATATATCACAGAAAAAAACATATTTAAATTTTATCATTTGATAGTTTTATACACTTATATGATAAATTTTTGTCATCTTCCTCCTCTGTGCCTCCCATAATTCTCCTCTTTCTCCAGCAGGGTCATTTCTTCTTAACAAATCCCTACCCCGTTTTTCATGTCCTTTGTGTATATGTGTGTAATCTAATGAGTTTAATACAACTTTCTTGTCCAAGCATGGGTGGGAAGTTATTTATTAGAGGAAAGACAATGTATCTGTGGCCACAATACTAAGGAAAAATGACAATAGCTATGGTGTCTTAGTCAATGTTCTATTGCTGTGAAGACATACCATGACAACTCTTTTTTTTGATATTCTTTTAATGACATGATACACTTTGTTGTTTTTATTGAGCTATACATTTTTCTCTGCTCTCCTCCCTTCCTCCCCATCCCTTTCTACCCTCTGCAGTGGCCCCTACGCTCCCGGTTTACTCAGGAGATTTTTGCCATTTTCTCCTTCCTATGTAAATCCATGTATGTCTCTCTTATGGTCCTCTTTGGTGTCAAGATTCTCTGGGGTTGGACCACAACAACTCTTACAAAGAAAAACATTTGAGTTTCAGAAGTATAGTCACTATCATCATGAACAGTAAACATAGCAGAGGTAATTGAGAGTTCTAAATTCAAATTGGCAGGAAGCAGGAAAATGAGAGATACCTGGCTTAACTTGCACATTTGAAACCTCAGTGCACCCACACCCACACATGCTTTCTTCAACAAGGCCACATGTACTCCAGTCTTCTAATCCCTGCCAAATAGTTTCACTCCCTAATGACCAAGCATTGAAATCTATGAACCTATGAGGGTCGTTCCTATTCGAACCACCACAATACCTGTTGTAGTTGGTTTCTCAGCTGCTATGACAAAACACTAACCAAAAATAACTTTTGGGGGATAGTTTATTTTGGCTTATATGTTATAATCCATCATCAATGATACCAAAGCAATAGCTCAAAGCCAGAACCTAGATGGAAAAACTGAATCCTGGGTGAAAAATTCAAATTTTACTTTGCTCCTCATAGTTTGCTCAGATTGCTTTTTAAATACAACCCAGGACTACATGCCTATGTGTAGGACTGATAAAAGTGGGCCCTGCCCTCCCATATCAATCAATAATCAAGAAAATGCCACTCTTGACTTTTTTACAGAATGACCAATTCTTGGGAGATTTTTTTCTCAGTGAAGATTCCCTGTTTCCCATATAACTAATGTTTATGTTGAGTTGACAAAAATTAACCAACACAATCGAACCCATTTCTACCTGACTCACAAATAATCATTACTAAAACATAACTTCTCTTTTCTGAGTTTTCTTCAAGATCTCCCATAAATATAACTATATACAACCTAATACAACATTTAAAGTCCCAAAGTCCTTTATAATAATAATAATAAATAACTGCAAATTGCTGACAGTGGCCTCAGGAAGCTAGAATTGATGGGCTCATCTTTCACCCATGATGATATGTTTATGGGACGAATCTTATACAAGATAAACCCAGCTTTAATAAGTTCATGGTTGCAATGTCTATGCCATATACAGAAGGCATCTTTATTCTGCATCTCTTCCTATCCTATAGTTCTCACATTCTTTCTAGTCCCTGTTCTGAAATATTTCATGAACTTTGCATAGGATAACATAACTGTCCTCTTTATGGCCCTGAATTCTACCATCAATTATCTTAGCACTTTAGCCAATTATGGGTATATACATTAACCACTGCAGTAAAAAGATTCTCTGATGAAGCTTTGAGCCAACACTAATCCACAGGAATAGACAAAAGTATTTTAGAAGGCAAAGTGATCATTTAACAAAATAGCAGTAGGTTTCCTGTATGACCCAAGACTTACCAGCCATGGACCATTGACAAGGTTTGCAGTACTATGTATGACTTCCCCTTTTTGGAGTAATCATTAAATCCAACCAGAGATCAGTTTGTAAATACTATAACAGTGATACCACTATTGTACTAGCAAGCACGTTGGGCCTGGAATGTCATGTTAGGTCATAGGATTCATAGCTGGGTAAGAATGTTTTTGACATTGTTCCCTCTGTAACCTGCATAGAATCTCTGGAAATATGAAGATTGTAGAGAAGTTTCTAGTTTAACTCCAACTATGTCAAAGAAAATATTTAGCTTCTTCTGTAGTAGTTTATTGTTAATAATGTTTTTGTGTTAACAATTGAGCTGGTTACTTCAACTTATTTCATATATCAGAACTAAAATGCTGATATTTTATAGAGTAAAAATAGTGATGAAAGACAAAAATTTCTTGTAGATAAACAAATTAATTGTGTCTGTCTACAGGTCTATATCTGATCATGTGTGTATGTGTTAAACATGCTATTTATATGCCTTTGGGTTACATTATCAAGTGAGAAAGTAAAATAACAATAAGGAAGCTCTCTTCTGATTGCCTCAAAACCAAATAAAGTAATTGTACAAATTAAATATGTTAAAATTCTCCAAATTATTATTATAAAAATAATATAAATATTTTTAAAATTAAAAGACATAGGTTAAATCATAGGAAATGTTATTATTACCTTCAATACTGTTCAACAAAACAGCTATTTTCTGAGTTACTAGGCATACATACAGTATAAATATGTATTTTTATTCAATTTAAGATAATATTCCTAAAATTATGCAAATCTATTGATTAGATGATCTAGCCTTACACCTACTAGACATTTAAGACAAAAATTAAGACTTTATGTACATACCTTTAATCTCAGTACTCGGGAGACTGAGGAAGATGCATATCTGTGAATTTAAGGCCAATCTGGTCTACAAAACAAGTTCCAGGACAGCTAATGATACACAGAGAAATCTTGTCTGATGAAATAAAATAAAACCAAAAACAAAAAAACAAACATGTTTTGATCATTTTTAAGTAAAATACGGAAATACTCATTTCTTTCAAACTTTAAGGCTGCATGTTTTAGACTGATAAATAACTCATTTATTTTTGTAAGTTTCAAAAGATATATATTTAAGAGTTTTGTTAATCTACTATAAAACTGTTTATTACATATAGTTCATACCTCCAGGCTTACTATGATAAATAAAAGTACTACAGATGAAATATGTATTCATTGTATATGAATAAAACTCTTCCAGGAGTAATCACATATAGTTGATCAGCTTTGAATAAATGCTTTTTATAGAATATATTTTTATAAAATACATAAACATATTTTGTGACAAGTTCCCAGTAAGAAGCTAATGTTGCCCTATAAGTAACTCACAGTACAGCCAGGCTTGCCTCCTGCTGCTTCAACTTCTTGACTTCTAAGATTTTATGTATATTATATCATCCCCTGTAAAATAAATGGATACTTATTAGGAGAAAACAAACTTTTCTCTAAAATAGAATCTTTATTATTTACCTAAAGAGGATGTGATGCAAGATTTAAATAGTTATAAAAAATATAAATGGGTCTGTTACGTCTTATGATAAGAGCATCTACATATGTTAAATTAACTACAATGTGAGATGTTACATTAATATAAAACTAGAATCTTATTTCTGTTAAAATAAAATTACTCATAATGTCATAGTCTTATATTCATAGTAATTTATAAAAATTTATTTTTTTATTTATAAATTAATAATAAATAAATAAATTTATAAAAATGTTATTGTCCTCCAAGACTCTGAATTTTGCCAGATTTTCTTTATGTTGAGTTTATTATGTCACTGTATAAAATTGTACTTTATTCTTATAGACTATAAAGTTCTTTATAATCATTCTATATATCAATTTTGTATTTTCTATTATATATATGTATGTATGTATGTATGTATATTATACATATATCATCACTGTAACCTCCAGTGTGATCCTGTATGGAAATGGGACATTGGTTGTTAACTATGTCATGAAGATAGAGACCTCAAAGCAAGAGTCTTAAGAACTTGAACTCTTTCTCTTATAGTCTATTCCATATAAAAACAGTAACATAGCAGGTGCTTGAACTGGTCATCTCCTGTGATCAGATTGATGACTACCTGAATTGTCATCATAGAGCCCTCATCCAGTAACTGAATGGAAATAAATGCAGAGATGCACAGCCAAGTACATGTCTGAGCTCTAGGGATCCTGTTGAAATGAGGAAGGAAGAACTACAAGAGTCAGTGGTTCAATATCATTACACAGGAACAGACAGAAATAACTATCCTGGGCTCACAGGAACTCACAGCCTCTGTAATGATAGCTAGAGAGCCTACATGGAACTGACTTAAGCCCTCTACATATATATGGATCTGTGTAACTTGGTATATTTGTGAGTGTCCTAGCAGTGGAGTCAAGGCCTGGTATATTTATGAGTATCCTAGCAGTGGGATCAGGGCCTGTCCCTAATGCTTGAGCTGGCTTTTGGGAACCCATGCCCCATACTGGGTTACCTCACCCAGTCTTAATACAAAGGGAGGAGCTTAGCCTTACCTCAACTTAATAAGCCATGCTTTGTTGACACTCATGGGAGGCCTATAGCTTTCTGAACAGAAGCACAGAAGAAGTGAATGGGGGTAGAGGGAGGTGGGGGGAGCTTGTGTAAGGAAAGGAGGGATGGGAAATTGTGGTCAGAATGTAAAATAAATGAAAACAGTAATTAATTAAAAATAAAAATATTAAATTCTTCAAAAAACACATAAACACCAAAAAGATGGTTATCAATAGCCAGAAATAAGTTCTCACTAGATACTGGATCTACCCAAGCTTTGATATTAGACCTTTGTCTTAGGGTTTCTATTGGTGGGAAGAGATAATATGGTCATAGCATCACTTATAAGGGAAACACTTAATTGGGGTATCTCACTTACAGTTCAGAGGTTCAGTCCATTATCATCATGGTGGGACATGGTGGTGGTGCAAGCAGATGTGGTGTTGCGGAAGTATCTGAGAGCTATACATCTTATGGGAAGTAGGAAGTGAACTGTGTCATTTGGAGTAGCTTGAGCATAGTAGAACTCAAAGTCTACCCCCACAGTGATACACTTGCTTCAACAAGCACATACCTACTCCAACAAGGCCATACCCTCAAACAATGCCACTCCCTTTGGGGGTCATTTTCTTTCAAACATCCACAATCTCCAAGCCTCCAGAAATGTGTGTAGTAAATGTTCATTAATTACACCAACCAGTTATATCTATATTATTTGTTGCTATACTAACCAAAAAAATGAGTAAGACTTTTCATTTCTTAAATTATTTTGTTGGGATTCAAGTTCAAAATGGGTATGAGTTTTTAAAACATGGTCCTATGTATAGGAAGTACTAAAATGCTCTCAAAATGTTTAACATTTTGACCTCTCCAAACCAGATGCTAAGTGGATTTATGTATGTATGTATGTATGTATGTATATATGTATGTATTTATTTAATAATCTGAGAGCCTTCTTTCAGAATTTTCAATGTATCCCTGGGCAATCAAGAGAACTCGTTCTTTCACCTTATTAGAAGAGACACTAATAACAAAGTTATTAAAAAGTTATAAATTGCATGGAGGTTGCAGCCAATTTTAAAAGACGCTTAGTCCTATTCATGTTAATTTTATATTGATAAATTTTATCAGCATAAATTTTGTTAGTGTTATACAAAACTATTGAGATTTTTCTGTTTTCTTACTGTCCATGAGATATGTCTATCTAGTAGAGTCCTGATCCTGATATTATATTCACTGGTACTCAATATCATATCAATAATTTGAAACATTTCATCTCTAATTCTTCTCTCTAACCTATTCGTTAAGCATCTCAGTTTTCTGGACATCATTAATCATGAGTCACATTAAAAAGACCCCTACACAGTCCTTCTTACTATCTGAGAACACTATATTAAGACTGCCTGTTCTGTGCAACAATCACTTATCTTTCTCTGTTGAATTTAATATGATATCATGTCTAGCAAAATGAACCATACATACTAGCCAGTTTGGATGTTCACCTTCCTAGATATGGATGGAAGGGGGAGGACCTAGGACTTACCACAGGGCAGGGAACCCGGACTGCTCTGTGGACTGGAGAGGGGAGAGGGAGGGGGAGAGGAGTGGGGGGAGGGGGAGAAGGGTGGGAGGATGGGGAGAAGGGTGGGAGGAGGGGGAGGGAAATGGGAGGCTGGGAGGAGGTGGAAACTTGATTTTTGTTTATGTTATTTTTTCTTCTTTTCTCAATAAAAAAAATAAAAACAAATAAAATAAAATATGTAGATAATTCTTTCTATGAAAGCTGGATAACCCCTAAGGAAACGTAATCTTATTTTCTAGGTACTCTCATTACCACTTATCAAACATTATGTGTCTCTGTGCATGTCTATATGTGTTTGTATGAGCATTGATTTATTTTCTTCTGGGGATCAAACCTAGAACCTCAGAAGCACAAGGCAAACTTTTTACACTGAGCCAAATCTCCACTTTCTACTTGCCAACTCTTTGTCATAATTGTGATAAGTAATCTTGTTAACTTATGAAACTTGGGAAGAGGGAACTAAAATATTCCTTCCCCAACTCATTGCTTAATCTCAGTCTCCAACTCCAGCAAGCACTCCCTGGGAACTCATAGGCCATTCTACCCAGGGCAGCAGGTAGGCTAAGTGCAGACCTTCACCTCTCCTTCTAATCCTCCAAATCTGATCCCCTGGTTTTATCCACTGCTCTGTAGCAGAACACCTGCTACAGCCTTCCTTCCCCTCTGCCCCAACCTCCAGTGAATCATACATACTTTCCCCCTCTAAACTTCCTTCTGTAAGCCCATTGTCTTAGTTAAGGTTTTTGTTGCTGCAAAGAGACACCACAACCATGATAACAACTCTTATAAAGAAAACATTTAATTGGGGTGCCTAACTTAGAGTTTCAGAGGTTCAGTCTATTATCATCATGGTGGGAAGCATGGCAGTGTGCAGGCAGACAGGGCTGGAGTAACTGAAAGTCCTATATCTTGCACACAACAGGAATTCAACTGACTAACTCAGCAGTATGTTGAGCTTAAGAAACTTCAAAGCCTCCCCCTAGTGAGAAATTTCCTCCAACAAGGCCTTACCCACTCCAAAAAGTCACACCTCTTAATAGTGCTGCTCCCTATGAGATTATCCCCAATTGCATTCAAACTACCACACCTCTCAGGTCTCTCCCCTGAGTACCTCAGTACTGCTGGGTTCCATCGGCAGAACACTCTAACTGTCCTAATGACTGGACTCTATCCTAACCCTACAGAGTTAAAAGCTCAAGTGTAAGAACCAAAGTTACATTATAAGCTTTAATTACTATGCCTAAGAGATCCATGAAACAAAAATGTGTCTGATCCGCAAGTGCTTTGCCCAAGGACAGACAGTTCCTGAAATGCTGGAGGTTATTGTTTATGGGAAATAATAAGCCACATTTTTTTCATTACCCTAAACAAGCTTGTGTGATCCATACACACAGGATACCCTTGATCTCATGTGGGTAATTTTACAGGATGGAGGTAAGTCAGCATGTATGCTCACCCATGATTTGACTTGATGGGAAATGCAATGAAGTATGAGTTTTCCTTCTTAAGCTACTACAAACTATGATTCTGAGCCATGTTCCAGGAACCTGGGTATGGATCTGGCCAGAGTCAATCCACCTGGCCAGTATTTAATTAAAGCTCTAAACTGTGGTAGTGGTCTTACTCTAGATGGATAGGATTAATACAAGCTCTGAACTTGAAGTCCCTCCAATTATCATCTTGAAAAGTTCCACACCCATCTTCAAGAAACTCTATGTAAACCCTACTTTCTGTTCAGTTCCCTTCTGTTTCCCAGTGAAATAGAGCCAGTCACCCACTTGGTTTTGTCCTCCCAATTAATCTACTTTGTGAGTTTTGATGTGTGTTGTGACTTTATGGTATTATTTGGTTTCCAACTGCCAGGATACATTTCCATCTGAGCCCCAATTGATTTCCCCCAGCTCCAAACTCCAGCAGGTACTCCCTGGGAACTCTCAAACTACTGCAGTTAGCAAAGTAGGTAGACTAACTGCCTATCACTCACCTCTCCCTCAGTTCCTCCAAATACAATCTCCTAGTCTCATCCTCAGTTCTGTAGCAGACCACAAACTGATCCCCGGCACCTTTCTGCCCCTATCTCTTACCAAAGCTACCAAAACAACACTAGAAAATTATAGGAATTCTATTACTGCATCAGAAAAGAAAGACAACTACTTACAAAGTTTCTGCTAATCTGTCTCCCTATATTAAAAAAAACACATTTCCTGTTTAATTTTAAAGCATTTATGTATATCAAGGTCAGAATTCTCATCCTATCAGTAGCCGTTTTGAGCATTTTTTTTTTGCTCATCTAAATTTTGGTTTGTGATCATTCACTGGTAGAATTTAGTAAAGAACCGGTGATATATTATTTGTCTTAGTTTCATTTATGTTGCTATAATGAAACCTCATTACCAAAAGCAAACTGGTGAAGGAGAGGGTTTATTTGGTTTACATATGTGGAATCACTAACATTTCCCTAAAGGAAGTCAGGACAGGAAATCAAACAGGGCAGGAGCCTGGAGGCAATAACTGATGCAGAAGTCATAGAGGAGTGCTGCTTACTAGCTAGCTCCCCATGGCTTGCTCAACCTGCTTTCTTATAGACCCCAGCACCACCAGTCCAGGGAAGGCACTGTAGTGATATGAGTGGTGGGGCTGGGTCCCCAGCACCCTGGCCGCCTGGCTAGCTTATGCTCCGAAATAACAACACACAAACTGTATTCTTTTAAACACTGCTTGGCCCATTTCTATCTAGCCTCTTCTAGGCTAATTCTCGCACCTGGACTAGCCCATTTCTAATCATCTGTGTAGCCCACGAGGTGGCTTACCAGGGAGATTCTAGCCTACGTCAATCCTGGGTCGGAGCTTCATCGCATGTGCCTCAGAGAGCAGAGCTATCCCCGCGTCTGCCCAGGAGAGGGAAGCATGGCGTCTCTGCTCCAGAGAGCAGAGCTGTCGAGTCTGAGATCACTTCCTCTTCCTCCCAGCATTCTGTTCTGTTTACTCCTCACACTTATGTTGTAACCTATGAGGGCCAAGCAGTTTCTTTATTGCTTAACCAATGAAATCAATAGATTGATATATGACACTCCCACATCACTTCCCCTTTTTCTGTTTAAATAAAAAAAAATTACTACAGAGTGGTGCCCGATGTGATGGACTAAATCCACTTAAAAACCTGAGAAGGCTTAAAAATAAGTGAGAGAGAGTTTAACACAGATTTTTGCTGTTGTTGGTGGCATGCTGTAGAGAGATTTCCTGATTAGGCAACAGCAGCAGAAAAAACGCTGTGTCATTTTAAAGCGAAGCTTCTTGGGGCTGTGCTGTCAGCGTGAACTCTGGCTTTAAAGCATTTCAATGGCTTTTATGGAACTGGATGTTTGTGTTCCCACTTGGGATCAGAAGGAGAGTGCTCTAAGACCATGCTGATGGCTCCCCGCCGAATCAGGCTTAGGCAGGCGGAAGAGCATGGCAGATTCCTGCCGGCACTGTGTAGTGCTCTGTGTGTCAGATTTGGACATAACTTGGATGAAAAGAATTTCTGTGCTGCACGTTCTGACTCAGAATTAAAGTGCTGAGTGCCACTCCTACCTGGCAGCCCCAGAGCTAGCACAAAATGGTACGTCCTCCATTTTGAAATTTTCCTGACTCAGCAGCAGGAAAAACCTGTGTTGTTTTAAAATGCTGGCTTTCTGAGACATCCTGCCAGGGCAAACTCTGACTGTTTGAGGCAGGAGGGCCGACTACAGAGAGAGGACTTGTGTGTTGTCTGTGGACATAATGCTGCAACTTACTTGCTGGCAGGGACCTTGAAATGCCAGAGTTGTGGCAGTAAACATGGCTACAGCCAGTACCTCAGCCATGAGGCTGGAAAGCTAAGGAATGGACTGGATCTAGCTGGCAAAGCCATGGCTTTAATTGTACTGATATTTCTTGCTAAATTAAGGACTCATGTGGTCAAAAAAGAGACATATACAGTAAAAGAAAGATTCAAAGTCAAAGAAAATGTTTAAATGGTTTACAGTGTGTTAAAAACATATGCATGCTAAACATTAAAGTTCTTAAAGTAAAAAACAAAAAAAAAGGGAAGAAAGAAAGTAGTTGGGTGTGGTAGCACATGCCTTTAATCCCAACACTTGGGAGGCAGAGGGAGATTGACCTCTGTGACTTCAAAGTGTGGTAGCACACGCCTTTAATCCCAGTGCCTAGAAGGCATAGACAAACAGATCTCTGTGAGTTCAAGGTGTAGTAGCATACACCTTTAATCTCAATGCCTGGGAGGCAGAGACAGGCGGATCTCTGAGAGTTCAAGGACAACCTGGTCTACAGAGTTATTCCAGGACAAAAATATACAGAGAATATAAAATAAAAGTAAAAATATACAAAATTGAGTTAAAATAAAGTGCACAAAGATGGAAAATACACAGAGAATTTTGATACTGTATGCTATTATGCTCTCTTTGAATTGTTTAAATGCTGAGGTAGGAGAAAGAGGTGCTAAAAGTTATTTGTTTATAAATGCTGCTGAACTAATCCAACATAGATATTTTGAAAACGCCTTGACTTTGAAATTTGGATCTAAGGACATGATGCTTTGGAAAGGAGTTTCTTATTTTGTTTTCACAGAGGATGAGACCCTGTTCATTTCTTCTATTCCGATATGGTATGATGGACCACGCCCTCCTGAAGGGTTGCTGTGAACATCTTCAGAAAATTGCTTCGCTCAACTGTCAACTGAGATGAAACTAGCACACTGGTCATACCATGAAAGACCTAATTAACGACGCCCCCATTCAGCAGGAAGTAGTTTGGAGAGAAAAAACTGCGCCCATGTTCCCAAATATGGTTTATAAATGTTCTTTTATATTTAAAGTGGGATATGATATAGATATGAATAATGTTCATTAGTATAGTTTTTGCTTTATTGATAGAGATTTAAGGTCACTTTTGTTATACGTATATGCATTTCTTTTATTGATTAAGATATTGTGATTGTGTAGTTCATGTAAAAATGTAATGTATATAGGTTCTTAATAGATAATCATCTATAATAGTCAAGTTTGTAGTCATGTTAGTTAGATTTTCTAGATGTGCATGGATAGGTATTCTTCATATTTTTCAAAGATTATAGAATATGGCATTTTAAATGTTTTAATAACTTAGGGTTTTTCATGACAATGAGACACTCTGCTCCTGGCAGCACAAATCTACTTCAGGAAGAAGATGGGTATCAAAGAGGATCCTCATGGAGTTTGATAGCCATTTGGGCAAGAAACTGCTCTTGCCTGGACTATTGCATAAACTAGAAACAGAGAAACCACAAAGAGAGGACTACTGAACTTGCCTAAAGGCGAGATGATCTTTCGGGGTTCCTGATTCATGAAGGAGTCTGCCAGACATTCTGCAGGACACAACAGACAGTGACTGAACTGACTTTGAATTTTCCTGCTTCATGGAAATGTCTGCTGGATACTATGGGCCTGAAGGCTGAAGATTGATGCCCCAATGGTACAGAGAAACTTTGGATGACTGTCCAGGCAGCGAGATGTCTCTGTCATTTCTAGAGTTTGAAAGTTGCTTTTTTCTTGTTTGCTTAGGTAATATTGTATCTTTCTGGAGTCTTTGATGGAGTTAAGAATAGTTAGTTATAGTTATAGTTTTTCTTAGTTATGATAAAGATTATTGTAATTTTTACTTGATAACTGTTTTGATGCTCCAACGGTACAGAGGAAATTTGGGTGACTGTACAGGCAGCGAGATGTCTCTGTCATTTCTAGAGTTTTGGATTTCTTTTTTTGCTTGGGTAATATTATATCCTTCTGGAGTCTTTGATGGAGTTAAAGAATATATAGATAGTTATAGTTTTCCTTAGTTATGAATAAAGATAAAATAGATGTAAATATTGTAACTTTTACTTGATAACTGTTTTGTTATATGTAATTTTGCTATGTTAAAGTTAAAGCCTTCCTTTTTTGTTTAAACAGAAAAAGGGGAAGTGATTTGGGAGTGTCATATCAATCTGTTGATTTCATTGGTTAAGCAATAAAGAAACTGCTTGACCTTCATAGGTTAAAACATAGGTGGGAGGAGTAAACAGAACAGAATGCTGGGAGGAAGAGGAAGGGATCTCAGACTTGACAGCTCTGCTCTCTGGAGCAGAGATGCCATGCTCCCCTCTCTTGGGTGGACACAAGAGCTCTGCACTCTGAGACACGCGTGATGAAGCTCCGACCCAGGATTGACATAGGCTAGAATATTCCCGGTAATCGCACCTTGGGGTGCTACACACGTGATTGGAAATGGGCTAGTCCCGGTGCGAGAGTTAGCTGAGAAGAGGCTAGATATAATGGGCCAAGCAGTGTTTAAAAGAATACAGTGTCCGTGTAATTATTTTGGGGTATAAGCTAGCCAGGAGGCCGGGGTGCTGGGGACGCAGCCCCGCCACTCATATTACAAGAAGGCACCACCAATAATAGGCTAGGCCCTACTCCATCAGTCACTAATTAAGAAATTATACTAGAAATCCACTGGAATGACCTCAGCTAAGACTCCTAAAATGGTGTAGAGGGCATTTCAATGGACCTTCCCCCATAACCAGGTTAACAACTACCCTAATCTTAAAGGTTATTGGCTGAAGAAGTTCCCATAGCACCAGGAAACAAGGAGGACCATAAGAGAGACATACATGGAACTCCCTGGGAAGGGGAAATAGACAAAATTTTCTGAGTAAAGTGGGGATGTGGGAAGGGAGGGTAGATGGAAAGTAGGTAGGAGAGAAGAGGATGAGTGAGGAGAGCATGAAGGACTGGGAAGGGAGAGTTAAGATAAGGACAGAGAGGGAGAACAAGAAAAGAGATATTTTGGTTGAGGGAGCCATTATGGGACTAGAAAGAAACCTAGCACTAGAGAAATTCCCAGGAATCCACAAGGATGACTCTAGCTAAGACCCTAAGCAATAGTGGAGAGGGTGCCTTAACTGCCCTTAGCCTGTAATCAGATTGATAACTGACTTAATTGTCAGCATAGAACTTTCATCCAGTAACTGATGGAAGCAGATGCAGAGATCCACAGCTAAGAAATAGGCCAAGCTCCTGGATATCAGTTTTAGAGAGGGAGGAGAGTTTATATGAACAAAGGGGTCAAGACCATGATGGAGAAACCCACAGAAACAACTGACCTGAGATAGTGGGAGCTCACTGGCTGTGGGATGACAGTTGGGGAGCCTGGAGAGGATCGAACTAGGCCCTCTGAATGAGGGTGACAGTTGTGTGGCTTTGACAGTTAGTAGGCCCACTAATAGTGGAAACAGGATTTATCCCTAGTGTATGAACTGTCTATTTGGAGCCTTTTTCCTGTGGAGGGATACCTTGCTCTGTCTAGATACAGGGAGGAAGGTCTTGGTCCTGCCTCAAGTAATGTGGCAGACTTTGTTAGCTCCCCATGGGAGGACTTACCCAATTGTAATAATGGATGGGAAATGGGGGGAGAGCAGGAGAAGAGGAGGGAGAGGGCACTGGGATTGGTACATAAAATTTAAAAAAGATTGTTTTAAAATAACAAAAAGAAAAAAGAATACAGCAGTATTTGTAGCAATGAAGATCATGAAGGTACAGCTCAGGAAGCTTCAGAGGGGAACAATATTAGCACCTAGGCTAGAGGCCATTCTTGCAATATTTTGACAAAGAATGTGTCATCCCTCTGTCCATTTCCTAAGAATGTACCAAACACTAATTAAAATGTAATGAATTAATTTCTTTGGAAGAGGCAATTTCAAAGCAACATAATATTAACTCTGTGGAATAGTTATGATTAATAACTCTTATACAGCCCTATGTAAAATAAGACAATGAATATTAATTTTGAAATCTATGCTTGTACTAAAAGAGATAAGAACTAAGGAGAGATCTCATGCCCTGCAAGAAATAAATGGAAACATGTCCTCAGGGAAAGACCCCACCAAGCTAAGCTTCTGATTTATGAAAAAGAGTCAGGATCTATCCCAAGGTAGTATCTGAACTTGGCAGTATTGTGTATGTTTTATTGGTTTTAGGGGCATAAAATACGTAAGAAGGAAGTTATTTCTTCATGATGTCAGAGAGCTTCTGAAGTCAGGCAGCATGTGACATGCATAAAAGTCCTAAGAGGAAATGAGGCCCCAAGTGAATCTTACATGAAGCTGGGCCCATTACATGAAGTAAGGTGTGGGTTCCTATGGAGTCTCCATGATTTTGGAGATTTATGAGGTTTTGGAAGTCTGCCAATGAAATCTTTATACATGAGGTAGAACCCCATCCCCAAATTTATGATTCAGGGAGCAAAGAAGGAGCAGTGGGGCCCTTTGAAATTAAAACATCACATGTGAATTAAGGATATGAATGTTTACTCTGCTAGAATGTTTATTCTGCTCAGTTTTATTCTTGCTTTAGTATTGTATTTCCTTAATATATCTTCATTCCTCTAATTTTGGAATGGTAATAGATATTGTATGCTATTATACATGGAAAGTATGTGATTTTCATTTTGAATTTTCAAGAAGTTAAAATTAAGACATTGCCTTGAATTTCAGAAGACACTTTGGACCTTTAAACATGGTTGTTATCATGAAAGACTGTGTTTGTATTAAATGAATTTTGCCTTTTGATGTGGCCATGAGACTGGGTAGAACAGAAAATAAAGTGTGTGGTTTAAATAACAAGTTTCCCCCAAATTCTCAGGAAATTTGAATACTTGGTGTTCAGTCACTGCTGCTGTTTAGGGTGGTTTAAATGGTTTATATGGCATTGCGGTAAAACTCTGAGGTTTAACTCCTTGAGGGTTTTGCAGTTTTTTTTTTTTCTCTGATTCCTAGTGTAGTTAAATGTATGAGCTTGAAGCTTTCTGTTCCTATTACCACATCTCCTATCTACTGTCAAACTTCTCTGTCATGATGGATTCTACTGTTTATATCTGGAACCATAAGCCCAGTTACACTCTTTCTTCTGTAAGTTGCCTTAGTCATGGAGTTTTATCACAACAACAAAATAATAACTAAAGCACAAAAAAAATGTCATATTTCATTTTTTTAGTATTCATATGGTTTTACTTACTTAAAAAAAAAGATAATGAGGTTGGGATATACCAGAGGCAAAAGGGGCAGTAGTATCATATTTAAGTATTGTATATGTGCACAATACTGTTAAAAACAAAGAAAAATTTTAAAAGTCATCAAAATATCATTTAAGAACTTATAAGAACTGCTATTTAAGAAAAAGAGCATTTTGTCTAACTAAAAATAATAAATTGATATTATATGGTAGTATATTCATTAAAGGTAGTTCCATTCCTTTAATTTAAAAAAAAGAACACTGTGAATAAAATGATACTTTTTTCCAATTCTTTGAAATTTGCTTCATTTTGCCTACTATATAGTTAAAACAGGAAGCTTCTTTTGAAACATATTTGTGTGATTGAGGAAAACAAATAACTGCTTCTATATAGCATTCAGTTTGGCCAATTTTAAGTCTGTGTACAGTTATAGGTACTATTTTAAGAGCTTATACTTCTGCAATTAAATATGTATATTTACTTTTGGTATGAAATGAGCTGTTGAATATTAATGCCTGAAAGAAAAAAACTTTCTATACATATCTAAACAAGATAAAATAATAACAGGTGTATACAACAAGGAAAATCAGCTACCAACAGAGTTATGGAAAAATGCTCATTTAATCAGCAAATGAAGAAAAGGTAAAGCAAGAAAAATATGAACAAAATTAAAATAAACTCCTTTTCTTATACGCATCAAAAATTTGAATCACATGAAAAATAGGTAAATGGAAAGACTGACAATTGACTTTACCTTACAAAAAACAGAAATGAAAACAAACTGGTAGGAAGACTTAAACAGTCATTCTACTGAATTGGTTGAGAATTAGTGTATACCAGGTAAGTGTAGGAAACTAAAGTGGGAATCTTGGGAAGATTTCCATTGCTGTGGGACAATGGTTTTACCCTATAAAGATTTGTTTCTTATACTTGTTTAATAAAATGATTATTGGCCAGTAGCCAGGCAGGAAGTATAGGTGGAGCAACGAGAATTCTGGGGAGAGGGAAGTTTCAGTCTGAAGTGGTCACCCAGACATAGAGAAACCCAGGCATAGAGCAAGCAAGATGTGACTGCCTTGCTGAAAAAGGTACCAAGTCATATGTTTAACACAGACAAGAATTATGGGCTAATATAAGTTATAAGGGATAATAAGAAGCCTGAGCTACTAAGACAACCAATTCGTGATTAATGTAGACCTTTGTGTATTTCTTTGGGTCTGGACAACTGCAGGATCGGGTGGGACAGAAACCTCTGTCAACAGATTTGTTCAGTTTTATTTCCAGAATTTCCAAGAAATCCACTGTGATTCTGGCAGCAGAAGTAGAAAAGCATCCATCTTGAATATCCCAAAGCATTTTTTTAGTATGTTTAAGAGGAGAAAAAAAAATGCCTACAAACTGACTATATTGAGAAGTACTGATTATATAAGATCTCATTATACAAGGATCAGCAGTTAATAAGCTAATGGGGAGCTAATGATGTGATTCAATTCTGAGTCAGAACCATGAATATTAAGATTGTATTAGTTATTTTTCTGTTGCTGTAATAAAATGTAATGACAATGATAACTTAAAGAAGAAAGAGTTTATTTTGTCTTATGGATCCAGATGGCAGAGCAGAGGTGTGACAAGTGGTCACAGACATGGTTGTAGGAACAAGAAGCTGACAGCTAACATCTTGATTCACAAACACATAACACAGAGCAGGAAAGGAAAGTGGCATAAACATTTAAACACTCAGAGCAGCTACTAGTGATATGTAACCTCTAGTTAAACTAAACTGAAACATCTAAACATCACCAAACAGCATTAGCAACTGTAGACCAAGTATTTAAGTACATGAGACCATGGAGGATATTTGCAATTAAAGTCCAACCCTTAAATGCCACAGGAATTAGCCCAATTTCAAAAGTACTTTATGATAGGTTTCAATATTATTTAAAATCCCCAAATTTCTCCTGAGATTAAGCACTATCTCCTAAGTGAAACCCCTTGCAAATTTAAAGGGGAAATTATGTACTTCCAATGTATAGTAACACACCATATGCGTTTTTATTTCAAAAGGGAAAAATGATGACACAGTGAGGAAATAGCTGAACCAAAGCAAGACAAAAACTGAGCAGGTAAACATCCAAATCTTGAATCTTTAATACAATTCTTTATCTTGTGGTGACTCCAACCATAAAATTATTTTTGTTGATACTTCATATTTTACTACTGTTTTTGAATTTTAATGTAAACATCTATGTTTGTCCAGTAGTCTTATATGACCCCTGTGAAAGGGACATTCAACCTTACTAAGTGGTCATGACTTAGAAATTGAGAACCTCTGCTCTGTTTACTTTGTATGGAACTTTAATTTCCATGGCTCCACCTTAATATTGGTTCAGTTTCCTTTGTACAGCTCTCTTTGGCAGATATGCTATGACTCTCCAATCTCCAAATCTTGGAATATCTACTGCAACTCAGGTTTTAATTTCATAGCTTGACACAATGCACTCTCACTATCTTCTGCCTACACAGATCCCTCATGCAGGAAACTGCCTGCAGCATGCTGCCTGGCCTCAGTAGTTCTCAGGATCAGTGAAGGATGAATGCACGGTCTTTATATTCTTTGATATTTTGTGCCTCTACAGCCAGAAACATGCAGTATCAAGTTTTGTTGCCAACTTAGAATGGACCCTGGCCCTCTTGGATCACACCAAGAGCAGCTCTTTTATTCAGTTACTTTTGAGGAGTAAAAACTCCTTAAGCCCACTTTAAGAAGCTGGAAGCTTATCTGGGTGAAAGTCATTCCTTTGGATAGCAGACCTCTGTTAATGGAACAACTCTTCCTTGCAATTATAGCCTCTCTTTCAGCACATTCCTTAGCAGCAACATTAATATTTCTATGTCCTTTCTTTCTCACAGCTATATGTTTTATATTTCCTTTTACTTTTTTATTATAGAACTGCTTAAGAGATATTGATAATAACCTTTCCATCTTAGCCAAACAAACAAACCAAAAAACAGTCCATTGCTTTTTAACTTCATAAGTGCATAAATTAAAGAGATTCTTTATTAAAACATCACAGAATTACTTCTTTAACAGTAGCTAATATTATTCCTCTCTGAAATTTCTTGATCTAGGCCTCAACATTCTGTATTGCTTAGTGCTTTGTCTTCCAAGCTCCTATAAGGCAGTCTATTACGCTCTACTTACAACATCCAACAACTTTTCTAGTCCGGAGTGTCATAATGATGCATGGTGTCCAGTGCCTTGGGGAACTGTGAAAGAAGTTCCAAGGAAAAAGGTAGAGGGCCTTCTACCTCAAGTGCTCTTTTTTTTTTCTTCTGGATTGTTCTTGGACATTATTATTCTTGTTGGATGTCAGAAAATGGCTAAAATGCTCAGTTTAGTGAAAGGATAAGCTGAGTGCTTCCCTCAGTGTGTTTACCTCAAAACTTAGCAATACCCCTTTTGGGCCTAAATACAAAGTTGTTTAACCATAAGACCATGTGCACAGCCTTGCTTACAGGAGAATTACTTTATCATAGCCAGAATCTGAAAGCCCAAATGTACCTCTTTTACACCTAGGATAAATGAGACATCATCCTTTTAAATATCCATGAATACCACAAAATATCTTGGAGTAACTTTAAGCAAGCAGGACAGAAGTTTGAGTCCCATCATCTCTGCCTGTGAAGGCAGAAATGTTTTTTTTTTATTTTTAACCATTTTCACTTGTTAGAGTATAACTCCTGCCCTTGATAAATTTAGTAAGAGGTCTGAGTCTCAACAGTCTAGCCTGAAGCCACACCTAGCAGCAGGGAAGGACCTCAAGCTGAAACAATATAACTCCCACCCAAGAGCGGGCAGTACAAATGGAAAAACTTGTATGAGAACTTTAACTCTTTTAAGAAAAAATTTAAGACATTAGAAAATAAAAAGATAGCCGGGCGATGGTGGTGCACGCCTTTAATCCCAGCACTCGGGAGGCAGAGGCAGGTGGATCTCTGTGAGTTCAAGACCAGCCTGGTCTACAGAGCGAGTTCCAGGACAGGCACCAAAACCACAGAGAAACCCTGTCTCGAAAAACCAAAAAAAAAAAAAAAAAAAAAAGAAAGAGATCTCCTATTTTCTTGGGAAAGTAGAAGAGACACAGCAAAAATGACAATTTCACTGAAAACAATCTACATATTCAGTGTAAATGTCCATTAAAAATTATAGCAACATTACTCACAGAACTCATGTACAGATTTAATGTAAATGTTCATTAAAATTATTGCAAAACTTTTGACATAACTCAAAAGAACAAACCTCAACTTTATACGAAAGAAATAAAAACTCAGGATAGCCTAAACAATTTTTAAAATCCTCTGAATATATCACAATCTTTGATTTTAAAACTTTTTTTTTTACAGAACCACAGTACTGAAATTAATCTACCTTAGATATAAGCTTATACACCTACAAACTAAAGATTTTTGACCAAGAAGCAAGATTTTTAAAATGGAAAAGAAGCATATTTACTGTCCTGAATGAAGCTGCAGCTTTTTGAGTCTAGATTCCTTTATAACAAACCTGCCTGTCAGCTTTCGCTCCATATGGCAGGGGGTTAAAGACATAGGCTCTCTAGCCCTAGCAGCCAGGCTGCTTGGCAGGCATAGCTGTGTGGGTTGTACCCTAACTTCTCGCATCTCAAGGGACTCCCTTTTGAGTCCGCAAGCAAACACATAAAGAAAACACATAAATCTCTCTTTTTGACTCTTACTCCTCTCTCCCTGATTGATTGATTAAATTCCTATATGAATTTCTCTTCCTTTGAAAGTCCCATATCTTTTTGGATGACAGTGATCCTGCACCTACCTCATTCTGTAGATCTGTCTGAGTTCTATAGCCTCAAAATCTTCTTTTTTCTTCTTGTTGTTGTCCCGGGACCTCGCGTCATTGTCTGATAGTTGGCCGTGCTCCGAGTCACCGGTTTGGGCGCCACTGTAAACCGCCTTTGGGTGGGTTACTTAGTCTAGGGGTTGTAACCCACCTGGCAGTTCAGTTATTCCAGGGTCACGGAGAGGCACTATCTGGAAGATAATGGGCTAAGAGAGAAGAAGGAGGCTAAGCGGGGGTTCTTGTCAAAGTCTCCGTTTATTAGAGACAGGTTACAGTTTATATAGGATAAGGAGTTTGGCTTGGGATGGGGCGGGGGCATGGAATCTTGCCGCATGGTCCATGGTCATGTAGGCCAGGAGGTTATGTTCAGTCAGGTCACGTAGGCCAGGAGTTCACAGGTTGACACACCTAGTTCTCTAGATAGTTTGGAATGTGGGGCGGGTTCCTCTAACAGATAGCTCTCTATTAACAACTAATTGAGTGTGGGGTAGGCTCTGTCAATAGAACTGTTTCTTAACACAATTAGGGCGATGGTTCCTGTAATAATTTTAGGAGGAAACAGCTCCTGACAAGTTCTGATTGGTCCCCCCCCCAGGGTATGGTTAGTGGCTTTCCCTAGTTATTGTAATGGTGAGGCTTAGAATCAGTATTATTAGTTTGCAGCCTGTCATGACTTCATTGATCTTAAGTTAGACCTTTTCAGTTCTATTCATGTACTAAAACACACTGATATTGAAGTAAATATGTCCACAGTATTCAAGCGTTGTCTGCCTCATTCTTTAAGGTCCATGGAACCCAAGTCTCCCAAACATATCTGCATAGGTCAATAAAGTTGACATGAAGTTCCAAAGACTTACATATTTCTTCAAAAACTATGGTCAGGTTTTTTACAACAACAGCCCAGTTTCTGATTCCAACGTCTTTATTAGTTATTTTTCTGTTGCTGTAATAGAATAACATGACCACAGCCACTTAAAGAAGAGAGTTTATTTTGGCTTATTACTCCAGGCATATTAGAGTGCCTGACAGTGAATGAGAAGCATGGTGTCAAACATCAGGTCTGGTGGCAGGAACAGGGAGCTGAGAAATCACAATTTGAACTGTAAGCATGAAGTGAAGAGAACAAACTGAAAATGGTTCAAGGATTTAAACTCTCTTAGCCTGCCCCTTTTGGCATACTTCCTCTAGCAAGGCCACATCTTCTAATTGCCCTCCCCAATAACACCACCAACTAAGGATTAAATGTCTAAATTCAATCCAACAACCACAATGATATTGAGTTAAATTTGTAAGCTGTCATATTGAAGATACAGAAAGAGTGGATTTACATTCAAGTTCTGGGTCCTATATTAAAGCAAGGTAGGCAGAATTTCACCTGTTCATTGTTTTACTTCTAGTCTAGACCATAGCTCACTAGATGAATGAGGGCCATATAATCTTTTCTCCAGAAATCTTGATTCAGATATTATTGATAAGCCTTATAGTAACTGTTTCACTAAATATCTTATCTAAGATTCATGACTTTATTAACCCTAAGTAGCTGTCAAGTACCAGAACCAGCCATAATTTCTTCTGTTTGAGTGTATATTAAGTCAAATTAGGATCTTTGAGGAGAACATATAATCACCACAACTTTATTAAAGAAACAAATAAGAACAAAAACTGGCATGGATGAAGGGAAAGCATGTCCCTTACATACCATAGGTTGGAGTGTAACTAGTAAACCCACTCTGGAAAGCAGTTTGGACATTTCTATAAAAAAAATAGAAATAGATTTATCTTATGACCCAGCTATATAGTTCCTGGGCTACATTCAGAGGGCTTTCTATCTTAGTACAGAAATACTTACATAATCATATTCATTAATGCTCTATTCACAACAGCTAGGAAATGGATTCCACCAAGATGTCCATCATCTGACAAGTGAAAAATAAAATTGTTGTACATAGTCACAATCTAATGTTACTCATTTGTAAAGAAAAATAAAATCATGACATGGGAAAAGTTTTTCATAGTGAAGTCACTTTGTCCCCAAAAGACAATTGGATGGATTCTAGGAATATAAAAGGAAATAAAGAGATCCTTAAATTAGGATGAGGGAAGTGGGTAGAGAAAAGAGAAATCTGTTATGGGTCAATCCAAACTAAGGACATATGAAGAAGCCTCATGAAACTCTACCACTGTGTGTGTGTGTGTGTGTGTGTGTGTGTGTGTGTGTGTGTGTAAATAGTTTATGCAAAAGAATATAACAACAGTGAACAATAATGTTACCAAAAGATAAGGGTTGTATCAAAATTTCAGTGTGAGATAAAGGTTACCTCCTCAGCCACTGCCACTATTGCTCTTGGTTGCATACCAGAACTTAATGAAATAGGAGCAGTGGGCTACGTTCCTGGCACCCGGCCACCCACATGGCTAGCTATATACCCGAAATAATTACACGGAAACTGTATTCTTTTAAACACTGCCTGGCCCATTAGTTATAACCTCTTATTGGCTAGCTCTTACATATTGATCTAACCCATTTCTAATATTCCTGTACCACCACGAGGTGTCTTACCAGGGAAGATCTTAACATGGGTCTGTGTCAGGTGGGAGAATCATGGTGACTACTTGACCTGGCTTCTTTCTCCCAGCATTCTGTTCTGTCTACTCCGCCTACCTAATTTTCTGTCCTTTCAGGCCAAGCAGTTTTCTTTATTAGTTAACCAATGAAAGCAACAAATAAGATACAAGACCCACCTCCATCAAGAATTAGCTGGTAAAATATTATTGTCAAGATATCAAAATGGTTGCTGGGCACAGAGACATTAGTCTTGAATGCACCAGGAAACCTTCTCTATGAGTAGGTGTCATAGGTGCTATGCAGGCTGCTGGGACAAAAGAGGGTCAATGGTCATGTTTTACTGAACACTGGTCCCTGCATTTTGTAGATGGAAACTGCTCATTCATTTTCCAGCCTCCTTGACGTGAAATAATTATACAGAAACTATATTAATTACAACACTGTTTGGCCCATTAACCCAGGTTTTTGATTAACTCTTCTATCTTAAATTAACACATTTTTATTATTTTAAATTTTACCACAAGGCTCATGGTCTACCTGTAAGATTATGGGGCTTCTGCCTCCTTCAACAGTTACATGGTGTCTCTCTGACTCTGCCTTTTTTTATCTCTGCTTGGAATTTTGCCTTGCTCTATTCTACTCCATCATATGCCCCAAAAGCTTCTTTATTAACCAATAAAAGCAGTATAAATATAAAGTTCCCACACCATAAGACTAGGAAAAATACACTCACTGGTACAAGAGTTCCATGACTGTTTATGACAGTAACCAACTGCTATCTTGAACTTAATTGGATTATATGTCTACTGTTTAGGAGAAAATATGTGTTTGGTATTATAAATATGCTCAGAAAACTATGGTGTAGAAACCATAATCTCTAAGAAAGAACTTATTGATGTTGTGTATATAAATGTTCATGTTTTCAGACTGTATTCTAAATTTTTATGTTTATATTCATAGATTTTTGCGACTTTCAACTTTGGACAGAGAAGCCTTTGATTATGGTGGGTAGTGGTTAATGCAAAGATTATTACTCTTCAAAGTGCAAAATAAGCAACTTGAGAGCTCAACCATAGATGGGACACCTATATGAAACTCACATCACCAATGCTCAGAGAATATCATGGATTATGGGGAGGGAAGAATGTAATAAGTACAAAATGGGCAAGAGTGCTGTAAAATTCTTATTTCCGGATATATATGACATCTTTGTTGCACACAAGAACTCATAGCATCTGTGATTACATACACATGACCTGTACAACATCAAGCTATTTAAAAATTCTGTCATGGAAGTGGAAGGGATCCTGAAGCTCAAGCTCTAGCCAAAGTGCTATTGCAGTTGAAGGCTGATAAAGGAGAGAGAGTTACTTTCCATTAGGAGTGTAGACATTGATATGTTAACTGGTCTACTGTGAATGACTCCACATGCCTGAACATTTGGGCAGCACAAAATGACCTCAGTGTCTTCAATAAATAACAAAACATACAAAGTAAGGACATGGCATTGAGTGTAAGAAGTGATAGTGGAGACCCTATAGGCAGTTGGAGAAGGGGAATGAGGGCAGATAGGATCAAAATAACATATATGGATGTATGGAGGTTTCCAAAAATAAAGAAAAATAACCACTTCAAAGTTGTAGAAATAGAAAATTATAGAGTACAATAATTTTTAAACTACTGAAATGTTAGGAAAGGAAAAAGGAGAAGATAGATATAAAGAACATTTTGTTATTAATTATCTTACTCCTTGTGAAATAATATAATGTTGTTTGTAAATTGTTTTATGAACTCACCTATAAATTTATATTGCAAACTCTACAGAAACCACTAAAACCATTTTAAGGGAAGTGTAATATTTATGCTAAGAAGACAAAAAAATTGAATTAAATAAAGAATTAAAACCAGACAAGATAAAAGAACTCTGAAAAGAACAAAAATCAAAAAAGATATAATTAACAGAAAAATAATTATGAAAAGTAATTATTATCAACTACACTATAATAAATAAGAACAACTATGAATGGTTTAAACAGACTAACAGATACCATACTGAAGCTTAAAAAAAGATACCCAATTATGTGTTGTCTATAAAAAGCAATATTGACAAATTAGAATATAATATAATTAATAAGGAAAGATCAAAATGAGTTCAAATAAAAACATCTGACCCACTGTAACCCATAAGCCTTTAAAATAACATTCACTTTGTAATTTAAGTGAGAGCAAGAAGAAAACATTGATTTATGAAAAAGGAAAATCATTGTCTAATTGTATTGTTTCATTTCATTTCATTCAGAGATAAACTAAAACAGAATGATTAATAGCATTTTTTCACATAAAAGTTTTCCTGAGTATCTAACCTCCCACATTAAATATATCTGTTGTGCAATAGTCATAGGTAGCACAGCTGATACGTAAGAAACTCATTGTGTTTGATTATGGAAATAATTTACACTTCAGTTAGAAGTTTAAGAATATAATGTTAAGACCATGATGGGGACACCCACTAAAAAAGTTTACCTGAGCTAATGGGAGCTCACCAACTTTGGCCAGGCAGAGAAGGAACTAGCATAGGATCAAACTGGAAACATTGGATGTGGGTGACAGCTTGTCTGGCTGGGGCACACTGGTCACTGACAGTGGGACCAGGATTTATCCCTACTGTTGTACTGTCTTTTTGGAACCCATTCTTTTTTGATGGATACCTTGCTCAGCCTAGAAAAGGAGGAAGGGCCTTGGACTTTCCTCAAAGCAATATGCATTACCCTCTCTGGGGGTTGGGGTGGGGGGAAGTAGAGGGAATGGAAGGAGAGAAGTGAGTGGGAACTGGGATTGGTATGTAAAATGAAAAAAAGATATTTTGTTTTATTTTACAAATGAATATAGGTAGAATAAATTAAAATATTTTCAAGATTTTACTTTTTTATGTTTCATTTTTATATATGTTAAAATATACAATGAAGAGAATATAGGCTGCTGAAAGCTCCTCTCATTTATCTTTCAGAATTTTCTGTTTTATGTGATTGATGTTTCTCACTCAAAACAACTAATTTGATTTATAAATATCTTTTAGTGTCATACTTATTTTTGCATATTTTTAAATTTTAAAATAAAAATTCAATGACTTTAAAGTAACATAAAATCAAATTCATTAATTCATTCTTAAATATTTATTACTCATTTTGTACCAAATATTCTCTGATATACCAATGGTTTAGCAGTAAATTAGCCCCATATATTTCACAAAACTACCTTTTAACATGCTAAACTATTAAATGCTATACAATAGTTTTGATGGATTCTTTATATCCCACATTTTAAAAATCTTTGTTTGAGGGAGCCAAATTTTACAGATGTCAAGTTACTTATGAACATCACATAGATAATGAAAATAAAATCTGGGCCAAGTTCATAACCCAATTTTGCATTTGACTTTCAGAGGAAATTCAGGAAATGACTTTGTTCTTTTTACAGGAATTATGTACAATATTTGAGTAGGAAATGTTACTGAAAGCAAATTGGAAGATGACCAAAAACAGCTACTGACCCCGATCTTGCTTGTTTAATTGTTTAGGATTTAATAGGCATTCATTGATTGTTGTGTCTCCCATTCTTCCGTCAGAGAGATACTGAAGATTGTATGAAAATTAAAATAGCTAATATGCTTAGAGGTGATATTTGGGAAGGGACTTTGTTTAGAAATGTCTTAACACAAAAATGTGAATATGTATTTTGAACCTTTATGAGAAACATTTTAAGATCAAAATAATTTGACAATGAAGTTAAGCAGTATATATTTTTAGCATGATATGTCATCATTTCATTGCAGAACATTTTTAAGTAACCTATCCACCACTTCATAACTACACAGGAAGTTAGCATTTGAAAATAATTATAGTCATTAGTGACACATTTCTAGTTTTGAGAAAAATATGGTCCCAGTATGCCATCAACATAACATAATGAGAACAATAAGTTTCAAACTAACTTTCTATGGCAATTTTATTCATATCCTTCCTCTCCCCTTATCTCTCTTTTTCTACTGTATTTTTTGTTTCCTTTGTTTTGTTAATATGTGAATTTAACTTCTGAGTATACTATAGCAGCTCATAGAATTTTATTCTGACATATGAGACTACTTTTCCAATTACTAACTGGGCTACTCTATTTGCATAAAACAGAGACAATACTTCTGTATAACAACAACAAAAATATTTTCACCTATATGCCTGCACATTTTGAAAGAACCTAAACCAATTGTCATCACCTTTTCTATATCTCAAAGATTGCAGAATCCTCAGTTCTTTACTATATATAACTCACTGCCAATTTTTGCTTGCACATCAATTACTCCTCTGAATACAATGTTTTATTTAATATTCACTGCTTACATAATTTTTTAAATAGTTCCATGTTAGTATTCTTTCTCCCCATGAAAATTAACCATTTAGAAAAAAAAATTCTGAGAGTTCCACTCTCTTCTTAAGACACATCAGCATATGCCCATGACCTTAAACTTCAAACTTCTATATGTATAATTCATGAGCATTCATTTTTATCCTAACTAACCAAGGATGACCCCAGCTAAGACCTTAAGCAATAGAGGAGGTTCTGCCTGA
The DNA here is from genome assembly GCF_018167655.1 of Microtus oregoni. Lineage (NCBI taxonomy): Eukaryota > Metazoa > Chordata > Mammalia > Rodentia > Cricetidae > Microtus > Microtus oregoni. The sequence goes on along the minus strand of NW_024543828.1, from coordinate 2,572,343 downwards.
ACTGGCCTTGTCCTGTAGTCAGATTGATGAATATCTTAAATGTCACCATAGTACCTTCATCTAGCAACTGATGGAAACAGAGGCAGAGACCCACAGCTCCCAAAGTCCAGTTGAAGAGTGGGAGGAGTAATATTATGAGCAAAGAGGTCAAGACCATGATGGGGACACCCACTAAAACAGTTTATCTGAGCTAAAGGGAGTGCACCAACTCCAGCCAGACTGGGAAGGAACCAGCATAGGTATAAACTAGTCCTTTGAATGTGGGTGATAGTTGTATAGCTGGTGCAGACTGTGGGGCTACTGGAAGTGGCAACAGGATTTATCCCTACTGCTTATACTGACTTTTTGGAACATATTCTCTTTGTATGGATACCTTGCTCAGCCTAGATAAAGGAGGGAGGGCCCTGGAGTTTCCCCAAAAGCAATGTGCCTAACCCTCTCTGTGGAGTGAAAGTGGGGTGGGCTACAGGATAGGTGGAGGGGATGGCAGGATGGTAGTGAGTGGAAACTGGAATTGGTATGTAAAATGAAAAAAGTGTTTGTTTTCTTTTATGTTATTTATCTTTTTTTTCGAAGCTGAGGTCCGAACCCAGGGCCTTGTGTTTGCTAGGCAAGTGCTCTACCAGTAAGCTAAATCCCTGACCCCATTTGTTTTCTTTTATTATTATTATTATTTATTAAAGATTTCTGTCTCCTCCCCGCCACCGCCTCCCATTTCCCTCCCCCTCCCCCAATAAGCCACCCCCCTCTCACCAGCCCAAAGAGAAGTCAGGGTTCACTGCCCTGTGGGGAGTCCAAGGACCTCACACCTCCTTCCAGGTCTAGTAAGGTGAACATCCAAACTGCCTAGGCTCCCACAAAGCCAGTAAGGGCAGTAGGATCAAAACCCACTGCCATTGTTCTTGAATTCACATCAGTCCTCATTGTCTGCTATGTTCAGCGAGTCCAGTTTTATCCCATGCTTTTTCAGACTCAGTCCAGCTGGCCTTGGTGAGTTCCCCATAGAACATCCCCATTGTCTCAGTGTGTGGGTGCCCCTCTCGCGGTCCTGAGTTCCTTGCTCATGTTCTCTCCTTCTGCTCCTGATTTGGACCTTGGGATTGCAGTCTGGTGCTCCAATGTGGGACTCTGTCTCTGCCTCCTTTCATCGCCTGATAAAGGGTAATATCCAGGAGGATGACTATATGTTTTTCTTTGGGTTTACCTTCTTATTTAGCTTCTATAGGATTGCGAATTATAGGCTCAATGTCCTTTATTTATGGCTAGAAGCCAATTATGAGTGAGTACGTCCCATGTTCCTCTTTTTGGGTCTGGCCTACCTCACTCAGGATAGCGTTTTCTATTTCCGTCCATTTGCATGCAAAATTCAAGAAGTCCTTCTTTTTTACTGCTGAGTAGTACTCTAATGTGTATATATTCCATACTTTCTTCATCCATTCTTCCATTGAAGGGCATCTAGGTTGTTTCCAGATTCTTGCTATTTGAAACAATGCTGCTATGAACATAGTTGAGCATATACTTTTGTTGTATGATAGGGCATCTCTTGGGTATATTCCCAAGAGTGGTATTGCTGGGTGCAGGGGTAGGTTGATCCCGAATTTCCTGAGAAACCACCACATTGATTTCCAAAATGGTTGCACAAGTTTTCATTCCCACCAGCAATGGATGAGTGTACCCCTTACTCCACAACCTCTCCAGCAAAGGCTATCATTGGTATTTTTGATTTTAGCCATTCTGACACATGTAAGATGGTATCTTAAAGTTGTTTTAATTTGGATTTCCCTGATCTCTAAGGAGGTTGAGCATGACCTTAAGTGTCTTTTGGCCATTTGAACTTCTTCTGTTGAGAATTCTCTGTTCAGCTCAGTGCCCCATTTTATACTTGGTTGATTAGCCTTTTACAGTCTAGTTTCTTGAGTTCTTTATATATTTTGGAGATCAGACCTTTGTCAGTTTTGGGGTTTGTATCCTACACCATCTCATTGTCATTACTTTTTCCATAGTGTATGCCAACATTATCCACCATATGAATTATTGCGTGAACCTTCTAACTAGTTCGTATCTTTGTTGTCTTATACTCTTGTTATCTTATTTTCTCTTGCATAAAAAATAAGTTCCTTAGGACTAAAATGTTTGGATCAAGTGGGGAGAGGAAGAAAAGAAGAAAATGAAGTAGGGAATATAGGGAGAGAGACAACTGAAATTTAGGGTCATTTGAGTGATAGCATTAAAATCTAATAAGATAGAAGCTTCCTAAAATATGTACATATGTTAAAGCAATTTAAATGAAATTGTCAAATTATAAGGGAGGGAGTGCCCCAGTTGGACAGCTCTTGTCACCAAATGAAACTTCCCATTCCTGTAATGGGTTACATCTAATTGAGTTATTGGCCAAAGTTGTTCCAAGGAAACCCCAAACTATAGACTGCTCTCCAGAAACTGGTGGCAAGGATACATTACTGAAGACAACAGTTAGAAAGATATTGAGAATTATATAGTTAAATAGTCATCTAAGTTTGTCATTTATAATTAGACTAATCAGGTTCTCTAGATATATAGAGATTATACTCAGTATAGATAGATAATCTTCGACCTCTTCAAAGAGCTGTAGAAAATGGCCTTTAATCTAACTCAGAGTTTCGTGATAGTGAGACACAATTGCTCCTGGCAACACCGCTCTATTCCCGAGAGAATGTTGAGGACCAAAGACACTCCACCTGGAGCCTTTCTCTTTGGCAGAACTGGCCTTTGGGCAAAGAAATGCCCATACCTCAACCACTGACAGAGATACAGAGAGTGCATCAATGGATAAAACAGGACTGTCATATCCTGCCAAGACAGGGTAAGATAGTTTTGAAAAGTTCCTTGCCTTTAATAATGGTATGTCAGTTATGTTAGGCCTTAGCCAAAATTGGTTGACTCAACATTGCAAATGAGACTTTGGGTGATTGCCCAGGTAGTCAGTTGTCTCTGTCAATTGTTGCACATTTTGGATATATCTCGTTTGTTGAGTAGTGTTTATTCCCTTCTCAGATCTTTGACAGAGTTGAAGATTATATAATTGTAGTTACTCTCTACATTATTTGGACTCATTGAGATAGAATGTTTAGCAAAGATTTTGTTCTCAATATTGTTTGTTATATTTATTATTTGTTGTTATTGTATATAGTAGTATTTGGTTTGGTTCTGTCTTATTTAGACAAAAAGGGGAGATGTAGGGATAGGTCCCGCCCCTTGAGGGCCGTGTTTGCCTCAGGCTAATGTCTGCCTATAAATTTGGCGAGCGTGCTCCCAGCCGTTGCTTCTGCTTTCCTGGTCTCCACGGGAACAGTGGTTCTGTAAGTCTTTTTCTACATTAAAGATATATATATATATATATATATATATATATATATATATATATATTTACAATCTGTCTGCATTTGTTTACGCCGTTACATAGTTACATTCTGTTGTGGAAAATACCATTATCAGAAACAATTAATGCTCTTCAACTGGACTTTGGGGGCTCAGTCCGTTGCTCTGATGAGGGAATTTGTCTCTATCTCTATCCATCACTGGATGAAGACTCTATGGTAATATTTGAGATAATCATCAGTGTGATAGTGGGGCAAGGCCAGTTCAGGCACCCTCTGCTGCCCCAAGGACCTAGCTCGGGACCTCCCTGTGGACACCTGGGATCCCCTCTAGAGCCAACTCTCTTGCCAACCCTAAAATGTTTCCCTTAATGTAGATATCTTCTTCCCTGCTCCTATATCTGTCCTTCCTCCATCTCCACCCTCCCACTCCCCCAAGCACTCTCCAGTCTTGTCCTTTTCCCTTCTCTCTCCCCCTCTCCCCTTCCCTCACCCACATGCTCCCAACTTTTGCCCGGCAATCTTGTTTGCTTCCAATTTCCAAGAAGATCTATATATGTTTTTCTTTGGGTTGATCTTTTTATTTGGCTTCTCTAGGCTTGTCAGGGAGAAGATGGGCAAGGAATTCTGGTGATGTGGGAGTGTCATATATCAATCTGTTGATTCATTGGTTAATTAATAAAGAAACTGCTTGACCTGATAGGACAGAAAATTAGGTAGGCAGAGTAGACAGAACAGAATGCTGGGAAGAAGGGAAATGAGCTCAGATGTCAGGCAGCTCCTCTCCAGGGCAGATGCGATGAAGCTCCGACCCAGGATGGATGAAAGCTAGAATCTTCCTGGTAAGCACACCTCGTGGTGCTACACACATTAATAGAAATGGGCCAAGCAGTGTTTATATGAATACAGTTTGTGTGTCGTTTTTTTGGGGCATAAGCTAGCTAGGCGGCTGTGAGCTGGGTGGCAGGAACACAGCCCGCAGCTCCCACTACAGTCTGGACTTCAAGGGGTTGGCCCACCCACTGAGACAGTGTGCCTGTTCTAATGGGAGCTCACCAAATCCAGCTGGACCAGGACTGAATGAGCATGTGATCAATCCAGACTCTCTGAATGTGGCTATAAATGGGGGCTGACTGAGAAGCCGTTGATAAAGGCACTGGGACTTGTTTCTCCTGCATATAATGGCTTTTTGGGACCCTACTCTATTTGTCTATTTGGATGTAAAGCTTGCTAGACTGGATGTGGGCGAAGGTTGGACTTCCCACATGGCAGGGTTCCCTGTCCTCTCTTAAGGAGGGAGGTGAAGGGAGGAGGGGTAGTGGGAGAGCGGGAGGGGAATGGGAGAAGGGGAGTAAATGTAAATTTTTTGAATGGAAAAATAAATTAAAAAAATAAAAAAGCAATTAATGTATGAAAGGTTTTATTTGACTTAAAAGTTATCACCTACCATTTAGGGAAGGGCCATAACTCAAGCAAGAACTTGAAACAGAAACCAAGGAAGAATGTTGCTCTGGATTGGTCTTAAGATTATTATTGCTCAGTTTTATTATACATCCCAGGACTACTTGCAAAGGGAATGGTACTACCCATGGTGAACTGGACTCTCTTATATTAAGCAACAATCAAAACAACACATACCAATGCTTACCCATCATCCAATCTTATCTGAAAAATTCCTCAATTGAGATTCCCTTCTATATTAACTCTAGATGTGAAAAGTTGAAAATTAAAGCTAACAAGTACAGAGAACACTCTTTTCCCCAGTCCTCCACTGACTTTTACAATATTTCTTCTGCCCTTCTGTGATGATCACAAGCCTTAAGAGGATTCGATATGATATACATCTCTCATTTATGGATAAATACTCCATAGACATTTTTTCTCTGCACTTTGAGAAGTTATTAGTTTCTGTATTATTTGGGAGTACTGTCCACTGCAAAAATAAGTTTCTCTGATGAGAGTTGAAAGCTGTATTTATCTAGAGATATAGAGTTAAGTATTTTGAAGGAAGTTAGACATTATGTCCATTTTTCAAAATAATTATAAATTATTCACTTCTAGAGCCTATGAGCTGGACATTACTAGGAGGCTTATTACTTTTGCTCTTAGGGCATATGTGTTCCTTATACCTTTTTATAATTAGACTACTAATACCTATAAGTTTCAAATATATTTTCTTCTGTTCTAAAGATTGCCTCTCTATTTTGTCGACTATTCTGTTTAATGTGTATTTTTAATTTAATGTTTTCTATAGTTTTGCTGTTGTTAGTTTTACTTTTTGCACATGTTTTAGATTTCATTCTTAAGAGATTCTTGTAAATTGCAATGTTATGCAGTTTTCCCTGTATGTTTTCTTCTATCTTTGTAGTTTTGGGTATTCCATGTAAATCTTAATTGTATTTTGAATTCATTTTCATATATGCTGTCCAATTTCATTCTTTCACATGAAATTAACTAGCATTTATAGTGCCACTTCTTGATGAGAAGATATGATAATGTTTATGAATTATACTGTCAAGGGAAGGAAAAATTTTAAGTCTATGGGACACTGGGTTGATAGCCTTACCAAGAGCATGCATAATTCTAAAGCTAATATTTGACCCCTGATAATGGATTGATTGATTCCTGTTGAGAAGTCTCTGAAACAGCAATATGATGTTGTAAAAGGAGCGGCAGGCCGCTTCCTGCTGACCAGCTCCCAGCCACCTGGCTAGCTTATAGCCCGAAATAACAACACACAAATTTTATTCATTTAAACACTGCCTGGCCCATTACTTTTAGCCTCTTACTGGCTAACTCTCACATCTTGATTCAACCCATTTCTAAAATCTGTATGTCACCACGAGCTCGTAGCTTACCAGGAAAGATTCAGCATGTCTGACCTGGCAGCTTCATGGTGGGTGGCTCTCTCTGACCCTGCTTTCTTCCTCCTAGAATTCAGTTCTGTATTCTCTGCCCATCTAAGGGCTGCTCTATCAATGGCCAAGGCAGTTTTCCTTATTCAACCAATGAAAGCAACACATAGAAAGAAGACCCTCCTACACCAATATGATGTTCTTCTGCATCTATGTATACTCTCTTAATATCTCCATATGGTATCCTGGAAAAATACTAATAACATTGAATTTTCATTGATTTATGAAAAAGAAAGTCTGTGGTTTAAACTCCATTTGCATTTACTCTCCCAGTTGTCTATATTTTGGTTTATTCAGAAAAAAATTCAGAAGTTTGTAGAAGAGTTGTGCTATTGACATATGATGTTATTGCAGAAAATTGATCATATTTGATATTTCACGGTTGATTTCCAACAAATCTACTTTGATGTATCTCTAAGTAGTTTCACATTTGCATAACTATCATAGAGAATTAGAAGGTAGACTTTAGACTGAACTTTGGGAAAGCACTTACTTTCTTGATAATAGAATAGCATAGATATGGAAGGAAAACAGGTAAGTCTTAGGTTAAATCAGTATAGAAGTTATTATTTTACTGAACTACAGGTTGCTTGAATGTTAGTTAAAATTAATGTGACTAAAAGGGTAAGTTTGAGTTTTAGGGGACCTAAAGAAAAACTTTTAAAGAGTCTGTACTCTATTTTGTAATAGAAGCCTTTAAAACAAGAACTAGAAAGCATAATATCCTTTACAAAAGAAATCACACTCGTTAGATGCCAATCTTACTTTTGTTATTTTATTAAATATATTATGGCAATTCATTGTTTATTTTATTGTTTAATTTCATTTTAAAATCCTCTGGTATGCTTGATTCCTCTTAAAACTCCAAATAACTTTAATTTTTGGAACATGTTAATGAATGTTTAAATATTTACATATATACTAGGATTTTTGTAAGCAACAATCTCATCTCTTCAGGCAAGAAAAAAATGCATAAGCCTTTCTCTGAAACAGCAAAAATATTCAGTAGATCATATAAGAAAGCATAAAAGTATAAGAGTAATGAAAGGTTATAATGTATACAGAGCAAACATAACAGCCCTGGTATATACTAGGACATAAGTCTTCTCTGTCCACATCATGTGGCTAGGCGTTAGATTATCGATTTTCTGCAAAGGAGCATGAAAGTGTTCTAGCTTGCTTTGAAAGGACAGCTCACCCAGAGTGTCTTTCACTCTTATTGATTTTAAATCACATTCAGTGACTGACTTTGAATCAGCAAGTGTGTTTCCTTGGCGTTAAAACATGAGAAAGATTTAATTAGAGGCTTGCAGTCTAGATAAAAGACAGCAACCATATCAGATTTACAGTCTGAATGAAACTTCTCTTTTGGTGCTTATGGTTAGAAAAAAAAAAACATGTTTTAGTATTTTTTCCAAAATATTTGCTGAGGACTTCCTGAAGCTAAGGACTCTGCATTATGTTATCCCCTCATCAGTAAAATCTACCAGATGCCATGACTCTGAGCAGCTATTATGGGGAAGTTTTTTTTTATTTGACTAAAATGTCTGTTAGCTGTATAAAGACATTTCAAAAGAAATGCCAACCTTAAATTGAATATTCCATAGTCTGAAATGTTTTACAAAAGTCTACTTCAGAGATTATATAAATATTTCACTTTTAAGACTTAAAAGGAGCCAAGATATTATTTGTGAAACAGTTAAAATGTGAAACTAGGAGTATTCCAGTGTCACCCAGAAATGATTTCTGGTAGAAACTTCAACAATAATTATAGGTCTTGTCAAACTGTTATAGTTTTCATTCACAATGTGTACATTGCATGAAAATTTATGGACCTGTGTGAAAATTTCCCTGAGACAAATCTTCCATCATCACAATTATTAGGATTTAGGGTATGCATATATTTGATAGACTAATTAATGTCAATTTACTTTCCAGAATTCTTGCAAGAGCATTCAGTCTGAATTCTTAGAAAAGTATATTATCCCATCATCTCAGTAATATAGGAGATTATCAAACTTTCTAATTTTAATGTCAAACAGTAAGTACATTTTTATATAAATCTACATTATGTTATTGAAGTATTTAAGTTTCCTTACCCGGAGGTCACTTGCCAAAAGTCACAGATCTAGATGCATCCTCTGAAGTAGTGTAATTCCTTGTCTCATTTAACTTAGAGGCTGGGAAACCTAGTCAAATAATTTCCTTTCTTTTTTATTGATTTATTTTTTATTATTATTGAAAAAATTTCTGCCTCTTCCCCCCTCCCATTTCCTTCCCCGACTCCTCTCCTCCTCCCTCTCCAGTCCTAAGAGCAGTCAGGGTCCCCTGCCCTGTGAGAAGTCCAAGGTCCTCCCTGATCCATGCAGGTCTCTGAAGGTGAGCATCCAAACAGGCTAGGCTCCCACAAACCCTGGAGAACCAGACTGAGCTCCCAAGGTCCAAATGAGGAGCAGAAGGAGGGAGAAGATGAGCAAGGAAGTCAGGATTGGGAGGGGTGCACCCACCCACTGAGACAGTTTGGCTGATCTATTGGGAGCTCACCAAGGCCCCTGGACTGGGACTGAAAAAGCATGGGATAAAACCGGACTCTTTAAATAATTTCCTTTCTTAAGGAATTGCACTTTGCAAAGTATTGCTGCAATTCCTCTCTATCTAATAGCTTACCAGTTGTTGATTATTTGGAACTGTTAATGCGGTTCAGCTAGAAAGCAACACCTGTGCTCAGTAACTACACCATTTGTTGGCCCAGGTATAATTAAAAGATGATTTCAGAAAATTTAAAAACGTAAAATCTCAGTTACTCGGTTGGTGAGAATGCAAACTTGTGCAACCACTTTGAAAATCAGTGTGGTGGTTTCTCAGGAAACTGGGAATCAACCTACCTCAGGACACATATACACTTTAGAGTTCTACTCAGTGGTAGAACTGTGTTTTTAAGACATTGATCGATTAATACAGTTCGAATGGGTACAACTATAAAAAAAATACCTTACTTAATTTCTACCAGTCATATAAACAAGAGCTACAGGGCAAGAGAGTTGGCTCAGTGATTAAGAATGTGTATTATTTTTGCTGGGGACCCAAGTTTGGTTCCAAGCACATATGTAGGGTGGCTCAAAATCTCATGTAGCTCTGTCTCCAAGGAATCTGACACCTTCAATTTAATATATACTATCATTCACTGATGGAAAATAAATTATTAAAAAAACTCTCTGGTACAATATACATCTGTTCCTTTATATGCAGTAAATAATTGTTTTCCAATATAGCTTTCTTATATCCTTCATAATAGTATCCGTGCAGTGAATTCTTTTCCTTGAAAGGTTATAAATTGATTTTAATGTATATGAAAATCACAAAAATGAAGTTAATGCTAATGCATTATGTAGGACTAAAATAGTGAAGTTTTGTGAAAATTTAAAATAAACTGTTTACGTAATTCCCTGGCTATTTTTTTTCCAGAGGTAAACTTGATCTTTAAATGTTTTCCTTTATATGTAAAATAGATATTATGCAGTTCTTAACATATATTCAATATATATGTCTTCTGTTATTTAACATTTTACTATAATCATATTTTAAAAACATGATGTTCTATTGATGGAGGAAGGTTGTTGGCTAATAAAGGAACTGCCTTGGCCCATTTTATTGGTTAGAAGATAGGTGGGAGGAGAAAACAGAACAGAACGCTGGGAGGAAGAGGAAGTGAGCTCAGACTCGACAGCTCTCCTCTTGGGAGCAGACACCTGAGAGAGACGCCATGCTCCTGGCTCCTGGGCAGACACACATTATGAAGCTCCGACCCAGGATGGACATAGGCTAGAATCTTCCCGGTAAGCGCACCTACGGGCGCAACACAGAGGATTAGAAATGGGCTAAATTAATATGTGAGAATTAGCCTAGAAGATGCTAGATAGAAATGGGCCAAGCAGTGATTAAATGAATACAGTTTGTGTGTTGTTATTTCGGAGCATAAGCTAGCCAGGCGGCTGGGGTGCCAGGGATGCAGCCCTGCCGCTCCTATTACTACATTCTATTGAACAAATACATCTGAATGGAAAGTGGTTAATATTTAATTACTGTTTATATAGAGAAAATACCACAATCAGTATTGCTTTTACATTTCTGAGTAGTAAACACTCCCAAATTCTGAACTTAGGCAATACAAATAACATAGAGAATTAAGAAATAATGATAGCATCCAGCTCTACCAAAATAGTCTTAAAGAACTACAAGACAGCATTGGCTGCATCATTTCAAATGTAATATATTTTACAAATAACTTTCAAATAGTCACAGGTTTTTAGATATCCCAAAATGATAATTGTATGAAATAAGAGGATCTCTGTATATAAATGTAAGCTAATAAATAATATATTTTATCTGAAGCTATTTTAATAAGTAATATAAAAATATAAAGCTTTATAATTATTTTATTATTATAGAAAAATTGCAAATATGATATCAACATAATTATAAAAAGACTTGAAAACAAGCGCACAGATAAATATAAAGACACGTGTTTGGATTAATCTTGGTTAAAGAAAAGCTTATAAGAGTTTTGTCAGAAAATAATAGGATTGCTAATTATTTTATTTCTCTCTTGCAGAATCCATGTGTTTTGTAGCATTTGCAAGTTAAATTCAGGTTTAAAAATAACTTCATTTTACAATTGATTCTACAATTCACTAGTCATTTTTAAAACTCTTCTAAACACAGGCATGTCAACATTCAAACTATGTAACTAGCTGAAATAAAATATAATTGTTTGTCTGAATGGGAAATTTCCATTGCTTAAATATCTTAGTTTTTGAAATTTGTACATTTACTAGTTCAGTAACTATCAGAACACCATTATTCTCTACAATGTGTCTCTATATTATAATTTACAATAAGACAGTTAACATTGTTTTCATGTCCATTTTCATGAGCTGCAAAATATTAAGTCAACTAATATTTATTTAATAGTCATTTTATGATTTATAATCACATACTTGATTCAGCAAAGTAATTAATAAATGAGTGTTAAAGACTAAATAATTTCAACTGACCCAAAATTAATCCAGAAGGCAATGAGGGCAAGGATTTAAATACATGTATTCTGCAAATATGAAAATCTAAAAGAAAAATTTGACATTTTAAGTAAATATAAACTCTATAAAAAGTATCCAAAAGCAATCAGTAAAGATAAAAATCACAGCTGGGAGAAGATACATTGGATATCTACAAAAGTTGATTAAATGCTAAAGATTAAAATATTAGTGAATAAATAGGTAAAGAGAAAATATTTAGAATGAAGCCAAAAGAAAAAATGGAAAAATTAAATTCAAATCAGATAGTTGTTAATAGATTATCAGGAATACATATAGAAAAAGGTGAAAAAATAAATATGCAACATAATAGCTGAGATTTTTTAAAGGACATTATATAACATAAAGATAAAACATATTAATTACATCCGAAGGAAACATCAAGAAAAACACTTCTACAGTATAATATAACTAATATCTTCAAAACTAGTAATACAAAAACAAAATAAAAAACTTTAAAACAGATATTAAAAAGCCAGACAACATACAGTGGAACAGAAAGGAAGAATATTAGTTGAAAAATTTAAAGGTCAAACTAAGATTGGAATAATAATGCATGACTATAATCCTAGAAAACTGGAGGCTGAGTCTGGGAGAATTTTATGATCTGGTAAGCAACCTAGACTATACTGTATGCATCATGATCATACATACCTACATAGCAAGAGCATGGATTTTCCAAAAATATAAATAAAAGAAAGAAAATGAAGTTACACTGTTTACAAAGGTTTAGCAAATAAAAATGTCAGCAAACTTCTCAACACAAACAGTGAAAGCAAAAAGAATGCAGCAGCATTCTTAAGACATCAAAATAATTTTTGCTTGCATCTCCATAATTACTAATGATGTTGAGCATGTATTTATGTACTGTTGGCCATTTTTACATTTTATAAGATATTTACATTAAATATTTTACCAATTTCTCATTAGAATTGTTTTTACTTTTGTTTAGTTTGTTTTTGATTAGTTGTAGAATTGGAGAGAGAGAAGATAGAGAATCTATAGTGAATGACATGAAAGTAGAAGGAACTGCATTAGTTATTTTTTGCATCATTTTGACAAAATACCTCACAGAAGCAATTTATGGGAAGAAAAGGTTTATTTGAACTCCTAGTTTAAGGGGCATTTCAATTCATATTGATAGGGAAGGCATGGAAGGCTTAGTGGTTGTACAAGCATGTGACAAATTTTCATCACATTGAATGTATCTGGAAGCAGAGAATTCAAGTTGGGAGCAGTGCCATGTAAAGCTTTCAAAGGCTTCTCTAAGTGACCCATTTTCACCAGCAAGGCTGTGTGAATCAGTGCATTAACCCATAGGGGACATTTTAGATTCAAGTCATAACAAGTCATAACTAGAAGGAGGAAGATTAATGGAGGAGAAGAGGGAATAAGATAAGGTAATGAAAGGTGAGTATAAGCAATGCATATGATACATGTCTAAATATGTCATAATGTAACCTATTATTTTGCATATTTATTGAAAGCGAATGTGATCCTTATACCAAAACAATTTTTTTAGAAACTTGGGCCAACTAAAATCCTCTTCAAAGAACAGATTCCACTTGGTTCAGTTCTTGAATTAAAATTATTTCCAGACAATATTCACTTGTATCACCCTCACTGGGGGTGGTCTAATGTGGGATGTCCTTCTGTAAATGTGTTGCTTTTATTAGTTGATGAACTAAGCTGTTTTGGTTAATAGCTTAGCAGAGTAAAGCCATGAAGGAAATCCAGAGATATGTAGATTATTTGGAGTCAGGATATGCCATGTAGCTATTGTAGGAGAAAGACACCACCAGACATTTTTAGTAAGCCACATCCTCATGGTGATACACAGATTAATGGAAATCGGTTAATTTAAGATGTAAGAACTAGCTAGGAATATGTCTGAGTCATTGTCCAAACAGTGTTATAATTAGTATAGTTTCTGTGTGATTATTAGGGTCTGGGTGGCTGGGCAAACTAACAGCCTCTGTTTTCAGTGGTCCATTCGCACAGCTTCATCCTTGGATGAAGTCCACCACTGCATCCAAATCTTCATACAATACAGTGGCCTCACCCACTTTGGATTTATGACTTCCAAATATTTTCAAATTTGAAGGGTGTTAGTAGTGATTTCTATGGCCCTTTTTTTGCATCCTGAACACCTTCAACTGACATAATGTGCAAATATCAGTATTATCTCTGCCTTGTCTAATTAGATGTCATAGTTATCCTGCAAAGGTCAATACTCTTCCATCTGCAATGCAGACCCCGATGTTATATCCAACCCTCCATATATGTTCAGTTGCACCCTTTCTTTTCTTTTTTGCTTTAGATGTGGACTGTCATAGAAGGAAACTATCTTTAGAAATTAGTCTCCAGTCTCATCACTGATTGACTGAAGATTTGTCCCAAAAGTCATCCATTTCCTTAGCAACTTCCCTTCTCACACACCTGCTTTTCCTCTTCTGTCTTTCCCCATCACAGAATTCACATAAACGGAAATATTACCTTTCTATAACTTCATTTTATTTTCATCACCATCATCAATATTCCCTATTGATATATGATTCAATATTTTTATGTTAGTCCATTTTTCAGGCTCCAGGAAATGCTACAAATGTTTGCAAGTTCTCTGATCTTTTTCTTAAGATGATCTTCATTTGAAGTGGTGAACTTATCAAGGGCTTTATCTATTCTGAGGAGGGTTAAACATGGGTCTTATTTTTTGTTTCTTACTTTTACATCTTCTCTTGTGTTGACACTTTTTCTTAGACTGACACTGTCTTTTATTTCGTTTCCTTTCTTTCCTTTCCTTCCATTTTCTACTTAGCACATGATAACAAACATAAATTGTTGGTCTTATTGATCTTTTACGCTTTCTCTGATGAACACTGTATGCTTGAAACTTTTTCTTTGTTCCTTCCAGGGATCGTTTTGTCTTCATTCTTGTCTTTGGTACCTAGAAAGACAACAGGGGAAGTTCCGAAAGATATTAGTTTACATAAAGCAGTTAAGAACTTGATTTGATTACAGGCATCATAAAAATAGGTGTGAATTCATACAATATTAGGGCAGGGATCTGGAGATAAAAGTTAATGAAGAAGCTAGGTTGCCATCGTCCTACCTTAAAATGTAAGCTGCATCTCAGTGGAATAAATGCCTTCCTCTTTTTCCTCCCTTTAGTCCTTGGAGTCAGTGTCAGCTTAGCCCAGTTTTGCTTTATTGAATTTCTAGTCACCTTAGTCATGATGAAAACAAGAACTGGTCTGTCCAGGAGCTCCTAACACACCTGTATGTTCATTCTCAGAAAAAATGATAAACTATATCCTTCAAATTTGTTGGTGAGTAAACTGTTCATTCTAGCCAGTAGCATCTTAGGGATGCATAGACATCACAAAGCACTACTTCTGACACCTCTAAAGAGTGGAGACTAGTAGGAGGGCCATTATGAGTTTTCAACATCACAAGGTACAGTCTTCCTGGAGAATCTTAAAGGAAAAGGAAATATTAGGAAAAGTGAGCGTTCTCTGACACCCTCTGCATATTCTTTCCACACTGATGTTCTTACAATCTTTATCTCTCTAGGTTCAACTTTCAAGCTCACTCTGTAAGAATAAAAGTTTTTATGTTTTACTTTTTTTTTCTAAATCATCTTCTATGTTATTTTTTTACTATTACTTACTATTTTACTCATCTTACTTTAAATCTGTATAAACTAATGCTGTGAAGAGAAATGTACCAGATGTACCCTTCCCATGAGCTGCAAGGGCAGGCTACTTTTAGGACTTTAGATACTTCTTTCTTCTCTGTCCAGAACACATTGACCAAGATCCTGAAAGATGTCTTGAAGTAGAGCAAAATCTACAGTGGAAGATAAGGACAGCATGGATGGACTGAAGATAACAGAAGGAGGAAATATTGTGGAAACAGAAGAAATCAAAAAACAATCTGTGGAAGAGGATGCTGAAGGAGAAGTGGATAGCCGCAAACCACCAGTCTTGGCTATTCAGTGGTCTATGTCAGATGAATCTGAAAACTCCCTGGAATCTGTTGGTGTAGAAGCCAAAATCAGTGAATAATTCTGTGTGTTTTGTTATTGTGGGGAGAAAAGTTCCTTAGGACAAGGAAACTTAAAACAATTCAGAGTAACACCTGGACTTAACTTTTCCAGGAAAGATCAGCCTTGTAACAAGGACATCGATGACAACAGCAGTGGGACCTGTGAGAAAATACAGAACTCAGTCCACAAAAGCAAAGAGAAAAAAGAAAAGAACACCAGCAGAATGTAGTTTCTTTGTTAAGTGTAAGCACCCCAGACATCTTCTGAGGATCAGACTGGCAAGTTATGGGATGAACTCAGTCTGGTTGGCCTTCCAGTTGCCTTTGATGTTCTTATTTGATTATGCAAGCACTTTCTGGGCTCATCATCAATGTGTGGAGTGGTCACTGGGAATATACCAAATGCAAGAACCATTATTAGTGAATATGGACAATGCTGTTGTCTCAGTGAGCACAGAACAATGTGCATTTTGCAAAAAAATTGAAGCCCTTTTAAGAGGCTCCTCCAACAAATGCAGATTAGATTCAGAGTTCTTGTTTTAAAAAAAGAGAGAAGGGGAGTGCTGAGGGACAATGGTCTTGTACCTGAAAAGACTCGTCACTTGTATTGCTTTAATAAATTGCTGATTGACCAGTAGCCAGGCAGGAAGTATAGGCAGGACAACCAGAACAGAAGAATTCTGGGAAGGGGAAAGTCTCAGTTTATAGTCATTACCCAGACACAGAGGAGGCAAGATGAGAATGCCTTGCTGATATAAGTTACCAAGCTATGTGGCTAACACAAAGAAGAATTATGGGCTAATTTAAGATGTAAGAGTTAATAAGAAGGCTGAGCTAATAGGCCAACCAATTTATAATTAATGTAGACCTCTGTGTTTCTTTGGAACTGAATGGCTGTGGGACTGGGTGGGACAGAAACCTCTGTCAACAAATATAGGAGTATTTAAGTCTGGATGGAGAAGTGACTTATTCGATATTTATGAAACTAGAAAAACTTTTTTAAATAATATTTTTGTTCTTTGATAATTTCATATATGTATACAATTTGTTTGGTCATAATTGATAGCCACTATATCCCTCCAGCTTCCACTGGATCCTTTCAGTCAATCTCCCTTTAATCTTTCATGCTCTCTCTTTTAAACTAATGACCCACTGAGCCCAGTTAGTGCTGACTTAACTGGTTTGATTTTGGACATGCAACCAGAGCTTTTGTGAATTAATGTGTAACAGCCATGCAATATACAGGGCAAAGCATTTTATAGGACAATTTCTTATTCTCTGCTTCTTGCATTTTTCTATTTTCCTTTCCTCAATTTTCCATGAGCCTATTCATTAGTCAATTGTAGGGGATTTATTTGTATTTTAATATATAAAGACTGCCTAAGGATCTGAGAGTAAAACAGGAATCCTCTAATCACACCAGTCAGAGTAGGTATTAATAAATTTGTAATGAGAATTAGGGGGCTAATGTTTGAGGAAATATGAGTCTTAAAGGCAACAACATAGTTGATTTCAGTGTGTCCACTACCTCTGAGGAAATAAACCACATTAATCATAGTGGAAAAATTAATGTTGAAGTGGCTGGTTCTAACTGAGATCAAATATAGTCTCCTTTGCTTTATTCTATTAACAAAAGGTCACAGTAATTTGGTTTTGAAAACAAATGTCAATTACATAGATAAAACACTTTGTTGCAGTTCACACAGATGGAGAGAAGTCGGGAACTGAGCATAAACTTTCCTTGAGACCAAATTTTGTGCTCATTCTACAAACCCAATGCTATCCCTAGTACAGTCTTCTGCCGATATTTCTCTCATGTTTTTAAACATAACTCTGTATACAGGATGGTTGCCAGAATTATAATACTGATACTAGTAGGAATGTTTTTGGTTCTTTGAAAAAGATCACATAAAAGTAGGTGCAAGAACTCTATGCCATTGCTTTTCAAACTTCGGTGTGCTTAGAAAGCATGTGTGGGGCGGGATGTGCTAGAAACTTGCAGTCAGCAGGTGGTGCTTCAATTTCTACATTTCAACAAAGCCTTAGAAGGTACTGATATTCCTGGACCATCAACTACATTTTTTTAAAAAAAAAAAGTTAGGTTCTAGAATATGAATTAATCTACACTAATTTTGAAACCACATTCAAAAATTTTTAATTTTGTCATTAGCAGGGGAAAATACTTTGCATTCTCTTTGCCTCTTAAATAAACCACTTCATAGTAAAACCATTTTCATTGGACTTAACATTTTAAAATACATATGAAACTTGGTCACTTATCATTATTGCATTGTATTATTTCTATGGACAAGTAAGCAAGTTATGGATGCAGTCTTCCTTAACAGATACAAATACATGTTTTTAGTTTCTGTATACTACTTGTTGCATCACAGCATATGTTTTCTCCTACATTCTCTCTCATAGTGTTCAGCATAAACACTTATCTGAGTGACTGACAGAACTGACAAGTTAGTTTTCTGAATAACCACGTTCAAAGTAAATTGTTGGGGAATAATCGTTTTGTACATTGTGAATATGTGCCATTGTTATCGGTTCAATAAAAAGCAGAATGGGCAAAATAGCTAGGCAGAATTTCCAAGCACAGAAGAAAGCTGCGAAGAAGAAAGAAGAGATGCCAAGAATGCAGAGCAAGCAGCATGGGCAGTATAAGGTAAAGGTAACCTAACCACTTTAAAAAACATAGATTCAAAATAGGGGTTAATCTGCATTTTAAGAACTAGTTAGGAACAAACCTAAGCAATTGACCAAGCTTTCATAATTAATATATCTTCATGTTGTTGTTTGGGAGAAAAAGACTCATTACAGTAAAAGTTTTTAAATTTATTTGTATGTATATGATTATTTTCCCTGCATGTGTGTCTGTGAACCATACTCATGTATGTGTCTGCATAGGCCTGAAGAGGGTGTCAGATTCCCTATAGGTACAGACTGTTATGAACTACATTGTGGGTTCTTGGAAACGAACCTGGTTACTCTGCAAGAGCAAGAAGTGTTCTTAACAACTGGGCCATCTTTCCAGTCCCTTCAAAGTAAATAATAAAGAATATCTGTTTGCCTTTACAGAATGTTTACTTATTTGGAACACTGTGGTCATCAGAGGGAAAGCAGCATTGCATCTTTTCAGCACAAAGGACCTTCAAAACATTTCTTAAGTAAAACATGTAATTGCTTTAGTGGAGATATCCACTCTTCTTGCGATCTCTTTAAATGAAACTGAATACTGAAATAGTTGGGATCATAAAATGGGAAATATTCTCTATTTTCATTTATTTAGGGTTCTTGAGAGCCTGGTTACCAAAGGACAGTTCCACAAGGCATCCTTCAAGGACAACTAAAATGTTTCTCAAATATAAAACATAGTTAAACTACTAAATTCTTGAAGACAAACTCACAGGATTATAACTTTTCCTCAAAGGATAGTGATCTTAAACTAGGTATTAAAATTGACATTTAAAAAGTTGTGTGTGTGTATGGAGGAGGAAGCATATATACAGTTTTAAGAAATAAAATTTGTTTAGTAAGAGAAAAGGGGATTAATACAAGATTACTAGAAATTATTTACCCTTTCTGTTTTTAATGATTAAAAGAGCTAGACAACCAAATTTTATCTCAGGCTGAACAATAATAAAGAACCTGATCGACCTTTATGTGGCACCAGCTACTCCCTCAATCTACATTGTTTCTGATCTACCATGAATTACTCCAATACTTTGAAAGAAATTAGATATATTGAGTTATTGTGGAAATCTTTATAATTCTAATTACAACAACCAATACTGGTGATTACCTACTTTTCTTTAAATCTTTCACATCTTAGAAATGAACATTTGAATAAACTGATACTGCTTAGGTAATTTATTTAAAATGCATTCTCTTCTAAATATTATATTATATAAAGGTACCATTCCAAAATAGTTACCTTTGTTTGCTGTCATAACCTCACAGTTCCAATAAATACAAATGGTGTTTTCATTAGAAAAAACATAACCTACATATAGTAGAGTTTTAAATATTTACTCACTAATAACTGGACCCCACATGTTTCACTTGGAGACTTCTATGTGTTGGTTCCTCAAAGGTTTTTGGATATCAATAGTGTGCAAATTGATCTACGAGATCATAGGGAAATCCTGGTTACTTTGAAATTTCAAAGTGTTTTCATCTATATTTCTGAAGGATCTTCAATTGTTGTAAGGTCCTTCAATAGTCCTCTTTTAGCCACGTGTTGTAAAGGGCCTGTAAATAGCCACAAGGGTGAATAGAAGAGAAATTTGGAGAGGTCTTTTATTATGTCAGTCTTTGAGGTTTGCTTGTTCATATTTTACCATATCATTTTGGGTTTCTATAACATTCCCCTATAATTAGGTTGAAAACAAATCGATAATGTCAGGCTATTAAATCTTAAAAAATCATCATGGAAACAGATGTGATAAGGACTTTGTAAATCATTCCTTCCCCTCTCCTAATATCCACTTTTCAGCTACATTACTGAAAGTGTCTTTGAAGTCTCATATCCTTTTTGTAAGTGCTAAAAGAAGATGGCTTTTTAACTGTGAAACCTGCTCTTTCTTAGCAACAAATGAAACATTCACCTCCAGAAGAGCTACAAGTTCTGTGTTCCATGTCTCTTGTACAGAAATTGCCAATTTGCTTAGTCTCCCCTCACCTAACTTCTAGTTAGTAATTACCTAGAGACAGACTCTTTAGGCATCTTTGACTTAAAGCTGTTTGAATAGGGTGTAATTGTGTCCAGGATAATTGACATGAGTAATAGAGATAAATTACACTGGCGTAGCCATTCTCAAAATGGTGTATGACCTACCTCATTCAATTTTGTCTTTAGTAAAAGGGAAAGTAATAATCTTTTCTGTCATCGTCTTGATGTATTAAGACATGTCACCTGTGATATCAAAACATAGAGTGTCATTGATATACTGAGGTGAGGTGATCAAAAATCCCATGCTCAGAATGACTCTTTGCTTAGTACACTGTATTACATATCTTTATAGACATCTGAGAAGCAGTGTAGAAAAGAAACTATATTAGCTTCTGATTTCAGGCAGTCTCAAAGTTTTAAGTAAACAGGAACAAGGTATATATCTTCTGGGTTCAGTACATCTGTTTTCTGGCCTGGACCAGTTCACTCATCCTTAAACAAACTAGTGGTCCTCTGCTTCTTGGAGGTCACCATATTGACACAGAATTTAGTGTAGAAACCCAATCAACATAGTGCACTACAGCCTAGAACTCTTAGACTCAAGTGAGTACTAGAGTCCAGTGTCAGTCACCCCAGTAGTTGGAACTATATGTGTGTATCACCACACTTGTCTATGTATTATCAATTATAAATACTAGCTTAGGATATATCTCAGATCATATCAAAGTAAAGATATCAAAATAGTTAATCAATTGCTATGATTTTTTTTAAAGTATATCTGAACAGAATGATATTGCATTATATCACATTTCCTTTTCTTTCAGGCACAAGACTAACTGATAAAGACATCTGACAAACACAATCCAAGAACATTTTGAAAGGAGAGGTGATATGGGATTCCCTTCTGTATGCTGTGAATACCTTGGTTAATAAAGGTCTGTCTTGGGCACAGGCAGAATAAAGGTAGGCAGGGAAAATTAAACTGAATACTAGGAGGAACAATGGTAGAGTCAGAGAGCAGCCATGTAGCTTCCCGCCAGAGACAGATGCTAGACAGAACTTTACCCGGTAAGCCACGACCACATGGTGATACACAGATTAATGGAGATGGGTTAGTATAGGATATGAGTTAGCCAGAAATATGCTTAAGATATTGGCCAAGCAGTATTGCAAATAATATGGTTTCTGTGTGATTATTATGGGACTGGGCAGGAAGGAAACCTCCTACAACAGAGAGGGATACTTTTGATACTTACAATTTTGAAATATTCTAAAAAATTACAAATGTACTGACTTGAAAATTTGATATTAAGATTTATCTATTAACTTTATTAGGTAATATGTCCCATTACTCAATTCAACAGTAATCCAGATGCTGTTCTTAAGGGTTCTTTTTTTGTAGTTGATGCTACTTATCAATTACAGATAGTTGAATAATATGAAAGTAGGTTGTCCTGAATAACTTGGGTGTGTCTCATGCAGTCACATACATATGCTCATATTAGCAAGTGTGAAAACACAATCTTTTTAGGCTCCTCCAAATGTTGATATCCTAATCACCAGATTCAGATTCTATGAATATCACCTTACCAGAAATAGGAGACTCCACAAATACATCAATAAATATTGGGTTATTCAGGAATAATACTTGCTACAAATCCAGTGACTTGTTGTCCTTATGAGGTAATGTAACTTTAATGAAGGAAGGAACACATGAAATAGTCACACAAAATTAACCTGATGCTAGTGATTGTCGGTGACCACCAGAAACTAGAGGAGTCTAGATAAGGCTCTGTAACTTTCTGATCAATTATGGCCTTGCTGACTCTTTATTACTATTATTCCTTTTTGTTTCATGTTTATAGGCATGTAGGAAAACAAATTCAGTTATTTTCTTTCATCTACTTTGTGGCAATTTGTTACAACAATAAAAAATTAATATAGTTAATAATTCTACTCCTTTTCTTTTCAGCATGTTCAGACTGACACAATGACCCACTGTCCTCTTGGTGGAAGTGTAGCTTAAATATAATTACCGGATTGTTTTCTCAGTCTGTCCCTGAAACCACAGTTATACATCCATAATAACTTAGGAAATACATTAGTAAAAAGCAAGTCTTGGTCAAATAAATGTGGGAAATACTTAAAGATTTTTGCATTAGCTTTTGTATTAGCATTTTTTCTCAGTTTTTGTTTTGTGTGTATCCATCTACAAAAGAGGTCCATATAGTATTTTCCTACATAGTTTAAGGATAGAACTTTTCTTTACATAAGCACTATCTCAAACAAGCAATCTTTCTTAGGAAATTTATTGGGCATGCTTGTTTAGACTGAATTGTCTTCTATGCTCTTGCAGTTTGGGGACAGAAGAACTGATTTTGATCATCAATGTAAGAGTAAACAACATAGAGCTGAAAGTGGGTATATAACAAGTTTAGCTACAACCAACACAGTCCAGTATATTACAGCAGCTCTCGGAACTTGTCATATACATGAAAAATTCACAAAACCCTTGGCCATACCTATTATTTGAGATATTCTTGACTGGAAAAGACGACAGGTGATAAAAGATAGTATTGCTTTGTAGTGACTTTACTCAATAAAAGGGCAACTGTTATTCATGCCACAGAATCACAGAGAACAAAGTATACTCTAAGCTTTCCCTATCTGTGTTCTTTGAAATTTGGGTTGACACCATCTACATACAGGCACATCATTTCTAGCCATACTGTGGAAAAACAGTAAGGAGAAAGCACACTGACTGTTAACTGTCTTGGCCTGTTATTCAACTGGTCACATTCTAAGGGCTAAGCTCACCACACAGGCCTAATTCATTGAAGACTCAAATCTCCATTTTAAAAGCATGATCTTTCTGGATTCAAATGTAACATTTTTTCCTAAACTTCATATGGAAACTGTGCACCCACTTGGTTTTCCTTGGAGACTTGGCTTTAAATTGCTTTGAAGTATTGTATTACAGTTAAACTCTGGGTCTTTTCACTATAGGATTATTAACATAATGATCACGTAACTGAATTTTCAAGGTATGTTCTTTAGAGTCACTAAAGTGTCAGGGAGGTTTAGAGTAGTATGTGAAAAAGAGGGAGACACCTTATCCCATTTTTTTCTCCTATGCACTACCACAGAAGTGTTTTTTTTCTTTTTTTTTTTTAATTGTTGTTTTCGAGGCAAGGTTTCTCTGTAGCTTTGGTGCCTGTCCTGGAACTCGCTCTGTAGCCCAGGCCAGCTTCTAACTCCCAGAGATTCACCTGCTTCTGACTCCCGAGTACTGGGATTAAAGGCATGTGCCACCACCACTGGGCTAGAAATACTTTATTTTAGTATTAGACCACAGATGAAATTCCCATGTAAAATAAGGTGTCATTGATTTCAAAACATTATAGAATGCTTAGTTCTGAGTTTTACCCTAACTGTTATTGTATGTTAGACGTTATGTACCTTTTACTGATAGTTCCTTTTATACCCCACTGAGCTTTGCAAATTGAAACCTTCAATCTCTTTATCCTGTTTCTTTCATGGTTGAAGAGGAATACAAATAAATTGAATACACTGTCATTCCTGATGAAATGTCCCTCCAACTGTGTAGCTGTACTTTTATAATCAGTATTTCTCTGACAAGTAACATTGTAACAAATGTGAAGAAACAGGGACTAATATTTATCAAAGTGTTCACTATGTGATTTCTCTATAGTATTTATTCTGACCATGCTCCATACTTCATTTACATTTTCTTCCTTCTTCCTTACCCCAATAGGTAGAGTTGTGCCTTTTTTCTAGCTTCTGTGATGCCTAAAATAACTATGTTTCTGGCTAAAATAATTCAGTAAAAATCTAAGTTATTCCTTAATATATATGCTCTGTCAACTGTGTAGCATCAGCCTTAGTAAGGGATGAAGCAACGGGGCTAAACTTACATCTCTTTGACCATAGATAGGCCAATTACAAAAATATTCTGCCATCCAGAACTTCATAGACCACATCACAAATGTAGTGTATGATAATTTGTTTAGAATTGTCTCAGAGAAAGCAGACAGCATTTCTCCTGATACACTATTTCCTATCCTGAAAGAACATTTACTATGAATAATTTTAACTACTATATATTCATGCTCATACCTTTCTCGTGGCAACTGCATTCATTTTACGCTTAGCAATTGTGAGTTTTATAGAAAGAAAAATACAAGACTGTTAAAAAGGTGCTTTTAAAATAGTTTTTAGAGGGATGCATTTTTTATTTCTTAGGCAGAAGCACATTTCTTTGATGCAAAATAATGCTACCAATGATTTTTAGTTTAGACATTTCTAGGACTTAAACTGAATACACAATTCTAAAATTTAAACAAAGCAACTTAATCTGTAAAATACCTGAAGAACTAATACATATGATAAGAATATTATTCTATGTTATTGAACATAGATGACTAAATAATGAATTCTGAATCAAGTAGTCAAACATATATTAAATATATATCTTATGACATATTATGAGAACATTCTTTAAAACCAAAGGTGATTAGCTAAGTAAGGTCTCATATTTCCTGAACTTTTCCATTTGCTTACCATTTATCCAAAAATAATTGTCTTGTTGAGCTTTTTTCACTTTGTTTGTAGAATCCTTTATGACTTTCATTGTTTGTTTCTAACAACATTAATATCTAAACCACAACAGAATAACACAGTGTGCCTGTCTTTTCAATATTATTTATGATTTTCTGTTGGAAACCTACCATTTACAGGTAGTGTTAAGTAGGGTCTGTATTTATAATGATGACCAAACTCACAGTCCAGGCATAGCAAAGATTATTACCTAGTAGAAGAAGTGAAAACACAGCTAACCCAGTCTTTAAATCATAAATTTGCATGCAGAGTATCTTATGAAGAAAGTATTCATGATATAAACAAGATAGGTAGACATTGGTAGGTAGGTTTACCTAGAATATAGTTAAGGGCTTCCTTCAGGATCTGGCTCCTGAGATAACATACAAACAATGAAAAAGCATTAACTATCAGAAAGGAAAAGTTGGAACATTTTAGGAAGAAAGAACCTTTCAAAGGTTTTGAATAAGGTAAGAAAAAGAGTAATTAAAAAATTAGATGGCCAAGGGACAAAAATGGAAAAAGATGTACTTGAAGAATTAAACTGTGATAAACCACATAGGTCACAGCAGAGCATGATAGAGTGTAGGCCCATATTTCTGTATGGCACAAAAGCCATAGGCCTGGTCTGAGCTGATCACTTAACTCTGCAGACAAGCTGTCTCTGGTTAACAATAGCCAGGATGTGCTGCTCCTAATTTCTTTTGTTATAAATGTAAATTACCTGAGAAGAGATGTTGACTGAAGCTGATGACTTAAGAGTTAGGAGGTTTGGTGCTTCCTTCCTTTGTAATTTGGAGGATGTCTTATAGAGATGCTAATTCATGACCTATATGACTGCTAGCATACAGGTAGATGCGGACATGACTAAAGGCCCATTCACCTGGTTGCCTAGGAGACAGCCTAATGTGATCCCCCCCCCCCCGCTCAATTTATGTGATGATATATAAGGTGTTTGGAGAATAAACGGGAGAGCTTCGGGAGAGATCTTACCCTTCTATAATGACTGTGTAAGTTGCATCTAATTATTCATTGCGATTCTGTTCCAGTCCAGGTAGGGAATCTGTGTTGGATCCACATGGGCTTCAACAATAGATATTATAGTTTCTCTCTGAAAAGTGAGGAAACTGGAGGATCACTGTTTAAGTGCTGAGGAGTTCCATCTGGAGGGTGAGTGTGTACTATCCAGGGGCAGAGTGTCCCCGAAGAGAGCACAAACCCCCCTCCCCCAGCTCCATCTGCAGGGCTGTCTTTTCTTATACACAATCCTGCCCCCAAGCCTGCGCTGTTTGCAAGGTCCTTTGCTCAGGAACAGTTTCCTGCTCCGACACTAAGGCTACCCACCCAGAGCAGTGAGTGCCTGCCTAACGGTCAGGCCTCTAGGACCCCCGAAAGGGATAGCAGGCACCTTCAGCTTGTGCTACAGGGTCTCCTGTGTTCTACTCAACTCCGCCCTGCAACCCAAGTTCGTCCTTTTGTCCGCGGGTCATTGGACTACCAGGCGTCCATGTTTTGGTGCTGAGGAGTACCATCTGGACTGGAATGGTTCCTGCTTCTACACTGAATAGATACACTCAGAGAGTCAGTCACAGCAAAGACTGGACCAAGACACCAGGCCTCTCCTGGCTCCATGTGAAGGAAGAGAGGGGAAGGCGCCAATGCAAGAATTCCTCTAAGAACCAGAAAGGCAACATGACGTCACCAGAATCCAGGGATCCCGAAATAAAAAGAATAATACACCCTACTCCAGAAGAATTAGAAGAACTCGACTCAAAAGTGAATTATATGAAAATAATAGAGGACCTTAAACAGGAGGTAAAAAACTGCCATAAACAATTAGAGATCACAAACAAAAAGGTAGAGGAAATGAATAAATTGCTCAAAGATTCCCAAGAAAACCAAGAGAAACAAGAAAAAGCAATCAAACATGTAAGGGAAGCGGTTCAAGACTTGAAGAATGAAATGGAAGTAATGAAGAAAACACAAACCGAGGGAAGGATGGAGATGGAAAATCTGGGTAAATGAACAGGAACTACAGAGAAAAGTAATACCAACAAATTACATGAGATAGAAGAAAGAATGTCAGACACTGAAGATACCATAGATAAAATAAACACACTGATCAAAGAAAACAGCAAAACCAACAAATTCTCATCACAAAACATTCAGGAAATCTGGGACACAATAAAAAGACCAAACCTAAGAATAATATGGGTAGAAGAAGAAGTACAGCTCAATGGTCCAGAAAATATATTTAATAAAAATATATAGAAGAAAATTTTCCCAACCTAAAAAAAAATATTCTTTTGAAGGTTCAAGAATCATACAGAACACCAAATAGATTAGACCAAAAAAAAAAAAAAAAAAAAGCTCCTCGCCATATAATAATCAAAACACAAAACATAAAGAATAAAGAAAGAATATTAAGAGCTACAAAGGAAAAAGGTCAAGTTACTTATAAAGGTAAACCTATCAGACTTGCACCTGACTTCTCTATGGAAACCATGAAACCCAGAAGGTCCTGAATAGATATACTGCAGAAACTAAGAGACCATGGATGCAAGCCCAGACTACTATACCCAGCCAAGCTTTCGTTCACTATAAATGGAGAAAACAAAATTTTCCTAGATAAAAAAAAAATTTAAACAATATGCAGCCACAAATTCAGCCTTACAGAAAGTAATAGAAGGAAAATCACAACACAATGAGTCTAACAATGCCCACAATAACTCAGACATCTAATGACCCTTCACCAGCACAACTCAAAGAAGGAAAACACACAAACTCTAATACCAAAAAAAAAAGTAAAAATGACAGGAGTTAACAATCACTGGTCATTAATATCACTTAATATCAATGGACTGAACACACCTATAAAGAGGCACAGGATAAGAGATTGGATACGAAAGCAGGATCCAACATTCTGCTGTTTACAAGAAACACACCTCAACCACAAAACCAGACATCTACTCAGAGTAAAGGGCTGGGAAAAGGCTTATCAAGCAAATGGACCTAAGAAACAAGCAGGTGTACCCATACTGATTTCTAACAAATTTGACTTCAAACAAAAATCAATCAGAAAAGATGGAGACATATATTTTTACACATAACAGGAACAATTCAGCAGGATAAAGTCTCAATCCTGAATATCTATGCCCCAAATATAAAAGCACCCACTTACATAAAAGAAACATTACTAAAACTCAAGGCAGTCATCAAACCACACACACTAGTAGTAGGAGATTTCAACACTCCTCTCTCACCAATGGACAGGTCAATCAGACAGAAACCAAATAGATAAATAAGAGGATTAAGGGTGGTAATGAATCAAATGGACTTAACAGACATCTATATATATATATATAGATCATTCCACCCAAATAGGAAAGAATATACCTTCTTCTCTGCAGCTCATGGAACCTTCTTGAAAATTGACCACATACTCAGTAACAAAGCAAATTTAAACAGTTACAAAAAATATTAGTAACCACCTGTGTCTTATCAGATCACCATGGATTAAAGTTAGAATTCAACAACGATGCTACCCCCAGAAAGCCTATGAACTCATGGAAACTAGACAGTCAACTATTGAACCACACCTGGATCAAGGAAGAAATAAAGAAAGAAATTAAAGTGTTTCTTGAATTCAACGAAAATAAAGACTCAACATATTCAAACCTAAGGGACACAATGAAAGCAGTGCTAAGAGGAAAGTTCATATAACTAAGTGCCCACTTAAAGAAAACAATGAAAGCACACATTGGAGACCTAACAGCCCACCTGAAAGTCCTAGAAAATCAAAAGAATCAGACTCACCTAGGAAGAGTAGAAGACTAGAAATAATCAAACTAAGGTCTGAAATCAACAAAATAGAAACACAGAAAACAATCAATAAAAATTAATGAAACAAAAAGCTGGTTCCTGGAGAAAATCAACAAGGTTGATAAACCCCTGTCCAAACTAATCAAACGGCGGAGAGAGAATACGCAAATTAACAAGATCAGAAATGAAAAGGGAGACATAACCACAGACACAGAGGAAATTCAGAAAATCATTAGATCTTACTATAAAAGCCTGTATGCCATAAAATTGGAAAATGTTAAAGAAATGGACACCTTTTTAGATAAGTAACAAATACCAAAGTTAGACCAGGACCAGGTGAACAATCTAAATATACATCTTAGTCGCGAAGAATTAGAACTTGTTATACAAAATTTCCCTACCAAAAAAAGCCCAGATCCAGGGGGTTTCAATGCATAATTCTACCAGAACATCCAAGAAGAGCTAATTCCTATACTCCTTAATCTATTTCACAATATAGAAAAGAAAAGTCATTGCCAAATTCCTTCTATGAAGCTACAGTTACCCTGATACCAAAACCACACAAAGACTCAACCAAGAAAGAGAATTACAGGCCAATCTCACTCATGTACATCGATGTGAAAATCCTCAATAAAATACTGGCAAACCGCATCCAAGAACACATTAGAAAATTATCCACTATGATCAAGTAGGCATCATCCCAGTGATGCAGGGCTGGTTCAACATATGTAAATCAATCAATGTAATCCATCATATAAATAAACTGAAAGAAAAGAAAACATATGATCATTTTATTATATGCTGAAAAAGCATTCGACAAAATCAACATCCCTTTATGATAAAGGTCTTGGAGAGATTAGGGATACTAGGGTCATACCTAACTATAAAAAAAGCTATTTATGGCAAGCCGACAGCTAACATCAAATTAAATGGAGAGAAACTCAAAGCCCTCCCACTAAAATAAGGAACATGACAAGGCTGTCCACTCTCACCATACCTCTTCAATATCGTGCTTGAAGTTCTAGAAATTGCAATAAGACAACATAAGGAGATCAAAAGGATTCAAATTGGTAAGGAAGAAGTTAAACTTTCATTATTTGCAGACGATATGATAGTGTATATAAGCAACCCCAAAAACTCCAGCAAAGAACTCCTACAGCTGATAAACACCTTTAGTAGCGTGGGAGGATACAAAATCAATTCCAAAAAATCAGTTGCCCTCCTATACAGAAAGGATAAGGAAGCAGAGAGGGAAATCAGAGAATCATCACCTTTCACGATAGCAACAAACAGCATAAAATATCTTGGGGTAACTCTAACCAAGGAAGTGAAGGATCTATTTGACAAGAACTTTTAGTCTTTGAAGAAAGAAATTGAGGAGGATACCAGAAAATGCTCTTGGACTGGGAGGATCAACATAGTAAAAGTGGCAATTCTAACAAAGGCAATTTATAGATTCAATGCAATCCCCATTAAAATCCCATCAAAATTCTTCACAGATCATGAGAGGACATTAATTAACTTTATATGGAAAAAAAACAGAATAGCCAAAACAATCTTATACAATAAAGGAACTTCTGGAGGCATTACCATCCCTGACTTCATACTCCATTACAGAGCTACAGTATTGAAAACAGCTTGATATTGGAATAAAAACAGAGAAGTCGATCAATGGAATAGAGTAGAAGACCTGGATTATAACCCAAAAACCTATGAACACCTGATTTTCGATAAAGGAGCTAAAAGATTTCAATTGAAGAAAGAAAGCATCTTCAACAAATGGTGCTGGCATAACTGGTTGTCAACCTGTAGAAGAATGAAAATAGATCCCTATCTATCGCCATGCACAAAACTCAAGTCCAAATGGATTAAAGACCTCAATATCAAGCTGAACACACTGAACCTGATAGAAGAGAAAGTGGGAAGTACTCTACAACATATGGGCACGGGAGATCACTTCTTATGTATATCCCCAGCAGCACAGACATTAAGGACAACATTGAATAAATGGGACCTCTTGAAACTGAGAAGCTTCTGTAAAGCAAAGGACACTGTCACTAAGACAAAAAGGCCACCTACTGACTGGGAGATGATCTTCACCAACCCTGCAATAGACAAAGGTCTGATCTCCAAAATATATAAAGAACTAAAGAAACTAGACTTTAAAATGCTAATTAACCCAATTAAAAATGGGACACTGAACTGAACACAGAATTCTCAACAGAAGAAATTCAAATGGCCAAAAGACACGTAAGGTCATGCTCAACCTCCTTGGCGATTAGGGAAATGCAAATTAAAACAACTTTGAGATACCGTCTTACACCTGTCACAATATCTAAAATCAAAAACACCAATGATAGCCTTTGCTGGAGAGGTTGTGGAGTAAGGAGCACACTCATCCATTGCTAGTGGGAATGAAAACTCGTGCAACCACTTTGGAAATCAGTGTGGCGATTTCTCAGGAAATTAGGTGTCAACCTACCCCAAGATCCAGTAATACCACTCTTGGGAATATACCCAAGAGATGTGCTATCATACGATAAAAGCATTTGTTCAACTATGTTCATAGCAGCATTATTTGTAATAGTCAGAACCTGGAAGCAACCTAGATGACCTTCAATGGAAGAATGGATGAAGAAAGTGTTTTTTACTCAGCGGTAAAAAAAAAATGACATCTTGAATTTTGCATGCAAATGGCTGGAAATAGAAAACACTATCCTGAGTGAGGTATCCCAGACCCAAACAGATGAACATGGGTTGTAATCACCCATAATTTGTTTCTAGCCATAAATAAAGGACATTGAGCATATAATTTGTGATCCCAAAGAAGCTAAATAAGTTGAACCCAAAGAAAAACCTATAGTCATCTGCCTGGATATGGGAAGTAGACAAGATTCCCGGGCAAAAACTCGGAACTTGGGGTGAAGTGGCATGGGGCTAAGGGGAATTGGGGTGAGAAACGTGAGAAGGGGAGGATTGGGGGGCTTCGGGGAATGGGATGGTGGGGATAAAGGAAGGGTGGACACGGGAGCAGAGAAATATATATCCTAATTAAGGGAGCCACCTTAGGATTGTCAATTGATTTGACCCTAGAGGGGCTCTCAGGTGTCCAGGGAGATGTCTCCAGATAGTACCTTGGGCAACTGAGGAGAGGGAACCTGAAATTACCCTATCCTATAGCCATACTGATGAATATCTTGCATATCACCTTAGAACCTTCATCTGGCAATGGATCGAAATAGAGACAGAGACCCAAATTGGAGCACCGGACTGAGCTCTTAAGATCCAAATGAGGAGCAGAAGGAGGGAGAACATGAGCAAGGAAGTCAGGACCACAAGGGATGCACCACCCACTGTAACAGTGGAACTGATCTATTGGGAGCTCACCAAGACCAGCTGGACTGGGACTGAATAAGCATGGGATGAAACCGAACTTTCTGAACATGGCAGAAAATGAAGGCTGATGAGAAGCCAAGGACAATGGCACTAGGTTTCGATCCTAATACATGAACTGGCTTTGTGGGAGCCTAGCCTGTTTGGATGCTCACCCTCCTGGACCTGGATAGAAGTGGGAGGACCTTGGACTTCCCGCAGAGCAGGGAATCTGGACTGCTCTTCATTCTTGAGAGGGAGGGGGAATGGCATGGGGGGGGAGAAGGAGAGGGGGAGGGAAGTGGGGGGAGGGGGTAATGTGTGGGAGGATGGGGAGGGAAATGGGAAATGGGGAGGAGGCAGAAATTGCTTTTTTTTCTCAAAAACTAATATATATATAAAATTGAGGAAACTACCTGACTCCGTTTTTAAGGCAGGAGCCATTATGCCTCATTGTTAAAAATAAGTTTCCATTTCCAACTGTAAAAGTTGAATCTCTGTTTTAAGTCTCTGTTTCCTGGAACCTAAGTTGCCCCAACCCATGACCTTGACTTATAACACCCAACTGCCACTCCCCAGTGACGAGGTAACTGCATGGTTATGGCTATTGGAGTTTTGTCCCCTTATTTTTGAGATTTTTCTGTACTTCCTTACTACTCCATTGTTTTCCTTCTGTAAACTTGATTTTACTCCTTAAAAAGGCCTTAAGAAAAAGACTCAAGGCTGCTGTCTTTAACCAAATTTAGGAGGGAGTTGTTGGCCAGCTCTCTGATGTACCCAAATAAAAATCAGTCTTCTTTCAAATTCAACTCAAAATTAGTGGTAATGGCCTTATTCTTGCCTGGTGGAATTAACAAAAGAAATAGAATTCTGCTGAATTATGTAGCAATGATAAGGATAAGGTAAAAGAAGGTATTACAACAGGATTTGTTTTTAATTTTTTACTGCAGTTTTGTTCAGATTAAGTAGAAACAAGTCTAAATGTGGGACTACAGATAAAGGAATAATGCAGTTGTACAGCCAAGAACCTAGAGTAACATGGGTCATTGTTAGATGGTTTACCTACTTCAAAGTGAAATAGTAACCTCCATATATGTGTGTAACATGAGGGGGGCCTGCTTGTCAGGGGTTTCTGTCCTGCCTGGTACCCCACAGCCAGCATGCCCCAAAGAAAATCACACAGAGATCTCTATAAGTTATAAAGCTGATTGGTCCATTAGCTCAGGCTTTTTGTTAACTCTTGTAGCTTATATTAACCCATTGTTCTGATCTATGTTAGCCATGTGGCTCAGTACCTTTTTCAGTGGGGCAGATCACATCCTACTGCTTTGGTGGTCTGGGCAGCAGTGCTAGAGTGGGCTTCCTCCTTCCCCAAATTCTCCTGTGCTCTTCGCCCCTACTTCCTTTCTAATTGACCCACCTATACTTCCTGCCTGGCCAATCAGCATTTAGTAAAACATGATTGACAGAACACAGACAATTCTCCCACATATGTGCTAATTTCTTCTCTATTCCACAATTTGCTTTTCCTTGATTCATTTTGTGTCTATTTCTGAATATCTTGTGCTTGTGAGATTTATCCTTTTCCCTTGATAACAGTCATCTGAGTACATTTTTGCCTATGCATCTATGGAGTTCACCTGCTCAGTGCTCTGTAACTGATATATGCTATAGAGAGCTATATGTAAACTTAATTTCTTCTCTAAAAGGATATTAGAAGGTGAGAAGAAAGAAAGGTTAAATTAATTTTCATCTTTTCCCCTTCCCCTGCTTATGAACTCTTTTAGTGATGATAGTTGTATTCCATTTGTCTGACTGACCTCTCTGTGATCTTTGGAAATACCCTTATTTCTCTTTATTCCATTAGCTCTAGAAATGATCGGGGCTTCCTGCTTTCATCAGTTTCTGGTTGACTAGCATTCAATGTTGTTTTCTTTAATCCCACTCTTCTTCTGTAGCATGTCTAGTCAATAAAGTTTTTCTTTGAACCACCTAAGATGAAAGTTATTTTCTTCTGGGACTATGACAATGCATGGAAACTAAAATAATAACTTTAGAAGGCATAAAGTGAAAAATCACTCAAGCTGTGATAGACCCTACCCATTGATTGCCTAGCTCTCATATCAAATGAACAATCTGCATTGTCACATACAATCTTAAAAATAGATCCCTATAATCTGAAGATGGAATTCTGTAGAGTAGCCTGATACACTCACACCAATCACAGAATAATGGACTGCCCATGTTTCAAAGCAATATTTCAAGACTTGTGTAATCAGCATGATATGTGAGAAACAGAAAAATATAGTTGTGTCTTTCTACAATGTCGGAATTTATTGAACTTAAATAGATTCACAAAGTATCATCGTCAATGGAAGCAATTTGCCAGTTATTACTATATTCCTTGATGACCTTGGCTGAAGGAAACACAAGTTCTTTTATTCCAGTTATCCAATCTCAACTAATAATGTGAACTCTCATGTCACTGAATACACAGTAAGTAGGTGTATAAACACAGATTACAGAATGAATACAAAGATTTAAGAAGACACAGAACAGTTCAAGATGTTTCAGAAGTCCTCAAAAGGAAGGAAGTTGTTAGAAAGGTAAATCAAATCTGTATTGGTAAGATAAGGAACCACAGAAAATTGGCAAGTTGGAGAAGCTGCAGCAGGCCATAGCAACACAGTTTCGACAGTGAATCTACAGATTTGAATCTATCTCCTGAGGCAAAAAGGCACAACTGGAGCTATTAAGGGAATTAATGGGCAAGCAGATATAGTTCAAACAAAGACATGTAAGCAGAAAATACAGAAGGCAATTTAATAGGCCTCAACAACAAGGACAATCCCAAACTAAAGTTTCTGGAAA
This sequence comes from Microtus oregoni, assembly GCF_018167655.1. Taxonomy (NCBI): domain Eukaryota; kingdom Metazoa; phylum Chordata; class Mammalia; order Rodentia; family Cricetidae; genus Microtus; species Microtus oregoni. The sequence goes on along the minus strand of NW_024543828.1, from coordinate 2,537,572 downwards.
CAGTCAACAGTGGAGTGCTCTCTACCTGACCCTTGATGCACAATGGCGTTGGTCAGGTGATAGTGTTTTCATTACCCTGGTGCCAAGTGTTCCACTTTGTGTGGTTCAGGTGAGAGTGTTACATCCCTTCCTTAATCTCATGAATCTGGTTTCTTCTCTGGCTTATTTCTCCATGTTCCATTGTAGTCTCATTTTACACAAATAAATTTATATTATATTACTAAAAATAACATTTATTTCTTTGTGCCTTATAGATGGTGCCAGACAGATAGTACCATTAATGTCGTCACCCAGGGACACAATCAACCTCCATCATCAAAATGGAGTCGCAAAAGCTGACTGACAAAATGCAGTCTTCTAGGACAAGACACTGTAAAGAAATACCTTTTTCACAATATAGAGTAACTTGATATGGCACAGCTTGGTCTCAATACTTAGAACAATCTAAAGACAACATATTTGATACAGCTCTTCTTGATTCTAACCCCAAAAGCACATATGTGAATACAAAGAATTTATTTTTATCATATTTCCCAGATTTTAAAGAAAAAAATACAATATTTTTTTTGCTTTATGAAAAATAATAGTGGATAAATGAGAAAGTAACTTCTAATACAGGCAGTGGTATGTCATAAGAAACATAATGACCCTAGACCAGTCTAATAGTCAAAGAGCAATAAATGAGTCATTTGTGGGGAATAATGGGAAGACCATTTGAATGATCTTAGTGTTCAGTTTCTATGTGCATTCCATTCATATTGCTCACTCACTCTTAAACGGGTACATTTTCTTTCCAGTTCAGTGTATGTATGATACACACACTTCCTAAGACCTCACTAATTACCCAAAGCAAGACATGAAATATTGATGAGATAATGAGCTGCTTTAATAATATATGTGCTATCTTTGGCAATTCCTTTGCTTGTCAATAGCTTTACTATATCTTAAGAGTAAACTAAAAACAATACACTGAATTACTGACAAGTACTCAATACATGCTGCTATTAGCATAGAATATAAAGCACAATTCGTGCATTGTGCCATGAAATAGTAATGAAGAAATAATATATATTTTCAGAAGACATTAGTCTCCACTTCTATCCAAGTTGCCTCTATTTTCCATATTGAATTTTATGCAAAGTATGTTTTCTAAGGTCTTCAAATTCACTATTGAGTACTCAAGGGCAATACAATAGTGACAATGTCCTTGACAATTGTGCACCTCACAAAGAGATTAACTTCAGACAAGAAATCCAACTTTTCTTAAGGATAAGTACAAATCAAAAAGCCTTTGTTAAAGACCATTATTCTATCCTGTGATGAAAAATTCAGGTATGCTTACCAGTCAACTTTATGCGAGAAAATGAAAAGGAAAGTATTAAGATGAACTTTCTTTTTATGATTTTATTTATTTATTTTATTGAAAAAAATCTTTGCCTCTTCCCTGCCTCCCATTTCCCTCCCTGTCGCCCCACTCCTCTCTCCCTCCCTCTCCAGTCCAAAGAGGAATCAGGGTTCCCTGCTCTGTGGGAAGTCCAAGGTCCTGCCCCCTCCATCCAAGTCTAGGAAGGTGAGCCTCCAAACAGGCTAAGCTTCCACAAAGCCAGTACGTGCAGTAGGATCAAAACCCAGTGCCATTGCCCTCCATGGTCAGAGAATCCGTTTTTATCCCATGATTTTTCAGTCCCAGTCCAGCTGGCCTTGGTGAGCACCCAATAGATCAGCCACACTGTCTCAGTAGCTGGGTGCACCCCTCCCAGTCCTGACTTCCTTGCTCATGTTCTCCCTCCTTCTGATCCTCATTTGAATCTTGGGAGCTCAGTACAGTGCTCCAATGTGGGTCTCTATTTCTATCTCCATCCATTGCCAGATGAAGGTTCTATGGTGATATGCAAGATATTCATCAGTATGGCTATAGGATAGGGCCATTTCAGGTTCCCTCTCTTCAGCTGCCCAAGGCTGGGGACATCTCCCTGGACACCTGGGAACCCCTCTAGAGTCAAGTGTCTAATCAGGACCCAACAATACCACTCTGGGGAATATACCCAAGAGATGCCCTATCATATTACAAAAGCATTTGTTCAACTATGTTCATAGCAGCATTATTTGTAATAGCCAGAACCTGGAAACAACTGAGATCCCCTTCAATGGAAGAATGGATGAGGAAAGTGTGGAATATATATATATATATATATATATATATATATATATATATATATATTAGAATACTACTCAGAGGTAAAAAACAATGACATCTTGAATTTTCCATGCAAATGGATGGAAATAGATAACACTATCCTGAGTGAGGTAACCCAGACCCGAAAAGAGGAACATGGGATGTACTCACTCATAATTGGTTTCTAGCCATAAATAAAGGACATTGAGCCTATAATTCGTGATCCTAGAGAAGCTAAATAAGAAGGTGAACCCAAAGAAAAACATATAGTTATCCTCCTGGATATTGGAAGTAGACAAGATTGCAGGGCAAAAATTGGGAACTTGGGGGTGGGGTGGGATGGGGGTAAGGGGAGATGGGGAGAGAAAAGTGAGAAGGGGAGGATTGGGAGAGTTTAGGGGAATGGGATGGTTTGGATAAAGGAAGGGTGGATATGGGAGCAGGGAAGTATATATCTTAATTAAGATGAACTTTCTAATGTGGTTTATAAATGCCATCTAATATACATGGATATTTGCTATGTTCTCTCCCTACTCACGAGTTCAAATTTATAATTCTGTTGCTTAGAGAACGTTGCCTCTTCAGAAAATTTAGTAGGCTTGTACTATAGGTGCCTGTGTATGTCAAGTAGAAGCTTTTCTTTCTTTTTAATTTGTTTATGATTACAGTATAATCCCGGTCTCCACACATAAAACGATTTTTCTACAAAGAAAACACTCATAAACATAGGCTACTCTCAAAGAAGGTGTAGAGACAATTTTAAATGGAATTCTAATGCACTGTGAGCTTATTATAAGCTGAGGAATTTGTACACATTGAAGTAATGTCACTTAATTCAGTAAAATCTGGAAACACAACCACCAACCCAGGGAAACAATCTGCTATTGGTATGTAAGTAAAAACTGGGGTCAAGTGGATTTAGCATATCTTTGACTACTTAGCACACACAAAATAGCTCTCAGTTGTTTCATTTTAAAACCAGAATGAACCTGCTTGCCCTAGAAGAAAAAAAATTAAATATTTGAATCCTAAATTCTTTATGCTATATCTTGAGAAGCAATATCAGAGCACACATTAATCTATATGAGTCATAAGGGCAGACATAAAATAATACTGTTAGGTTCACAGAAAGGCAGAATCTAGAATTTGATTCTTTTTTTCTTTCTTGGAGTCAAACCTATACATCTCTCAGGTTAGTCTAGAATTTTTCCATTTGTGCTTTCTTATAAGGTTTTACACCTACCCAAACCAACTCAAATAATGCTATTTCATTAATGTTATACTTTATTAGCTACCAATTCCAAGTCTGGTTATGGAATCATGAGTCCAATTAGGCTATTGGCCTGGGAGAAATTTATCCACGCACTATTACTTCTTGCTAATTTTCTAACTACTAATGGTATTCTAAATTAAATATCTGAAGATTCAAAACTAATATGTACAAATGACAAAAAAACATAGGTCTGGGTTGTCACACTCAGGATGATTTTTTTTTCCCAATTCCATTCATTTACCTGAAAATTCAATAAATTCCTGGCTGGGTAACGCAATCCACTAATGCAACAGTGCAATAAATCCCATAGGAATAACCAGTCACTTTCTGGTGTTTGTTTAAATCCCAAATCCACAAATTGAACCCCACACCTGGCACCATTATTGGTCCATAAACTTGTGACTAGATAGGTCACAGACACTGGAATAGAATTCATGACTATTATTTTGCTAAATGGACATAGTATTAAATCAACACCTAATGATTTGTTGTTATTCCCATAAATTAATGAATTAATGAATCTTTCAACCCTAATGAGAGACAGTTCAATTTGAACTAAATGGTGGTTAACACAGATACTGATGACTGTCCAAAATACTAAAAATAAGATACTAAGGAATGATCAGTCCAACCATAGAACGTATATACATACACAATCCTCTCAAGGCTTGGGGATCATTGCAGAAGAAAGGGAAAGAATGATTGAAAGAGTAAAAGGAGGTGGAGAGCTACAAGGAAACTGTTTTTCTTTGCATAAAAGTTCAGTGGCATATATGAAGTCACGGCATTTTGTCAGCATACACAAAGGCCCTGCAAGCTCAATCCACAACAAATTCTAATATAGAGAAGGGAGATGTACACAAAGTCCTACCTTGAAAGAAGAATTTTGGCAATTTATACTTGTTGGTAGAAAAAGAGTAAGTAAGGTTTCTTTAAGAATGATGTTCCTGGTATGTTGACCACACTCAAATGGGAAGTCACATACATCCAAGAATTTATGGCAGCACAAACTGAACTTGATGGATGTGGAATGATAAAATGTAACAGGAAGTTGGGTGAGTAGAGGAGGGTAATAGATTTGGGAGAAGTTGGTGGAAGGGTGAATATGATCAAAACACATTGTATGAAATTCTGAAGGAAGTAGTAAAGTTCTTCTTCAAAGAGATTAATTGATAAAAATTTGCAAAACATGATACGGTAATTTCTCAAAAGATACATTATCATTATAAATTTTTCTTTTATTACTTAAAGTCACTGGGGACAAATAAATAAAATGAATGATAAAATGAATATTTACTGAGAAGTGAGGTGGTTAGATAGCAATCCTGAGAGAAACACACTATTACCTTATTTGATTAAATAAAAAATAATAAAATGTATGGTTCCATTAAAATATTTTAGTGGCAAGATATATTTCCGTTCCATGGTATGGAAGCTGATGCATCTGTGAATACTTGGGAAAACAAAAGTGTAATAATAACAAATATATTTATTCCTATACTTTTCTCAATAATTATACTTAATATGTTTAGTGATAAATTTTAATGAGAATATATTAATAATAAATGTATTAAAGATGAAAACTCCACTATATATGGTTAGTGAGAAATAAAGTCTAAAGCTATAGAGTTGTAAAATAACTTAATATACTTAACTTCATATAAGACTAATCAATATTTTGCTCACTTAAACTTCAACTTGATTTTCTTAGGCAGTTTTTGGTATACATTTTAAGAAATATTTTGTGTGTGTGTGTGTGTGTGTGTGTGTGTGTGTGTGTGTGTCAAAAAATCCACACAAGCTATTAAATATATCTTCATGTGGTCAGACCTGTCTTACATAACCTTGAAACAACAAGAAGAGGGAAAGGGCACTAGATTTCATGAAAACACATTTTATCTATATGTATACAATTCTAAATTTAAAAAACCAAGAATAGAATATTAGACTGAATTTTGCATGGATATGTGACATCTTCAGCTTAGACAACAAAAACAGAAAACCACTGTTCTGATTGTAAGACATTGGTGTCATATAGGAAATTGTGTATATGTGGATTCAGTACAGTTCAAACATGGTGAGCATGATGGAATGGTGTCTCTTAAGTAATTAAACCGATTTATTTGAAGTGTACTTTTTGCATTCCAAATTTTGTACTTTAAATTCTGTACTCCTCACCCATATCATTTTAGAATCCACAGCAGCATGAAAATGGTGGTAACTAGATTTATGTCTGCTTGACACAAACTAGTGACATTTTGGTAGAAGGAATCTCAGTTGGGAAAATGTCTCCAACAGCTTGACCTGTGGTTAAACCTATGCTACAATTTCTTGATTGATTGCAGATGTGAAAGGGGTTGGCTTACTGGGGGAGGTGTTTCCCTGGGCTGGTAGTGCTTTCTTAAGCACTCTGGAGGAACAAGCCATGGGGCATGAGCAGCCTCAGCCTCCTGGATCCTGCCCTGCTTGAGTTCTTGCCCTGACTTCTCTCAACAACAAAGTGTGATCTGAGAGTTGTAAGCAGAAATAAACCCTTTCCACCATGAGTTGTTTGTGATCACAACGCTTTATCACAGAAACAGAGATCTTATTGGGAGAGATCAGTTCTGGACACAGTTACTCAAGATGTTTTGTGATCAGAATCCACACTTAAGATTATAGAACCATTCCCAGGTGACAAGTACATAAGCTCAACAATGTATTAAATTCTTTGCAGGATACAAAGATGAATTACATATGATCTAGCATTAAAGGAATTTGTGAATCAAATTATAATGTATCATTGTGCTATATTAATTCTTACACTAATTTTATTACTATTATTAATTACTTTATTATTATGATTATTAATTAATTCTGGGTAATAACCCAGAAACCACTACATGGGATATATAGCATCACACATATTTACTGAAGTGTATGCAATTATTTTCTGATAAGCCATGTATTTCCTAAGGTTGTCTTAAATTCAAGCACATGAGGTACAGTTATGCTATGTGTAAAGCAGAATTGTTATTTGATAGTGTTTTCAAAAACTATCTGCATTAACACAAGATTAGAAACAAGTTATGGTATTTCATAATTATTAAATGAATAATCTCTAGCACAAGAAATATCATTTTTGTGCTAATGTGATAAACAAAAAGAATCACTCACTGAAAAACGTCTGGCATCATCTAGCATCATCTGACCAAACTGGCAAGTGAATCTAGTTCTTGCTCCTAAGATTTTATAACTTAACTGGAGTGTTCTTTAAAAAAATGCATATTTTCAATTTCCCACACCCCTCCCCAGCACACATGGAGTTGTATTCAGCCATAAGTAAATTCATATCACATGACTTGCAGAACAATGGGTAGAATGATTTCTCTCATATGCAGAATGTGTGTGTGTGTGTGTGTGTGTGTGTGTGTGTGTGTCGTGAAAACAGAAAATGAACTATTGGGGACAGAGTAGGGAAGGAAAGGAAAGTAATGGAGTAAACCATCCTGTGAAAATTTCGTATTGAAACTCACTATTTTGTATGATAAGCAAAAAAAGAAAGAAAGAGGGAGGGAGGGAGGGAGGGAGGGAGGGAGGGAGGGAGGGAGGAAGGGAGGGGAGGAGGGAGAGAGGGATGGAGGGAAAGGAAGGTCGAGGGAGGGAGGAAAGAAAGAAAGAAAGAAAGAAAGAGAAAGGAAAAAAGAAAGAAAGAAAAAGAAAATTTTGCAGGTAATAAGACATATAAAAGTGCTAGAATTAGTCAAGGACAAATACCTGTTCTTTCTAATATTATGAAGGTAGATTATTTTTCCTTTTTTATTTATTCATCTCTCATATATTGCATACCAACTGGATGCATATTTATGTTTTTCACCAAAGTTGAATGTGTCAAAAATTTTAAAACCTCTAAAAATATCAGTCAGTTAAAATAAAAATGTTTACTTTTTCGTCTTTTCCCCTGAAATAGTTTATGTATGCATGCAAGTATGTTAATAAAATAAATCCTTTTTAAGATCATTGACTGAGTTGTAGCAATAATATAAATTCAAGGAATAAACTAATTTTGATTAGCAATTATGTAAACAAACTACCTCTGTTCAAAGGCCAATTTTAGCTTACTCAAATTTTAGCTGTGTGCTATGGAGTAAGTTGTTCAAATCTTAATTTCCCCACTGTAAAACAAGTAAGTAATGGCTCTGTTCTCTCTTATAAGGTGCTAGTGAGGATTCTATGATACAATTTATTTAAATCATTTAATACAGTGCCCAACACACAGTATGAGTGAAATAAATAGTAGCTATTTGTATTACCATTTCCTCCAGGAAACAGAAGCAAATAATTATTCATGTTATGTGAATGTTCATGACCCTCACTTTTTTTCTAGCCTGTGGCTGCTCATACAGATGCTCAACTTAGAAAGGGAGTCTCATTTTCACTACAGAATTCAACCTTCCCTGGTGTTAATGCAGTGGCAGAGATAGCATTTAATACTCAGAGAATAGCAATTTGTGGTAGTTCCCGTCTTCTTGATAAATTCCAGTTGCTGATTAGAACATATGGTGCTATGGATGTTAGAACAGCAAGATCTATTTTGACACAAAGTTTAGGGATTATTATGATTTTTATTTGCAATATAGTATTACCTTAGATTTTTTTCATTTTTATTTGTCTTAAAGTCTTACCAGTTTGATATAATTACAAAAGAAAATTAAATAATTGAATAAATTATTTTAAATCAAAACAAATACTTAATAAACATTCACTATACTAATACAGTTGATAATATACTCTATAGGTATATATGACATTTTTTCTGCCCTTCAAGAGAGAGGATCTGGTAAAAAGAAAGAGGATATACATGGATGCCTAAGAAGTGAACTGAGAAATTCCATTGTCACCATGTACATAACCATTTCTCTCTCTGAGAAAATAATCTGATCTCAATTGTGAACAAAGATGAATGACAAAGTGCATGTCTTTAAGTGGCTTACTTAGTCAGATCCTAAGTAACATTTAGAATCTACGACTAGAAATTTTGTTTCATGTCACAAAAAGGAATATTAATTCATCCCTATATTTGGTAGGTACTGAATGCTTTGCAGAAAAAGAATGGTATAAAGAAAAGTGAATATTTGGGGAGAATATTACTTGAGGAAAATCTTTAGATCTTGTGGGGAGGAAAAACAAACAAAACAAAGCTTAGCAGTGTGGAATTATTGAAGAAATCTGAGGCTACTGAAATAGAAGTGAGAGCTTAGAAGTGAAGAATCAATATGTTCTGAGCAATTGAATAGTAATAGCAAAGAAAAAGAGCAACAGGAGAAAAAAAAACTTGGATGGGGAAATGAGAAAATGTTAAGAATTTATAAACAACTAGGACATTTAGAAAGTTGGAACCTTTTTTTTTGGATTCTGTTCATTCCATATCATTATTTTATAGTGATCAAAAGTTGTGAGGTACTCACAAAAATATGGATGAATTATACATACTTAGAATTCCTGGTATAAGCAATTGAAATGATGAATAACGAAGCTAAACTTAATACAGAATGAAGAACAAAGTTTGGTCAGTAGCCACAACACAGAGACTTTGCCTTGTGGAATAGATACACTCTCGGACAATTGGCTTTTCCTACTTGTTTGTCAAGAAATCCAAAATTAATTTGACATTGAAACAGAATACTTGCTTTCCCTTTCATAGTTGAGACATCATTTTTGTTATTTCATATATCTTTTTAAAATTGTAACTTATTTTTTCCTGTATTGTGGTGATATACTTCAAGTTGTAGCAAACTTTTCCCAATAAAAAAATAATTGACAAAAAAGACAAATAGGAAAAATCAAATAGGTAACAAGCATATGTGAAGGAAATCATATGAAAGCAAAAGTTTTTGTTAAAGAATTTCAAATATCATAAATATATAGAATAAATGCTGAGAGGAGGTCTTGAATTTTGCAATTCAGTCCACTGTATAACTTAAGAAATAACTAAAAAGTTGTTCTGTTTAATTAAAAACAAATCAAGAGGATGACTTGATATTTGACTGAAATTGCTAAAACAGGGTGATATAATGAACATTTTCTTTTTATAAATTATTTATCTCACATAGTTTGATATAGAACCAATCTCTTCTATCTGCTGTATATTATCAATATATATAACATAGTGGCAATACAGCATCTACTAGTCCTAAATGCAGGGTAACTCCAGGAAAACATGTGTGCTTCTATTTTACCTGGAACCTGTTGCTCCAATAGAAACAGAGAGAAGAATATGATACAAATTGAAAAAAAGCTGTTTCACATGATATTAGCCACCAGTATAGTCTTTTGACATATTTGCCTTACAGTGCATTCTTTTTTTGCTGTTATTTTTTTAATTGATTTTTATTGAGCTCTATATTTTTTTCTGTTCCCCTCCTTGCTGCTCTCCTCCGCTTCAGCCCCCTCCTAATGTCCCCATGCTCCCACACAGTGCATTCTTAATAGCTGTTATGGAGCTGTTCCAGTCTATTTTCTCCTTGAGACTTTCCCTAATACTGATGAAAAATGAGAACCATCAATTTTATGTCAATGACAATTAACATTTATTGAGAATTTGCTATATACCAGATGCTCTTAGTCACTATTTTTCTATTATAAACTCTTAGGCTAGTAGTGTTTTTACAGATAGAAACAGACATAGTAAGTCAAATAAAACAAATTTATCAAAATGCATACCTGATAAGAAGCATACAGAAATGTGCATCCCAGTGTGTTGCAAAAATTATATACTTTGATATATTCAGTGAATTTTGTAAGAAATGTCTATACATTTATCTTAAAGGTTCTGTAGTTTTCTACACATTCTTTTTTGTTTTCTGCATCTTGACATTAATATTCACTCTGCATCCATGAGAATGCTTTAATAATACCTCACTATCCTCATAATTGATTTTTCAATTTTAAACTTTTTTTGTGAAGTGATATTTAAATAAAAAAGAATATATACAGAAGAGAATGTATAAGTATAAATGAATTATATAATCAGGCTCTGCTAGACAACAGTTTTGGAAAAGATACTTGCTATCAAAGCTACTTGTTATGTGAATAAAATATAATTTATCTATGTCTAACATCTGTTTTTATATTTAGTTCTTAAAATAATGAATCCCATGGTTTTGAGTTTTTTGAGGGTAGTAGGCATAACTACACATGTACATTAATTTTGAATTTTGAAATCACTTGGGGAATATTACTTATTTTCATTCAAAGGCACTCCTTTGTTCTTATTTTAAAATTAATAAATGTATTTGTTAATATTATTAACATGTGTGAGTGTGCAATGCATACACATAGGCATGCGTGTGTATGTGTATGTGTGTTGTTTGTGTGAGTGTGGACATATGTGAAGATGAAAGAACTAAAAAAAACAACACTAGGAATTTTATTCTCTCCTACCAGCTTGAGTTTGAGGGATTGAACATGTCATCAGGATTTCTCAGCAAGCATTCTTACTTACTGAGTCATCTCTCTGGCCCTTGGCCCTGTTTATTCTGTTTTGATATTTATAAATATGTTTTGCATCATAATGTAGGAACTCTGTTTTGTTAGTTTAGCAGCAGCCTTTGAACAAAACAATTCATTAAAAAGCTCAACAGCTAACGGAAGTGTTATTTTGCCTCCATTTTTAGAGTGAAGTTATGGAGTTATTAAATAAAGTTACAATGATGACATCAATAAATATCAGGTTAATCTTTGAAATTTTATATGTCTTTTTCTTTAAAAACATGATGGAGAAAAACCAGTGTTTTCATTTTTATCTTAGGAACATCATGAAACTGTGTTACTCAGATAAAACATATGTCCTTTATTATTATGAAAATTTGGTTGAATTAATCATAAATTTTGTTTCTGAATAGTCAGGAAATTTACCATACCTAAAAAAATAATATCTTGTATTTTTTCATTCTCAATGCATCAAAAGTATTATAATAATAGTTCTAATAAACAATAATAACAATAATAATGTTTGAAAACCATATATTTAGTACTCAGCAAATGAATTACATCTGTTCAATTTTTCAGTATTATTTTGTGTGTTTGTTTTAAATTCATCCAAACTTTCCTCCATCTGGAGAGTTTTCAAGTGCTGGAAGATGTTATGTGGTCTACTGGTTTAAAAAAAGGCACAAATGGACTTATCCAGTATAAGATACTGCATGCCAAATTACTGGCATGCCAGGAAAGTGGTACCCTCTGTTGAGACAGTGGTATGATTATTTGTAGGGTAACTATTTCCTGATTAGTTTTGAGGCTTTCCTCACAGGAGGTAATTTAATGCCTGATATTCTAATCTGGGTCAAAAACTCATTACTAGATAGGGCTTAATCCATAGTGTAGAACTTGCTATTACTGGGGACGAGAGAATCATTTTTCTTCAAGAATGTGGTCAATAGGTTCCCCATGCCTGAATCAATGACTTTCTGTAAGTATAGATAGCTTGTTTGCTTCCCAGCCATGCAGATCCAAATACTCACAGAGAAACTATATTAATTACAACACTGCTTGACATAGCTTAGGCATCTCCCTGGCTAACTTTTTTTTATCTTAAATTAACCCATTTCTATTAATCTGTGTATTGCCACTAGGCTATGGACTACTAGTAAAAGGTCTGGAGTCTTTCTCCTTTGGCAACTACATAGCTTCTCCTTGATGCATCCTACTCTTTCTATCTCTGTTCAGATTTCCCTACTGGCTTTACTCTGCTAAGCCACTGAACCAAACAGCTTTATTCACCAACCAATAAAAGCAACACATATACAGAAGGACATGCCACATCAACCTTCTGTATCCATGCATTTATAGACAGCTGTAATTGGAATTAGTGGGTTAAAGCAAGCAAGCAAACAAACAAACCAATAATTCTAAATGGAGGACATGCTGAATCATATACATACATACATACACCCTCGCAAATGTGAATACAAATACACACACAGAGATTGTACACATACAAACATGAGAAAAGGGTCTCTGTATTAAAGACCTTAAAAAAGTTGTCAGAGACCTTGCTTCAGTCACTGAAAATTCATTGCCCAATTATAAATACACATAAAAATATGTTTCTGTGGGGTCAATTCTTTTAAGTTGGAATTTCATAATGCTATCAAAGTCTGAGACTTGTATAATGAATTCAGAACCTACTTCATAGAATCTTGAGCTACAAAATTACAATAGAGTCAATCTTCTGTGGGGTAAAGGAAAAGCTATGATGTTTAGCAATTCATCAACATCTAAAAAATACCTGTGAGGCAAGAGCACATTAAATTAAATATAACACTAATAATATATAATTATAACCATATTTTAAAAAAAAATTTACTATGTGCCAAATAAGCAAAACAGAACATAAAGCAATCAGGTAGAATTTGTAGTTGAGTTTCCTGGGAGCAATGGATTCAGGTGGTAAAACCTATTTGGGAAGGAAGGAACTAAGCAAGAATTGATAAATTTCTGCATAATCCTGTGCTTTAAAATAATATTTAGCTTTCATTTGAGACATAGTGTTTGTGGATGTGGTGCTGAGAGATAGCATAGGCTCTGGAGCATAAATAGCATACCACTGCTGTCTTGCCTTATAACAAGAGGGTTCCAAAGATGTTCCATCTCCTTACTTTACAATTGATCATTTGCTACCAGAGAAATGAGATATTGCTAGAGTTTGGTATAGTTTATGTGTATCCTGCCAAATGCCCCCCAACTCAGTAGTTGGTCCCTAGGATAGAATGAGGTAGTTTTGAAAGTTTTTAGGTCATAGTAGGCACTGCTGGAAAAAAATATTATGGAATAGTAAGATGGCTCAGTAAAGACACTTATTATTGAACCTAATGACCTAAGTTCAATTCCCAGGATCCATATTGTGGAAAGAGAGAACTGACACTCTCAAGGTTTCCTCTGACAGCTATATATGTACATTACAACATACATATGAATACACACACACACATACTAGATCATCCTAATTTGCTTTCTGTAACTGTGATCAACACCACAAGCAAGTTGGGGAGGAAAACGTTTGTTTGGCTTGGATACTATAACTATAGCTGATCATTGAGGGAAGGTAGGATTCAGGGCAAGAACCATGGACTAAAGTTACTTACTGATTTGATCTCCATGGCTTGTTAAACTTGTTTTCTTTTACATCCCAGGACCACCTGCTCAGGACTTATTCTAAGAAGAGAAGAGTTGAACCTCCCACATCAATTATCAATCAAGAAAATGTCCCACAGACAGGCCCACAGATATGGCAGTGGGTTCTGAGTTGTTTCACTCTTCCCAGATAACTCTAGTTTATATTAAGTTAACAAAACTAATCAGCACAATTGATTCTTTATCAATTTTACACAGAAATACATCACTGCCAATTAATCAGAATGTAACCAGAGAAGTTAGCAGGATTTTTACTGCGGTAATTAAATTAAAATTAGGTCTCTAGTGTAGGTTCTAATATAATTTGGAAAAGGGTAGTTTGAAAACACAGACATAAAGATATAACTACCTACAGACCAATGAAAGAATCTTGGAATGTATTCCTCCATAACAGACATCAGAAGAAAGAAACATTGCTGATTCCATACTTTTGGAATTTCTGTCTCTCTTACTGTGAGGTAATACACTTCCATTGTTTAAGCCCCTCAGTCTTCTTGGAACACAACCCAAGAATGGAGTCCTGTGAGAATTCCCAGCGCTTGTGGAAAAAAAAAAAGAAAAAAAAAACATGGGAAGAGTCTTGTGACCTTCCTTCAAAAACACAGAATTGTTCTTGGAATGTGTTTTCATGCTCCCAGAGGTATAGAAAAAAAAGGAGAAAAAGTAGGAGTGAGTTGACTTCAGTTGTTCTTGATATGACTCCATGGAAAAATGTGGTTTTGACATGTGTGCTTTGTCCTTGTGATTGAACCACTTGCTAAAGTGATTCTTCTTAACCCTCAGAGTATAAATTGTCTAATGCTCTGAATAAAATTGACTACTGCATGAGACTTTAGTGCATCTCATTTTTAGACCCCCTTTCCTAGGTTAGCACCACCAACTAAAACTACAGTAAACAAGTCTGTGGTATAGTAACTCTAAAAAAACAAATGCATTGTCTTAGATTACAGAGATAGTATGGGGAAGAATAAAAATTATAACCCTCCTAATGTGTTCAAATACTCATCTTAAGACAAGGAGAATCAGTGTCCTTAAAGCCCCATGCCAGGATAAGGAGAGAAGTGCCTAACAAGGATGACTTGCTGAAAAATATCATCTGCAGTACAAATGCTCCTCAACTTTTCTTTCAGCTATTCTTAACCAATAATCAGTCCCAAAGTCTCCACTCCCAAATCAATTTCCAAGCCCCTACTTAGATTTCTACCTTAGCTCTCTAAGGAGTTGACCAGTTTCCAGCCTTTTTCTTCCAATATATTCTGCACATGAAAATAACAACCTTTCAGAAGCACAGCTAAAATACAAACCCTAGATTTTCAGCTTCTTACTTGTTTACTTAGTTCAAATATGCATACTAGCACTTGTAACTTTATATACACATGCCCCCAGTTATCCCTGGCCTTCTTAATTTTTTTCTTTTATTGAAAATAGATTATTTTGTCATAAAATATATCCTGATTATTGCTGATTCTTCCTCTACTCCCCCCAGTCCCTTTCCTTCCCCTCCAGGTCCACTCCATTTCTGTCTTTCATCAGAAAAGAACAGGCTTCTAAGAGATAACAGCAAAACATAGAAAAATTAAAATATAAAAAGATGGAGCAAAAATGTCATATTAAAGTTGAACAAAACAACCCAACAGGAAGAAAAGAGTCCCAATAGCAGGTACATTTAGAGACCCACTTGTTCTCACTGTCTGGATTTCCATAAAAATACCAAGCTAACAGACCTGTGAAGACCCATGTAGGCCCTGTGCTATATGCTTCCGTCTCTATGAGCTCAATGCACCTTGCATTATTGATTCAGAAAACTTGTTCTCCTGGTCTCCTCCATCCCCTCTGGCTCTTCGAGTATTTCCACCTGTTCCTCCACAGGATCCCCTCAGCTCTGAGGGAAGTGATTAGATGGAGACTTTTTATTTAGACTCTCTCTAATCTCTCTGCATAATGTCTGGTTGTGGGTTTCTACATTTGTTCCCATGTGCTGCTGGAGGAAGCCTCTCTGATGATGATTAGACAAAGCACTAATCTATGAGTATAGTAGAGTATCATTAAAAATTATAGCACTGATTTTTTTAGACTAGTGCTATTTGGTTTAGACCTAGATCACTGGGTTATCTAGTCTCTGGTTCTTAGTTACACAAGCACGACTGAGTGTGAATTCCCTCTTGTGTAATGAGCCTTAGGTCAAATCATACATTGATTGGCTATTATCACAAATTCTGTGCCATCATTGCCCTAGCATATTTTGTGGATCAAAGAATTTGTGACTGGGTTTGTGGCTACATTTCTCTTTTGGTAGCCTGCAGAGAACCTTCCTGCACCAAAGAGTCTAGAACGTAGGGGTGAGGTCCCCATGTAGGAATCAGCTTGAATTTTCCATGTTCAATGAGTTATTTAGGTGTTGTCCTTGGAAATGTGGTCCCACTGTCTGCTTGTAGAGAACAACTTTTTGCTTAGCAACAACCTGAGCTGTTTGGGGATTTCCTTGGCACTCCCATGGCCAACTGAATGGAAGCTAGTCCTGCCACCGGACACCTGACCTGAATACAACAGACTGTCAGGTGAGATGCTGTATCCCTCATTCCTAGAAGTCTTAATTAGGAGCTCTTCCTTGACCTCTTCACTCATGTTCTCACTCCTTCCAATCTTCAACTGGATTTTAGGAGCTCAACCCAGTGTTCCAATGTGGGTCTCTGCCTCTGTTTCTATCAGTTGTTGCATGAAGGTTCTGTGGTGATATTTAAGATATTCAGCAATCTAACTACAGGGTAAGGCCAGTTCAGGCACCCTTTCCACTATTGCTTAGGGTCTTAGCTGGGGTCATCCTTGTGGATTCCGGGGAATTTCTCTAGTGTCAGGTTTCTTGCTAGCCCATAATGGGGACACCCACTGCAGCAGTTTACCTGAGCTAATGGGAGCTCCTCAACTTCAGACAGAAAGGGAAGGAACCAGCATGGGACCAAACTGGACCCTCTAAATGTGAGTGACAATCATATGAATGGGGCAGCTTGTGGGACCGTTGGCAGTGGTGCCAGGTTTTATCCCTACTGCTTGTACTGGCTTTTGGGGAACCTATTCTTTTTGGATGGATACCTTGCTCAGCTTAGATATAGTAGGGAGAGCCTTGAACCTTCCCTAAAACAATGTGCCTTTTCCTCTCTGAGAAGTGGATAGAGGGTGGGGTGGTGTAGAAGGTGGAGGGAATAGAAAGAAGGGAGGGAGTGAGACCTGTGATTGGTATGTAAAATGAAAAAAAAGATAGTCTATTTTCTTTTTTTTTGAAAAAAATGAAATAAAAAAAAATAATCCCTTCCTTTTATACATGCAAACAAGTGATGCAGTGAGGTGTTCAAATAGCAAATTTTCCATGTTTATTTCATTGTGGATTGTCTGAAGAAGCCACAGACTACAGAATAAATTTTATTGTTCAGTGATATACATTTATATATTAAAAACAACTAAAAGATATGAGGAGATAGCTTGTTCAATAATATGCTGGCATTACAACCACAGGGACCTGAATTCAATCCCCAGAATCCACATTTAAAAGGCCAGTTGTGTGAGTCCTCGCTCATAATCCCAGTACTAACAATGCTCAAAAAGAAAATCCAGGAACTTACTGGGCAGCCATATTAACTTCCTTAGTAAGTCTCGGGTCAGTGAAAATTCTATCTTCAAAACCAATGTGAACAATTTTTTGAGGGAAAACACACACACAGGATTGAGTAAAAGCTAAAGGCAAAAAGTTCAGAAGTTCAAGTTTATATTTAGTCCTCTACCATATAGTGAATTTAAGGCAACCCCAGGATATATCTATATTTCAATATTTTCATTGTGGATTTTTTCCAGTAACACATTGTTCCATAAATTCAGTCAAATGTCTAATGCACAGATAATTTGGATTATAATTTCATACTTTCTAATCACAAAATAAAACTATTTAAATTTGAATAGTTTAACTCTTTCAAGGCTGAATTTCTTCTTCTTAAAAATAAGAGGTTATAGGCTAGAGAGATGACTCAGTGGTAAGAGTGCTTATTGCTCTTAATACAGAACTTTGGTCTAGTTCCCATCACACACATCAAGTGTCTAATAACCTTTTATAATTACAGATTCAAACAAGCCAGTGTCCTTCTCTGGTCTCTGAATGTGCAAGGTATACATTAACTCATATAGGCACACACACACACGTACACAAAATAATAAATCTATATATCATAAAGTAATTATTGAATTAATTAAACACATTAAGTTTTATGAGGGTGCTAGTGAGTTGGTTCAGTAGGGAAAGTGTCTAACATAAAAGCAGGAGAATATGATTTAGATCTTTAGTAGTCATTTTAGAAAGACTATGGCAGGCACACTTGTAACCCCAGTAGTTATGAAAAGAGATAGGTGAATTCTTGAAACTTATTGACCATCCAGCCTGTCAAAAATGCCAAGCTTTTGGCTAAATGAGAAGCCTTGTCTCAAAAAAAAAGATGGAGAGAAATTGAGGAAAGGCATATAGCCTCTAGTTTCCACATACATCCACACAGACATGCACATCAATCCATACATACATGTTCACAGAACCATACCAACAAGTACATATACCACACAACCACATTCAAAACAACACACATAGATACCAAAATGATAAGAGGGATATATTGTAGGGGAAATGCACATAAAGTATGTTTAAAATACTTGGTACATGGGTAGTAATAAAAGGTATTTATCACTATCATTCTGAAATATTTTTAGTATTTAACAAGTACAAAGTAATAACTTTGTTACAAAAGTTCCCTCTCTGGTTTTCTATGGCCTGCCTGCACCAAGCAGAGTAGGCACTTTGTTTGCGGGCTGTACAACCAGCATGGAGACCTGGTCTCTCGGCGCCAGGAGAGCCAATATTGGGGTGAGTTTCTGACCCTGCGGCGCCAGCCCGGGACAGGGAGCTCAGGGGTTCCTCGGCCCCCTGTCCTTCTTGGGCTCTCTGGGAAGCCTCTACTCCCTGCATACTGCCTCTTTCTTCCTGTCCCACCCAGCTTGCATCCAGAGCCCTCCCCACTTCGGCCCCACTGTCCTCTTTTGACACATAACATCACCTAGCCCAGCCTGTCTGAACACTGGGTCGGAATCCTCAGGGCACCCAAGCGAGCGGGAGTTCCTTTGTTTCTATAGCCTGCCTGCACCAAGCAAGGTAGGCGCGTTGTTTATGAGCTACCCAACCAGTACGAGGACCTGATCTCTCAGCGCCAGGAGAGCCAACATTGGTGTGAGTTTCTGACCACGTGGCGCCAGCCCGGGACGGGGAACTCAGAGGTTCCTCGACCACCTATCCTTCTTGGGCTCTCTGCAGGGCCTCTGCTCCCTGTATGCTGCCTCTTTCTTCCTATCCCACCCAGCTTGCATCCTGAATCCTCCCCACTTTGGACCCACTGTCCTCTTTCGACACACAACATCAATCAGCACAGCCTGTCTGGGCTCTGGGTCGGAATCCTCGGGGTACCCAGGCGGGCGGGAGTTCCTTTGTTTCTATAGCCTGCCAGGAACAAGCAAGGTAGGCGCATTTTTTTATGAGCTACCCAACCAGCACGGAGACCTGATCTGGGTGCCAGGAGAGACAGCATTGGGGAGAGCCATCATTGGGCACAGAGATCCAGGAGAGCCAGCACTGGGAAGGTACATCAGTAGGCAAGGAGACATGATCCTGTTAAAGAAGATCCATAAGGGAGCATTTGGAAGAAGAGATGGGCAGACGCCAATGCAAGAATTCACCCAACAAGCTGAAAAGCAACATGAAGCCACCAGAACCCAGTGACCTCACAATGGGAGGACATGAACACTTTAATCAAGAAGAAGTAGAAAAGATTGACTTCGTGAAAGTGATTGACGCCCTTAAACAGCATGTAAAAAACACCCTTATAAAAATGGATGAGAAATATACCAGAAAGTTTGAAGAATTGAATAAATCAGTGAATGATAACCTAGAAAACCAAGAAAAACAATCAAACAGATAATGGAAAAAGTTCAAGACGTAAAAACTGAATTGGAGGCAAAGAAGAAAACACAAACAGAGGGCCAGCTGGACATGGAAAATTTAAGTAAACAAACATAGTCTACAGAAACAAGCATAACCAACAGAATACAAGAGTTAGAAGAAAGAATCTCAGATACTGAAGATACCACAGAGAAAATAAACACACTGATCAATGAAAGCAGCAAGTCCAACAAACTCTCATCACAAAACATTCAAGAAATCTGGGACACAATAAAAAGACCAAACCTAAGAATAATTGGAGTAGAAGGAGGAGAAGAAGTGCAGCTCAATGGTCCAGAAAATATATTTAATAAAATTATAGAAGAAAACTTTCCCAACCTAAAGAAAGATATACCTATGAAGGTTCAAGAAGCATACAGAACATCGAATAGACTGGATCAAAAAAAAAATCCCCTCGCCATATAATAATCAAAACACAAAGTATACAGAATAAGGAAAGAATTTTAAGAGCTACAAAGGAAAAAGGCCAAGTCACTTATAAAGGTAAATCATCCATACTTACAGCTGACTTCTCCATGGAAACCATGAAAGCCAGAAGGTCCTGGAAAGATGTACTGCAGAAACTGAGAGACGATGGATGCAAGCCCAGACTACTGTACCCAGCCAAGCTTTCGTTCACTATAAATGGAGAGAATAAAATTTTCCAGGATAAAAACAAATTTAGACAATACACAGCCACAAATCCAGCCTTACAGAAAGTAATAGAAGGAAAATTACTAACCAAGGAGTCCAACAATGCCCACAAGAACTCAGACATCTAGAGACCCTTCACCAACACAACCCAAGGAAGGGAAACACACAAACTCTATGACTAAAAATGTGACAGGAGATAACAACCACTGGTTATTAATATCACTTAATGTCAATGGACTCAACTCATGTATAAAAAGGCAAAGGCTAAGAGATTGGATAAGAAAACAGGATCCAACATTCTGCTGTTTAGAAGAAACACACCTCAACCAAAAAGACAGGCATCTACTAAAAGTAAAAAGCTGGGAAAAGGCTTATCAAGCAAATGGACCTAAGAAACAAGCAGGTGTGGCCATACTAATTTCTAAGAAAGTTGACTTCAAACTTAAATCAATCTGAAGAGATGGAGAGGGGCATTTTATAATCCTAACAGGAACAGTTCATCAGGATGAAGTCTCAATCCTGAACATCTATGCCCCTAATATAAAAGCACCCACGTACACAAAAGAAACATTGCTAAAACTCAAGGCAGCCATCAAAAGGCACACGCTAATAGTAGGAGACATCAACACTCCTCTCTCACCAATGGACAGGTCAATCAGACAGAAACCTAAGAGAGAAATAAGAGAATTAATGGAGGTAATGAAGCAAATGGACTTAACAGACATCTATAGAACATTCCACCCAAATAGGAAAGAATATACCTTCTTCTCTGCAGTACATGGAACCTTATCGAAAATCAACCACATAATCAGTAACAAAGCAAACATTCACAGTTACAAAAAATATTAGTAACCACCTGTGTCTTATCAGATCACCATGGATTAAAGTTAGAATTCAATAGCAATGATAGCCCCAGAAAGCCTCCAAACTAGTGGAAACTAAATAGTCAACTACTGAACCATACCTGGCTTAAGGAAGAAATAAAGAAAGAAATTAAAGTCTTCCTGGAAATCAATGAAAATAATGAAACAACATACTCAAATTTACGGGACACAATGAAAGCAGTCAAAAGAGTAAAGTTCATAGCCCTAAGTGCCCACTTAAAGAAAACAGAGAACACTCACATTGGAGACTTAACAGCCCACCTGAAAGCTCTAGAAACAAAAGAAGCAGACTCACCTAGGAGGAGTAGAATACTGGAAATAATCAAACTGAGGGCTGAAATCAACAAAATAGAAACACAGAAAACAATCCAAACAATCAATGAAACAAAAAGATGGTTCTTGGAGAAAATCAACAAGATTGACAAACCCCTATCCAAACTAATCAAACAGCAGAGAAAGAATTTGCAAATTAATAAGATCAGAAATGAAAAAGGGGACATAACCACAGACACAGAGGAAATTCAGAGAATCATTAGATCTTACTACAAAAGCCTGTATGCCACAAAATTGGAAAATGTAAAGGAAATGGACACTTTTTTAGCTAAATACCATATACCAAAGTTAAACCAGGACCAGGTGAAAAAATCTAAAAAGACCTGTTAGTCGCGAAGAATTAGAAGAGGTTATCAAAAACCTCCCTACCAAAAAAAGCCCAGGACCTGATGGTTTCAATGTGGAATTCTACCAGAACTTCCAAGAAGACCTAATAACTATACTCCTTAATGTATTTCACAATATAGAAACAGAAGTGTCATTGTCAAATTCCTTTTATGAAGCTACAGTTACTCTGATACAAAAACCTCACAAAGACTCAACCAAGAAAGAGAATTATAGGCCAATCTCACTCACGAACATCGACGCAAAAATCCTCAACAAAATACTGGCAAACCGAATCCAGGAACACATTAGAAAAATTATCCATTATGATCAAGTAGGCTTCATCCCAGAGATGCAGGGCTGGATCCACATTGAAAATCTATCAATGGCCGGGCGGTGGTGGCGCAGGCCTTTAATCCCAGCACTAGGGAGGCAGAGGCAGGCGGATCTCTGTGAGTTCGAGACCAGCCTGGTCTACAAGAGCTAGTTCCAGGACAGGCTCCAAAACCACAGAGAAACCCTGTCTCTAAACCCAAAAAAAAAATTTAAGAAGTTTTTGCTGGGTGGTGGTGGTGGCAGACGCCTTTAATCCCAGAGGCAGAGTCAGGCAGATCTCTGAGTTCAAGGCCAGCCTTTTCTACAGAACAAGTTCCAGGACTGGCTTCAAAGCTACACAGAGAAACCCTGTCTTGAAAAACCTAAAGAAAAAAAAAAGTTTAAAACGAAAGAAAATCTATCAATGTAATCCAGCATATAAATAAACTGAAAAAAAAACATATGATAATTTCATTAGATGCTGAAAAAGCATTTGAGAAAATTCGACATCCATTTATGATAAAAGTATTGGAGAGATTAGGGATAGAAGGATCATACCTAAATATAATAAAAGCTATATACAGCAAGTCGACAGCTAACTTCAAATTAAACAGAGAGAAAATCAAAGCCATCCCACTAAACTCAGGAACACGACAAGGCTGTCCACTCTCACCATACCTCTTCAATATACTGCTTGACGTTCTAGCAATAGCAATAAGACAACATAAGGGGATCAAGGGGATTCGAATTGGAAATGAAGAAGTTAAATTTTCGTTATTACCAGATGATATGATAGTGTACAAAAGCGACCCCCTAAACTCCACCAAAGAACTTTTACAGCTGATAAACAGCTTTAGTAATGTGGCAGGATACAAGATCAACTCCAAAAAATCAGTCGCCCTCTTATACACAAAGGATATGGAAGCAGAGAGGGAAATCAGAGAAGCTTCACCTTTTACGATAGCCACAAAGAGCATAAAACATCTTGGGGTAACTCTAACGAAGGAAGTGAAAGATCTATTTGACAAGAACTTTAAGGCATTAAAGAAAGAAATTGAGGAGGATAACAGAAAATGGTAGGATCTCCCTTGCATTTGGATTGGGAGGATCAACATAGTAAAAATGGCAATTGTACCAAAGGCAATTTATAGATTCAATGCAATCACCATCAAGGTCCCATCAAAATTCTTCACAGATTTTGAGAGGACAATAATCAACTTTATATGGAAAAACAAAAAACCCAGGATAGCCAAAACAATCTGATACAATAAAGGATCTTCTGGAGGCATTACCATCCATGACTTCAAACTCTATTACAGAGCTACAGTGATGAAACAGTGTGGTACTGGCACAAAAACAGAGAAGTCGACCAATGGAATCGTATAGAATACCCGAATTTTAACCCACAAACCTATGAACACCTCATTTTCAATAAAGGAGCTAAAAGCATACCAGGGAAGAAAGAAAGCATCTTCAACAAATGGTGCTGGCATAACTGGATGTCAACCTGTAGAAGAATGAAAATAGACCCATATCTATCACCATGCACAAAACTCAAGTCCAAATGGATTAAAGACCTCAATATCAGTCAGAAAACATTGAACCTGAGAGAAGAGAAAGTGGGAAGTACCATACAGCAGATGGGCACAGGAGATCGCTTCCTATGTGTAACCCCATCAGCACAGACATTAAGGGCAACATTGAATAAATGGGACCTCTTCAAATGGATAAGCTTCTGTAAAGCAAAGGACACTGTCACTAAGACAAAAAGGCAACCTACTGACTGGGAGAAGATCTTCACCAACCCCGCAACAGACAAAGGTCTGATCTCCAAAATATATAGAGAACTCAGGAAACTAGACTTTAAAATGCTAATTAACCCAATTAAACAATGGGGCACGGAACTGAACAGAGAATTCTCAACAGAAGAAGTACAAATGGTTAAAAGACACTTAAGGTCATGCTCAACCTCCTTAGTGATAAGGAAAATGCAAATCAAAACTACTTTGAGATATCATCTTACACCTGTCAGAATGGCTAAATTAAAAAACACCAATGATAGCCTTTGCTGGAGAGGCTGTGGTGGAAGGGGTACCCTCATCCGTTGCTGATGGGAATGCAAACTTGTGCAACCACTTTGTAAATCAGTGTTTCAGTTTCTCAGGAAATTCGGGATCAACCAACCCCTGGACCCAGCAATACCACTCCTGGGAATATACCCAAGAAATACCCTATCATATGACAAAAGCATTTGTTCAGCTATGTTCATAGCAGTATTATTTGTAATAGCCAGAACCTGGAAACAACCTAGATGCCCTTCAATGGAAGAATGGATGAAGAAAGTGTGAAATATATACACAGTAGAGTACTATGCGGCTGTAAAAAACAATGACATCTCGACTTTTGCATGCAAATGGATGGAAATAGAAAACACTATCCTGAGTAAGGTAACCCAGACCCACAAAGATGAACATGGGATGTACTCACTCATAATTGGTTTCTAGCCATAAATAAGGGACACGGTGTCTACAATTGGTGAACCTAAAGAAGTTGAGTAAGAAGGTGAACTCAAGGAAAAACATATAGTTATCCTCTTGGCTATGAAAAGTAGACAAAATGGCCGGGGAGAAAATTGGGATCTTGGGTGTGGGGTGGGATGGAGGTAAGGGGAGAAGGGGAGAGAAAAGGGAGAAGGGGAGGATTGGGGGAACTTGGGGAAAAAGGATGATTGGGATAAAGGAAGGTTGGATAGGGGAGCATGGAAGCACAATTCTTAGTTAAGGGAGCCACCTTAGGGTTGGCAAGAGACTTGAGCCTAGAGTGGCTTCCAGGAGCCCAAGGTGATGTCCCCAGTTAGTTCCTTGGGCAGCTGAGGATAGGGAACCTGAAATGACCCTATCCTATAGCAATACTGATGAATATCTTGCATATAATCATAGAACCTTCATCTGGTGATGGATGGAGATAGGGACAGAAACCCACATTGGAGCACTGGACTGAGCTCCCAAGGTCCCAATGAGGAGCAGAAGGAGGAAGAACATGAGCAGAGAAGTCGGGACCACGAGGGGTGCACCCACCCACTGAGACAGTGGAGCTGATCTATTGGGATCCAACCAAGGCCAGCTGGACTGTGACTGAAAAAGCTTGGGATAGGGCCGGACTCTCCGAACATGGCAAACAATGAGGGCTGATGAGAAGCCAAGGACAATGGCACGGGGTTTTTGATGGAGGTAGGTCATTGGTTAAATAAAAAGAAACTGCTTGGCCCTCATTGGTTAGAAGATAGTTGGGAGGAGTAAACAGAACAGAATGCTGGGAGGAAGAGGAAGTGAGCTCAGACTCCACAGCTCTCCTCTCTGGAGCAGAAGCCTCAGAGAGATGCCATGCTCCGCTCTCCCGGGCAGATGCACGCGATGAAGCAAGCCACCAGGTTAGACATGCTGAACCTTTCCTGGTAAGACCGGTGCTCACAGATTGTTAGAGATGGGTTGATCGGGATGTGAGAATTAGCCTTTAAGGGCTAGAGCTAAAGGGCCAAGCAGTGTATAAATGAATACAGTTTGTGTGTTGTTATTTAAGAGCATAAGCTAGCCATGTGGGCAGCCGGAGTGCTGGGGACGCAGCCCCACCACTCTTATTACTACAGATTGTTGCCCAGATGTGTGGACAACTGAATCCACTGAAAGCCTGAGAAAGCTTGGGAAAGAGTAAAGCATGTTTTTTTGGTAGCTGCAATTTAATAGAGGCTTCCTGACTCAGCTTTACCTGTAAAACCCTCCAGCTCATTAAGAGGTCCTGCCACGAAACACTTAAATGGTGTTGACGAAAAGCTGAACAAATGCTTTTCGGTTTTCAGCCGTAGCAGGAAAAAAGCTGCGCCATTTAAAAATGTCGGCTTTCTGGGCTGTCCTGCCATGGCAAACTCTGACTCTTTTAGGCAGGCGGTTCGTGTGGCTTGCAAGCACAGGCTGCTGAAGCTTGCTTGCTGGCATGGGCCTTGAAATGCCATAGAGTTGTGGCAGTAAACATGGCTACAGCCAGTACCTCAGCCAAGAGCCTGAAAAGCTAAGCAATGGGCTGGATCCAGCCGTCAAAGCCACAGCTTTAGTCTTACTGATATTGCTTGGTAAATTAACGACTCATGTGGTCAGAAAAAGAGAGATATACAGTAAAGAGAGATTCAAAGACAAAGAAAATTTCTAAATGGTTTACAGTGTGTTAAAAATATATGCAGACTAAAAGTTGAAGTTCTTAAAGTAAAAAACAAAAAAAAAGGAAGAGAGTAGTTGGGTGTGGTAGTACACACCTTTAATCCCAACACTTGAAAGGCAGAGGGAGATTGACCTCTTTGACTTCAAGGTGTGGGAGCACACGCCTTTAATCCCAGTGCCTAGAAGGCAGGGACAAACAGATCTCTGTGAGTTCAAGGTGTAGGAGTGTACACCTTTAATCCCGAATAAATGGGAGGCAGAGACAGGCGGATCTCTGAGAGTTCAAAGACAGCCTGGTCTACAGAGTTATTCCAGGTCAAAGATACAGAGAACCTGTCTAAAAAGCAAAATGTAAAAGTAAAAATAAATGAAATAGAGGTTAAAACAAAGCTCTACAAAGATGGAAAATACACAGAGAATTTTGATACTGCATGCTATTCTGCTCTCTTTGAATTGTTAGAATGCTGAGGAAGAAGCAACAGCTGCGAAAAGATATTTGTTTAAAAATTCTGCTGAACCAATCCAACATAGATATTTTGAATTTGGATCTAAGGATATGATACTTTGGAAAAGAGATTCTTCTTTTGTTTTCACAGAGTATAAGACCTTGTGGATTGCATTTATTCCGATATGGTATGATGGACCACGCCCTCCTGAAGGGTTGCAGTGAACATCTTCAGAAAATTGCTTTGCTCAACTGCCAACTGAGATGAAACTAGCACACAAGTTATACCATGAAAGACCTAATTAACGACGCCCCCATTCAGCAGGAAGCAGTTTGGAGAGAAATAACTGCGCCCATATTCCCAAAAAATGTTTATAAATGTTCTTTTACATTTAAAGTGGGATATGATATAGATATGAATAATTTGCATTAGTATGGATTTTGCTTTATTGATAGAGATTTAAGGTCAATTTTGTTATATGTATAAGTGTTTCTGATTTTGATTAAGGTATTGTGATTGTGTAGTTCATTTAAATATGTACTGTATAATTAAGAAATATAGGTTGTTAATGGATAATCATCGATAATAGTAAAGCTTGTAGTCATGTTAGTTAGATTTTCTAGATATATGGAGATATATTTTAGATAGACATTCTTCATATCTTTCAAAGATTACAGAATAGGACATTTAATGTTTTAATAACTGAGGACTTTTCATGACAATGAGACACTCTGCTCCTGGCAGCACCAATGTACTTCAAGAGGAAGATGGGCATCGAAGAGGCACCTTATGGAGTTTGATAGCCATTTGGGCAAGAAACTGCTCTTGCCTGGACTATTGCATAAACTGGACACAGAGAACCCACAGAGAGAGGACTACTTAACTTGCCTAAAGGTGAGATGATCTTTCGGGGTTCCTGATTCATGAAAGTGTCTGGGAGACATTCTGCAGGACACAACAGATAGTGACTGAACTGACTTTGAATATTCCTGTTTTATGTAAATGTTTGCTGGATACCATTGGCCTGAAGGCTGAAGATGGATGCCCCAATGGTACAGAAGAACTTTGGGTGGCTGTCCAGGCAGCGAGATGTCTCTGTCATTTCTCGAGTTTTAAAAGTTGCTTTTTTCTTGTTTGCTTAGGTAGTATTGTATCTTTCTGGAGTCTTTGATGGAGTTAAGAACAGTTAGTTATAGTTATAGTTTTCCTTATTTATGATGAAGATTATTGTAACTTTTACTTGATAACTGTTTCGTTATATGTAATTTTGCTATGTTAAAGATAAAGCCTTTTTTTTTGTTTAAACCGAAAAAGGGGAAATGATGGAGGAAGGTCATTGGTTAAATAAAAAGAAACTGCTTGGCCCTCATTGATTAGAAGATAGGTGGGAGGAGTAAACAGAACAGAACGCTGGGAGGAAGAGGAAGTGAGCTCAGACTCCACAGCTCTCCTCTCGGGAGCTGACGCCTCAGAGAGATGCCATGCTCCGCTCTCCCGGGCAGTCGCACGCGATGAAGCAAGCCGCCAGGTTAGACATGCTGCACCTTTCCCGGTAAGACCTGTGCACACAGATTATTAGAGATGGCTTGATCGGGATGTGAGAATTAGCCTGTAAGGGCTAGAGCTAAAGGGCCAAGCAGTGTTTAAATGAATACAGTTTGTGTGTTGTTATTTTGGAGCATAAGCTAGCCATGTGGGCAGCTGGAGTGCTGGGGACGCAGCCCCGCCACTCTTATTACTACAGGTTTTGATCCTACTTGAAGTGCTGGCTTTGTGGGAGCCTAGCCAGTTTGGATGTTCACCTTCCTAGATATGGACGGAGGGGGGAGGACCAAGGACTTACCACAGGGCAGGGATCCCTGACTGCTCTTTGGACTGGAGAGAGAGGGGGAGAGGAGTGGGGGGAGGGGGAGAAGGGTGGGAGGAGGGGGAGAATGGTAGGAGGAGGGGGAGGGAAATGGGAGGCTTGGAAGAGACGGAAACTTGTTTTTTTTCCCTTTCTCAATAAAAAAAAAAACAAAACAAAAACAAAAAAAGTTCCCTCTCTTACTAGACTCTTAAGTTTCTGAAAAGTGGACTTTATACCTTTAAAAAATTGGAATAATAAAAACTCACAAGATGCATATGTTAGTCAGGTGTCAATAACGGGCAAATCGTGTCTTTCATTGTTCTCAAAAGTAAATGTACAAACTTAAATGTAAAAGGAAAAGAGCCTGATTCTCACAGCTGTGTGTAAAGGTAGTAGGGAAAGAGGGGAGAAGGAAAGAGAGACTGAAGATTTAGAAGCATATAAACTTCTTCAATAGCCAGGCGATGGTGGCACACACCTTTAATCCCAGCACTCGGGAGGCAGAGGCAGGCGGATATCTGTGAGTTCGAGACCAGCCTGGTCTACGGAAGTAGTTCCAGGACAGGCTCCAAAGTCACAAAGAAACCCTGTCTCGAAAAACCAAAAAAAAAAAAATTCTTCAATATTCTGACACTTTTATGAAAGAAACTCATAAATTAGAGCATATTAGAATAGACAGAATAAAATTGCAAAAATTAGTTCAATTTATGTTTTTATGGATCTTAATTGAATACAGTGAAAAAAGAACTACAGACTCCTGACTAGCATACCAATGTACTGCTGGCAATTCCTTTAAGCTAAAAGGAACTGAAAGAGATACTATATGTGAAGACACACAGTTAAACAAGTTATGTAGCTTTTAGGTCAGACACAGTACTTACTAGCCATAGTTCAGAGCTAAAAGAAAGCAAAACACAACTTTGTAGAATTCACATCTATCATCAATATCTTCTTTAATTATGTGGTAAATCTATCCCTGCTTTCCTAAGCAAAATACTTTGAAAAAGTTTATATATGATCCATGAAGTACCAGAGGATAAAAGGAGCTAGGTGAAAGCCAAAATAAGAAGAAGAATTTGTTCTAATCTAAGCAATATACATACAAAGTAGAGATTTTAATAATAGTGAAAAAGATTTATAATTCATTTACATATTGATGGATCCAGAACTGATCTGTTTGTTTATCTTGATTGCCCATAAACTTTTCCCATCCCTAGCACTAATGATATATGGATTTCAGATTCATTATTCTATACTATATCCTTACTCATTTAAAATCCTATTTTTTAATCAATTGGTTTAATGTTTTAATAATATCAAATAATGTGCCATTGTTTATTGCTATTAATTTAGTTTTGAACCATAAAATTTCATCAAATTCACCTAAAATCTTTTATTCTTATTATTACAGTCCAGAAAATAAACTGCCAAACTCTGACTTTGTAATATGATGCTTCCATGTGTGATCAGTGTTTTTGTGTTTCTGTAAAATTTAGGCCCTAATGATATTCATATGCATTTCTCTGAATAGCCTCAGTTCCACACATTAAAAAAAAAAAACATTATTTTTGCCTTTTTGATTCTGGTTTATTCACTAAAGTGTGACAATCTCCACTAGTTTTCAGGAAACTCTATACTTTTTAAAGCTCTAAATTGCTGAAAATTGACCATCTGTATTGTGAGATTCAGTACACTGTTGGAACATTGTGTTTTGTCTTTGCAAACATTCCTAGATATTAATCCATATCCCTTTCTGTTTTTTGGGTTTTTTTTTTTTTTTTTTTTTTTTTTTTTGGATTTTCGAGACAGGGTTTCTCTGTAGCTTTTGGTTCCTGTCCTGGAACTAGCTCTTGTAGTCCAGGCTGGTCTTGAACTCACAGAGATCCACTGGCCTCTGCCTCCCGAGTGCTGGGATTAAAGGCATGCACCACCACCACCTGGCTCCGTGTTTTGTCTTTTTTTGTTTTTGTTTTTGATTTTTTTGGTCATTATTTTTTAGTTTCATCAAACAGGAAGAGACAGCCTGAGTGTCTAATACAAATATGGGTTTCGGTTAGAACTTAATTGTGATAGTGGCTACTGTTGCCCATGAGCATGGTCTAATATGCCAGTATATAACAGTATTTCTTGTTAAACAAGGTGATTCTTGTCTAGAGAAGCAAAAAGGACATCAGTTCTCTTTATATGATTCTCTTTATTGAAAGTGGATTACTATGTAGAATATGTTTAGCTCCAAGATTCTAAAATCTTAAGTGTATGATCAATTTTGTATAATCCATGGTGCCTATAGTCAATGAATTAGAAAGTAAGATATTTATAAGCATGGATTGAGAAATGAATATAATACAGAGGAAAATAATATAAATAATATCACAATTTGATCTGAGAGATGATATAAATTACATTTGCCTGTGCTTTTCTGAAGCTCTGATTGAGTTGTTACACACGAGATTTCTCAGCAGATATTGCTTTCACTTCAAAATAAAAAGACAACCTCAATTGGAGGTCTAATGCACTTTCGTATCTCATTTTATCACCAAGTAAAATGAGAGGTCTACCGTGAGAATAGGTTGAAATAGTGGACAAGCTCATTCATGTCTTTATTGCTACACATTTTTCTGAGTTCCTCTTTGAAGGCGTAAGTCACAAACAATGCCACACCAATTCGGGGTTATGATTATTAGGGTGGTATTTATTTAAAGGGGAAAAAACTTACAGATCACTGTCCCAGGCAACAGCCCTCTTCGCAACCAGGAAAGGAGTCTAGTCGCAGGCGGAGCAGGAAGTGAAGAGAGAGAGAGAAGAGGGAAGTGGCCGCTTTTTTAAAGGGAGAGAAAACACGCCCCAGTGGGCTGGTACCTCAGCGGTGATAGGCTGGAGGAGTGGGAGGACCTCCCGCAACACCTCCCCCTTTTGTTTAAATAAGAGAGTTCTAAACCTACTATGAAATTATATACAATAAGTACAAATATCCTATTCTAACTAGCTTAGGTCTTGTATAATAAATAACTTGGCCAAGTCATGAGAGAAAGTAACTACATTTATATAGTCTTCAACCCCATCGAAGATCTGAGAAGGGAAATAATGTTATCTGGGTAATTAGGAAGTTCAGTAAAACAACTTCCAAAACATGCAACAAATTACAGAGACAACTAGCTACCTGGGCAATCACCCAAAGTCACATTAGCAGCGTTGAAGCAACCAACTTTGGCTAAGGCCTAACATAACTGACATACCATTTTCTAAGGCAAGCAACTTTTCAAAACTATCTTACCCTGTCTTGGCAGGATATGACAGTCCTGTTTTATCCATTGATGCATGCTCTGTATCTTTGTCAGTTGTTGAGGTATGGGCATTTCTTTGCCCAAACGCCAGTTCTGCCAAAAAGAAAGGCTCCAGGTGGAGTGTCTTTGGTGCTCAACATTCTCTCGGGAATAGAGTGGTGTTGCCAGGAGCAGTTGTGTCTCACTACCACAAAACTCTGAGTTAGATTAAAGGCCATTTTCTACAGCTCTTTGAAGAAGTTGAAGATTATCTATCTATACTGAGTATAATCTCTATATATCTAAAGAACCTGATTAGTCTATTATAAATGACAAACTTAGATGACTATTAGTCTATATAATTCTCAATATCTATCTAACTTAAAGACTAAGACAATAAACGACTGTGAAACAAATGAGGACAATGACCTCCATATATAAACAATGTACAAATATACATTGCAGTAGGTAAATATATATCAATACACAATCATTATATAAGTATCTTAATCAGAGGTAGAAATGTACACTGCAATATGGTAAATATATACAATATATATATCAATACAATATATGTCAATACATAAAAAATGTTTTAAACAGAGGTAGAAACATGCATGTGTACAATAGTCAATATAATTTAACTTTGTATCAATATACAAGAATCTATACCAATGTATTTGTCTAAAAACAGTAACTCACAATTACAAATCTATTATCCCATCATCCCTCTTTTTTTTTTTTTCAAAATGATCCCTGAGCATATAAAATTCCTCCCCCAACCCTCAATCATATACTAATTATAATCAACCCCTAAATGATGTCCCTAAACCCAAGGGCAAGTTTTACTGGGAAAGGGGATGTCATCCTCTAGAATTACTTCCAGCTGTCATGGGGGCGACGTTCTTTCTGGGGGATCCTGTGAAAGTGAAATGATGGTTAAATTTCAAGATCAATGTCTTTTAAAATTGCCAATAGTCTCTGAGTATTTTGTGCAGGTCTGGCCAAAATGTTGTATAAGATGTGCACCATTTCAGCTAACCAAGTTGGAACTGTCTTGTGCAGCTGGTACCAAAAGCAGGTCTTGTAGTAGCGCTATCAGTATCATGACGTCATATCAACCAGGTGGAGTTGTTGTTATGGGGCCCCATCTTCTTCCTGGAAACTTCAAATGTCACTTCGGGAAAAACTCATTGTTCATTATGAAAAACTTAAACATTAATCATATAGACATATATAAACATATATATATATATATATATATTTAATGAAAGACATGATAGATATATTCAATGAAAAGTATGATAGATATGAAGAAAAGCAAAGATGTTTTCTAAACTCATATTTCTTTCTGTCCCATATCATGGCTCTTGACATGAGACAGAAACTCCAGAAACTCTGGGTTTTTCTCTTACTAACAGGCTTGGAATTGGAGAGGGACTGAGCCAGAGTCCAACTTCAAAACCAGCTTTATAAATTTAGAAATATGGTTAATATTACTTACACAATCCATTCAGTTGTCTTGATATTTCCTATTGGGCAGGTATTTTTCCATCTGTCAGTATCCAAACATCCAGGCTCCCTTGAATTTCTCAAAGATGAGTGTTTTCCTGTGGAGATAAGAACAGAACCCTGCCCCCATTCTATATTTTTCTTACCAACTGTATGAATATCATCATTGTGGATGAGTTGTCATTTCTCCTTTCCAAGAGGTTTCTCCTCTTCAAATTGAAACTTTATTAATTTTGATGGTATCCACAATTTTTCTTCTCCTGTGGAAACAAGAGCAAAACCCCTTCCCCAACGTAGCACATCTCCTGGCTTCCACTGAGAGGTCAGCACATCTTTGAAATAAATCGGTTGATTTAGTTCAGCAGACTTTTCCATTATCCAATGTCTTTCTGCTGCTGTCGTTCCTTTCTCATTAGCGTTAAGAAAATTTAAGGTTAATAAAGCATTATGTAATCTATTTCTGGGGGTATTTTCAGTCCCTTTCTGTTTGTTCAGCATATCCTTTATAGTACGATTTGATCTTTCTATAACTGCCTGACCTGTAGGATTATTTGGTATACCTGTAATGTGTTTTATATTATAATAATCAAAAAAGCGTTTCATTTTCTTAGATACATATGCTGGACCATTATCTGTCTTTATTTGCGCAGGTATACCCATGATGGCCATAACTTCCAATAAATGTGTGATTACTAAATCAGCCTTTTCTGAGCTCAGGGCAGTAGCCCATTGAAAACCTGAATATGTGTCTATGGTGTGGTGTACATATTTTAATTTACCAAATTCCATAAAGTGGAACACATCCATCTGCCAGATTTCATTTCTCTTAGTACCCTTTGGGTTACTCCCTGCAGGCAATGGTGTTTGATTATAGAAAGAACA
The DNA here is from genome assembly GCF_018167655.1 of Microtus oregoni. Taxonomy (NCBI): domain Eukaryota; kingdom Metazoa; phylum Chordata; class Mammalia; order Rodentia; family Cricetidae; genus Microtus; species Microtus oregoni. Next base: position 2,503,255 of record NW_024543828.1, on the reverse strand, counting down.
AGTAGGGCATCTCTTTATAATGTCCTTAGCTTGTTGCCAAGTAATGGAAAATTCTTTCTTTAGGCCTTTACTATTGACATGATGCTTCTTATGAAATTCCGAGGCCTGCAACACACTTCCAATCAATAATTGATCAATCTCAGCATTGCCTTGGGCTAGAGGACCAGGCAGACCTGTTTGGGACCGGATGTGTGTTATGTACATCGGACAAAGCCTGTTCCTGATTATGTCTTGTACCTGGATAAACAATGAAGTCAACTCTGTGTCATCTGGTATAAATTCAGCGGTTTCAATATGCAAGATAACTCTTTCTGCATATTGTGAATCTGTAACTATATTAAGAGGTTCTTTAAAATCCCTTAGCACCATAAGAATGGCATATAATTCTGCCTTCTGGACAGAATTATAAGGGCTTTGTTCCACCTTACTCAATTCATCTGACTTGTAACCTGCTTTCCCTGATTTATTTGCATCAGTATAGAACGTACGGGCTCCAGTTATTGGAGCATCACGTACAATTCTAGGAAGAATCCAAGAAGTTCTTTTTATGAGATTAAGTCTATCACTTTTGGGATAGTTGCTATTAATTTCTCCCAAAAAGTTAGCACAAGCTCTTTGCCACGGTTCATTGTCTTCCCATAACTTTTTTATTTCTTCAGTAGTAAAAGGCACTATAATTTCTGCTGGGTCTATACCTGCTAGTTGACGAAGTCTCAGCTTACCTTTTATAATTAATTCAGAGACCTTTTCCACATAAGTTTTTAATTTTTTACTTGGTTTATTAGGTATAAATATCCACTCTAAAATAATATCTTCCCTCTGCATTAGAATCCCTGTAGGAGAAATTCTGGAAGGCAATATGACTAGGATGCAGCTAAGATTTGGGTTCACCCTATCCACATGTGCCTCCTGTAATTTTTCCTCAATCATTGTCAGTTCCTTTTCTGCTTCAGCTGTCAGTTCTCTTGGACTATTCAAATCTTTATCACCATCTAAGGTTTTGTTTAAATGAACTATTAGATCAGGTGTTATCCCAACAGCTGTTCGTAGACTGGAAATGTCTCCTAACAATCTTTGGAAGTCATTAAGAGTCTTTAACCGGTCTCTCCTAATTTGTGCCTTTTGCGTTTTAATTTTCTCTAACCCTATTCTGTAACCTAGGTAATTAATAGAATTTCCTCTTTGAATCTTTTCAGGGGCAATTTGTAATCCCCACCTAGGCAAGACTTTCTTTACTTCTTCAAACATCCTTTCTAAAGTATCTTTATTTGAATCAGATAATAAGATGTCATCCATGTAATGATAAATGATGGACTTGGGGAATTGTTTACGAATTATTTCCAATGGCTTACTTACAAAATATTGGCACAGTGTAGGACTATTGAGCATACCCTGTGGGAGGACAGTCCATTGATATCTCCTATTAGGCTGAGAATTATTGTAAGTAGGCACTGTGAAGGCAAATTTTTCTCTATCCTTTTTTTGTAACGGTATAGTGAAAAAACAATCTTTCAAATCAATAACTATAAGAGGCCATCCTTTTGGTAACAGAGAAGGCAAAGGAATTCCAGATTGTAGTGGGCCCATAGGTTGAATTACTTTGTTGACAGCTCTTAGATCTGTCACCATTCTCCATTTACCAGATTTCTTTTTTACAACAAACACAGGAGAATTCCAAGGGCTGGTTGATTCTTCAATATGGTGAGCATCTAGTTGCTCTTGCACCAGCTGTTCCAATGCCTGTAGTTTATCTTCAGCTAGAGGCCATTGTTTGGTCCGTATTGGCTTCTCAGTTAGCCATTTTAAAGGTAGGGCCATTGGTACCTCTAAAGGTTTGGTATTTGCTGTATGTTCTTGTACAGCCTGAATGGCTGGTGACCTTTTTCCATAATACCTCATCATATCCTTCCCAGAATTATGAGTTCCTGGAAATACAGGAATGTTAATCTGGGTATTCCATTGCTGTAGCAGGTCATGGCCCCATAAATTTATGGCAATATTGACTATATATGGCCTTAGTCTTCCTATTTGCCCTTCGGGCCCTATGCATTCAACCCATCTTGTGCTTTGTTTTACACGAGATAGGGTTTCAATTCCCAGGAACTGAACATCTACCTCTTGAAGAGGCCAATTCGGATGCCAAGATTCTGGGGTAATGATACTTACATCCACACCTGTGTCTAATAAGCCTTCAATAAAAGTGCCATTTATACAGACTCTTAGCTTTGGTCTTTGATCATTAATAGAAGTCTGCCAAAATATATGTTTACTCTGTCCTATTGGGATTTTTGACTCATCCTCCACACGTAATTCTTCATTTAGACCAGTATTACTTTTTACAGCAGAAATTGGAGCTTTTAATTTTCTTGGTGAGGCACGTTCTCCACTGTGACTGGGAATGACTGGGCCACTGTTGGCTTGGGGGCCTGCGAGAGGCCCCCCAAGGAGTTTCCCGATGATATCGGATTGCCCCGTCTGTCTGTTGTTGACCTACATTCGTTGGACCAATGCCTGCCTTTACCGCATCTCCTACATATACCTGAAGGCCGAGGTCTCCTATTTTTGTCATTCCCAGAAGAGATATTATTCCTAGAAATTCTTTGCCTGCAATTCCTTTGCAAATGTCCTAATTTACCACAATTAAAACACCTGGCAGTTTGATGTCTCCTCATTGCTTTGGAAATCGCTTCTCCTACCCAAGATTCATCATTATAGCTAAACGTCTCAACATTCATCGTATGCTGAATCCATTCATCCATAGGTGCTGATCTAGACTTTAAAGGCCCAATTATCTTTTTGCATTCTATGTTTGCATTCTCAAAAGCTAGAGATTCAAGAAGTATTCGTCTAGCTTCTGGGTCTGTTACCCCTATGTCCAGAGCCTTAATTAATCTTTGCAAAAAGTCAATAAAGGGTTCTCTCTGTCCCTGCCTAATTCTGGTATATGATTCAACCCTTTTTGCTGGATCTTGTATCCTATTCCAAGCATTTAAAGCTGCTTGGTGACATAGACACAGTACTTCATCGTCATAAAGAGCTTGGACCTGTGGATCAGCATATTCTCCTGCACCAAGAATTTGATCTTGGGAAACCTCAATACCTTTTGCTCTTCCTTGCTGTTCCATATGTTTGGATTCTTCTCTGAAATAAATTCTGAACATCAAGGAAGGTCCATTATCTAAAACTGCAGACACTAACTGATGGAAATCATGGGGAGTAGCTCTAGCATTAGAAGCCCAAGTCCTTATCATTTCCTTTACATATGCATTTTGCAAGCCAAAATTAACAACAGCTTGCTTAATTTCTTTCAGATCATTCATTGCTATTGGCGTCCATCTAGCTTCTCTGACTCCCTTTGAGCCTTTAGAAGTTGATGCTTTGTCAGAATTAAGTATAGGGTATGTCGCTAGAACCCTGGGTAAGCCAGTTCTAATAGCTGGTGGAGGCCTTATATCCTGTCCTTGTGTCTCCTTACTCTGTTCACCAGCTGTAATAATTTCCCCAATCTTTTCAAATCTTTTTATCATTGTCTCTCTTAAATCCTGAATCTCCTGACCTGTATATATTTCCAGTGATTTCACTGAGGTATCAATTTTTTGGTCCCCATTCTGCACCTGTGATTCCAAAGCTTTAATTTTTTCCTTCAAAGATAACATGTCCTCCTTAAACTTTTCTTGTATATCATGTAGATTCCCATCTTGGAGGTACATTCTGTCTGTTACCTTATCAAAACTTTGTGATAAAGTCTGAACGTCAAATTCAACAGCCTGAACCCTTTCAGGTAACTTTCTAATACCCTTGGATATGGAATCAATTTTGTCTGTCATAGTATCCACTTGTTCAGATAACCTCTGATTTTCAATAATTTTAATCCTGTCAATTAGTTGTTCATTATTAGTTCGTAAAGATTCTATCATTCTTAGGAGTGCCATATTCTTCTGTTCATTATTAGTACGTAAAGATTCAATCGTTCTTAGGAGTGCCATATTCTTCCTTAATGATAGAATATGGAAAAGAAAACTGAAGGCTAGTAACAAGCAAATTAAGGTATCCCCATAATCATATAAACCTTGTATGATGTAATTCATTGTATTAGTAAATATAAATTTACTAATCCATTGTATTAGTGAAAACAAAGCAGTAAAATTTGTGTTAGAAACAAAAACTGCAATATTACCTATTATCCCGCAGGTGGCGCTGTTGCAGAGTCGCGGTGAAAACATGGTCCTGTTTCAGTGCCTTAGTAGATGTTAAAAACTGGAAAATGCAAGTTTCTCAACAAAATAAATCTAATTAAATCAATTCCTGAGACGGAACAAGTCACCCTGAGGGGTTGCAGCTTTCAGCAACCACGTGCTCTGGTTCGTGCCACTTAAGAGCTGTACTTGCAAGGGAGATTTAAAAATGATTCAGAAAAGAGCAAACCAGGCGGCCAGAGACTACACGGGCCTGTGGAGTTTAAATCCATGTGGGGAGTCCAAAACGTTGGGCGCCAAAATGAAGGCGTAAGTCACAAACAATGCCACACCAATTCGGGGTTATGATTATTAGGGTGGTATTTATTTAAAGGGGAAAAAACTTACAGATCACTGTCCCAGGCAACAGCCCTCTTCGCAACCAGGAAAGGAGTCTAGTCGCAGGCGGAGCAGGAAGTGAAGAGAGAGAGAGAAGAGGGAAGTGGCCGCTTTTTTAAAGGGAGAGAAACCACGCCAAACTGGGGTGGTACCTCAGCGGTGATAGGCTGGAGGAGTGGGAGGACATCCCGCAACACCTCTTGTAATATCTTAAAGAACTTACTGACTTTTAAGCATTTACAGTGGGAGTACAAACATAACTTCATTATTCAGTAGAGTAGTGTATAAATTATGGAGTTTTAGTAGAAACAACTTAAGATATGATATAAAAATAGTAAATAATCTAAACTTTTAAAAAAAGTTTTAAATGAGTGTATATATATATACACACACACACACACATATATATACACACACACACACATATATATATATATATATATATATATATATATATATATATGTATAAATATATGTGTGTGTGTGTGTAGATATGTAGATATATTTTTGGTATATTTTTTATAATTACCATTATATTTATTATTTTTGTGTGGGTTTTTTTGTGTGTGTTTATTATTATTATTAAAAATTTCAACTTCCTCCCCTCCTCCCATTTCCTTCCCCCATCCCCCCACTTCTCCTACCCCTCCCTCTCCAGTCCAAAGAGCAGTCAGGGTTCCCTGCCCTGTGGGAAGTCCAAGGTCCTCCCCGCTCCATCCAGGGCTAGGAAGGTAAGCATCCAAACAGACTGAGCTCCTACAAACCCAGTGCATGCCAGAGGATCAAAACCCAGTGCCATTGTCCTTGGCTTCTCAGTCAGCCCGCGTTGTCTGTCATGTTCAGGGAGTCCAGTTTGATCACATGCTCCATCAGTCCCAGTTCAACTGGCCTTGGTGAGCTCCCAATAGATCAGTCCCACTGTCTCAGTGGCTGGGTGCATCAATCTCAATCCTGACTTCCTTGCTCATGTTTTCCCTTCTTCTGCTGATCATTTGGACCTTGGGAGCTCAGTCCAGTGCTCCAATGTGGGTCTCTGTCTCTATCTCCATCCATTGCCAGATGAAGGTTCTAAGGTGATATGCAAGATATTCATCAGTATGGCAATAGGATAGGGCCATTTCAGGCTCCCTCAGGTCAGCTGCCCAATGAACTAGCTACGGACATCTCCTTGGACACCTGGGAACTCCTCTAGAGTCCAGTCTCTTGCCAACCTTAAAATGGCTCACTTAACTAAGATATATACTTCCCTGTTCCCGTATCTACCCTTCTTACATCCCAACCCCCCCATTCCCCCAAGATCTCCCCATCCTCTCCATCTAACTTTTATCTCCCCACCTCCCCTTACCCCCACCCTCAAGTTCCCAAATTTGGCCTGACCATCTTTTCTACTTCCAATATCCAGGAGGATAACTATATGTTTTTCATTGGGTTCACTTTCTTATGTAGCTTCTCTAGGATCACTACTTATAATATCAATGTCCTTTATTTATGGCTAGGATCCATTTATGAGTGAGTACATACCATATTAGTATTTTTGGGTCTGGCTTGCCTCACTCAGGATAGTGTTTTTTATTTCCATCCATTTCCATGCAAAATTCAAGATATCATTGTTTTTTACTGCTGAAGAGTACTCTAATGCATATATATTCCACATTTTCTTCATCCATTCTTCCATTGAGGGGCATCTAGGTTGTTTCCAGGTTCTGGCTATTACAAATAATGCTGCTATGAACATAGATGAACAAATGCTTTTTTAGTAAGATAGAGCATCTCTAGGATATATTTCCAAGAGTGGTATTGTTGGATCCTGGGGTAGGTTGATCCCGAATTTCCTGATAAATTGCCACACTGATTTCCAAAGTGGTTGCACAAGTTTGCATTCCCACCAGCAATGGATGAGTGTTCCCCTTATTCTAAATCCTCTCCAGCAAAGGTTATCCTTGGTGTTCTTGACTTTAGCCATTCTGACAGGTGTAAGATGGTATCTCAAAGTTGTTTTGATTTGCATTTCCCTGATCATTAAGGAGGTTGAGCATGACCTTAAGTGTCTTTTGGCCATTTGAACTTCTTCTATTGAGAATTCTCTGTTCAGTTCCGTGCCCCATTTTTTAATTGCATTAATTAGCATTTTAAAGTCTATTTTCTTAAGTTCTTTATATATTTTGGAGATCAGACCTTTGTCAGTTGCAGGGTTGGTGAAGATCTTCTCCCAGTCAGTAGGTGGCCTTTTTGTCTTAGTGACAGTGCCCTTTGCTTTACAGAAGCTTCTCAGTCTCAGGAGGTCCCATTTATTCAATGTTGCCCTTATTGTCTGTGCTACTGGGGTTATACATATCAAGTGGTCTCATGTGCCCACGTGTTGTAGAGTACTTCTCACTTTCTCTTCTATCAGGTTGAGCGTGTTCAGATCGATATTGAGATCTTTAATCCATTTGGACTTGAGTTTTATGCATGGTGATAGATATGGGTCTATTTTCATTCTTCTACAGGTTGACATCCAGTTATGCCAGCACCATTTGTTGAAGATGCTTTCTTTCTTCCATGGTATACTTTTAGCTCCACTGTCTAAAAGCAGGTGTTCATAGGTTTGTGGTTTAATATCTGGGTAATGCCTCCAGAATTTCCTTTATTATATAAGATTGTTTTGGCTATCCTGGGTTTTTTGTTGTTGTTTTTCCATATAAAGTTGATTATTGTTCTCTCAAGGTCTGTGAAGAATTTTGTTGGAATTTTAATGGGAATTGCATTTAATGGTAGAATTGCCATTTTTACTATGTTGATCCTCCCAATACAAGATCAAGAGAGACCCTTCCATTTTCTGGTATCCTCCTCAATTTCTTACTTCAAAGACTTAAAGTTCTTGTCAAATAGATCTTTTACTTTCTTGGTTAGAGTTACCCCAAGATACTTTATGCTATTTGTGGCTATCATAATAGGTGAAATTTATCTGAATTACCTCTTTGCTTCTCTATCCTTTGTGTGTAGGAGGGCAACTGATTTTTTTGGAGTTGATCTTGTAATCTGCCACATCAGTGAAGTTATTTATCAACTGTAGA